>NC_136072.1:205226232-206426232 GCF_964261635.1 Lissotriton helveticus
TAGAATTTAAAATCAGAATCAAATTTGAACAGTAATCTAAAGCAAAACACATAAGGGCATTATAACATTTCAACAACTCATATAGACAATTTAATAAAAAATGAACCTAATAATCTAAACCCCCTTAGTTCTAGTGTGGTCACTTGATCTATTTACCACTGGTTTTCACTGGATCCAAAGAGGCTTACAAAACTTATACATCAGAGCAAACAACAGTAACACTCTCTCATGTACATCCACTGTTTGCTAGGCCCTGGTTGGATTCTCCGTATTTACAAGAATGCGTCGACGCGTTTCGGTGCAAAGAAACTGATAAGTTAGCACCTTCTTCAGGACTTCTTTAGTCGGGGTTTCTCACTTGAATGTACAGTGACTCGCACCCTCTCTGCAATTATATGGAGAGAAAGACAGGCCGTCACTCACTTGTAGTGTATGTTATTAACTTTTCATACATCAGGGTTGGTTACAATGTCACGCTCAGGGAGTAATATCCCTCCTATCCATTATCTAGGTCATATGGTTTGTTAATATACATCTGTGTTAGCCACTAGGTAAACATGCCTTGTATATTGAGATACATCTGTGTTAACAACTAGGTGAACCTATCTCGTGCACCATACATGATACATTTCATCAGTTTTGAGTTTCCACTTGGTTTCAGCCCAGACCCATATGATCATCCATCGACCCTCCGAACACAATATGATGTGGAAATTAGTTGATTAGGGGTGGGGTATGAGGCTCATGCGTGACACTTTCACTCAATTCTCTGCAACTGCCAGCCACTCTTACCCCATCTGTGTTGAGGGCGATGAAAATAAGAACCATCCAAGAAGCTTTAATTGACTTCCTCCCTGTCACATCTCAGGGGTCCCATATGGTATCTCTGGGGATATATATAGTTATTTAGACAGTGTGTTCTTTTATATTCTGTTTCTACACCAGTTTATAGTCTACTAAAATATTTACCTCTATTTTCTGGACAGGACTCCTTATATTGGGTTAACTTTTCCTGTTACTTCGCTCTTTTGCTAGATTAGATTCAGTATCTGTATAGATAAAATACCACATTCTATTTTATTTTGGCAAAAGGCCCAATTTTAGGGAGAGAGACCTGTCCTATTGCTTAGCCGATTCTCATTATAGTGTCTTACCTTAAAAACTTTTAAGACCCTCCTAGAACGGGCATAGTATTTACGTGATCCTCCTGAAAACTGGATGTGCTCTGTTAAGGAAAATAAGTACAGGTTCCTATGTTATTAGTATCCTGGACCTGCCTTCTCCATATCATGTTGTCCGTTTTTTAATAAAAGCAACATTGCCCCGTTTTATTTCTATCTCTCTCAGGGTATATGGCTCTAACCTATTCGGTGTATTGTTCCTTTTTTTATTATTTTCTGTGAGGTCCCCTCTTATATCTTAGGGCTGAGACTGCCTAGATATGCCCGGCGTTGTTTTGCCTTAGAGGTTTTACACGCTATCCTCGCGTTTTAGTGTATTAAAAGCCTTGCTGTTGTTCTAACGCTATGCGCCTCTTATTAACATGTATTAAAAGCCTTGCTGTTGTTCTAACGCTATGCGCCTCTTATTAAACATGTGTACTGGGGGCTATGGGCTGGTTATTAAAAAACCTTTGTGATGTAACTTCTTCCCTCAAGTTCTATATCTATTCCGTGGCTATCATCCTACCCCTTAATATTTGGTTAACCCCCGTTATTGACTAACTCGTCTAGATATACAGGCTCGTGGTGTCCCGCTTACCTCTTGTTCGGTAGGGCCGCGTCTCTGCCTCGTTCAAAACACTCTCTGAAGTGTTGCTGCCGGCTGCCTCTTTTTTATGTGGTCGCCAACCCATGGTGAATTGATTACACCTGGGGCGCTGTGTCAGGAGACTTGCGCCGTATTAGCGGTAAAATGTGGCGCCATCTTGTAATGGAGTGAAAATAATACTTTTCTAGTTGTACCACATACCAACTACCATTGAGTTTGGCAGTGTCAGTGTCAATATATTATAAAAATAGCTCCTATCCCTAATACCGCTATTTTCATCCGATTGTTATTATAAGTTTATTAAATGTATCGAAATCGGCTAAATAGTATGTATTATTCATACTACGTCCTCAATGAGTACAAGACTACTTTTTTGGCAGGTGCTTTCTCTCCTATGAGAGCTTTTTATTTTTATTTCATTTCGACCTTCGTTATGGGTATATTTATATACTGCATTAAATATGTTTTATTCTTACCGCGCCCTCGGTAAATGCACGGCGCTTTTTATTTTTATTTCATTTCGACCTTTGTTATGGTTATATTTATACACTACATTGAATATGTATTATTCTTACCGCGCCCTCGGTAAATGCAAGGTGACTTTTTTACAAGTGCTTCCTATCCCAAAGAACCTCTTATTTTAATTTTACACTCGTTGTGGGTATATTTAACTATTACATCTATATTTTAGTTACCCAATAAGGTGGTTGCCTTTTACCTCAGTATGGCTTAAATTGTGGGGTATATTTATGTCTGCTAGAGTCTCTGTTTCGGACTTGTACGGTTAAACATCTTTGTTTTTTCTATTTATCTATATGGCGCAGTTCAGGTGCCTCTTTTTCCTGATACAAGTGGTGTGTATCGGGTCCCTGGGAGCAGAATTATTCTTTGTTCGTCTATTTCTTCCTTTTTCTGTGATTTGTGGTACACCTTCTCTGTTGTTCCTAATCTATCTACTTCTCTGTGACCAGATCAGATCAATGCTTCCCATTCCTCTCTAGAGTTTAAACCCCGTCTGATAGTGTTAAACTTAACCATGTACCACTGCTCTTGTTGTTTTCTCCTGGTTGTACTGTTACCCTGTCTAGTCAGTTCATTTATTCTCTCCAGGATCACCCATCTCAGATCCTTTTCATTATGCCCATGTTCTTTCCAGTGGTTTACTAGCGGTGCATTTTCCTTGCTGTTTTTTATGGCAGACTTGTGTTCTCCTATCCTTAATCTGATTTCTCTACCTGTTTCTCCTATATATGCCTGGTCACAAGGGCATAGGATCATGTAAACTACATTTTTAGTTCTGCAGTTATTCAGAGTGGTGATTTCGTGTGTGGCACCATTATGTTCCACCTTCTTGGTGACCATGCATAGGTCGCATATGCAGCAGTTTCCACATTTGTGGTTACCTACTGCTTTGGTGCCACTCAGGGTAGTTTGATTTTCTGATATATCATCCCTGTAGGTGTGTACCAGGGTAGACCTCAGGTTCTTGTTCTTTCTATACGCGTATAACGGGCGTTCAAGAGTGGTGATGTCTGGTCCGTTGTTTAAAATTTTCCAGTTGCGATTTATAATATTCTTGACCTGATTTGCTATGGCCGAATACTGGCTGACCATTACTATTTTGTCCAGGGGGTTTTTCCTCTCTTTTTTTGATAGTAAACATTCCCTGTCGTAGTACCGAGCTCTTTTTAAGGAATGTTCAATCAATTTCTTTGGGTAGCCCCTTTCTCTAAACTTTGTTTTCATCTCTTCTGCATGTCTGTAAAAGTCATCTAGCTCCGTGCAATTCCTTCTCAGCCGTAGGAATTCCCCGAAGGGGATTGAGTCTTTTTGGCTCTTGGGGTGGTAGCTGTTGTAGTGCAAGATGGTGTTGCGGTCCGATTCCTTTTTGTACAGTTCTACTATCAGATGTTTCTCTTGGCTCTTGATACAGATGTCCAAGAAATTTACCTTGGATCTACTGTATGCAGCTGTAAATTTGAGATTTGGGTCTCCTAGATTAAGCCAAGACAGAAAGTCAAGCAAGGATTCAGTGGTGCCCTGCCAGATAAAAAATATGTCGTCTATGAAGCGTGCCCAATTCCGGATATTTTCATAGTATGGGCTCACTTCATTGTATATATGTATGTTTTCAAACATACTTACATATATGCACGCTAGGCTCGGCGCACAGGTTGCGCCCATGCTGGTCCCCTTCTTTTGAATGTAAAGGTCCTTCTTGAAGAGGAAGATGTTGTTAAGTAGTACCATTGATACGCATTGGACAATGAACTCTTTATTTCCCCCTACTATGTTAGTTTCTTCTAAGAGATTCTCGACTACTCTGATGGTGTCATTTTGTGGTATGTTGGTGTAGAGTGACTCTACATCGAGAGTCACCATGAGTTCATTGTCATCATCAAAATATATTCCTTCCACTTTTGCTATCATATCCGCAGTATCGCGGATATATGACTTTTGTTGTTCCACCAGGGGTTTGAGGAATCTTTCTGCGTATTGACTCAATGGTTCTAGCAGAGAGTCGATTGATGCTACTATCGGTCTTAAAGGAGGGTCGGCCAGGCTTTTATGGACTTTTGGTAGTCCATAAAATGCCGGAGTTTTGGGGTTTGTGTTGTTCAGGAACTTCCACTCATCTTCAGTTATATCTCCTTTCTCTAGGGTCTTCTGCAGCAGTGTTTCTACATCCTTTCTTAATTTATTTAGCCTAGTCTGAGATATCCTCGAGTAGTGTGCTTCATTGGATAGCAGGCTCATCACTCTTCGTTCATAGTCTTCTGTATCGAATACTACTACTCCCCCCCCTTTATCCGCAGGTTTTATTGTTATACTAATATCCTGGGAGAGGGAGTTGATCGCATCTCTTTGTTCTCTGGTGATGTTGTGCTCTTGGAAGTGTCTTTTTTCCACTAGCTCACCTATCTCTAGCTTGACGACGGACTCAAAGATTTCTAGATTTTTGTCTACCATCCCCAGGCTTGGGGTGAATGTGGACTTAGTTCTTAAACCCGAATCCTGGGGTGGTTCCCTTGCAGGTCTGTCCTCAAAGAACCGTCGCAGGCGGATTTTACGAAAGAAGGCTCTAAGGTCTTTTTCTAGCTGGAACTTGTTGATGCCAGCAGTGGGAACAAAATTAAATCCCATCCTCAGAACTTGTTGTTCCATGGTTGTTAAAGTTCTATGGGATAGGTTAATAATAGGTGTTTTCTCTAACGCCAGTATACTTTGTTTCTGGTACGTTTGTACTCCTGAGGGGCCGGGGACTGTTGGTAGTCCTGATCTTGTTCTCTCGGAGCTGGTCTTCTCGAGTATTGGCCTCTCCCCCTGCCCCGGTGGTTCCCTCGGCTTTTCTGTGGGCGCTGGTCTAAAAAAGGTGTTTCGTAGTCTCTGTTGGATCCTGCAAACTCTTCTTCTTCTCTACAGTGTTCCACTTCATCTCCACTACTTTCCGATGTACCTGAGAAGTTGATGTGTCTCGGTCTTCTCGGCTGGAACCTAGTCTGAAATCTTGGTTTGGGGCCTTCATTTCTATTCCCCTCAGGCTTCTCATTATAGTAGTCTTTCCTGAGGTACGGGTACACTACCTCCTGGCTGAATTTTTCAATGTCCTTTCTAAGTTTTTGAGTTTTACGGTTGGTTAGATATTCACAGTACCCATTCATATCTCGATTAATTTCTTCCAGCCTCTTCTTGGCGTCCTCCACTATATTACTCTCAAGTAGTGTTTTTTCAAGGTCTTCCATCTCTTTTATTTCTATGAGGATCGTAGCCTGGGCGGTTTCAATGATGAGTAACATGAGATCTCTACTGCATCTATTGCATATGAAGGTCCATGTTTCTAAAAACTTTTCATTATCTACAAATAAACCTGGTTCGTTACGTATTTGTAGACCAATTGGTATTTTGCCTGCCCTCACATACTGTGTCATAAATTCAGCATGTAGTTCCGTTCTGATGATCTTCTTTTTTAGGTTAATTAATTGGGTCCATTTTTCTCCTCCATTGGGGATCACTGTTATATTATTGCCCCCTCTATTGGAGCTGAGTATTTTATTAAGCTGCTCTTCACTGAAGCCGAAGGTCTTTAGGGAGTCCATCTTATGATTGGAAACAGGACTGTTGGGTTTTTATTTGGATAGGCAAAAAACTGTAACAGTCAACTCAAAAAACCTGAACTCTCCAGCCGTAGGCTGTACTTAGCGCGTATCTCAAGAGAGGGTACCCCACTATCGCCAGGGAACAGGGTACAGAAGACCGTAAGTCAAAGGGAAATCCCTGGGGGACACTCGTTATGTTTTAATACCACTTTGGCCACACACAACTCTAGTCTCATTTGTCCATACTGGATGACCTCAGGAGCCATGCCGTCAAGCGAAGGGACGGAAGGTTGGGGTGAAACACCTTACCCTGGTCCTTGGACAACAAGTCTGGACGGCAAGGAAGTCGCCGGTGCGGGACTTCCGACAGCTGGAGGAGATCCGGGTACCACCACTGGCGTAGCGACTCCGGCGCTATCAGGATCATCCTGGTGTTGGTCCTGTAGAATTTCTGAATCACCGCCGGGATCAGTGGCAGGGGAGGAAAAGCGTACAGCAATGTCTGCGACCAGCTTATCAAAAGTGCATTCCCCCGTGAGCCCTGTTGGGGGAACCTGAACGCGAAGACGGGGCATTTTGCGTTTGCCACGTCTGCGAACAGGTCTATGTCCGGTTTGCCCCATAGTTGAAATACCTCCTGCGTGACTTCTTCGTTGAGCACCCAATCGTGCGCTTCTACGAAGTCTCTGCTTAGGCAGTCCGACTGGAAATTTTGGATTCCTGGTAGATGAACTCCCAAGATGGATAGACCGCTTGCCAAGAGCCGGTGCCAGATGGACTGTGCTTCCAGGGATAAGACTATTGACCTGGTGCCTCCCTGCGTGTTCAGATAGATCATACTTGTTGTGTTGTCCGTCTGAACTTGGAGGTAGTTGGTGCGCAGAGAAATATTAAGAGATTTGAGCGCCAGGTGAACGGCTCGCAGCTCTAGGAAGTTGATGTGTTAGCCTTGCTCTACTTCGGACCAGAGGCCTGGACTTGAAGCTGGTCCATATGAGCACTCCAGCCTTGAAGGGAGGCATCCGTGACCACTGACTGAGATGGAGGAGGGCGATGGAAAGGAACTCTCCGGAGAAGATTGGCACATTTCATCCACCATCTGATTGAGTCTCTGGCACCTTGATGAAGCGAAACACGGTCCTCCCAGTGACCTGACCTCTGAGACCATAGGTCCTCGAGAGCCTGCTGCAGAGGCCTCATGTGAAGGCGTGCATTGGGCACGATGTAGATGCACGAGGCCATCGATCCCAGGAGAGAGGACACTTGCCTGGCTGTGAGACTGTGACTGTCCAGCGCAAGAAGACACTTCAGGATCATGGATGACAACCTCTCCTCTGAAGGACACACGCTTGCCTGCAGAGTCCAGGGTAGCACACAGGCAATGAATCCATTGGGAAGGATTGAGTACTGACTTTTTGAAGTTGACCTGCAACCCCAATGAGTTCATCAGTTTGAGACAGAACGAAACATGGTTCTGAAGCAGAGCCGGAGTGGAGCTTTTCAACAGCCAATCATCTAGATAGGGATAGACGAAGATCTTTCTCCTGCGGAGAAAAGCAGCCACCACCGCCATGCACTTGGAGAATGTCCGTGGTGCGGATTTCAGGCCAAATGGAAGCACTCGATACTGGTAGTGATGACGTCCGATCTGAAACCTGAGAAACATTCGGTGCTTTACTGAGATGGGTATGTGAAAGTAAGCGTCCTGCAGGTCGATGGCACACATCTAGTCTCCTTGATGAAGATGCGGGAAGATCTAGTGCAGGGCAAGCATGCAGAATTTTTCTTTTTTGATGGATCTGTTCAGCAGTCGTAGGTCTAGAATGGGCCTGTATTCTTGCACTGCGCCTCATTTTTGTACCAGAAAATAGCGGGAGTAGACTCCTTGATTTTTCTGCATGGAAGGAACCTCCTCTATGGCCTTCTTTTTGAGGAGGACAGAGACTTCATCCTGCAGCAGTTGATTGTGGAATCGGGGAAGGCGCTTTGTTTGAAGGAAGACTTGCGGAGGGGGGGACTTGAACCTCAGCAAGTAACTATGCTGCACAATATTCAGCACCCATCTGTCCTTGGTTATGGATATCCACTCTTCCAGATGTTGAGAAACACTGCCTCCCACCGGAGTGGCGAACAGTTGTGGAGTAAGCAACAGCTCAGGGCTTGGGAGGCTCCTTGGAGGTAGACTGCTGTTTATTATTGTTGTCTCTGCCTCTGCCAGGTCGTCTCTGCTGGAACTGGGTTTTCTGCTGTGGCTGAGATGACCATTGAGGGGGTTGAACCCTCTGCTGGAAGACCGCTTGTGCCCCTGACGAAAGCATTTTTTAAATTCTTTACCCTTCTCCAAACCCACAGCTTTAACAGTGTCCATTTCCGATTTAATTTTGGTCATTTCGTGTGTGAACCAAAGAGAGAGGTACCATTAAAAGAGAGGTTCAAGATCTTCTTCTGAGCATCCGGCTTGAGGCCTGTTAGGCGGAGCCAAGCCGAACGCTGTGAGCAGATTCCATGGGAGTAGCCATGGGCCGCGAGTTCAGAAGCATCCGCTGCAGCACTGAGGACCTGGTTGGCAACGAGCCCTCCCTCCTGCAGGATTTTGACGAAGTCCTGTCGATCTTCCTTCTGCAGCTTTTCTGTGAAGCGAGTGAGGGAGTCCCAGAGGGACCTATCGTACCTTCAGAGGAGGGCACTGGCCACCTTCATATAGGAAGCCGAGGTGTTGCATACCTTTCTGCCAAACAAATCCATGAGTTTGCTGTCCTTTTCTGGGGGTACCGAGGATAAGGTAGAAGCCGAATGGGACTACATGGCAGCCGCCACGATAATTGAGTCAGCTGGTGGAACAGATCTGAGGAACAAGGGGTCCTTTGTGGGAGCCTTGTACTTCTTGGCGATTCTAGATGGAACCGAACCTACCACCGCAGGTGTGAGAAAGGTAGCCATCGCCGGTTCAAGGAAGCCAGGCACCAGAGGTCTGGGCACTGTCCAATGATGAAGGGTATCAAAAATTATAGAGGTGGATACCACAGGAGTATGCAGAGAGATATTAAGTTTCTTTGCTCCCCTGCCCAGCACGTCTGTTAACGTTGCGATGTCATCAATCGGTGAGACTCGAGAGGGAGTAGTAGAAGAGAAGGTCGGAGAATAGTCTCAAACCGTTGATGTCGTGGAAGATAACCAATTTGAAGATCTTGTGCGTCGTCTCTTATGGGACCTGTCAGGATGACGGCTGTGCCGATCCCTGGATCTAGACCGATGCCTAGACGGAGATCTTGGTCTAGGGTGAGATCATGGCCTGGTAGATGTACTTGGCCGTGCTGGAGAGCGTGATCTGGCAGGAGATCTCGGTCTGTGTGAGGGTCGTGGCCTCCGAGGTGGAGACTTAGATGGCCTGGCCGGAGTACTTGTCCTTGGAGCAGACGGTGAGAATGTGCGTGAGTAATCAGAGCCCAGACTACTGCGACCGCCCGATACAGCCCCCTGAGAACGGTGAGATGACACACTGCGTGATCTGTCCGCAGATCTGGGGGAAGCCTTCGGAGAGATTTCCACGATGTTCAATCCAGGAGATGACGATCTGTCTCCTGATGACCTGGATCCAGGTGACTCCACAATGACCGTGACCTGTTCCCTCGACGGCGAAAGCTTCGACGCCGAAGACGTCTGTGTGACCAATGGCGTCGAGCGAGGTCTTGATGCTCTCGACGTCGATCGCCCACGCTGTGGGGACCTCGACTGCGTTCTTCGGCGTCGAGCCGGTGACCTCAACCTTCCTCGGCGTCGAGTCGATGGAGAGCCTTCATGACGTCGTGTCGATGACGACCTCCTTCGACGTCGTGTCGAAGTGTAGTGTAGTGTAGTTCCTATATTCCCAATAGGCATCTGCGCATTGGAATAATAAAGACACCAGTATAGACCAGGGACTGAGGTCACCTAGGTCTCTGTTGACTATATTAGACTTACGTTTTTGCCAGCTAGCTCAGAGGTCACTAGAAACTTTCTCGAATGTGCAAGAGGGTCTTACGCCTCCTACTTAGACAAGAAGGGATTTCAATTCTGACAACCATACAAAATGACAACTTTGCATCTCCATGAGTAAGGAGGGAATCTCCAGAGTCGTGAAAAACAATAGAGGGGATGTTTCACTCAGTCATTCGTGCATACTTAGTTTCACCAGAATAGCAGAGAAAGGGAAACCGGCGTTTTCAATAAAAGATGGTATTTATTGAACAGTCTGTTTTCTCATGCATGAGAAGTGAATTGCTACGATCGCAATACTTGTCATAAAGTAAAGCGCGTACAGTACAAAGAGTAGCATGAAGTAATATTGTAAAAGCATAATATAGTTTCTAAGCCATAAGATGCAACTAAGACGGTTTAAAATATATACAGCAATAAAATACTAACTTCCTCGACTGGTGCTTCTAAGTTACGCCTACCCCTGTGTACCTAACCTAAGCCTAGTACTGGGTTGAAGTAAGTGAGAAGTACCTGAAGTTAAATCGTTTCGCTAAAAGTTTAAAATGAAAACCAAGAATTCTCTCAGAGTCCAATCAGCTCCATACCTTATCTAGAATGCGGGAGGACTTGTATCTCTCTCGGTACTCGATCTCCCGGCTGCCTGCGAGAGCAGAGGGGAAACACCGGAGCTGGATTTCTCGGCTGGAGAAAAGACAGCGTCTTTTCCAGTGCGTCGAACAGGAGGGTCGCCTTCCTTCAGCTTCAGTAGGACATCGGGCGTGAAGTCGGTCGCTCTGCTCCAGGAATACCATTGTGTGTCTTATTGGAAAACCTGGGCATATTTATACTAAACAGGTGCCTGGATTGACGTCAAGAAGTGGACATGCAAACGTCAATGTAGACATGTTAACGTCAATGTAGACATGTTAACGTCAATGTGGATATGTTAACGTATATATTAACGTCAAGGTAGATACATTAACGTCAATATAGACTTATTAACGTCAAGGGTGGACATATTAACGTCACTATAGGCACGAAGTGCGTTTATCACTCCATGGGTCGGGTACAAATCAATACTGAAGCCGTGGGTAAAAATCCCCTGGGGCTACAGTGGGTTGATTTTGTCTCAGAGCCAGTTTTGTACTTTCTAGGGGCCTGGAAGAAGAGGAGCCGCCATTTTAGGAGTACGTCGACTCTTACTTGATATGGGATTGATTCTAATGTCCGCATAGGGGTTTGAATGATTGAATCCGTTATCGGGCATGAATCGGGTAATTTAGATTAGGGACCTAGATAAGAACAGGACAGCGACCCTTCATGATGTCACCTCGACGTCGACCTCCTCGATGTCGAATGGTGAGATCTTGAAGACCCTCGCGACGGCGGCACGCCAGCCAGCGGCGATCTAGAAGCCATCATAGCTCTCAACGCGGACCCCCTCGGGGCGGCGGAGAGTGTCTCGACGTCGACTGAAGCCTCGACATCGACGGAGACTTGGACATGCCAGCAGCCACAGACTTCGAGCCCGAAGTGTGGCGTCTCGATGCCAACTTACGTGGATGCGGCGGAGACTCTTGACGTCGCGATGGTGATCCAGAAGAGCGCCTGGGCCTCTTCGACGGCGAATTCGACGGAGATCTTCGTCCTTCCTTCCTCTTTCTGGGGGCAGGAGAGGCGGACCATCGCTGTTTTTGGCCATGCTTGCTGGAAGAAGACGACCTTGGGACTCCATGGCCACCCACCTGATGACTTTTGTATTTCTCCAACATGGCATGAAGTCTGATCCGTTCTCTGTCATGAAGAGTCCGCCTAGAGAACTTCTGACAGTGGTAGCACTGGTCTGGGTTGTGTGCAGATGGAAGGCACACAATGCACACATAGTGTGGGTCAGCCAGTGCCATCTTCTTGTCACAAGAAGGACACTTCCGGAATAAAGCAGGCATTCTGACAGGAACTTTTCGTGGAATACCACAAAAAACAAAGTAGAAGCCTTAATAAGCCAGAAGATGTCGAATTTTCTGAAGAAATTCACTCAAAATACCTATTTCAGTCAAAAACTGAAGAGCTCAAGCTTCAGGATCCTCACAGAACGAGCCGGAAAAAAGAACTGACCCAACTGCCACCTGTGGTGCATCATGGGAACAGGGGGCCGCCTTCAGGTCTTAAAGGCACGGTACCCCTACTCTAATGCCTTAAAGGCAAGGTGTTAAGTCTTTCTTTGTTTCTTTAAACTCTACTGCAGCCTACTGGCAAATGCCTGCAATTACAGGTTTTCCTATGGCAATAAAGCATTGTGGTATGCAAATGTTTACTGCTCTCTTTCTTCCTTAAGGGTTGGGAGAGTACTACTGGGTGTATGCTAATTTGAGTAATTTTGCGGCAGATTTGCCAGTTGGAAAATGTTTTAGGCTGCAAATATATGTTTTCACATATATATACATATATTTTTATATGTATTTTCTATATGCTCCGGGATCCCGCACATAGGCGGGGATTATTCATAGATTATGACTATTGATGAGTATCCCCTGGATGAGAACTGGTTTGTTATGTTTTCCTGCTGTTGTATATTATCTAATTCTCGGTGGTGAACTCCGCTCGCAGAGTTTTCCATACTCCTAAAAACTCTGCAACGTGGAGCGTAGCAAGGTTTTTTTCCACGCTCGTGCTCTTCAACGTCATGTGCTGGAGCGAAGAAAATCCACCTCCAGATGAGATTATTCCTTGCTCGCGCTCGCCACGGTCTAGTTGGCGAGCAAAATCAACTTCCTGGTGAGATGTCAAAAGCGGGTCGTCGGATTTCTCAATGCGACAGGTCGCGGCAGGTCACAACCACTTGCGTTCAGAAACCTTCCTTCGCACTGACAAAGCTGCCGCTCGAGTAGAAGCAGCTGCACCCTCTTGCCCTGCACATGGTGCCATTCACGATAATTTACAGGGCGGGACAAACAACGGGAGATCAAAATCACCACAAAGGCATGACCATTACGCACTCCGCTGCTCGCAGAACTCCGCGTAGAGCGCCAGAGGTTTTTTTTACACTTTGTGGACTTCATTGAGGAACTCCCCCTAGGCTTAATCTTATCATGAAAATCTAGATTTCAGTCATATGTTAAGAAACAAGGGTGAGTAGAAACCTTTTGGGTGGAGAAAATTTAAGACATTAATATTGTGAATTTTTTGGTTATTAGTTGATTTTTGCAAGCACTAACACTTCACTGTGACAAGTAAAGACCTTCAGAGTTTGCTAACTTTCAGATACTCAAATTGTGGATTTTGTTGCAATAAAAAAAAATTTAAAGGCCTGAAATTTCTTTGGAGGGTGCATGCGGGCAGCCTAATTTATCCTGCAAGAGTTTCTTGATTAATCCTATTGCAACTACAATATGTGCTCTCTCATGTAAAGTAAGGTTCTTAGAAGCTTTTCTGCAACTCAAGATACGCCTTACTTTTCACCTGGTGTGGATGTATTTCTCACGTTTAGTGAGATCTCCTTTCTGAGTATCACGTTTCTGGCTTTCCCCTCCTGTATTAGGCTTTAGTCCAGTGTGAATTCTCTCATATGAAGTGACATTGTATTCGTGATTAAACCTTATCTGACATTCAGAACAAACATAAGGATTTTTTCTCCCGTGTGAGTTTGCTCATCACAAGTGAGAAGTAATTTGTAACCAAAACTTTGCTTGCATTTCGAGCACTCATAAGGTTTTTCCCCCAGAGTGGGATCTCTCATGAAGCATAACACTTTCAGATTCAAGCTTTTTGGCATAAGGATTTTCTCCAGTGTGGAGTTTCTCATGGTGAGATAGCAATTTTCTTTGCAGCTTTTCTGGCATTCAGAGCACTCATAAGGTTTTTCATTAGTATGGAATCGCTTATGGTTAGTGAGGCTGTGCCTATCAAATAGTGTGCATCAAATAGTTAATGGCGTGTTTTCTTATGGCGCTTGTAACCATCTCTACCTCTGAATCTTTTCTGACATTTAGAGCACTGATAATTCTTTTTCTCCAGTGTGGATTCTCACATGTTCAGTGAGATTAGATTTTTGGCTGAAACATTTCTGGCATTCGGAGCACTGATAAGGTTTTTCCCCAGTGTGGGTTCTTGTATGGTGAGTGAGCTGGATTTTTGTTGTGAAACATTTGTGGCATTCAGAACACTGATAAGGTTTTTCCCCAGTGTGGGTTCTTATATGCTGAGTGAGACTGAATTTTTGGCTGAAACATATCTGGCATTCAGAGCACTGATAAGGTTTTTCCCCAGTGTGGGTTCTTATATGCTGAGTGAGATGGGTTTTTTCAATGAAACATTTGTCGCATTCAGAGCACTGATAAGGTTTTTCCCCAGTGTGGGTTCTTATATGCTGAGTGAGACTGAGTTTGTATAAGAAACATTTCTGACATTCAGAGCACTGATAAGGTTTTTCCCCAGTGTGGGTCCTTATATGCTGAGTGAGACTGAGTTGGTCTCTGAAACATTTCTGACATTCAGAGCACGGATAAGGTTTTTCCCCAGTGTGGGTTCTTATATGCTGAGTGAGTTGGAGTTTGACTCTGAAACATTTCTGACATTCAGAGCACTGATAAGGTTTTTCCCCAGTGTGGGTTCTTATATGTAGAGAAAGATCTCTTTTGATACTGAAACATTTCTGGCATTCAGAGCACTGATAAGGTTTTTCCCCAGTGTGGGTTCTTATATGTTGAGAAAGATCTCTTTTGATACTGAAACATTTCTGGCATTCAGAGCACTGAAAAGGTTTTTCCCCAGTGTGGATCTTTGTATGTCGTGTGAGATCTCTTTTTACAACGAAACATTTCTGGCATTCAGAGCACTGATAAGGTTTATCCCCAGTGTGGCCTCTTATATGCCGAGTGAGACCGGTTTTGTCACTGAAACATTTCTGGCATTCAGAGCACTGATAAGGTTTTTCCCCAGAGTGGATTCTCATATGTGTAGTGAAATAAGATTTGCAGTTGAAACTTTTTTGGCATTCAGTGCACTGATAAGGTTTTTCCCCAGAGTGGAATCTCATATGTGTAGTGAAATAAGATTTGCAGTTGAAACTTTTTTGGCATTCAGTGCACTGGTAAGGTTTTTCCACAGAGTGGGTTAATGCATGTCCAATTAGATTCGGTTTGGAACGAAACCTTTTCTGGCATTCAGAGCACTGATAAGGTTTTTCCCCAGAGTGGATTCTCATATGTCTAGTGAAATGATATTTACGGTTGAAACTTTTTTGGCATTCAGCGCACTGGTAAGGTTTTTCCACAGAGTGGGTTAATGCATGTCCAATTAGATTCGGTTTGGAACGAAACCTTTTCTGGCATTCAGAGCACTGATAAGGTTTTTCCCCAGTGTGGATTCTCATATGCTGAGTGAGATGAGATTTACGGCTGAAACTTTTTAGGCATTCAGAGCAATGAGAGAGGGTTTTCCCAGTGTGCATTCTCTCAAATTCAGTGAGATGAGATTTATGGCTGAATCTTTTTTGGCACGGGTAACTTTTTTCTGCAACTTGGGTTTGAACACTGAATTTGTTCTCACAGCCCGTCTTTTTATAAAGTGTATTCCTAGAGTTATTATCTCTACGTTTAGTTTTCTCTTGCTTATATGCCACAGTAAGAGTGAACCCGATTTTAGAGTCGGGCTTGTTCAGATAATGTTCAGCACTTATCTCTAAAAGAAATTGTGTGTAATCTTCTTAACACTTGAATTGAGCAAAATGTCTGGATGCAGCCCTGTAACACCTGTCGAAATGTTTATAGCAGATAATAGTCTTTTGCTATTGGCCTCTCCGGCAGCAACTTATTTTGTGACTGAAGTTTTTCTCAAATCTATTTGTATAGGTTCTTAGCAATGCAGTGATAAGGTGTTAGTCTGATATTTAATAATTAAACTGAGAAGTCCCTTTTTGCACTGACGTAATGGCAGTAACTGCGGACATTAAAACATGCACAGAACTATTGTGGATCATTAGTCGCAGAACATCAGCTCCTTTTACCCTTTCTTTGTTTGGTGTAAGGTTACGGTTTGTAGTTCTGAAGACGAGAATTTATTTACATTAGCTATAGCGCAACGGTGCTCATTTAATCAGTTTTACATATCACTCCTGCACAACAGATAATGTTGAGGCGATTTACATAGAATTACAGAACAGTATACAATAAAAAGGAAACAATTTGAGATGGTCATGAACACCATTAAGTGGTGGATTTTTAGGGTTTTCGCCAGAGTGAGCAGAGTGGGTCGAGGTGTTGTATCCCGAGGCAGACAGTCTCAAACTTGCGTAACTGGTTAAAAAACGGTTGTTGAACAAAGGTGATTTTCCAATCTTCTGGTTGTTAGCGTGTCAGCTTTGGAGTCTTCTTTTAGCGTCTTTTCTTTGATGGTCTGCAGAAGAAACCTTTTGTTATAACTTTCTTTTACGCAGTGTGTGCTTCCTCTCTGGAATTACATGATGCTTTAGATGAACGTTATTCAGTCAGGCTGAGGCAATTTGTCTTTCTGATAATATTTCAGATGAGGATGCTGTGATTGGTCTTTCTGGCATTATTTCCGAAGCTGTGTGCACAGATATGACTTTGCTCTGGGTAAATGAAATGCAAAATTATAGACTTCACTTACAGGTATAGTACTTTCCTCAGCTCCCACTTCCTCGCCACACCTAGGTTTTGGAAATTGATTAAACTTAGAATGCTGGATGTGCTTCAGTTTTTCAGAATAATCCTTATGGCACTATCATTCAGTTGCCTGGTGCTAAATCTTGTTTTCTTCGTCCATAATTTCAATCACCTATAGTAGTAAAATTAAATAGTTAATACATGTAAATTTCCCCAAAAATAATATACAAGCAAAATCAATGCAGAATTGCAGAATTTTGAAAGTGTTGAGCTGTTCTTCAGACAGAGCAGAGTGTAGAATGGTAGCATGAGAGAACTTGGATGTAGGAGTGAGGATTTGTAGATTTTTCAACATTTTATTAAGCTCACAAAGGATACCTGTACCCTAAGGCAGAAATTAAAGACATATGGACTGGAACCAAATAGATATTTAAACAAGCATTTGCAATGCAATAGGTCTCGCAGCAATAAAGTTTGAGTTATTGGCATTGTTTATGACAATGTGTTGCATTAAATTTTTTAGCAAAGTCTGTATTGGTGTGTGAGAAGTTGGCCTGATATATAGTGCTCACTATTCTAGTGATCACTGTGTATCATTCCAAACGACCCTTATTGATGATTGGTTGTGAGTCAACCTTATAGACCAGCTATCCTAGTAGCATGGACAGGAGCAGTCTTTAGGCTAAACTCTAGAGGGCGTGTTAAGCCAGCTGTTTTACCATCACATATACCCCTTGAACACCAAGTGAAAGGACACCACACAAGTGGTTATGAAAATAAAAGGATATTTATTTATAACAAGACTACCCTGAACTCTTTATGAGTCAGGGAGCTAAGCACAATACAAAACTCTTACGAAAATACTTCAAGTTGCACAATTTACACAAATGCCCGAGGGGCACGAAAAACCATATACACTAAAAGTGGAATGCGAAATACTAGCAGGTAAGTAACAAGATCCAGAGGCTTCAGGATCGCTAGGACTACACTACTGAACGTTCAGGTTAGGAGCAGGAGGCCTAGGGAGATCGGGTGCAGAGTGTGCACTCTCACGCGGGATGCGGGAAGAAGACTATGGATGCTAGCGTTTCTAAAGTTACTGTTTCCGGACGAATCCGACTAGTTAGACTGAAAACGAAAAAGGATCTGGACACTTGGATAGTGAACCTGTGCTGGAGCACCGAGATGCTCGAGTTACCTAGCCCAGGGGCTGCGGCTGCATAGGGTTCAAAAGACGTCGGGAATCCTCGTTGTAGTCTATGGAGCCTGAAAGAAGAAGTTGCTGGCAGGCGACCAGTGAAGAAGTTCGGGGTGATCCAAGCCTGGATCGAAGTTGAAGACGACCTGAAAGCAGAGGGGACTTAGTTCTTAATCACTAGCCAGTGATTAGGTGGGCACCAGGATGGCACCGGACGGAGTCACTGCAGTCAGGTGAGTGGGCGACGCTGGACTTGGTAGCCACACGGGCCAGGAGGCGTTGTCGGCGACCAGGCTGGAGGTGCATGCTGTCCCATGAAGGTGTCGGCTGTCGGCGATGCTGGATCCAAGATTGGAGCAACAAGCCTTGGCAAAGGTAAGCCCACGCGGTGGAGTCAAGATGGCGTCTGGAGTGGACCAGGAGGGTCCAGGGCACTTCCTGCCGGGCAAGAAGCAAGGGCCAGTCTAGGGGATCTAGACGAGCGGTGTAGAACGTCGGGGTGCGTCGTCAGGAGGGCCACTAGCCAACGGGCAAGTGACCGGACAACGCGGCAAGCAGCAAAGAGCAGAAGGGCCCCACGCAGATCTCGTGGATGCAAGGGGGCTGGACTTCGGTGCTGGGGCTGCTCAGGGTTGGGGCTTCTCAAACCCCAGGGCACTCACTCGAGGATCCCTCGGCGGTCGTGCTGGTTAAGCGTCGTGCAGGTTCTGATGATAGCCGGTCCCTCAGGTCTCGTCACACCCACGAATCTCAGCTGAGCTGTAGAGGCAGGTAGAGGTCAGAGATGGCAGGGAATCCGGGTCTCGTCGAGCTGGGCAGTCTTGATCCGGAGGATGGACGTGCAGCAAACTGCAAGCCCTTAGATGGTGCCTGCTGGTGCAGGGTGGCTACTCCTTAGCCACAAGGGAGAGTCTTCAGAAATAGTCAAGAGTTCCTTTCGTGGAAAGTAGTTCAAGATTCAGAATGATCCAATTTGGGAAGGGGGCCTGCACGCGACTAGGTCCTGCCCTTGGGTGGGACCAGGAGGGGGGTGGTTACACCCCTCTCCTTTGTCCGGTCTCTCCCCAGCTCAGGGGCTGGTGTGCTCTTTAGGGGGATAGTGAGTGTGTTAGCAGCAGTTCTTTATATCATTAGGCTGAATCCTTGCTCATATAATTTAAGTCAAAAGTCCATTTTGTGTAGAAAAATGCTCTTTATTAATTTAGGTAAAAACATAAACAGCCGACACGTGTTTCGCCCTCTGTGGCGATTCGCGCCAGGGCTTTTTCAAGGCTATTTACATTACAGTTTGTTCTTTTCAGTTCTTCATCATAATTTGTACTGCTTTCCAAACAAAATCCGTTTTTTCAAAGTAAAGATTTGTGAGGGGAAATCCCTGAGTTACGTAGTCTGGAGCCTGCAAGTCGTTCCTTCCGCTTTCGCGTATGTGTTCTAGTATTATAGTGTAGTTCCTATTATCTCCATAGGCATCTGCGCATTGGAATAACATCAACAACAAAAGACCCGTAACTGAGGTTACCAAAGGTCCCCTGCTGACAACATTAGACTTAAGAGTTTGCCAGCTAGCTCAGAGGTCACTAGAAACTTTCTCGAATGTAGGATAAGGTATTATAGTGCCTACTTAGACAAGAAGAGATTTAGCTTCTGACAACCATCCAACATGACAACTTTGTATCTCCATGAGTTAGGAGTAAATCTCCAGAGTCGTGAAAAACAATAGAAACGGTTTTACTCATTCAGACGTGCATACTTAGTTTCACTCGAAAGTGTAGAGAAAGAGAGACGGGCGTTTTCAATAACAAGGAGTTATTTATTGAACAGTCTGTTTTGTCACACAGGAGAAGTGAATTGCAATGATAGCAACACTTGTCATAAAATATAGTGCATACAGTAAAAAGAGTATTATAAAGTAATACTGCAAAAGCATGTTATCGTTTCTTAGCCATAACACGCATCTAAAACATATCCTAAAATCTATACAATAGAAAGCTAGCTAAAATAGCTAAACTGACTCAACTGATGTAATCTACCTTATGCCTACCCCGTGTTCCTAAACTGAGTTATGAACGGGAAAAGATAAGTAAGAACCTTAGTTAAGTTAAATAATTTCTCTGCCAGATTATTCTAAGACCAAGAATCATTCTCTGTGGCTAATCAGCTCCATACCTTGTTTTAGAATGTGAGAGGTCTGGAATCTCTGAACTCGATATCCCGGCAGCCGGCTGTGGCAGGCAGGGAACACCGGAGCTGGATTTTCTCGGCTGGAGAAAAAGGCAGCGTCTTTCTCAGTGCGTCAAGAAGGAGGGTCGGCTCTCGTCAGGTCTCGCATCTGCTGGGCTTGGGACGAGGTCAGTCGATCAGCTCCAGAAAACCACTGCGTGTTTGACTGGACCAACCTGGCTGCTTTTATACTAGCTAGGTGACTGGTTTGACGCACAAGGTTGGACATATGGACGTCACTAGGTGCATGAAGTGCGCAATGCTGTCCAGGGGTGTGGGACAAATCAATACTGGAGGATTAGGATTCTCTCCTGAGGCTACAGTATGTTCGTCATGTCCCAGAGCCGGTTTGTATTCTCTAGGGGCCATGTAGTCAGAGGATAACGTCATGTTATGTCTGTACTGACTCGGACTATATATGGTAGTGATTCTTATGACCATAAGGGAATTATTGGTTTAAGACCATATTTGGGCATGAATCCCGAAATCGAGATTAGGGACCTAGATAAATACATAACAGTATACGTTTCTTTGCTGCAAAAGTGGTGCTCCCTAGTGGTGCTCCCTACATATCTCATTGTTATGTTATGTTATGTTATTATTTATTTATAGAGCGCACGTACGCCCGAGGGCTTCTTGGCGCTATCGGTCCAAGTGGGTGTCAAGTACAGGCGTGATGGTCTCATTGGTAAGCTTGTTTAAAGAGCCAGGTCTTCAAGGCCTTTCTGAACGTTAGGAGATCCTTGCTCAGTCTGATGGGCAGGGGCAGGGAATTCCAATAGGAGGCTGCAAGGAAATGAAAGCAGCTGCCTCCCTGTCGTTTCCTTTTAAAATGAGGAACGGTAACTAACATTTGATGGGTGGAGCGGAGGCTGCGCGAAGGAGCATACTTTGAAACAAGTTTTTTGATAAAAGTAGGGCCTTTATCTTGAAGAGCCTTAAAAATAATGCAGCTGGTCTTAAAAGCCACTCTCTGGGCCACAGGCAGCCAATGCAGCCTTTCCATGCCGGGTTTGATTGTGAGCCATTTGGGTTGTTTAAGGATAAGTCTGGCTGCTTGGTTTTGAACCAGCTGCAGTCTTCTCAAGAGGCCCACTGGGAGTCCCAGGTCTCATTGTAGGGGCATTCTAGCACATAGATAACAAAAGCAGTGCTACAGGTAAGAAATTGTTTGATTGTTTTAGTAGTACTGGGTGTATCGCATGTTTTCACCATAACACTGAATTTGCATGCTTTACAATGGCCACAGGGAAAAAAATTCCTGTAGGTTGCACATGGCTGGGTCTGAACTGGGGTGTCATGGTGATCAATAGAACAATGAATTTAACCCAGATCTCTTGAATGCGATGAATGTTTGATTTGTTTTGCATTCCATCCATCATTTGCATATTGTTAGACCTGGCACCATTGGCGTGGGTCTCCCTTCCATTTTTGCTGTTGCCTCATGTATTTGTGCTGGTGTTAAGATACTTTGGGCACTGTGCCACTGCTATCCAGTGCAATTGCTCCCTACTGTAAGTTGATGTATTGATCAGTGGTTCCATGTTTGGCTATTTGGTTTACTTGTCAGATCCTAGTCTAGTGCACTGAGTGTGCCAGGGCGTGCCAGGGCGTGTAAATCCAAAAGCTGCTGGTGGGCCTGCAGCACTGGTTGTGCCACCCACAGAAGCAGCCTTGTAAAATGTGTCTAAGGTCTGCCATTGCAGAGCCTGCGTACAGTATGGTACTGTCATGCCGACTGGGCAAGTACACCCACTTGCCAGTCCCTAAACCTTCCCTTTTCTTCATATTAGTCACCACTATGGTAGGCCCAAGGGCAGGGTGCATTGCAAGTATAAGGTAGGACAAGCCCTGGTGTGTGTGTGGCATGTCCTAATAGTGAATTACAGCCATTTTCGTTTTCCACTATTGCAAGGCTACTTGTTCTCCATAGGCCAGAATGGGCTGTTAGAATTGTTACATTTTATAATCCTAACAGGCTCAGAGAACATGTTTTAGAGGCATGAGGCGCATGAGGCGCTGGGGGCGGCGGGAAGCATCAATGAGATATAATAAAAGACTATAATTAAAAAACCGACTTCACTAAAAGATGTATTTTATTATTCTGAGTTCAGGCATACTAAACTCGAATTTCTACCATGACTATAGTTTCACCAAGACTATAATTTCACAAACCTATTAAGTTGAAACATCAGGTATGAAAAATGAGATAGATTTAAAGTAGCATGATTCATTCAGACTCGCTGTTACAAGCATAAGAACCAGGAATGATCCGGTGTAATTATGGGTTACAAACTATAATTCAGCTTGGCTTTAAAGTCAATAATAGGCCATAAAAATGTGCAGATGTTGCCCACTTCAATAGCCCGAGTACTTCACGTCTTGCTTTTAATTCTCTGGAACCAGTGTCTCTTGGAAACCAAAAAGGAATTTCGCACTGTGTGCTCTTGGTCCAGCTAGCAGCAGCCATCTCCTGGTCCTGGGGACTCGAGGTCCCTTCTTAACCCTGGGACCTCCGGGGCTCTAAAGATGAAGCCAGGGAGGCCTCGGCAGGAACCAGCTGTACTCTACATGCCCATCAACTCTAAGAGGCCATTTGCACTGGCACATTCCTGGCTGAGCCCAGAACAATTTTGGAAGGAGAACCGTTGTTTTGAGCACAGTAGAGGTTTAAAAAATCCAAGCCAACATTCTTGTGTTCTTATTTTTTTGTATATGTGTATATTTTTTGCAGCCAAAAGACTCCGGATACCCACAGTAAAGCTAAATTAGCCGTTGCGTAGCAAACACAGATTCATGGGTTGGCTGAAGGGGAGTTGGGCACAGTGTGCAGGATGCTGCGGGGGCAGACACTACTTTAATGATATCTGGGGCTCCCGTTGAGGGAGGGGGGGGGGGGGGCAGTGGGACCCGTTCTCCGTTGCACAGGGCTTTGGCCACCTGCAAATCTCAGGTGCAGATGGGGCGGGACAGAGTCCATCAGGCTGACCTCTGACCCCAAAGAGGAGACCTGGGCAGAGGGTAGGGAGGGCAGCTGGTTCTGCACCCCCAGTGATGCGCCAGTGTCTGCGCCCCGCGCCCCAAGTTATCATTAAGTTGGAAGGCCCAGCCAGCGCACAGGATCCGGGGGAGCGCGCGTGGCACGTGAATCGAGAGGCTTCCCGCACGTGCAGGGGGCTCTTGGGGTGTTCAACGCCCCCCAAGAGATCTCCAATGGTCCCAAGAAGCTGCTCATCACCGAGCTCGCGCAGCAGTGGCCACCGACGTCATCAGCCATGCCACTTGTGTGGCCTCAAACATGCACATGTTACAGTGTTCTATTGGGCAGACTGAAAAATATACTTTTAGTCTGCAATTGGAATGAGCGTCTTTCTGTACTTGAATTGATAAATAGTGCTTGAGCGCACTGTCCTACCACAGAAAGAACGGCGGATGCATTGCCTAAAAACATCACCCTCTAATAACTTTTCAAAAAACGGTACCAATGGGCTTTGAACCGCAATCTGTAGCAGCTCCATTTTAGCTGTGTTTGCACTCGGCCCCCTTTCAAAAGATCACTGTTAGTAGCCTGTAAATGATCAAACCCACAGAAATAGGACTGTTCTAAGCCTACTGGTTTCGTCCAATATGTTTAAAATGCACAGTTTGCTGTGACATTCCCTCATACCGTCTGTATTGATAGCTTCGGCCTTATTGCTTGAAGTATTAGACCTGTCACCCATCATCCTTAAAGTGGTAGTACCACCCCCCTGCCCCCAGGTTCAAACCTAGTTGCGCCCCTATGTTCCCACGCACATTGGACCTGCCATTTCTGAGTCTCTTTATGATTTCCCCGACTCCGGGCTAAAGAATTCACGACGCTCTGCAGAAGAGCGTGGATGCTGCTTGAATAGCTAACCCCGGCCCCAGTATCAAATTGTCTAATTTCCTGAGATCTGGTAAAGGGGACATACATATAAATGCATGGAGCGGTGATTGAGTGTCAAATTATAAGATAGCAAAATAAAAGGCCCGGCGCTGCAGTACCCAGTTCACTGATGCGGGGGGTGCCTAGTGAGCGAGGCCCTTGCTACAGCTGCGAGAGGCGCGTGCCTTGGCTATAGCGATAGAAACGTATAACGCACCTCGTGGTGAGGAGCAACGCTCGGCTCTGGGGCTGGCTCGCCTCTGGAGGCAGAGCGCGGCTTTGTTAAGATTTGCAAGCTGTGCCTGCGGCTACTTGCCCCAGAGGGACCGGGAGGATGGAGCATGACGAGGCAAAACAGCTCTGCCCCACTGTAGATCAGAACCCGTCGATACAACCCGTGGCCGCTCAATTTTATGTGAAAGCAATTTTATACAGTCAAACCAAGTGAGTTAAAAACAACGGAAACGTGTATGAAAGAACTACATGTTAGAAACGGGACCTCTGGCTGGCCAAGGCTTGCGCCAAGGTCAGTCAGGGATCACCATTTCTAAGGTCAGGGCTAGGGAGTCACACACCAAGATAACCCCCGCTCACCCTCTAGGTAACGTGGCGCGAGCAGCACGGCTAATCTCAGAGGCGATGTGTAAAGCGTTTGCGCGCGCACCCCAGCGACAACAACCAAAGGCCCACCACAAAGGAAACTCCACACAAGGTTATATCAAAAATAGCCTTTGTATTATAATAATAAGAACACATTAGATAACACACACACTTTACAATGTGCCAACAGGCACGGGCAAGATTTACAAGGGATTATGTACAGGACAGGGCCACCTGGACCACTGTCAGGGGTATGCACTTGTTAGAAATAATACTTGTAGGTATCACACTTTAGCACATCAACATACAATGACTGTAACACAGAAATAGTGAATGTAGCATACAACCAGTAACTACTGGTAAAGGGAAAATACCTCCTACGCCACCCTAGTCTCTGTAGGGAAATCACGCAGGGAGCTAGGACCTTATCAGCAGGACCTATGGAAGGAAAACCTATCACCTCCTACGCCACCCTAGTCTCTGTAGGGAAATCACGCAGCGAGCTAGGACCTATGGAAGGAAAACCTATCACCTCCTACGCCACCCTAGTCTCTGTAGGGAAATCACGCAGGGAGCTAGGACCTTATCATCAGGACCTATGGAAGGAAAACCTATCACCTCCTACGCCACCCTAGTCTCTGTAGGGAAATCACGCAGGGAGCTAGGACCTTATCATCAGGACCTATGGAAGGAAAACCTATCATAATCACCTAGGCAAGTAACATTTAGGAAAGGCAAAAACAAACATTCCTCTAAGCAGGTCACTTTTAGCAAAGGGGAATAAAAGAACAAAGAATCACCTAAGCAGGTCACTTTTAGCAAAGGTAATAATAAACAAGAATTGCACATGTAACATTAAAACACATTCAGAGGTGCAGGTTAGAACTTTTGCGCAACAATCATATAGCAAAGAAATCACAATGCGCAGGGTGCATGTAGCACAACACTCAAAATGTCCCTCAGGCCAACTGGCCTCGAAAGGGGCGGAATGCCCTGAGTCTCAGTGTCAGGGAGGTCTGCGCAGGCAGCACAGACACAAAAGCCTAAACGTAGCAACTGTCCACTAAGTGCTGGACAGTTGTGAATAGCAGGTAGGCAGACGTTGGAGCCAGGTGGGCTCAAGAACAATGGTGGGGAGACACAGCGTGGGAGCCTCGGGGCTGCAACCAACTCACTGCCTGTGTCCCCCTAGAGCCTCTGTGGCTCGCAAAGCAAATGTGCACTAGTGTAGAGCTTCAGCGCTCTCAAACAATTAAAATGGCCCCAGAGCCTCTCGGGGCTCAAAGATCAATAACATGCCCCCTCGAGCCTCGGGGCTCGTAACATAGGAGTAGGGCGGGAGCCTCTCGGGCTCTAAATAAACCAATTGCCCCCAGGAGCCTCGGGGCTCCAAGCACCAAAAATGCGGCCACGTGGGAGTCCCTCACGGGGGACTCAGGAATCAATAATGCCCCCGGAGCCTATCGAAGCTCCACACAACAGTGCGCGCGAAATCGCGCTACGGGGGAGGGGCGGACACCGGCAATGTGTCCCGCGGCCCCTCTCCCTCCCCGGCACTCACCGGGTGTCTTGTGGTGGGCGGAGCTCCTCTTCACACGGGGAGCCTCCTAGCAGCGCGGGGCTCCTCTCCACACGGGGAGCCTCGGCGAGACGCGCCAAGCTGCTTCCTGGTTCCGCTCTCCTCCCCCGATGACGCGGCGGGAGGCTCGACCGCCTGGGCCAATCCCAGCGCGGCCGGGCTATGACGCTGGCGGCTGCTTCTGCTCGGCCCGGGACTGCGGCGGTGATCACGGGGCAATGCGGCGTGGGCAGCCGCTCTTCAAAATAAATATAACGGGGCAATGCCGGGTGGCACCGGCTCTCCGAAAATAAAGGTAAAGCGAGGTAGGCACTCGCTCGGTCCTGGCAAAGCGCTCCAAAGCGCTAGAATCAAAATAAAGCGCACCCAGCGCTTAGGGGGAAATAAAGCGCTCTTAGCGCTAAAAGCAAAACGAAGCGCTCCCAGCGCTGGGGACAAGGGAGAGCGCTCCCCCAGCACAGCAAAGCTCCAGCAAGGTCTGGAGGCAGACAGGGGGGCAGGGCAGGGCCAGAGCCAGCACACTGGGTCTCCAGGCAGGGAGACAAGCCAAGTGGCGGTCCTCCTGGCCCCAGCAGCAGCAACAGCCCCCTCTGGCAAGGATCCACAAGTAGAACAATTTCTGTGGGGACACAGCCCCATTTTTATACAGCGAATTCCTTTGTTAGGAGGTGCAGGGTGGGGGGAAACCAGTTGCAGCTGGCTTGGGAGTACCCTTGATGGCCCAACCACCCCTTTCATTCACTGGGGAGGCTAGGGTCATTAGACAAACCACAGGGGGGCGGAGCCAGCATTGTGTGGGGAAAACCCAGCCCATCCAGGACACAGATCTACTCCTCCCACACATCACTCATGCTGATCTCACACTCACCACCGGGCAGACCCATCCAGACTTCCTGGAGCCTGGCATGCCAGCCAGCTCCAGCCAATCACGCTCCACTATCCTCACTGCACACATACATCAATGTCCAGAAGTAGCACTTCCCTTCTAGACACATACAAGCCGCACATACCATTGTGCAGCATTCATTCTCACGAGTTCATACATACTAAACTCGAGCCTGCACTCCCCACACATCAGGAACTACCAGGGCACACACATTCCCCATGCATTCCTATGGGAGGGCAGGCCAGCCATACTACACGCACGCACTTTCACTCTGGGACACAGGGAAAAAGTGCACCAAGACCCAAAAATCACTACACAGGGTCACAAATAAAGGCAAAAAGATTAGGGGTGAACCTGCCCTAAGGCCCAAGTCTAACACGACCCCCTTCCAGCCAAAACGCAGGGCAGACAGATCACCACCGTGATGGACTTCCCTGCTTGGGGCGATAAAACAAGGACGCGGGCCCACAACTGCAGGGACACCCTCCTGTTTTACGCCACGGTGAACCCCTAGGGTTCCTTCTAAAACTATTGTAGGGACTAACTGGGGTACCCCACTGATACTCTCCAGCTGCCCTCGGCCAGGACCAGGCCCTAGGCCATCCAGGTACCACTGGATCCTGCCTACTCACAAAGTGGGGGGTAGTAACCCCTGGCACATAACAGCCATTTTCCACTCTTCCTGTCTGCAAGACAGGGCTAGACTGCCACTGGTTCTCCAGCCTAGGGTCTACAACCTTAGGTGGACCAGGAGTCTCAGGGAAGGCTCTCCTCCCCTTACCTCTTCTCCTAGGGTTCCTCCTCCTCCTGCGAGGGGTCCCCTCTAAACAACATTCTCCCAACCTAGGGTTTAACCCCTCAGGTGGTACCGGGGTCAGAGGTGGGCTCTCCCACCCTCTGCACCCCCGTCCAGAGTCCTGCTCCCTCCCAACCGGGGCGGTACCTCTGGAGAAAGAACTGGTTAGGACACTGATTACAGTAGTCCCACCCTTCAGGTCAGGCTGATCCTGAACCTGGCCTTCCAACCTCCGGTCTAGAACCTTTGGTGGAACCAATGCCTGGCACTCCAGGACTTCTGGGGATTCACATCCTATCCCCAAATCACTCCTTTCACTGGACTTCTGTACTCTCCCTCCTGGAGCGGTACTGCCAGCTTCTAGGACCATAGAAGCTCCGCTTACAGATGCTCCAGGTTCTCTACACACTAGGAGATCTCCCTCAAGTGAACTAACAGGCAAGTCTAGGTTCCTTTCCTGGTGTTCCCTAAAGAAACCATCCAGGCTCTGTGACAGGGCTTCGGGCATCTGGGGACTCTCGGTCACACACTCACTCCCGCTCCACTGAGACAGGCAGTCAGCCCCTACACCCTTCTCACTAACCAAGGACCTAGCTGGGCTACTCTCACCCTCTTCCACCACACTGGGCTGGAAGACACCTGACCCACTATTGTTGGAATCACTCACTAGTGACTCAAAAGAACCTTTCGCACTGTCCCATCGGTCTGCTTCCTTTGCAAGCTCCCAAGGATCAAAGGTCAACCCCAACAGGTGTTGCCGCAACTCCGGCCGACAATGACTGAGCACCTTTTCCTTGAGAATAAGACAAAACAGTTTGTCAAAATCATGTTCCGTGGGAACCTCTAACCACTCAATCAGTGCACACTGACAGTCCTCTGTAAACTCCTCCCAAGACTGGTGAGACAGTTTCTTACTGTCCCTGAACTGCAACCTATACTCCTCTTCTAGGGAAACAGGAACCATACTCGGGGAACTGGGAGTGGGACTGTCCACACTAATATTTAAAAAGCTGCCACCACTGGACTCCACCCTCCCTGGGGAATCCAGACAATTACAATTGTGCGCAGGGAAGAGTCTATCCTCTAGGGCTGCTCTCTCACGGATGATGGCCCTTCTCTCCACCTCTATCCTCTCCTGCGCTAAGAGTCTTTCGATCTCTAGCTGCGCCATAGCCTGGGCATGCTCTAACATGAGCTGTTCCATCGCTAACTGATGCTCCCTCTCTTCCTTCCTATCTAACCAATCCTCTGGGGACAGGACAAGGGATGTGGCGCTGGTACTGACACTGGACCCAGCAAGGGACTCCCTATCTATGGGGTCCTCACTATCTGCTGATATCCATCCACTGTCATCATCATACAACTCACATTCTTCAGGGCTCTCCACAGACTCACCATCCTCATGACGTGCGGCCCGGGCCCTCTCTCTCTCACTGTACTCAAGATCCCACTGACCCTTTTGCCATTGGATCAGGCTGTCCCTAAGCTGGGACTGAGTATCCAACACACTCACCTCCATGCCTCCCTCTTCACAGAATCTGACCAGCTCTGACCTACTGTACCTAAAAAGACAACAGAGATCAAAAACAGGCTCCATTTTGGCGGACGTTCTCAAGAAGAGTTTGACACAGGGAACCTGGGGGTCTGAGCTTACACAGGAGTACACAATTACACAATTCAGCAAGATTCCTATCTCAGAGAACTTGCACTCCACTGTCCAGCGTAACACACACTCATTCACACACAACCCTCCCCTCGGACTGGTAAGGCAGTTTCTACCACCCCTGATTATCTCAACCTGACCACTAGCGACACAGGTACCAAACTCTGGGAGCAGGGCGGGGAACAAGGTACTGGACAAAATACAAATGACACCTTTCAGGAGAAGCAAAACTGAACTTCCCTAAAAACAATAATCCCCAAAATGTGGTTATCTAAAATTGCAGAGCTTTGAAGTGTGGCCTGTCGCCACTGTGGTACAACGCAAACGCAAGTCCAATCCCACCGCTGCCACCAATGTTAGAAACGGGACCTCTGGCTGGCCAAGGCTTGCGCCAAGGTCAGTCAGGGATCACCATTTCTAAGGTCAGGGCTAGGGAGTCACACACCAAGATAACCCCCGCTCACCCTCTAGGTAACGTGGCGCGAGCAGCACGGCTAATCTCAGAGGCGATGTGTAAAGCGTTTGCGCGCGCACCCCAGCGACAACAACCAAAGGCCCACCACAAAGGAAACTCCACACAAGGTTATATCAAAAATAGCCTTTGTATTATAATAATAAGAACACATTAGATAACACACACACTTTACAATGTGCCAACAGGCACGGGCAAGATTTACAAGGGATTATGTACAGGACAGGGCCACCTGGACCACTGTCAGGGGTATGCACTTGTTAGAAATAATACTTGTAGGTATCACACTTTAGCACATCAACATACAATGACTGTAACACAGAAATAGTGAATGTAGCATACAACCAGTAACTACTGGTAAAGGGAAAATGCCTCCTACGCCACCCTAGTCTCTGTAGGGAAATCACGCAGGGAGCTAGGACCTTATCAGCAGGACCTATGGAAGGAAAACCTATCACCTCCTACGCCACCCTAGTCTCTGTAGGGAAATCACGCAGGGAGCTAGGACCTATGGAAGGAAAACCTATCACCTCCTACGCCACCCTAGTCTCTGTAGGGAAATCACGCAGGGAGCTAGGACCTTATCATCAGGACCTATGGAAGGAAAACCTATCACCTCCTACGCCACCCTAGTCTCTGTAGGGAAATCACGCAGGGAGCTAGGACCTTATCATCAGGACCTATGGAAGGAAAACCTATCATAATCACCTAGGCAAGTAACATTTAGCAAAGGCAAAAACAAACATTCCTCTAAGCAGGTCACTTTTAGCAAAGGGGAATAAAAGAACAAAGAATCACCTAAGCAGGTCACTTTTAGCAAAGGTAATAATAAACAAGAATTGCACATGTAACATTAAAACACATTCAGAGGTGCAGGTTAGAACTTTTGCGCAAGAATCATATAGCAAAGAAATCACAATGCGCAGGGTGCATGTAGCACAACACTCAAAATGTCCCTCAGGCCAACTGGCCTCGAAAGGGGCGGAATGCCCTGAGTCTCAGTGTCAGGGAGGTCTGCGCAGGCAGCACAGACACAAAAGCCTAAACGTAGCAACTGTCCACTAAGTGCTGGACAGTTGTGAATAGCAGGTAGGCAGACGTTGGAGCCAGGTGGGCTCAAGAACAATGGTGGGGAGACACAGCGTGGGAGCCTCGGGGCTGCAACCAACTCACTGCCTGTGTCCCCCTAGAGCCTCTGTGGCTCGCAAAGCAAATGTGCACTAGTGTAGAGCTTCAGCGCTCTCAAACAATTAAAATGGCCCCAGAGCCTCTCGGGGCTCAAAGATCAATAACATGCCCCCTCGAGCCTCGGGGCTCGTAACATAGGAGTAGGGCGGGAGCCTCTCGGGCTCTAAATAAACCAATTGCCCCCAGGAGCCTCGGGGCTCCAAGCACCAAAAATGCGGCCACGTGGGAGTCCCTCACGGGGGACTCAGGAATCAATAATGCCCCCGGAGCCTATCGAGGCTCCACACAACAGTGCGCGCGAAATCGCGCTACGGGGGAGGGGCGGACACCGGCAATGTGTCCCGCGGCCCCTCTCCCTCCCCGGCACTCACCGGGTGTCTTGTGGCGGGCGGAGCTCCTCTTCACACGGGGAGCCTCCTAGCAGCGCGGGGCTCCTCTCCACACGGGGAGCCTCGGCGAGACGCGCCAAGCTGCTTCCTGGTTCCGCTCTCCTCCCCCGATGACGCGGCGGGAGGCTCGACCGCCTGGGCCAATCCCAGCGCGGCCGGGCTATGACGCTGGCGGCTGCTTCTGCTCGGCCCGGGACTGCGGCGGTGATCACGGGGCAATGCGGCGTGGGCAGCCGCTCTTCAAAATAAATATAACGGGGCAATGCCGGGTGGCACCGGCTCTCCGAAAATAAAGGTAAAGCGAGGTAGGCACTCGCTCGGTCCTGGCAAAGCGCTCCAAAGCGCTAGAATCAAAATAAAGCGCACCCAGCGCTTAGGGGGAAATAAAGCGCTCTTAGCGCTAAAAGCAAAACGAAGCGCTCCCAGCGCTGGGGACAAGGGAGAGCGCTCCCCCAGCACAGCAAAGCTCCAGCAAGGTCTGGAGGCAGACAGGGGGGCAGGGCAGGGCCAGAGCCAGCACACTGGGTCTCCAGGCAGGGAGACAAGCCAAGTGGCGGTCCTCCTGGCCCCAGCAGCAGCAACAGCCCCCTCTGGCAAGGATCCACAAGTAGAACAATTTCTGTGGGGACACAGCCCCATTTTTATACAGCGAATTCCTTTGTTAGGAGGTGCAGGGTGGGGGGAAACCAGTTGCAGCTGGCTTGGGAGTACCCTTGATGGCCCAACCACCCCTTTCATTCACTGGGGAGGCTAGGGTCATTAGACAAACCACAGGGGGGCGGAGCCAGCATTGTGTGGGGAAAACCCAGCCCATCCAGGACACAGATCTACTCCTCCCACACATCACTCATGCTGATCTCACACTCACCACCGGGCAGACCCATCCAGACTTCCTGGAGCCTGGCATGCCAGCCAGCTCCAGCCAATCACGCTCCACTATCCTCACTGCACACATACATCAATGTCCAGAAGTAGCACTTCCCTTCTAGACACATACAAGCCGCACATACCATTGCGCAGCATTCATTCTCACGAGTTCATACATACTAAACTCGAGCCTGCACTCCCCACACATCAGGAACTACCAGGGCACACACATTCCCCATGCATTCCTATGGGAGGGCAGGCCAGCCATACTACACGCACGCACTTTCACTCTGGGACACAGGGAAAAAGTGCGCCAAGACCCAAAAATCACTACACAGGGTCACAAATAAAGGCAAAAAGATTAGGGGTGAACCTGCCCTAAGGCCCAAGTCTAACACTACATAAATACAATGTATTTTTATGGCAATAACAAAGCGTTGTAATACAACTACATATAAAAAGAGCAAGCAGCACCAGGCGCGCGGATTAACTGAGCTAGCGCCGCGCGCCCCTCTGCAGACTCCCCCTGCATTCCACGAAGCGTGCAACGCGATCCGGTCCTTTCTGCCATGCTGTCGGCAGAAGCTTATGCGCCCAACGTTATCCTATGGGGAAACCCTGCGCGCGGCCTGGTCTTGTCTCCACACTCGTTGTCTGCAGAGACGGCGACTATAGTTCTCGCTGCGAGAACGCGCTTAGCGCGCGTTCGCCGTAGCGAGACCTAAAAAGAATACCATTAATTTTTTTTGTCAAACATAATTTTATTTAAAGTTGACAAAGTACATCATCTTACATTACCATTGCAATCATTACATGAATGAGATTGAAAGGACCTTACAGACACAGACATCGTTAAAAGTCATGCAGACCGTTAGGGTCAGACCCTGGCCAAGACATTGTGGATTGCACATTGAAGGCTTACAGCTTCTAGCATAACAGGGCCCGGGTATGTCCCCACTCTACACAGAGTGCGACAGGTAAATCAAGCATTTTCTTATCGATATCCATGGCAGCTTTATCTGAAGTTTGACTGCAGCAGGCAAGTTGTGTAGACAGTACTATAGTGGAGTAAAAACGGCTCCCAACCGTGGAGCAGTGAACGAGAAAGAACCAGACAACTCCTTCCCACCCCCACCCCCCTCCCACAACATGGTGGCGGCATGAAAGAAAAAAAGAAAGTAGGGAACACAGAAAGAACCATGAATTGTGGAGGGTTTGAGAGATTGTACTTCATAGTTGGAAGAGGTGAAGTGCTCTGATGGAAGACGAGCAGACAGCAGAAGGCAGACCTCGGGAGAGAAAGGAGAGCAGGGGGCCCCATTTGAATTCAACATTTGTAAAGTCATCTCTGAAGAGGCCTGACATCCGCTCTAAACTAGGGAACTTCCATAATCTAGAATGCCAAAGGGAAATCGCCAGGGCTTCTCTCGTTTTCCATGCTGCCGCCTGTGTAGTCTTTGCAGCCTTTATACAGAGCCACATGATCTGTTTGTCCGCCCGGGTTTGGTGTTCTAGGGAAGGGTTTCTAAGGCCCAACAGAATCTCCGCCATGGTAGTCGGTATAGGGTACCCCAACTTATTTTTGATATGGGTGAGAATTTCTTACCAGAAAGGCCTGATGTTTGACAGTCTCACCAAATATGCTGAAAGTCTCCCAGGAATCCACAACCCCTCCAGCACCTATCAGAACACCCAGAAAAATCCGTCGAAGTTTGGAGGGGTGAAGGTACCAGTCCATCATGGTTTTAAGGTGTGCTTCCCTGAGTTCGACAGAGTGGTTGAATTTCGTAATATCAGACTAGAGATGGGACCACTCTTCGTCCGTAATATCCCGCTGTAAAATGCCCTCCCATACTGACATGTAGCGTGGACGAGGGGAGAATGAGGTAGTAAGGAGAAATTTGTATATAAAGGAAATCGTGCCCCTCATTGACTTCGCCTTAGTGAGGAAGGATTCAAATTTCTTCAGGGGACAAGTAGCCGCCTCCCGGACCTGTGGCGTGAGGCCCCAATGTAATAGCTGCTGGTGACGGTATCTCTCCGAGTTCTGTAGGTTGTACTCCAGTTTACAGCTGTCAAAGGGAAGGGGACCTGGAGGGTCACACCAAATGTGCCCTTATTTAAGGCAGAGGACTGTCATGGGGTTACCAGATAGTGCGGTGGTGGCAATGCTGGCAATGCACCCTGTTGTAAGGATCAATAGCCTGATGAGATCTTTGCATCATGGTCAGTGGAGTGGCTTCCTACTGACACACCCATGTAATGCTCCATTTATTTGCCTGTGTCCAGACTTTGCGCTAACATCAAGGGCGTGTTTAGGGTGTTGGTGTGCCTAGCTTAAATGCAATGTGAGAGTGCGACAGAGTAAACTGCATCTCCTGCCTGCCAGTTGTGTATACAAGTGGGACCATCTATCACTCTTTTATACCCCAGTTCAAAGTCCTCTGTTACCAAGGAATAATGTGGTCTACAAAGTACTCAGGTGCCTGCTGTGCCACCAGGGATGGTGTCAGCCTGACAGTCTATCTAAGTTGAAGGGACATCACCGGCAGGCTGTATTACTTAATGGAGAAGCTGTATACCTGTCCTGAAGAGCGTAGAAGTCTGCCTAGAAGCCTGCCTGACTGGTAAGACAGGGAAGGGAGTTTGACTATCCAGCAGGAGGACAAGGCTGCCCTGGAAGAAGCAAGGTCCGACACATCCCCGGTATCTGCAGGGCAGGCAGGAAAGCCATCCAGCAGGACCAGCTAGTCTGAGGGACCCCCGCCCCCCCCAGACTCTCCCAACAGTTCACGGCAGAAAATAAAACTCTACGACAACGTGATTGTTGAGGCCCAGTTGGACGATTGTGTGCTGCCAACAGCCCGTTCAAGGTTGCATTTGCCAAATTCCTAACACAACAGGGTCTGAATCTACTGGCTTCCTGGAGAGCCTGTGTTGGGCTTTTAGCTGCTGACTTTCTGACTACTCTGTGTCAGAGGCCCATGAGGGACGACAACTACTCCAGTGTCGAACACCCTGTCCGAGCTTATGCTTGTGGTCCAGCCGGCCACAGTGTGGGCTCAATTGCTGACGGTCGGGCCTCCAGAGGGGCTGCACTTACCGACAGGCCGGGTGTGACTGCTACCTTGGGACTGCTGATCTTCAGGCCACTGCAAAGAAAAGACAGAGTCGGTGCCCTACTGAATGCAGCCTTACATCCGGGTCAAAAGCCTGCTGGTGGATCACTGCTCTCTCGAGTGTTGGGGCGTGCTATTCAAGTGCCGGCAAACAGGAAAGAGACCCAGACAAAACTGACTCATCCTGAGAAAGGGTAAGACTATTACGACAGAGCATACACGCATTGGGGTGACTGGAGTGACAGAACTGACCCTATACTATACTCATGATACTCCTAAATGCCCCTAGAGGGGAAGAGGGTATCAGAACCGGACGCACCAGTCTGCAGCACATGGTAGCATGGCATGCCGGCACTATCTTTTTACCCAGACTGTCCATAAAGATGATTTTCTAGCCGCTACGCACATAGCAGGGGGAATCACAGACCATTTGCTGGTGGAGGTGCAACTCGATGCTCTGGTTGTGGACTTCATCCTACCCTCAAGGGTTGATCCGTGATATTTAAAAGACAAGACGTTCAAAGCTTGTATGAGAGTTGGAGCAGAATTCTATTTTAAGGAGAATGGGCGGCCTGTTGAATCAGCTTGCGTGCTATAGGATGAATTCAAGACAGTGATTTGAGGCCAGACACAAGCCTTGATTGGGGGAATGCCAAAGGAATGTAAATAGAAGTGCGAGGCTCAGGACAGGGAATGTGCTTTCCTGGAGGCTTGCTTGGCAAGTGGGGAATCAGTTTCTCTCCCATTACACCATCAACTGAAGCAGCACACATTAAGAGCACTAATGGAAAATAGCGTGAACTCAAAGCCAATAAGTTGCTTGCCTGGCTAGAGAGACGAGACAAAGGACGGAACTGGATCCTTGCGGTTATTGACAACAAGGGGATGGAAATACTGGGAGACACTTCCTGAAAGACCTGACCCTGCCAATGCTAACGAATGAGGACCGAGACGCACTAGACGAAGACATGACAGTAGACTAAATAAATAAGACAATAAGAACCTTGCAAACAGGGCAAGCAACGGGGCCTGATGAGCTGCTCATAGAATTATATAAAAGCATGAGAGATAAAATCAGGGAGTGCCTCCAGAGGAGGTTTCAGACTGCCTGAAAATAAGGGTGTCTCCCAGAGGACCAAAGAACGTCTGAGGTGGTGTTCATCCCAAAAAAGGACGAACCAGCAACTGAGTGTGGGTCTTATAGACCGCTCTCCCTGATTAATTTTGAGACTAAGGTCCTTGCGTAGGCCCTGGCGATCTGCCTGCGGACAGTGGATCATCATCCTGATCAATGGGTCTTTATGCCACACCAGGGAAGGCGCTTAAATCTCCGACACCTTAATGGAGTACCACATGCAACAGTGAATTCCTTTGCTGAACCAGTGGCGCTGCTGTTAAGCTCTTGTATGTGGCCCCTCTAGCATGCATGCGCGTCAATAATACAGTTACCCGAGTCTTTACCGTCCGACAGGGATGTTCCTTGTCTCCTATACTCTTCACACATGCGTGGGTTCGCCAGGACCGCTCATATGGGGTACTCCAGTTGATCAGGAATGGGATGAGAGAATCTCCCTCTACACTGATGTTTTGCTACAGGACACGTAATCAGCCTTCTTGAGTGAACGAATCCTACACATCTTTCATATATTTAGAGATTATTCAGGAAAAAAGATCAATTGGAAGAAGTCCTTAATATTCCTGCTGGAGGCAGGGACCCTGCGGCTGCACTCTAGGTACACAGTTTGGGTGGCACTACATGGCTTTAAATATTTGGGCATGTTTATTACAAGAGAGCCACAGGCATAAACGTACTCCCGAAATTAGATCGGCTTTGCAGGGATGCCCCACACTAATGGGCACTCCCGCTCTCCTTACTGGGCCGGGTCGCCCTTTTTAAAGTGATCACCCTCCATTTAAAGTGGGCCTCCTGTACATCATGAAAAAAACGTCCTTTAAGATCCCACCAGAGATTTTCTTTCAAAAGGTAGTCTGAGAACTGCGGCCGCTGTTGTGGGATGGTGGCACTTCACGCTGAGTAAGTTGCAGAGGGGAGTTCATTAAGGTGGACTGGCGGTCCGGAGCATTCTCTAGTATTACTAGGAAACGCAGCTGGTGGCAGTCAACAACTGGGTTTTTGCGGACCGTAAGGATCCTGCTTACCGGGTAGATAGATTGGCAATGGGCAAGAGAGGTTACCCCACCGCGGTGCTCTATCGAAGAAAGCTTGAGGGCACCCTACCTACTCGTAGCCAAACAGTGGTAAGGGTGTGGAGAGGCTACCAAGTGTTTAGGCTGAGAAGGTAAGCTGACTGAAATTACTCCACTGTATGATGGTGATCTCTTAAGTGCAGTGGGAGGATAGCAGGGCTTCACAAAATGGGGATTGATTAGCTTAGAACGGCTGGGCGATGTGTGGAGGGGACAGGCGCTTGTGTCCTTCACGATCATACAACAAAAGTATAAACTAGGGGCCAGATGTAGGTAAATTAGATTTACCGATTTTTAATTACCGAATTTTACCGATTCGGTAATTAAAAATCGGTAAATCTTAAGGGTGGATATGTAGGTATTTCCAGATGTGGAAATACCGAATCTGTAACAATCGGTATTTACCGATTCTGTAAATACAGAATCGGTATTTCCCATTGATTCCTATGGGCTTTGAAGCCCATAGGAATCAATGGGAAATACCGATTCTGTATTTACAGAATTGGTAAATACCGAATTTTGCAAGGGTGCAGGGGGTGTCACTTTGACACCCTCTGGCACCCCACAAATAGGCATGTGCGCCATGTGGCACACAGACATGCCTCTGTCACATGGCTAGGTGTGCATGCACACATGTGCATGCACACCTGTATTCGGTATTTTACCACACAATAGGATTGTGTGGTAAAATACCGATTTTGTAGGGCCTTTGGGACTCAGAAGAGTCCCACCTACATCTGAGATTTACCGAATCGGTAAAAATACCGATTCGGTATTTTACAGAATCGGTAAATTTACCGAATCGGTAAATTTACCGATTCTGTAAAATTGTGCCCCTACATGCCAATTCTTGAATACCGGTCGGTAACGGCCGAAAATACCGATTTTCGGCCGTTACCGACCGACCTACATCTGGCCCTAGGTGACTAAAAACGGTTCTGACATTTGTAGGTGGATCACGTTCTGCAAAGTCACATCCGGGAAGGGGGGCAGTTGCCTGATGCATCCCCACTGGAGGACCAGCTGCTAACTAATCCCCTGACCCAAAAAGCAATCTCAACCATCTATAGGAAGTTGATCTACAGTTCTCTGGATCCCTTGGGGACGCGGAGAGCTGTGTAGAGAACTGTGTGGCAGAGGGATCTAGGCACAATTGGCGATGGCAATTGGGTTGAGGCCATTCAGGGTGCCAGGGAGGTGTCAATTAGAACTCGTTTTGGTCTAATTTAACTAGAGATCCAACATAGGACCTATTACTCCAGAACTTTGTGGCAGCGAATAGGGCGGGCGACCACCTCTCTGTGTAAGGGAATGTAAGGGGGGGAAGGGGCTTTTTTTAATGTGGTGTGGAGTTGTCCGGCAATTCAATGCTACTGGGTAGAGATCATGAGAGTAATGTCCCAGGTCATGGGACTACCGATCCCCATGGGGGCCAAATGGCACCTCCTGAATATCACGAGTGAGGTGACATGGCATAGTTTTCGCAGAATATGACTGGCCCTGGCTTCGGCGGTTGGCAAGCGTAACATTGCAGCGGTTGGGGAGCCAAATCCCCCCCCACCCCCAGGGTGGAGGATTGGGAAGAAGATCTTGATTGGTGTCAACTGGTGGACACAGGGTGTATCTCAGCAGGGGCTGCCCTTGTAAATGGTAAAAGATATGGGAGGGATGGTAGAGCTACCGGGCCATGTGACGCGCCATGAAGTAGTGAAAGTTAAATATGTTCCATCCTTGCGACCTAGCTTTATGTAGTAGGATTTGCCCAGGGAGTGTCAGGATAAGCCAAGCTGTGTTACTCACTCCATATTTGCAGACTTTGCCTTTTTGGTCTAATCAATCTTACTAATGTGCACCGTATTTCCAGTGTCAACACTATCGATTGAAGTGGTACAAAAGGGGGTGGTGATGGACGGAGCATCTGAACCAATCAAACACTCAAACCCAGTCAACAGATCTGGGTTTAATCCATCTCCGTTCTTTAGCCCACTCTGCCACCCCAGTTCAGATATGACCATATGCAAATCAGTCTGACCCTGTGCCTCATGGGAACAGTCCAGCCCGAACTGCCAAGCCATGCCTTGCCTTCCCTGGACCGGAAACAAGCTTCTGAGGACCGGTTTCTGGCATTTCTGCCGTCTTCAGCCCGGCTTGCTTGAATCCAGTGGCAAAGTGAGCAAGGGACTCACGTCCGAGCATACCCTGCCAACTTATGGCAAACAAAGTGGTACAAAAGGGGGTGGTGATGGACGGAGCATCTGAACCAATCAAACACTCCCACCCAGTCAACAGATCTGGGTTTAATCCATCACCGTACTTTAGCCCACTCTGCCATCCCAGTTCAGACATGGCCATATGCAAATCAGTCTGACCCTATGCCTCATGGGAACAGCCCAGCCCGAACTGCCAAGCCAAGCCTTACCTGGACCGGAAACAAGCTTTCGATTGAGCACTAGTTCAATGAAAAGAATTTTAAAAGTAAATGTGTCTTGGCAAGATAAGCAGTGTGCAGGTCATTTATTCAATCGAGTTTGTTGATCTATTGTTGAGCTCGGAGTTCAAGCAGCCGTCATTACAAAGCTGAGAATTATGTGACTGCTCGCCCTCGCTAACTTGAGAGTCAAGTACAAAAGCACAGGTTACTTACCTTCGGTAACGATATATCTGTAGAAACAGTATTTAGTGTTAGATTCCTTACCTTAGAATATCCCCAGGCGTCAGGCTGGATCCGTAAAGTTTTCGTCAGCAGTACCCCTGCGCGTCGCTAGGCATCGTCTGCGGCTCTGCATCCGTCGTTGGCATCGTGATCGCCGGGATGACGTCGGAGAACTTAGACACCGCTCTCGCGCGCGGACGTCAGTTCTGTACATAGCTTTCTGCGCCAGGAACGCAGAGCCTTGATAGAAACCGACACTGGTGCCATAAAACTAGGGCCCTGAAAGGGAGGTCCTTAACCCTAGATATTGGTTCGCAGAACGGGGAGGATGGGTGCGGCGGTAAGGAATCTAACACTAACTACTGTTTCTTACAGATATATCGTTACCAAAGGTAAGTAACTTGTGCATCTGAAAGAAACCGGTTAGTGTTAGATTCCTTACCTTAGAATAGATACCGCAGCAATTCCAACCCCGGTGGTGGGTCTGCGAACCAAGAACACACCAGAAAGTCCCAGAGAACAGAACGGCCGAAAAAGCCATCTCTCCGGACTTGGCTGTACAGGCAGTAGTGCTTAGCAAACGTGTGCAGTGAGGCCCACATAGCTGCCTGACATGTCCTGTAAGGGGACTCCCCGACCAAGGCAGTAATAGCCACTGTGGCCAGAGTGGAATGGGTCCTCAGCCAAACAGGGGGCTCCTTTTTCGCCAAGGAGTAACAGACCTTGATGCACAACACGACCCACCGCGAGATGGTTCGCTTGTGCACTGCACGTCCCTCCTTAGCGCCCACGAAACCAACAAAGAGCTGGTCGCCCACCCAGAACTGGCGTGTGGGTTCTAGATATAACGAGAGCGCACATTTTGGGTACAGACGGTGGAGCCTCTCTTCCTCTTTCGAGGGATGCAGAGGCAGAAAGTAGGTGGGCAAGGTGATGGACTGCCAGAAATTAAAGGCCGTAACCACCTTGGGCAGGAAAGAAGGCTGAGTTCTCAAAACAACTTTGCCCGGAAGGACAGAAAGGAAAGGAGGCTTAGAAGAATGAGCCTGAAGCTCACTCACTCTCCTAGCAGAGGTGATGGCAACCAGGAATGCAGTCTTAAGAGTCAGAAGACGAAGAGGGCAATTGTGAAGTGGCTCGAAAGGAGCACACATCAAATAGGTTAGAACAAGGGTCAAGTCCCACTGAAGCATCACGAAAGGAACAGGATCTAGTAATGCCTTTCAAGAACCTATTTACAACTGGGGACTTGAAAAGTGAAGGCTGATCAGGAAGCCTCAAGAAGGCTGAAATGGCTGAGAGATTGCCTTTGATAGTGCCCAGAGCAGAGCCCTGTTGGGCAAGAGAAAGAAGGAAGAGGAGAACCTATGAAAGGGGGCAGAAAGTAGATCCATAGCCTTTGCTGTGCACCAAGCCACAAATTTGTTCCACCTGCAGGCGAATACTGATTTTGTGGAAGGACGCCTGGCTGCCAGAATCACATTACAGACTTCAGGAGGCAAGTCAAATGGCCTCAACTGTCGCCGCTCAATCTCCACGCATGTAGGTGGAGACTGGACAGGTTCGGGTGGAGGACCGTCCCCTGCTGCTGTGACAGAAGGTCCTCCTGAAGAGGCAGACGAATCGGGGGATCGACTGACATGCTGAGTAGCTCGGGATACCAGTACCTTTGTGCCCAGTCCAGAGCCACAAGGATGACTTGGGCCCGGTCTCGCCTGATCTTCTTCAGCACTCTGGGCAGAAGTGGTAGAGGCGGTAAGGCGTACAACAGACCGCAGCTCCACTCACGACGAAAAGCGTCTCTGAGCTAGAGCCGCCTTGGAAATTCCAACACACAGAACTGATGACATTGCGCGTTCTCTTCGGTGGCTCTCCCCACTGCCGAAAGAGACCTTGTGCCACGTCCAAGTTCAGATGACATTCGTGATCCATCATGCACCGCCGGCTGAGTTTGTCCGCCCTGGCGTTCAGGGAACCTGCCAGGTGTTGAACCACCAGGGTGATGCCCTGGCGTTCCAGCCATGTCCAGAGGCGCAGAGCCTCCTGACAAAGGGTCCACGACCCAACCCAGCCCTGTTTGTTGCAGTATCACATGGCAGTGGTGTTGTCTGTTAACACCTGCACTACACTTCCCCGGATAGAGGAAAGGAATGCCTTCAGTGCAAGCCGGATCGCCCACAGCTCCAGAAGGTTGATATGGAGCCGGGACTCCGCCGGAGACCAGAGGCCTCTGATCTCCGCCTCTCCCATGTGGCCCCCCCAACCCAGGAGGGACGCATCAGTCACTACTATGTGCTCCGGTTGAAGGGAGAGGGATCTGCCGCTGACCCAATCGCTGTCTGTGAGCCACCACTGCAACTGTCTCGCAGTGCCCTCCGAGATCAGGACGTGGTCGGACAGGTTGCCCTGATGCTGTGCCCACTGAAACTTCAGGTCCCACTGCAGAGCCCGCATCCGCCACCTGGCGTGGTGCACCAGTAGGATGCAGGAGGCCATCAGCCCCAGGAGCCGCAGCGTCAACCTGACCAAGACCCGGGATAAAGGCTGAAAGATCGGAATCCGAGCCTGAATATCCCGAACCTGCTGTTTGGGGGGATAAACCTGAAACTGCGCCAAGTCCCGAACCGCTCCGATGAAGAGGAGCTTCCGAGAAGGGCACAGGTGTGACTTCGGCACGTTGATCGAGAACCCAAGCAGGTGCAGGAGGTCGGCCGTAGTCTGAAGGTGGGAGACGACTGTCTGGGGCGAGCCCGCCTTCAACAACCAGTCGTCGAGATAGGGAAGATTGGAACCCCTGATCTGCGTAGATGAGCTGCGACCACCGCCATCACTTTCGTGAACACCTGAGGGGCGCTGGTAAGGCCGAAGGGGAGCACGGTAAACTGAAAGTGCTTGTGGCCTACCGTGAACTGCAGGTAGTGCCGGTGGGCCGGCAGGACGGGGATGTGGAAATGTGCACCCTGCAACTCCAACGCCACCATCCAGTCTCCAGGGCCTAGGGCACCTAAGACCTGAGCCAATGTCAGCATCTTGAACTTCTCCTTCCGGAGGAAGCTGTTGACGTTCCGGAGGTCCAAGATAGGGCGTAGGCCTCCTTTGCCCTTCTTGGGAACCAGAAAGTAGTGGGAATAACAACCACAGCCTACTTCTGGCCCACGTACGAGCTTGACAGCCCCCTTGGCCAAGAGGGCGTAACTTCCTCTTGCAGAAGTTGCAAGTGATCCCCCGACATGCGATAGTACTGCGGTGGCATGGCTGGAGTGGTCGCCTCGAAGGGGAGAGAGTAGCCCCTTCGGATGATTTGCAGCACCCACCTGTCCGACGTGATGGTATGCCAGTGGAGGAGGTGATGGCGAACCCAGCCCCCCACTGGCGTCGAATGGGCCTGAAATGCCGGACTAGGAAGGCTTTGAGGCAGATGCTGCGGGAGTGGATGTGGACTGACCCTGCTGTTGTCCCCCTGCACCGCCACAGCGGTTACCACGTCCACGAAAGGGATGAGGTTCATTCTGCGGCCTGTGGCTAGCTGGACGTGTATTGCACCCCTTCCTTGGCCACAAAAAGGACGGAAAGCAGAAGTTTGCTGACGCTGGCCTAGGCATAAAGAGTTGGCCATAGCCCTGGAGTACTTTAAACGCACTAGCACACTATCCGCTTTGTCGCCCAAGAGGCAACGGCCATGGAAGGGCATGTCCATGAGCGTGGCCTGGACATCCCCCAAGAAGTTGGCAGACCTCAGCCAGGCGTGGCGCCGAATCGCCACAGTCCTGGAAATCGCCCTGCCCAGTGAGTCCGTGGTGTCAAGTCCCCACTGATGGAGTACCGTGCCGCATCCCGCCCACCCGCCAGGGCTTGAGTGAGCCGTGTCCGGGCCTCCTCCGGACACTGTGGCAGCACGTCCGCAACCGTATCCCACAGAGAGTGGGTGTAATGCCCCAAAAGGCAGGCGGTGTTGACAGACTGCTGCCCCAAACTCAGCGAGGAGAACAATTTCTTTCCAAACTGATCGTACCTTTTGGATCCCCGATCCGGAGGACAGAAAGCAGGGGTCGCCCGGAGCCGGGCCAAGTTGCGATCCACAGGGAGGCCCGTAGAGGGCTTTGACCAGGTGCCCTTCAGAACGATGGTGAGGGTTTCGTTAAACAGCAGCAGAGGCTCCGAGGAGCTTGCCTGCAGTTTGAGCACCTCAGTGAGGAGGTTAGTCCTCACGGCCACGACAGGGAGCTCTTGAGCCAAGGCCTTAGCATTCCTGTTCAACACCACGCAATAAGTAGGCCCCTCCTCCGAGGCCGCGGAAGGAGAAGAGACAAATCCAGTGTCAGGCGAAGTGTGTAGACCACTGGCCTCCCCAAGCTCATCTGCCCAGTCCTGGCTTAACTGGTACTGCTGTGCCAGAGGGCCCTCAGACCCTTCCCAGTCCTCCCCATCATCCTTGTCCTGGAAACCAGGCAAAAATATTGGAGCCGGATTGTAGGTGAATTGGTCACCCATCGGCGCCGGAGATGGCGCTAGAGACCGCGCCGCTCCGGCATCGCACCTGGACCGGGGCTGTAACCGTGGACAGTGTTGTCCGAAGACTGCGGAGTGACACCCTCAGGGTCGGCGCCAGCGGAGGAGTCGTGAGGTCGACTGGTGACGACTCGGATCCAGGCCTGGATCCTGCGGGGCCCTGCGGCGTCAGGACCGGAGTCGCCGACGGCGCCGGGGCCGAAGCACCCGACGGCACCAGAGCCGCCTGCCCGCTTGGGCCCCCAGTCGGATCTGCGGGGCCCGAAGGCACCGCGACAGAGTCCGACAGAGAGAAGTGTGTCCTCATGGCCACGAGGAAATCACGTATCTCCTCCGACGTCGCATGCAGCCCAGGGACCGCGGGTATGAAGCTGGACGCGGCGCCTGCGGCTCCAGCGGAGCCGCGCGGGGGTTGACGCCCGAACCTCGACTTCTTTTTCGAATGCCTCCACTTACCGGAGGACTTGGAACCCGACGAGTAGTGGTGACTCGACGAGCGGCGATGACTGCAAGCTTGCAAGCCGTGATCGAGCTCCCCGCCGATCCGACGCTCAGAAGAGATCCATTCACTCAAGACCAACCACTTTGGGATCAGCTCACTGGACTCTACGGACCGGGATTTCTTTCACCGCTCCATCCGGCTACTCAGGCCTGACCAGGTCCTGAGTTCCACACCGGCCTGTCTACAGCGGACCCCTTGCGGTCCTTGGGACTCACAGCGGATCCTCGCTGCCACCGCACCGTCTTCAACCCATCCTTGTCCTGAAGATGATCCAGAATTTTGTGGATCGAAACGCCGTTGACACAACAGCGCAACCATGGCGCTTCTTCACAAAGTGGTTCACGAACAATTAAATAGAATTGAAGTAGAAACGTACTCGCTCAATTTCGGAACCACACTGTGATAACTATTCACTGTATATATCTCCACACCAGTCACCTTGCGCCGTCCACGCTGCTCACACTGTCACTTGAGCTGCTACCTCGGTTTTTCACTCACAACCACCAGCACCATGTGCCACTTGGGTTAAACCAATTATTTTCATTTATGTATTACAGTGCTGTTACAATTGTATTATCTATCTTGTTTCCTTATCAATTGACCTCAAATTGTTTATATAAATGATGCCAAGAGCACATACTATAACTAAATAGAGTCTCCTTGTTTTCCTTGTGGATAATGTTGCATGCATATCCTTAAGAATTGCCTACGAATTATACCAGTAGGGATATCCTTTGTTTGTATTACATTTCACCCCAATCCCAACACGGTTGACGGGTTACGCTCCTGTGGTTTGTTACAAGACTGTGCTAGGTGAGACAGCTGTGGAGAGTGTGTCCTTACCTGTTTCTGGATGTAGTACGTGGCTGTCATTTTGTCCGTCCGGATTAATACAGCCTTGTTGTACAAGTACTTTTGGAGGGCTTTCATTGCTAGAAATACTGCTAGCAACTCTAAGTGGTTTATATGCAGGGTCTTCTGCTTGACTGTCCAGAGCCCTTGGACTGTGTATTGAAGTAAGTGGGCTCCCCAACCTGTCAGTGATGCATCCGCTGTTAGTACTACTTGTGGAACAGGCTCTTGGAACAGTTGCCCCTTGGAAAGGTTTTGTGGGTTCCACCACTGCAGAGAGTTGTAAGTGCGACTGTCTACCAACACCAGGTCTTTTAGTTGTCCTTGAGCTTGGTTCCACTGCTGTGCTGGGCGTTCTTGCAATGGACGCATTTGAAGTCGGCATGAGGAACAATGAATATGCAGGAGGCAATCATGCCTATCAGCTGCATGAACACTCGAGCTGGCAAGGAGTGTTGTGGGTGAAATCTTTGAATTAGAGACTGCATATTGGCTATCCTGGCTGTATTTGGATATGCTTTTGCCACTGAGGTATCTATTGTTGCTCCCAGATATTGTTGTATGTGGGAGGGCTGCAGATGTGATTTTAGGTAATTTATGGAAAATCCCAGACTGTGCAGCAGCTGGATTGTCTGTGAGGTATGGATGGCACACTGTGCGTATGAGTTGGCTTTTATGAGCCAATCAACCAGATATGGGAACACATGGATGTGTTGCCTTCTGAGGTGTGCTGCTACTACTGCTAGGCATTTTGTAAAGACCCTTGGTGCTGTAATTACCCTGCAGGGGAGAACTTTTAATTGATAGTGGTGGCCCTCTATTGTGAACCTGAGGTATTTCCTGTGAGCTGGATGTAAAGGTATGGGAAAATATACATCTTTGAGGTCTAATGTAGCGAGGAAGTCTCCTTGCTGGAGTAACGGGAGTACTTGTTGTAGAGTGATCATATGGAAATGCTCCGAGAGTATGTATTGGTTCAGAGGTCTGAGGTCCAATATTGGTCTGAGGGACCCGTCCTTTTTGGGAATAAGGAAGTATAGGGAGTATACTCCTGTCCCCTGGTGTTGAAAAGGTACTGGCTCTATGGCTCCCTTTCCTAGCATAGATGTTACCTCTTGTTGTAACAGCGTGATGTGTTCTTTGTACATAGGACGGTTTTTGGGTGGTATGTTGGGTGGAGTAGAAGTGAGTTCCAGGCAATAACCATATAGGATAATTTGTCCCACCCACCTGTCTGTGGTAATTGCGTTCCAGACTGGTAGGAATTGTGGTAGTCTGCCTCCGTCTGGTGTTGAGTGGTCTGGAGGGAGTATGAGCAAGTCACTGTTTGGTGGCGGTGGAGGCTCAGGTGTTGTTGCCACCACATCCTCAGCCTTTGTTATTATTGCCTCTATAACCTCCTCTGTTGGAGCCTTTATTAAAGGTGCTCTGGGTATTACTTTTGAATGTAGAGGAAGTTTGGGATGTGTTGCCTCTACCTGAGCATCGAAAGGAGGAGCGGCAAAAGGAACTGCTAGATTGTTGAAACTGAAGTGCGCCCTTAGATTTTGCAGTATCTGTATCTTTTTTCATCTTTTCCAAGATGGTATCTACTGCAGGGCCAAACAGGAAGTCTTGATTAACTGGCTGGTTGAGGATGGTTGATTGCACTTCATTTTTAAATCCGGAAATGCGTAGCCACGCATGCCGCCGTAGTAATACGCTAGTGTTGATGGACCTGGCTGCTATGTCAGCTTGGTCTAGTGCACATTTTATGGAAGCATGTGTGATAAATTTTCCTTCCTGTATTAGGTCGTTAGCTTTAGCTTTAAAAGGTTCTGGCAGGTGTTGTAGTAACCCCTCCAGCTGGTCATAATGTGCTCTATCGTATCGTGCTAATAGAGCCTGTGTGTTTGCAATTCTCCAAGTATTTGCTGCTTGGGATGCCACTCTTTGCCTGAGGGGGAGCATCTCCTGTTTGTGAATTAGCTCGCTTTCGAGCGTTCGCTACAACTAATGAGTCTAACGGCAACTGTGACTTATTATAAGAAGGGTCTGTAGGGGCTGCTTTATACTTTTTCTCAATCCTCGGATTGAGGACACGCGCTCTGGCTGGGTCTTTAAATATGTCAGTGGCGTGTTTTAGTACCCCTTTTAACATAGGAAGTGTACGTACACTCTTTTCTGAAGTTGGAAAAGTGTCAAATAGGACATCCTCTTCTATTGGGTCAGTGTGCATGTCTACATTATGATATTTAGCTGCCCTATCCACTAGTTGGTTAAAGTCAATGGTGTGGTCAGTAGGCGACGGCTTTGTAGGATATGTAGAGGTGTCAGGGATGGGTTGTGGGTCGTATGTATCATAAGGATCATTCTGGTCATCCCATGTGTTATCTTGTATATCCTGATCTTCAGGTTCTACAAAGTTATCTTGAGGATCTTCCCCTATGTTTTCTGTCTCATCATAATGTGAGGGAGAGTAAGGCACATAAGGCATGTTAGGAAAGAAAGGAGGAGGAGTGAAAGGCCTTGAAGGAGATGTTGCAAAGTCTTTCTTCTTTGGAGGAACAGGGGAAGAAGTGTCAATGTCCAAAGGTCTCTTCTTTCTGTGGTAAACGGTTAGCCGTCCTGTTTCTGGGTCTATATACAGTTTACTCTGTTCTTCACTCACTGGATCAGAATGGAAAAGTTCTTCCTCAACTGTCCGTGGTTTTGGCGCCGATGTTTTTCGCTTGGTCACTTCTGTGTGGTGAGTCTTTGGCTCGAGGGCCTTTGACTGGGGAGCTTTTATCGGCTTGACTACTTTTTTCGGGTCAGTGACCTTTTTCGGGTCGGCGATGGTTTTTGGTTCGACGTTCTTTGTTGGATCTACTGCCTTTTTTGGTTCGGCGACCTTCGGTTAGACGACCTTTTTCGGATCGATCTGTTTTTTCAGGTCGATAACCTTTTTCGGATTGACCGGTGCTTTCGGTTCGATAACCTTTTTCGGATCGACCTGTCGAATCGACTGCCTTCTTCGGGTCGACAGGATGTTTAATGTGACCTGTTTTTTGTCGGTCGACACTCTTTTTCGGCTCGGCGGCCGTTGTCGGGTCGACTATTGTTTTGGGATTGACAACCTTTTTGGGAAGAGTGTTCCCAGGGTATCAGAAGGCTTAGGTTTGGTCTTTGGAGCCGAGCCAGAAGGCGGGGCCTCTGAAGGAGTTTGTCTATCTCGGCTAAGGCCTTTAGGCGATGCTTCGACCGGAGCCTTGTCTTGAGATGGAAGCTAGGGTGGGGGCTTGGTACCCACGGTTTGCCCCGGTGTAATCTGGTCATCGGAGTCCGACTGGTCGTCTACGGTGCCGATTTCTAGGTTGGAGTCCGCCGCTTCTGTGAGGTCATGTTCGTCTTCGAAAATGTTCTCCAGTTCCAGTGCCTGCCGCTGCATTTCTTGTCTAGCGGCCCTTCGGTTCTGGATAGTCTTCTTCGACCGGAACTGAGCACAAGCTGGACAGTTTTCCTCGTTGTGCTCGGGAGAGAGGCACTTGTTGCATACTGTATGTTTATCAGTATGTGGGAATTCGGAGTGACATTGTGAGCACCTTTTGAACTGTGTCCTTTCCATTGGCAGCAGGCCCACGTGGCGTCGAAAAGGCCCAACGGCCCGCGTCGACGACCGGATCGAGATGGAAAGTGTTATCCAGTGGAGGTTCACTGAGTGAGAACAATACCGTCGAGGTAGAAGGCCATTTGGCCTTAGAAAGTTGAAACGTTTTGATTCCGAAGTTGGAGTTGAGGAATAGCATCCAAACCCAATGGCGGAAAAAACACAATCTGAGGATGGAGAAGATGCCCATGCGCACTGTACTCCAGGGGAGGAGTCACCTACCTCGTGATACTTCGAAGACTCTTCCAGGACAACAAAGTGCAAACATTCGGACCCAACACTAGGCGGCGATCTATGCACAGATATGAATTCAGCAGCCCACATGCCTCGAACACAAGCTTCCAAAGCTGGAGTTTGTTTTTAAAAACCAATAACTAATCACCCTTACACCCGTGGAACTTTCTCCCGGATTAATTTTCCCCCAGGAAGAGGGGTTCATTTAAAAAGAAATTCTCATCACGACTGCCAAGTATTGCCTGGTCGCCCTAAATAAGAAAAAAATACATCAGGCTGCTTGATCAAAAAAGGAATGGCTGTACGATGTATTTACACCGACGGCACACAAGAAAGGCTGGATACATGACAATCCACCTGACTTGCACTAGGTCAGGCAGACCATCCGTTTGTTGGAAAGGATACTCCACCACTTGTGAAGGAGTAACTTGCTCATCAAACTCTAAATCAAGACCTTTTTCTTTTCTGTGCTATGCATGTATCTCTAGGTCCGCTTCATTATGTCCATCAGTCTTTGTATTATCTACCTGTTACTGAGGCTTGTGTGTTTAGTACAGGTTTAATCTTACGGTGTGTGTGTGTGTGGGTTTATTTGAACCCTGTGGTTTAATCTGCACTTGTTGCTTATGCGGTGTTATGTGGTCTTGTCTGTAGGAGAGTAGGGTCTGCAATCCTATGGTCACCCCAGATTTTTGCTTCACTGGTTTACGACTTTCCCTGGCTGTGGGCCTGCTAATCAGACCCACAGCCTAGCTGTTCTCTCTCTCTAAATTGTACACATGTACTTAATTGATATTGGGCCCTCTCATGAGTCCCTGTAACCAGGGCAGAGGTGTACCCAAGGCCTACCAGGGGCTGCAGCAGGTATTATGCCACCCCTGGCTGGCTACCTAAACAGACACAACTGGCTGTACATCAGCTTGGGCAAGGTGGTGAAATCACCCTTTGCTGTAGATATAGTATACCTATATCTAACCCCAAAATGGACACACATATCTCCTATCAGTCACTCCTATGGCAGGCCTTAACAATCCTGAAGGCAGAGTGCTTGGAATTGTGTGAGATGGTGCTCTGGCATGAGCTGAGCCTGTCTGCGGCCTTCGGGATCCATCCCTTTAGCCGTTTCCATGATAGTGCCATACCATATACTTTTAAGAGCCTTATAATCCTCGCGGTTATGGTAACTTTGGTTTGGCATTATCTAAACATGTCGTGTAAGGTGTCATACGCTTTGGAATACTACCCCCTCGCCAGTTCTGGCGACGGGGGTAGCATTCCACCCCTCTAGAAGGAGAAGACATGTTGGTAACCGTAACCCCGGTTAAAGTTAGACGAAGCCTCAGCTCCACAAAATGGATGCTGCTGCCAGAGACACGAGTCTGACCTCCTGGGGCTGGGAGTCCTTCCAGCAAGGGAGGCCTGGACAAAGGGTTTCCTGCCTGGGGAGGTGCTAGAACCACCCCAGACAGGATTTTGTGTATCAGATAAGGCAGGGATGAAAGGAATGAGAGATGCCTGGGGGCACCCCGGTGTCCCTGTGCATAGCCCGGCTGAAACCAGTTCCTGGGGCACTCCAGCCCCAGTTCTGGCACGAAGCTGGACAAAGGATAGGGGGTGTAACCACCGCTCTTCCTGGTTCCACCCATGGGAGGAACCTAGTCGCGAGCCAGCCCCCTTTAGGAGAATAAAGGTAGGAGCTGGTCCCATTCCAAATTGAATAATCTTGAACAACTTCAGAAGAAGAAACTCTTGACCTTCGACGTTCTGCTCCTCAGAAGACGGAAGAATCTCCCTTGTGGCTAAGGAGTAGCCACCCTGTGCAAACAGGCAACAACTACCAGCGTCCTAGCGGTTCACTTTGTGGTCTATCTCTCCGAGTCAAGACTGCAGAGCCCGACAGGAACCGGACTTCCAGACCTCTCCGACCTTTACCTACGACTACAGCTCAGCTGAGATCCGTGGGTGCGACGAGACACGTGGGACCGGCCATCCTGGAGAAACTGCACTTCGCTGAGAAGCCAACCTCCGAGGGACCCTCGAGGAAGAAGCTTGGGGTCCGAGAAGCCCCACTCTCGAGCAGCACCTGCACTGAAGATCAGTCCTCCAGCCTCCACGAGATCTGCGTGGGGCCCTTCTGCTTGGTTGCCACTCGACGCGTTGTCTGTTCACTTGCCGGCTGGCTTGTGGACTTCCAGACGACGATCCTTTGAATTTTCACTGCTGGTCTGGTTGCTCCAGACTGGCCCTTGCTCCTCTGCAAACGAGAAGTGACCCGGACCCTCCTGGTCCGCACCAGACGCCGTTTCCACTCACCGCGTGGGTTGCCTTTGCCAAGGCCTGTTGACTCCAATCCAGGGTCTCTCAACGCCAACAGCGAGAAGCCTTCGTGGGACAGCTCGTGCCTCCATCCTGGTCGTCGAAGACACCGCCTGGTCCACGTGGCTGCAGAGTACAGCGTCATCTCTTCACCTGAAGCCCGCGACGACATCTGGTTCCTTCCTGGTTCCACTCCAGTCACTGGCTAGTGACTGAACACTGTCCCCTCTGCTTTCAGGTTCCTCTCTTCCTAGATCCACCCTTGGATCCATCCGGACATCTCCTTCCAGGTCGCCTGCAGCATCTTTTCTTCCAGGCTGCATAGACTTCAATGCAGAAACCCGACACCTTTCTACACCTATGCACCCGCAGCCCGTGGGTTAGATAACGTGAGCATTTCGGTGCTCCTGTAGGGATTGACTATCCAAGTGTCCATTTCCATTTTCGTTTTAGTCCTACCTAGTCGGAACCGTCCAGAAACTGTACTTTCCTAACTGCTAGTATCCATAGACTTTGTTCCGCATCCCGCGTGTGAGTTTCCACTCTGCACGCGTGTTCCCTAGGCCTCCTGCTCCTAACCTAAGGTCAGAGTAGTGTAGTCCTAGCGGTCCTCTAGCCTCTGGATCGTGTCACTTACCTCCTAGCAGTTCGCATTCCACTTTCATAGTATATGGTTTGTCGTGCCCCTAAGGCACTATTGTAAACGTGCAACTTATTGTGTTTTTCCTAAGAGTTATGTTATGTGCTTAGCTCCCTGATCTCATAAAGAGTTCAGGGGTGTCTTGTGAGAAATAAATACTTACTTTATTTTTATAACAACCTGTGTGGTGTCCTTTCACTTGGTGTTCAAGGGATTATATGTGGTAATACAGCTGGCTTAACACGCCTTCTAAAGTTTAGCCTAAGACTGCTTCGTCCATGCTACTAGGATAGCTGGTCTATAAGGGTGACTTACAACCAATCACAATAAGGGTTGCTTGGCATGGTACAAGGTGATCACTAGAACTAGTGAGCATCATATACCAGGCCAACTTCTCACATTGTCACACCCTTGTAATTATAAAAAGTATGTTACAGGCGACCAGGTGTCTCTTGTCCGTGACTTCTGAGGAAGTAATGGTGCACAGTTAACAGCAGGAACATTGCAAAGTGTCAAGAGCCTGATTTAGAGTTCGCTGGCCGGGGAACTCAGACACAAACGTGATGGATATCCTGGCCGCAGTATTTACAAGCAGCACTGAATATAATATATGGGAGCCTCATTTCTTTCTTTCGTACTTTCAATTTCCCTTGTTTATATTATCTTTATTTTACTCTTTTTTCTCTTTATTTCTTTTTCTGTTTCTCTCTATTCCTGGTTTATCTTTCATTCATTTCTTAGTTTAAGAATGCTTTGCCTCTTAAAGCATGTTATTCATTCATTTGCCTTTCTTCTTTCCGGTCATGGGGAGGACTGCACAGATATCCTTACTAGTAGGATCTTTTGAATTCTGCATGAACCTGTTTACTAATGGTCCTAGTTGAAGGTGTCATTTAGAAGTTAAACATATGTTTCTTATGTGAGGTAGGGAGGGTATGTTTGAAAATGTGTGTGTGAGAGAGAGTGTGTATGTGTCTGTCTATGTCTGAGTGTGTGCGAGTACTTGAGCGTGGGGAGCCGGCTCAAAAAGAGGTATAGTGTGCAGAGAGTCCAGTGGATCCCCAGAGGTTTTACAGAGGCTAAAGTAGATAATACTAATGCTCTTTTGTGGTAGAGTGGGGGAGCAGTTAGACGTATCCGAGGGTAGTGTTAAGCATTTGTTGTAAACACTATGGCAATAAATGACACACACTGTTGTACACAAAGGGGCAATAAAAGACACACATTAATGAATAAATTTGAGACCAATTTATAAAATGACACTTGGTTACATTTATTTTGTGGAACCACAGAATTTCATCTTGAGTAAATACGTTTTGCAATAGAAATACTGTTCAATATAAAAAGTGGACAATTAGTACAATTTTCAGACTTTGCAATGTTAACCTATGGGGTGAAGAAAACATTCAACATACATACAGGGAACATCTCCTTACAAGACCATTCTTCAGAAGTTAAGGTTAGTATTGGACAAGGTTCAGTTCAGAACCAACAGTGCACCACCAGCGGCAATGGGGCGTACAAGTACAAGTTCAAGACTGGAAACCCAATACAAACTAAGGGGGACTGGGGCAATCGGACAGAGGCTGCATACAGGTAAGTAACAGCGGCTTGGGGGAACTAGCCTCTGGGGGTTGAGGCCAACACTGGACGCCAGGGTGCAGGATGCCAATACAGCATCAAAGACAGGCCAAATTGAAAAATATCTGCCGGCTCAGGCCAGGAGGCCGGTCGAAGAAAATAAAAAGCTGTCATGGTAAGTTTTGATTCTCTGGGACGTAGCAACACCATTTGTCCTCTTCACCAAAGCCCAGAACGGATGGTTGCAAGGGTGCCTTTTGGTGTCAGAAAAGGCATACCAGAGCAGGTCACGGTTGACGGGGTCTCCTTGCAGAGGTTGCAGGTAACGTCGAGGAGTCCATAAGAGGTCAGCTCATGGTGGACTCTCACTCTAGACTACCTGGGATCGATCCTCTAGAAAGGAGCTAATCCAGCTAAGGGATGAGCCCTGAATGCCAGCCTATTTGACACGATCCCCCAAGATACCATGGTCGACCGTGTCAAAGGCGGCCGAGAGATCCAACAGCACCAGGGCCTGAGGAGTACCCTTGTCAGCCCTCTCTTGTAGGGAGTCCAATAATGCCAGAATTACGGTCTCTGTTGAGTGGGCAGGCCGAAACCTAGCTTGGTGTGAGTCGAGATAGTTGGACTGTTCAATAAAATTGGACAGGCACTTCACCACCCACTTCTGCTAGACCTTTAGTGGTACGGAGTATTGTCCTATTGTAATGCATTCCTCCTGGGTGCTCCGGGCTCCTTGTTAAAGAAATTACAAAGATTACAGACTTTGGTGGCTAAATTGGCATTGACCCGACCACGTGGAGCCTCGGCCTCTTTGGCCTTAAAAGATCTCCACTGGCTGCCTGTTGTACAGAGAGTACACTTTAAGGCACTCTGTTTTGTCCACACGGCTGTACACAAAACTGGGCCTAAAATCGTACAAAGGAAATTTGTATGGTATGGCCCTGCACTCTTCCTCTGCGAATCTGGTCTATGTCCCCCGAGCAAAAAAGGTTCGAATGGGTGGAAGATCTTTCAGCTTTACAGCAGCCAGGCTGTGGAATGATCTACCCCTGGAACTTAGGCAACTGAATGCCCTTTCTCGGTTCAGGAAGGAACTGAAAACTAGACTTTTCCCCAGATAAGTGATCTTGGACAATTCTGCTTTGTCCCTGCTGGTTGGTAATCTTTAAGCGCCAGGATACCCTTTGGGTGACAGCTGAGCTATACAAGTGTGCATTACATTACATTACCACATGAGCCTCCAGTACCTTTGCCAAGTACGGCAGCAAGGAGAATGGGCGGTAATTCAACAGGATCTGGGGGTCTGCCCCTGATTTCTTCAGAAGGGGAACCATAATTGCCTCTTGAAAGGCCTTAGGGACACAACCCTAGAATAGGGACTCATTCAGAAGAGAGCTCTTTCTGTGCAGGGGGAGATGTGAACACCTCCACCCAGGAAAAGCATTGTTCTCAGCCACAGAGTGCGCAGGCACTCTCCCCTGAGGTCAGAACACACTCTGGTGGTAGCAGGCTGGCTCAGGCCAGTCAATGACCACACTAAGGATTGGTAGGTTTCAGGGGCCCTCTGTGTGCAATTTATAGTAACATCTACACTGGAATCAGTGTAAATTTATTATGTCGAGATGCTTGGTGCCAAACATCACATATTTCAGCAAAGCCATCATGGAGCTGGCGAACTCATAGTGACGAGTGTCAAGCCTATGTACTTACTATGACTTCCCTGGTCACTCACAATATCCAGGAATCAACTAGGATATTACATTGGCATTTCATGCAGATATGCCCTCACAGGGGTGTGAGAGGTGCCAGAGCTGCTGACTCAGGAACTGGGGATCCGGGTTCGAGTCTCTGCTTCAGCACAACATCCTGTGATTCTGGGCAAATCACTTTACCACCCCGTGACCATAGACAGCACAATATAAATCTGCAAACTTTAAATTTAACTCCCTGTCTGAGATATGGGTTAGACACCCCTCTAGCAGTGTTCATGGGCATGGCACACAGGGATATGTGCCAGGTCAGCTCTTCAGTTTTGTCTGCACCAGGACACTGAGGCTGCTGTGGCAGTGTGCATGTGCTAGGTGAGGGGTGCCCTAGGGTTGCATAATTTGTGCTGCAGCCCTTAGGGACCCTCTTTAGCCGCAAGGCACTTGGTACCAGGGGTACCTTTTACTAGGAACTTATATGTGAGCCAAAGGGGTGCCAATTGTGGAACTGACGGGTACAGTTTAGGGAAGGAGATCTGGCACAGGGGGCCTGATTGGCAGGGGACTCTGTGCACTTCCAACCACAATATTTTCCAAGCAACAAGTGGGGATAACTATGTCCAAAAGAGGCATGTGTATTCATGACACCCTTCCCCCCCCCCCCAAATGAAAGAGGATGAGACTAACCTTCCACTACAGTATTCATCGTCCTCTTAGTGGATAATGTGAGTAATGCAGGGATACAGGGCCCAGCCCTTAAGTGGCTTACGATATCATATCCTCAAATAAAAAACACATTAGGTCAAATGTCCCTTGAACTCTGTGTTTTAATGTGCAAAATACTCATAAAACTGGCACCGTCCCTTTAAAGCAGCCATGACCCCTGGCTTCCCATCATGCCTCAGGGGTGACAGTTAGGTCAGTTGTTCTTTGCATAACCCTGAAGACAGGGCTCAACAATGAATTAGAAACACATAGTCACATCTCATTTGCCTGGGGAGGTGGGTGGGTTGCTTATGACTTTGATGAAGATACCCCTGGATGAGAACTAGGATTACAGGTAAGTAACTTAGTGTAGCGACAGGATAATTTGTACTATTTGGACTGGTGGTGACTAATGCCCACCGCCATCTCAATATATAATCATGAGTTCTTTATTTCCAACCTTATTATGCCTATTGGTAGGGTCTATCTATGTGCTTTGACAGGGTTCTGTGCCTTTTTCACCTCTTTTCGGCCCTAGAGGCTTAAACTAGAGCGACTCCGTTTTTCTTTTGCCTCGGCTGTCCGAGGCGCTTGTAGGGCAGAAGTGATGTTTTAGTTACAGCCTGTTGTTCGCTAGGTAGGAACCGGTGAAGACCGGCTCTTATCGAAGGAATGTGCTTATTTTCCGGGCTCCAGACGCAACAGCAGCTGGCCACTCAGGGTGCGTTAGGAGCGCGGGGCTTGGTACAGGAATTCGGTGGGAGGCAGGTTGCTGGCTGGAAATTTCTATGAAGAGAGGGCCTTCTATATTATCGAAGTACAGAGGGGCAGAGGTGTGAGTTGGTTTTCTGGAGTTGATGAAGACAGAAGTTGGAGTTACATCAAGAGTTGGTTAATTTGAGTTTATGCAGAGAAGGAGAGCTATTGGAGTTCCCGGAATTAGCAACAGAGACTGCCAGGTTATCATCTGGGACTGGTGTAGATGAGGATCGGAGAAGGGTTCGAGGGTCTTGGAGTTGTGGCAGCTTTGAGGAGGAATAGCGGTGCAGACGTGTGTCTGCAATTGCAGAGTAGAGTACTGAATGAACCGAAGCAAGAACGAGAGAGGGACCAACTCAGCTGCCGAGACTGGCATGCGTAAGACTAAGGTGAGGTGTTCCAAGCTAGTTTAGTAAATACATATGATCACTCCCCTTTTATCCCCTAGGTTGCGGTTAGGTTTCTAAATGTTCAATTGATTCTTTACTATGCTATTGCAGTGCTTTTTCCTGTTATGTCATTTTAGTGTATAATAAAGGGACCCCAATACTTAATATGTACATTTGAATGTTGTTTCTGTGGCAGGATTAACCTTTCTTTCCAGCCAGATGCTGACATATAGAAGGATGGGCGATTCCCTTCTTACAGGTAACTGATGATGGGAGGATATGCGATTCCTAATGGGGAATAACTTTAAATGAGGCAAATTCAACTTAACAGTTCTTGCGTGAGATGATTGGACCCCTATCCAGTGCATAAGGGAGAAGGGCTCTCATCAGGGATATCTAAATTGTAGACACAGCCGGGAGACGTTAGGTACACCGTCGGGAAACGTAGATGACACCGCAGGGAAACGTTAGGTACACCGCCGGGAGACGATAGCGACACCGTCGGGAGACGTAAACGAATCGTCGGGAGATGAAAAGAATCGTCGGGAGACGCTAAAGAATCGTCGGGAGATGTTAACGAGGTTATGAGATAATCAGTGTAGTGAGGTTACCATAAGATATAGTGTGAATTTTCCCATACTCTAGGAGTGCTTCTGACTGTGTAAGCTCACTCGCTATTTTCCCCATTCTCGGGTAGGTATTTTAAGTATTCTGTTCTATAGGTCCTGGGAAGGGTGGTGGTACGTGGTGGCTGGGTGTACTATAATCGGTAAGCTGATAACTTGGTCTAAATATCCGGTCGTTACATTTGGCGTCACGAACAGTTTTCGAAAGTTTCACAGCGGGTGTTATTTTGCTAGATTTGGCATCGTATTTGGTTAAACTTGGACGCGGAACGTACGAAGAGATATTGTGTATATATCATTGTGTATATTCTTTTTATTTTTTGGTTTGATGTTTAGCTTAGGTTGTCATCTATATATTATTGCAATATGTTTTCGAGAAAAGCGAAACCTAGTTTTAAGTTACCTTTGGAGAATCCAGGGTGGGAATCGACCGCTTATGAGGCGCTGGCTCATGAATGGGCTGATTCTACTGGTTTGAGTGAAAACTGGAATTCATGTTTGGAGGATGCAGGACCGGCTCAGGTGGTTGCGTGTTTGCAGAAAGTGCCAGTGGTGAAGGGTGAAGAGCTTCCTATATTAGGAAGAAGGGGATGGATTTTGTTGAAAGCGTACAGGCTTGTACATGAAAAGTGTGCTAAACTACAGGGTGAGTGCAAAGACTTTGAAGGACAGTTTGTTGAAGTGCAGAATGCTAACACGCTTTTGAGGTGTCAAAATAAATTACTGGCAAATACACTGGAAACGTATCAGACTATTGCAGAAAGAGCTGCAGTACGTATTGCAAAATACAAATACAGAAATAGACGAGGACGAGTCAATTATTGCGAAAGCAGGGCTCGATTGGAACCCTAACGAGTGGGATGGTAACATCTGGGATTCATCTGAATCTTTCTCCTCGGCTGAGGAGAATGATGCACGTGATTCTTCTTGTGCTAGAAGGGACTGTAAACCTGATGACCGCACAGAGGTTCGTGCGCATCCTATATTTCGAAGAAAATTGCAGGTTGCTCCTGGCAATCCTCAAGGGATTCCTTTAGACAGTTTGGAAGATTTTACACAACAGGAGATTAATGACATTTTGGATAGATTCCAACAAAAGCCGGGTGAGTCTTTACTCACGTGGATGGTTCGTATTTTTGATTTGGGTGCTGCAGGAATCATGTTCGATCTGGGTGATTCAGTGAAATTTTGTACGCTAAGTTATGATCCGACTTTACAAGAACATTTTCGAAATTATGCTAATGCCGCTCAGACTAGTTTGCTGCAATTGGCAGTGGACGGCTGTAATCACAAATACCCTACTGAATCTGATTGGCCACTTAATGAGAAACCGTGGTATACTTTGAGAGATGCCTCACAGAGATTGAAAGAAGAAGTGATGAAAACTGCTATTGTTCTAGGCACGGCTGATTTTGCTTAATGCTTCTGTGAGAAATAGAATCATTCGTACTGCCCCTGCTGCTTATAAGCAGGTGATGATGAAGTTATTGATAAATCAAACGGGAAATCCCTTGTCTGATGTAATTGAGGCAGTGCGTGAACTTGGTGAACTGGGAGAATGGATTAAACCTGAAAGACAATCTAGACCTGAAGGTCGTACTGATAATTACAAGTTTTCTAGACGTGACATGTTTCTAGCCCTAATTAATGATGGGGTGAGACGTGAGGACATTGATTGTGAGTCGAATGGGAGATTATGGATGTTATTCCGTAAACGTGGTTTGGACAGGAAAGAGTGGGCTAGAAATGTCAATAAACAAGATCATGATCGCAGGTGCTCTGATGAAAGTGGTGATGAGAGAGAGAGAGGGAGAAACAGAGAGAGAGAGAGAGTGAGAGATGGGAGAGATTAATCTCTACACTAGGAAAGAGAGAGAGAGAGGGGGGGAGAGAAGAACATTCTGATCATAGAGACAGAGATGAGAGGAATAACTCTCCTGAGGTGAGGTTGAGAAACAGACGACAAAGATCCTCTGATCGGAAATCACAATATTTTTCAGATGACAAAAATCCTTTTCGCGAGGGGAGAGGGTACAAACAAGAAGTGACATTACCTAAAAGGTACGAGAGTCTTTATCCTGATTTGTCCTGGGCGTCAGAACGCAGTAAAAATGACTAGGTAATAGGTCAAGCTCCAGTACGCAATTGGGCTCGTAGAGATTATAGACCCTATGTAGACATTGAGATTTTTTGGAGACATCGTAATGTACAGAGGGCCCGAGCATTAGTAGATACAGGAGCGGAGGCCACTCTGATATAGGGAAATCCCAAGAAGTTTAAAGGACAATATTTTACTATTACTGGTTTAGGTGGTAAAGAAACCCCGCAGTACAAACTAATCTTGAAATGAAAATAGGTAGAATTCCCCGAAAAGAATATTTTGTATTCGTAGTACCCCTTTGTGAATACATCATCGCAATTGATATTTTAAACGGTATGACATTACATTTAGATGACGGATGTTATCGATTTGGAGACAAAAATTACCTATCATCAAAGTCTGTGAGAGTTGGACGTTTAAAGATTCCTCCTATAAAAATACCCCCAGCTACAAAGGTAGTTTCAATGAAGCAGTATCGTATTCCAGGTGGGCATGAAGAGATTAGTGCTACAATTCAAGATCTAATGGATGCTGGAGTTGTAATTCCAGTTACCTCAGCCTGGAATAATCCCGTATGGCCAGTGCGCAGAAGTGATAACTCTTGGCGCATGACAGTTGATTATCGCGAACTGAACAAACATACACCCCTTTGACTGTTACAGTACCTGACATTTTAACATTAATTGAAAGAATCCAGAAACATTCAGGAACTTGGTATGCGTCCATTGATATTGATAATGCTTTCTTTTCCATTCCAATTGCCCCGAGTGTCAGGAACAATTTAGTTTTACATGGAACGGGCGTCAAATGACGTTCAGAAGTCTTCCCCAGGGCTATGTACATAGTCCAACAATCTGTCATCGGCTGGTGGCAGAGCATTTAGCTGAAGTACTGGTGAATCCAAAAATTTAGGTGTGTCATATTGAAGATATACTAAATCAAGGTGAGACGCAAGACCAAGTTCAGACTCAGTTAGACCAAATTGTTACTCATTTACAAAGCAGAGGCTGGGAAATTAATCCTGACAAGTTGCAAGGTCCGGCACAACGAAATTTTTAAAGCTGAACAGAACATCTCGCTTGTTGAGTCACAAGACCCTTCATCCTTTCAATACCTTTGCACAGATCTCCTTATGCAGGGCTCCCCCACCACTCGGCTGCATACCATCTACCACCCCCCTGGAAATTGTATCTCTTTTTCTGAAGAGATGGCTGACCTTATTATCCAAGCATCTCTTTCACACTCTAAGAATCTCTTCCTTGGTGACTTCAACATCCACTGGAACAAAAGTGATGACCCTGCTGTCATCACATTTAAGAATACCATGGACATCACCAACATGTCCCAACTCTGCCATTCCCCCACTCACAACAAAGGTTCCACTCTAGATGCTATCATAACTAGCAACGACCTGGCCTCCCTCTCTTGTATACTTCCTGTCGATTGGTCTGATCACTACCTCATCCTCTTCAACGTGAACAGACCCTCTAATCGTCCCGCCCCATCAACAACCTACCTAAGAAACCTACACGAAACCTTCACCTTATTCCTCCTGGTGAACTGGAATCCACAATTAAAACCCGCTTACTTCTCCCCCTCCCTCTGACAGCACCAATGACCTAACTAACCATTATATTAACTCTATTCTCGAAGCCCTTGATGTAATTGCTCCAATTAAACTCAAACAACAAAAAAACAACCCTCCCAAATCCTGGTTCAATTCTGAACTCAATAATGAAAGACGGTCCCTTAGACAATCTGAACGTGTTTGGAGAAATCATCCCACTGCTGATAATCTGGTCCTCCTCAGAACGGCTAGATCCCAATACAAAAAACACATCTATAACGAAAAAGCCTCCTTTCTCCGTTCACAACTTGACCAGGCTAGAAACAGACCTAGAGAACTCTTTAGCATTGTTAAAAAACAAACCTCTACTGGCCCCCCTAAAATATCAGCCTCTATTGACAAATGCGAAAAAAATGCCAGCTTCTTTATTAACAAAGTCAATAAGATCGAACTTTCCTTCTCCTCTCTCCCCCATCACTCCAACCCTCCCACATACCCTCCCTAACACTCCCAAGTCACTTTCATCCAGTCTTCCCACTCTTCTCGACCCTTCTCTAACCCTTCCTACCCCCGCTCATCCACACCTCTCTCCCAATGAACCCACAGCCAAAAACAATGCTTCATGGAGTGAATTTTGTCCAGTTTCAGAGTCATCGATCATAAACATCATCACCAAACTCAAACCTTCCTCCCACTCCAAGGATCCTCTTCCCGCCCATTTGGTCCAAGACCTCAAATCTACCATTGCCCCTATTTGGACCAATATCATCAATTCCTCCCTTGCCACTGGTTGCGTCCCGGCCTCCCTTCAGCTTGGCCAAATCTCTCCCATCCTGAAAAACACCTCTGCCGACCCAAATGACCTTAACAACTTACGCCCTATCTCTAACCTTCCTTTCCTATCTAAAGCCCTGGAAAAATGTGTCCTATCACAACTAGAGAACCATATCGAATAGTTTTCTTACCTGTCGGTGTAGTTTTGCAGCTTGAAGATCTTTCTGGATTCACTATGCTGTGCATTATTCCGCGGTCTTGTGGTTGGGTCCGGATTCGTAGTCTTTTCTTTTTTTTTTTTTTTTTTTTCTTAGCCCAGGTGGGCGTCGGCGTCACACCCCCTTGGGTGTATTTCCGGTGACGTCGGCATGCTTCCTGCGGAAGCTCCCACTCTTGGGCGCCATCTTCGGGTTCTTTTTTTCCGTGTTTCTTTTGTTTCCGAAGTAATGGCAATGTTCTAATTAGTTGGTATTTTACCGCTTTGTACTTTTTAAAATATCCTTTCTTTTGTTAACCACCTCTTCTCTCTCCAGCCTCATCTTTCTGGCGGAGGTGGGTGGGTTCGCTAGTGAATCCAGAAAGATCTTCAAGCTGCAAAACTACACCGACAGGTAAGAAAACTATTCGTTTTGCAGCGTGAATCTTTCTGGATTCACTATGCTGTGCATAGATTTTGTAGCGGTTTCTCATTTCTGTGGCGGTTGGGTGGAAGATGAGCGTTGGGTATTGAATATGTGCTGTAGCACCTTCTGTCCAACTTGAGCTTCCTTGTTCATCTGTATGTCCACACAGTAGTGCTTCGTGAACGTGTGCACCGAAGCCCATGTTGCCGCCAGGCATATGTCTTGTATGGGTGTGTTAGCCAGGAAGGCTATTGTAGCGCCCTTTTTCCTAGTGGAGTGGGCACGTGTCCCCTCTGCTAGCTCTTGTCCTGCCCGCTTGTGGCAGAGTTGGATTGTCTGTGCGATCCATCGTGCAATGGTCTTTTTGGTTACTGCTTTTCCCATGTAACTGTTGGCGAATGACACAAAGAACTGTTTTGTCTTCCTGTGTCCCTTCGTCCTTTCGATGTAGTGCATGACTGCCCTTCTGGCGTCCAGGGTGTGCAGAGCTCGCTCTGCCGCAGTTGTTGGTTTTTGGAAAAAACTCGGTATCTGTATAGACTGGTTCATGTGAAATTTAGATACCACCTTCGGCATGAAGTTTGGGTCAGTCCTCATCACAACCCTGTCATTGTGTATTTGTATGTAGGGTTCTTGTAGCGTCAGAGCCTGAAGCTCGCTTACTCTGCGTAGGGACGTTATTGCAACCAGGAAAGCTGTTTTCATAGTTAGCATCTTTAAGGACGCCTTGTGGAGCGGTTCAAAGGGCTCTTTCATGAGTTCCGTTAGGACTATGTTCAAGTTCCATGCCGGTGGCGGCACCCGCTTGGGCGGTGCGATCCTTTTCGCCCCTTCTAGGAATCTCTTCACCACCTGTGACGTGAAGAAACTCCTGCAAGTTTCACCCCTTGTGTAGGCGACTATCGCTGCTAAGTGAACCCTCAGGGAGGATGAGCTAAGGTTCTTCTCTAGCAAGTGCGTCAGGTACTTTAGCACTGTGGAATCCTTCTTCATTTTATTGTGAAGTCTTTCTTGTCTACACCATATTGTGAACCTCTTCCATTTTGCCACATAGCACTTCCGAGTGCTAGGCCTTCTTGCCTCCCGCAGGACCTTCAGTGTACTTTCTGGCAATCTTAAATGTGCGAACTCTATGTCCTCAGGAGCCACGCTACTAGGCTCATGCTCTCTGGCTCTGGGTGTAGCACCTCTCCGTTCTGCATGGAGAGTAAGTCTTTTCGCCTGCTGAATCTGTGGTGTGCACACTGTGTCATCTCCATGATCTGCGAGTACCATGTCTGCCTCGCCCACTGTGGTGCGACAAGTATCAGTGTCATGTTGCTCGCTCTGCACTTGCTCAGTACTCTGTGCATCAGTGGTATCGGGGGAAAGGCGTAGGCAAATGTCCTTGACCAATCTATCCATAGGGCATTCCCTAGTGACCCTTCCTCGGGCTGCCTGGATGCGAAGTTTCGGCATTTTGCATTCTGGCGTGTGGCAAACAGGTCCACCGATGGAGTTCCCCATCTGTCGAATAGGCGCCTTGTCTCCTGAGCATTGAGCTCCCACTCGTGGGATGCCGATGTCTGCCTGCTGAGCCAATCTGCTTGTATGTTGTCCTTCCCTGGCAGGTGTATGGCCAGTAGGTCTATCTTGAGAGGGATGGCCCATCTCCATATCTCCTGCGCTAGCGTTGAAAGCGGGGCCGACTGGGTGCCCCCCTGCTTGTTGATGTAGAACATCGCAGTGGTGTTGTCTGTTTGTATCAACACCTTGTGCTTGTACAGTCTTGTTTGGAAGGCTTTCAGTGCAAGGAAGATCGTCTTCAATTCTAAGTAATTGATGTGCTTTGTGGCATCCGTCGGTGTCCACAGTCCCCTCACCTTGAGCTCCTCCATGTGAGCGCCCCATCCCTTCAGGGATGCGTCTGTAGTGATGGTCACTGTTGGCGTTGGGGGCGTTAGAGGCTTTCCCTTTGCTATGTTCTCCATGGTCCACCATGTCATCTCCTTCTGCACTGCGTGCGTTACAACCACTAGATCCTCCCAACTGCCTGTAGCTTGTGACCATTGCTCCTGTAGCCATTCTTGAATGGGTCTCATGTGGAGTCGTACATTCGGTACCAGGTGGATGCATGATGCCATCATCCCCATGATCTTGCTCGCAGTCCTCACTGTCCGAGCTTGTCCCTTCCGGTAGAGGCGAGTTTCCTTCACCAGCGCCCTCGCCCTCTTCTCGCTGGGGAACACCTTGCCCTGTAAGGTGTTGATCTGTGCTCCCAGGAAGATCTTCACTTGTTCCGGCTCCATTGATGATTTCTTCCAATGGATGGAGAACCCCAGGTTTATGAGCGTGCTGGTCACTGTATGTGCGTGCAGCTTGCATTTCTGGTATGAGTTTGCTTTCACCAGCCAGTCGTCCAGGTAAGGGTATACGTGTATTCCCTGCCTTCTTAGGTGCGCTGCGACTGCTGCGAGGCACTTTGTGAAAACTCTTGGTGCCGATTTTAGACCGAAGGCCAGTGTCGTGAACTGGTAGTGGCTTTCTCCGACGGTGAACCTGAGCATGTGCTTGTGCTTTCTGTTCATTGGGATGTGCAGGTATGCGTCTTTGAGGTCTATAGTGACCATGAAGTCCCCGATCTGCAACTGTGGGAGCACCTCTTGCAGGGAGGTCATTTTGAATTTTTGCGTTCTTATGAATTTGTTCACGAACCGTAAATCGAGAATGGGTCTCATTGTCTCGTCTACTTTTGGTACCAGGAAGTACGTTGAGTATACTCCTGTGTTTCTTTCCTTGAAGGGTACCCGTTCTATGGCCTGCTTCTGCAGGAGTTCTTTTGCTTCTTCCTGAAGGCACTGCAGCTGCTTGCTTGCTAGTGGCTTTCTTTTTGGTTTTCTGCTTGTTGGCCTCGCCTCCAACTCTATGCAGTATCCAAATTGGATAATGTTGAGGATCCATTTGTCTGATGTGATTTCTCTCCACTCTTGGAGGTGGAATCTTAATCTTCCTCCCACTGGTGTCCTGTGGTCGTAGGTGTCTAGTTTGTCTTGACCCATCTGTACGTGCTGCCCCCTGGGGTCTTTTTTGCGGGCGGGCACACGGAGTTTTTTTAAGTCACTTGGAGGTGGGCTGCTGGCCCCCTCTTCTATTTTGTCCCCGTCCATTTCTCCCTCGAAAGGACTGGCCTCTTTGTTGGTACTGCCAGGGCTGCTTCTGATGCTCTGCGAGTCTGCCTGGTGCGTTTGCTGGAAAGCCTGGTGTGATGTACCTGGCTGGTTTCCGCCTCTCCCGCCGGGCCTCCGTGACGGGGTGCCCCTCTTGTTCCCTCTGAACTGCAATGCTCCCATGGATCTTGCTGTTTCGTTATCCTTCTTCAGTTGGCTGAGCTGTTCATCCACTGTTGGTCCGAAAAGCGTGCTGCCGTTGAACGGTGTGTTCAGGATACTGTGTTGCACTTCCGGTTTGAAACCGGATATTCTGAGCCAGGCGTGCCTCCTTTCCGTGATGCCCATCATCATGAGCCTGCTGGCGGTGTCTGCCCCATCCAGGGCCGTCTTAAGGCAAGAATTTGCCGCATTCTTTCCCTCTTCAACCCGCTTTTCGGCTTTCTGCCTGGCATCCTGGGGCAAGTCCTTCACCAACTGCCCTAGTCTCTCCATGATTTGGTACATGTGCCTGTTTATCAGGGCGTTGGAATTAGCCATGCGCCAGTGGGTCGCGGCATTCCGTTCGATCCTTCTGCCCACCAGATCCATCCTTTTGCTCTCCTTATCCGGTGGTGGCCCCGAGGTAGTGGGTACGTTAGCCCTCCTCCTTGCTGTGGCCGTGATAATGGAGTCTGCGGAGACCGTGCCCTGAATGTAGGCCGGGTCCTTTGTGGCATGCTTGTACTTCTTCTCTGTTCTGGGAGTTACTGCCTTGCATGTTGCGGGCTCCCTGAAAGCTTCCTTCCCCTGAGCCAAGACGCTCTCGAGCATTGGAAGGAACTGGCTCCTCGTTTGTGTTGGGAGCAATGTTTCTAGAAGGAAGTCTGCTTTCTGCTTCTCTTCGTCGAGCTTGAGCTTGAAAGCTGCTGCGGCAGATTGTATCACCGAGTTGTAGGCCCCGATGTCGTCCGGCGGCGAGGGCCTCGAGGGGTAGGTGTCGACCACCTCCTCCGGGCTGTCGGTGTCGACATCGATGTAATCTACCTCCTGAAGGTCCGAGGGTGCCGACTCTGTGTCTGTCCTGCCCTCCTCCTCCTCCCCATAGTTGTAACTATCGTAGGGGTTCTCGAACTCCTCCTGGTCGTCGATCACCTCGACGTCCTGGTCTTGTTCCTCGGTGACTTCGGCGATCTCCTCTTCCTCCTCGACCGGCTCCATCACCGGTGGCTTGGTCTTGTGAGGGATCGTGAAGGCTTTCATCTTTGCGTCGAAATCTTTCTTCCGCTGCATGATGTTCTCCATTTCTGCCTCGAGGCGCCTTCTCTTCTTTTCCATCTCGGCCGCGTGTTCCGCGTCGGATGGGTCGGCTGCTCTCTTCGGCGGAAGGCTCGTCGCCGTGCCTCTCGGAGTCGAAGTTTTCGACGTCGAACCGGATTTCGGTTCTCTGGTCGTCGTCGTCAGTTTTGGGTCTTTCTTCCTCGGCGTCGATCGATCCTTTTCGGGGACGATTTTCGACGTTTTGTGCTGATCAGCAGCTCTCGGCGCCGGGGACTCCTTCTCGGAGGATCCGCTGGGCCTGGGAGTAGTCGCGGACGCCACCTTTTTTGGCGTCGGCGCTTTCGGGGTCTTGCCCTCGATCTTTCTAGACTCAGAGTCTCTCGGGTTCTTGGGGGCCGAAGAGTCTCCTACCTTGTCAGAAGTCTTCGTGTAATTGGTCTCTACGACCGTGTAGCTGTCGTCTTCGGCGGCAGCGTTGTCTTCTTCCTCGGAGGACATCCCCAGCTCGTAGAGTGACGGAGTCGGGGCCTTCCCCTGCAGGGCGGCGTGTGCTACCCTCTGCCTCTCTCTCACACGAAGGGTCTTCGGGGTGAAGGCGGAACAGGCGTTGCAGTCTCCGCTTTCGTGGTCCACCGGTAGGCAAAGGTTGCATACCGGGTGCTGGTCCTTCTGCACGTACTTGTGGTGGCAGTTACGGCAGAACTTGAACGGCGTGTTGTCCATCCTCGAGCGTCCAGGGCCTCTCTGGTCGCGTGTTCGTCGACGGTCGTCGAAGATCTCGATGGAAAACGCCTTATCCTTGCTGGTTTCTCGCCGATGAAGTCCCCTGGAGTCTTCAGATGACTTCTCCTCGTCTTTTCTGTATTTTCTTTCTTCTTTCTCCAAAAATGTCTGGAGCCCAAACGGGAACGATCCAGACCCGACCGCGGAAAAAAAGAATCTGAAGATGGCGCCCAAGAGTGGGAGCTTCCGCAGGAAGCATGCCGACGTCACCGGAAATACACCCAAGGGGGTGTGACGCCGACGCCCACCTGGGCTAAGAAAAAAAAAAAAAACCAAAGAAAAGACTACGAATCCGGACCCAACCACAAGACCGCGGAATAATGCACAGCATAGTGAATCCAGAAAGATTCACGCTGCAAAACCTCGCCTTCAATCTCCTTGATGTTTTTCAATCTGGATTTAGAAAAGGCTGTAGTACAGAAACTGCAATGTTAAATATCACAGACGACATTCATCGCTCCCTTGACAAAGGTGAATCCTCACTACTAATCCTCCTTGACCTATTGGCGGCATTTGATACTGTACATGATCCCACCCTTCTGAACACTCTCAAAGCTCGATTTGGCTTGGAAGGCACGGTTCACAAATGGTTCTGCTCATTCCTTCAAAACAGATCTCAGCAAATCAAGCTTAGCCACTTCCTTTCTAAACCTCAACCTGTCTCCCTCGGTGTCCCTCAAGGCTCTATCCTATCCCCAACCCTTTTCAACCTTTTCATGGAACCACTCACCCTCATTCTCAAACAAGCTAAAATAAGTTACCACCTCTACGCCGACGATACCCAACTATACTACAAGATCAAATCCCACAATGACATCCTTCACCTCAATGACACCCTGACTAGAGTACAAGCCTGGTTCCATCTCAACCATCTCAAATTGAACCCCAAATAAACTGAAATCATTCTTTTCACCCCCAAAAACAATACCCTTCCCATTCAAATCTGGATCGACGATATCAAAGCTCTCAATTGTTCCCTCTCCACCTCTAATTCTGTTAAATCCCTAGGCATCAGCATCGACTAGAATCTCAATCTCATCCCCCACATTAAAAACACAGCCAACAGAGGAGCCAAGATGGCGATCGCAGCGGCTGCTTAGGCTCCCGGCTCCGGGTGCCCCCTCCCAGCACGCAGACATCCTGATACCCATCCTGAGCGCACGCCGCAGATTCGTGGAGATGAAGTGCAGGGGACACAGGCGATATGCTCCGGTGATACCGACCTGCGGTAGAAATGCAGAACTCTCCCCTCGGCCTCTCCGGCCTTTGGAGGACTGAGTCCGGGGTCCCGAGTGCGCAGCGAGGCCGGCCACCAGCGGGACCATCTCGGCCGTGAGCGGGTGGCAGGAGTAATCGGCCTTAATTGAGACTCCGCGAGGTTGCCTCATAGGGCATTCGTCCAGCCCGCATCGAGGGATGACATTGTGAGCCGCGAGGCGCCGCGGCTTTGGGGACAGCTGTGATCGCCCTGCCCTTCTTTGTTGTCGAGTGCGGCCATTGTTTCGATTCCCTACCGAGACTTGTGGACGGCCTCCATTGAGATACGGGACCCTGTTATCTACAGCAGGGGCTCCGACCTGCATCGCCAGTTGTGTAGCCCACTGTCCCTGGCATTGACTGTTCCGGGCCATATCGGGCCGTTCCACGTTATTATTTCATTGACCCATACCGGATCATCACGGGGCTGAACAGCGCCAGGTTAGCTATGCCGGGGGAAGATGCCCTACATCAGGTACCCCCGCCTGGGGGGGGGGAGAGTGTTGTGGATTGTGGTGTTGCCCCGCACGCATCTGGAAAGGAGCCCGACTTGAACGATCTCATGGCGGCACTGGGTTCCCTTCGCGTGGCTCTCATTGGCGGCGCCTGGCTTTGGAGAAGAGGGTGGACGCCATTTCCTCCTCCTTGGGACAAAGAGAACTGCGCTGCCTGCGGTGGCATGATGCTGACGTTGCACCTTCCCCAGCGAGGAGTGTCCCGTCTTCTCCTGAGATACCGACTGACCCGAGGTGTGGTGCGGACGACTACTTGGCCGTGTCCTGCTCCCCGGACGAACGACTACCACCGGACAGCTCCTCAGAAACCCCGGCCGTTGCGATTGCCACGAACCGTAGCAGTGCTTCTTTCCTCGATACTTTGTAGCCCACACTTTGGCCGCAGGAGCTGTGAAGTGACACCAACGATATGGCTCGAGTCTAGCAGGACAGTGACGGTTGGTTCTCGATTGTTTGAAACTAAATGGGGGTTGGAGCGACTTCGTTTTGCCGTAAGACCGGGCTTTAATGTAGGTTATCAAATACTGCTTGCTCAGCTTACGCACAAGGAGGGGCCGGATAGACGGGGACAGGGTTGAAAACTGTTTGCTGAACCGGGACCGATATCTGATGGCTGGCTGGCAGAACTGTATTTATTACGGGGCTCACGCTGGTGACCAGGACTCCTACGATTTGTCTGTATACTACTCTGTGTATATCTTCCACGAATTGGCTCTGCTTTTTGTGCAATCATGGCGTGCGTGGGGGGGGGGGGGGGGGGGGGGGACCGGGGAACACACAGAATGGCCCTCCTCCGCATTCTCTCCTTGCTGGCCCTCGGGCTGGGCGGGGGGGATTCTCCTACCTTTGGGAGGGGTTTCTTTATTTTTGGGGCGACAGGCACGCTGCTAGGGTTTAGGCTGTAGCCATCTGCAGGGGTGCAGGGTGGGGGGTTGGGTTCTTGTCCGGGGGTGTTTTCATTTCTACGGCATTTTTGTTCCTTCCTCTCTCTTTTTCTCTCTTGAGTGACACTTTGGGATATTTCAGCCTAAAGGGTTTCTTCTCCCCTTCCTGTAACTATATTTTGGGTATTCTTTATGGGGCGACAGGCACGCTGCTAGGAGGGGTAAGCCATAGCCTCTGCAGGGGTGCAGGGTGGGGGGTAGGGGGAGGGGTCCTTCCTTTTTTGTTTTCTTGTCCCTTTAGTTTCTATGGGTCCTTTTTTTCCTTCACTCACTTATCCTTCTTCGTCCTCTTATTCTTTCCCTTTCTCTTGGGTCATTATGGAGGTTAAGTATTACGCCTTTTGTCGTATCTGTGTTTTGGTATATTGGTATTCTCTTAAGGTGGTCTTGCGTTCAAGGGGTGGGCGATGACTGGTGCGAACTGTGATTGCTTATTCCTTCATTCCGATATGTGTACTGTAGCACCGACAAGTCGACAACGGTTACTAGCTCTGCTGACATCCTGATGTGTGCATTGCCCACCGTATGCCCTTAGCTTGATTGTATGCCATATGTTCCTTTTCATTATATAATTTAAAATGAACCTTCACTGATCCTTTACCTCGGTGGGCGCGTCCAGCTGAAGTGCTTTTTGTATTGTATGCAATATGATGTGAGGTGGAATACGGAGGTAATTCTTGATAGCCGTAATTGCTACAAACAGATTTCGAGGCCGGCCAGGTTGGTTGTAGGCCCGTAATTGTATTTACATGCTGCATAACAAAGGTTTAATAAAAATTTATAAAAAAAACAGCCAAAAGTGCTCTTTTCACCCTTCACAACCTCAAGAAAATCAAACCTTTCATTCCAGCCGATGATTTCAAAATCGTTGTCCAATCGCTTGTCCTCTCCAGGATTGACTATGGTAACGCCACGCTTGCCGGCACTCCTAAAACCCATCTTGCACCGATTAAATCTGTCCTCAATCTAGCTGCACGACTTATCTCAGACTGCAAAAGATTTGACCACATATCCCCCGTCCTCAAAAATCTCAACTGGCTCCCAATTGAAGGAAGATCCGCTTACAAAACCGCTTGTATCACCCACAAAGCTCTTCACCAAAACACCCCCTCCTACCTTGCAACCAAACTAAAAAAAACAGGTTGCTCCAGGTCCCTGAGAAGCACCAACTCCCTTCTCTTGATCCCACCCAGACTAAAATGTCAAAAAATCCAATTGCGTGCTTTCTCTGGTAATGCTCCTACCATGTGGAACTCTCTCCCCAAGGACCTTCGTTGCAACCCCTCCTACTCCATTTACAAAAGAGAACTCAAAGCATTTCTCCACTACAAATATTGGGGTATATAACAATACTGTCACTGAGCTTGTCCACTCTTCTCTCCTCTCTTATCCCCCCCCTTCCATGTCTGAATTCACCTTTATATGCCTTTTAAACTGTTTCGCCTTTTTGTTAAGTTTACCTCCCTTGTATTCCCCCCTTGTAAAATATGTATTGCAATACTGTATCCCGTTGCTAATTCTGCACCTATTGTTATCCTATCTTATGTTGTCTACCTCTGTTGTAAAGCGCTCTGATACTCCAAGGTCCAGCAGCGCTATATAAAACCATTGAAATAAATAAATAAAATAAATAAAGAGTAAAAATGTTAGGCATTCAGTGGCATGAAAGGAAACGAGAAGTGATCCACAAGTGAAACAGAAAATTGCAGAGTTTGCAGTTCCTAGGAATAGGAAAGAAGCCCAAAGATTTATCGGTCTATTTGGCTTTTGGCGCCAACACATCCCTCATTTGAGTCAGATTTTGGCCCCTTTGTATAAAGTTACCCGCAAAAAGAATGTGTTTGAATGGAATAAACAACAACAAGATGCGTTTGATTTGGCGAAAGAAGCGATTCAGCATGCTTTGGATTTGTGGCCTGTACGTGATGGTGATGTGGATTTGAATGTGTCTGTACAAGGTCCATATGCAAATTGGAATTTATGGCAAAAACAGGGTAGAACAAAAGTACCATTAGGATTTTGGACTAAAAAGTTATCTGATGCTGGGGATCGTTACACACCTTTTGAGAAACAATTACTTGCATGCTATTTGGCTCTGGTGGATACCGAGCAATTGACATTAGGACACGACGTGGTTTTGAGACCTGAAATTCCTATCATGCAGTGTGTTTTAAGTTCACCGAAAACTCATAGAATTGGTCATGCTCAGGAAGCGAGTGTGATTAAATGGAAATGGTATATACAAGACAGGGCTCGCGTAGGTCCGAAGGGTGTCGCGATGTTACATGAGCAAGTGGCGCTGGCGCCGTTGGTAGATGCAGAAAGAGATTGCTCCGTACCTGTAGTGCAGGAATCCCCTGTTAGATGGGGTAAACCGTTCGATGACCTGTCCCATGAGGATAGAAAACATGTGTGGTTTACGGATGGTTCAGCAAGGTACATAGGAGAGAAGAGGCACTGGAAGGCAGTTTCCTACAATCCTGTCACTCAAACTGTTAAGTACCACCGGTGAAGGGAAAAGTAGTCAATTTGCAGAATTGTATGCTGTGTATCAAGTTTTGAAACAGGAATTGCCAGGAACATGTCATGTATTCACTGATTCTTGGTCAACTGCTAATGGTCAACTGCTACGTGGCATTCTCATAATTGGAAAATTCACTCGAAAGAAATATGGGGAAAAGACTTGTGGTAGGAAATTTGGGAATTGCTTCCTCAAAGTAATGGAACAGTCTTTCATACTGATGCTCATACACATATTGATTCTATTAACAAACTGTTTAACCATATTACAGATGAGAAATCTAAAATTTCTGAGGCAATGGTGGACAAACAAAATTCTGATTTGGCGGGATTGGCGAGGTGGGCACACCAAAAAGCAGGACATTTCGGAGAGAGAGTCACTAGCAGGTGGGCTGCTGACATAGGCATTCATATTCCCCTTGATTTGATTAAAACAGTTATACTTAATTTTCCCATATGTCAACACTCTCGACAGAGAGGTGCCCCAAATAGTGAAAGGTCAATTACATCGAGGCAAATCTCCTGCACAAATTTGGCAGATGGACTATATAGGCCCCCTTCCCAGGAGTAAGAATTGTCAATATGTTTTACTGCTGTCGATACATACAGCAGTCTTTTGGTTGCTTTCCCTTGTAAAAGAGCTACTCAAGTGAATACTCTCTGTGGATTTGTTAACGTTGTACTATGGTACTCCACTTCAGGTGCAGTCCGACAATGCATCACACTTCAAAGGGAGGTTGGTGCAGGAGTATTGTGCGGAGAACAACATTGAATGGGTGTTTCACATACCCTATTACCCACAGGCTGCGGACCTGATTGAGAGGGCGAATGGTCTGTTAAAGGACCAATTGTGTAAATTGTCAGACGGTACCCTAAAGAATTGGAGAGACCATTTATCTGAAGCATTATTGATTTTGAATAATCGTCCTTATTTATATTCTAACTCACCCTTTTAACTCACCTTTGATCGCTCCTGAGGCGTGAGCCGGGAGCTAGGTTGCGGATTGTTATTTAATTGCCATTTTTAAATGCGAGTTTTGCACAGGTCCTTTGCTTGTGGCTGCGTTGATTGTTTAATAAGTTTTAGAAAATACCAAAAAGAATAATTTTTTATTACCGGGTGAGGGTGCAGGCTGAGTTAGAGATCCTGCACTGTTAAGATCCCCAGGGCACAGCGCATTACGTCAGGGACGAGGGAAAACGCGACTAGACGCTCGCCCGGACGGCCGCCATCTTGAGCGGGCCAAGGCGAGCGTTCTAGTCTTTTCACCCGGCTGCATTACAAAAGACGGGCCGGCGCGACCGAACTGCTTGATCACTCCTGAGGGGTGAGCCGCGAGCTAGGTTGCGGATTGTTATTTAATTGCCATTTTTAAATGCGAGTTTCGCACAGGTCCTTTGGTTGTGGCTGCGTTGATTGTTTAATCATTTTTAGAACATACCAAAAAGAATAATTTTTAATTACCGGGTGAGGGTGCAGGCTGAGTTAGAGATCCTGCAGTGTTAAGATCCCCAGGGCACAGCGCATTACGTCAGGGACGAGGGAAAACGCGACTAGACGCTCGCCTGGACGGCCGCCACCTTGAGCAGGCCAAGGCGAGCGTTCTAGTCTTTTCACCCCCCCCTGCACTACAAAAGACGGACTGGCGCGACTGCGCAGCGGACGCGCGCCGACATTGCGCCAAAGGGGCGCCTAAGGCAAGCCCGTCTGCGCCCGTCCGCGCCGGACACGCGCCTAGCGCCAGGACCCCTGGCCGGGGTTCCCCAGCTAAGGTACGCCGCGTAATGTACGATCGCAAAATGCTGTTGTCTTTGGGGAGAGGAGGCAGGACAGCGAGATGTGCATGCTTTGAGTTCAACAGGGGTACGCAGGATTTCGCACGGTCATGCCCCAGTTGAAACAGCATAATTCGAACTATCTACATGCACACGAGCAGGTCCACTGCTAATGTAGCTAGCAAGAAGGTAGAGAGCGAGTCTGCAGATGTCAGATGCCTTTTGCTCAACGCCAGATCCCTAGTTAAACATAGCCTGGAGCTGGCGGAGATGATACAGGATAAGGAAGTTAAATTAGCTTTCATAACCGAATCCAGGACAGATGCAGCCTCGGGGCCGGACATCATCAAGGCCACCCCTCCTAATTATCGTTATGTTCAAAACAGGCAGGGTAAGAGAGGCGGCGGTCTAGCGATTCTCTACCACAGCTCTATTAAAGGGAACTTTCAGCCAGTGGCGGCCGAACTGGGCGAAACCTTGGCATTTAATTTCATCCTGTCCAATCACCAAGCCCTGAGGGGCTGTTTACTTTATAGGCCGCCTGGGACTAAGACCCCATTCCTAGCGGCATTAGGCAGTATGCTAGAGGAAGCCATATGTGCAAAAACCTTCACTGTCTTAGGGGATTTCAACTTTCATTTAGATAACAGCTCAGACCCTGACACACTGGAGCTTCTGGAGATGATGGATGGTGTTGAGTTGAAACAGTTGGTGGTGGGCCCCACGCACAAGGCCGGGCATACCCTCGACGGTGTTTTCTCCAATCATCCGGACATTGAAATCACCTCAATCTGCCCGGTTTCCTGGTCAGATCATGCCGCCATTTGTTTTAACATCTCCACTGCTACTCCCGTTATATTGAGGCAGGCAACCGGCTAGGACCTGCAGGGAGTGGAATAAGATTGAGGGATCTTCTATGGTATCTCTCTCCATTAGATGTGGACCAAGCGGCTGTAAAGAACAAGTTACTTACCTTCGGTAACACTTTTTCTGGTAGATACTATATCTGCCTGTGGATTCCTCACCTTGTGAACACCCCCTGCGTCAGCAACATTCGGAAATTCTTTTTTTCGTAGCCTCGCGCCGACGTGGACTCCTGACGTCATAGAGACACGACCTCGCTCGCGACTCCGCTGACGTCACCGACGCCTATAATAGGCCCACGCCGGCGTGATGACATCAGTTCCGCCCTTTTTTCCGTGCCATCGAGGCACACGGACGGACCAATGACAGTAGAAATATGCAAGTATACACAGTACACAGTACTCAAGGCAACACACACAGTGTTAAGCAAAAGCAGGAAAGCAACTGAAACATTTCCTTGACAACAAAATATATATAAATTACATTACAGTAACTCTGGCATAGAAGAGTGGACAACGGGGAGGCGGGTGGGTCAGTGAGGAATCCACAGGCAGATATAGTATCTACCAGAAAAAGCGTTACCGAAGGTAAGTAACTTGTTCTTCTGATAGATACATCTGCCGTGTGGATTCCTCACCTTGTGAATAGAGTCCCACAGCAGTCCCCACTCCCGGAGGAGGGTGTCCACTCTTCTAAACCAGGAAATCCTGAAGGACAGAGCACGCAAAGTGGCCGTCCCTCCTCACTTCGGAATCCAAGCAGTAATGCTTCGCGAAAGTGTGGAGGGAAGACCAAGTTGCCGCCCTACAAATATCCTCCAAAGGCACACCTCTAGCCAATGCTGAGGTTGAAGACTTAGCTCTAGTTGAATGAGCCCTTATACCCTCTGGTGGTTCCTTACCGGCCAAAGAGTAGCAGATCTTTATGCAGAGGACGATCCATCTCGATAAAGTTCTTTTATGCACCGCTCTTCCTTTCTTGCAGCCAGCAAATCCAACGAAGAGCTGGTCTTCCAAGCGAAAGTCCTTGGATCTGTCCAAGTAAAAGGACACCGCCCTCTTAGGGTCCAGACGGTGCAGTCTCTCCTCCTCCTTGGAAGGGTGAGGGGGAGGATAGAAGGTAGGAAGGGTAATGGACTGTCCTAGATGGAAGGGAGTTACCACCTTAGGCAGAAAAGCAGCCCTGGTCCTAAGAACCATCCTATCAACATGAATGGTCAGGAATGGGGGCTTGGAACTAAGAGCTTGAAGCTCACTAACCCTCCTTGCCGAGGTTATTGCAACCAGGAAGACTGTCTTAAGGGTAAGAAGCCTCATGGGACATTTGTGGAGAGGCTCAAAGGGAGCACCCATCAAAAAGGTCAATACAAGATTCAAATCCCACTGAGGCACAATGAAAGGTGAAGGAGGGAACATATTAGTAAGACCCTTCAAAAACCTTAAGACCACAGGAGACTTAAAAAGAGAAGGCTGGTCAGGCAAGCAGAGAAAAGCCGACAGCGCCGACAGGTAACCCTTTACCGTGGCAACCGCCAGACCCTGCCGTGCCAAAGAAAGAGCAAATTGGAGAACATTAGACAAATGGGCCCTCAAAGGATCAACAGACCTTTCCCCACACCACGTGACAAATTTCGACCATCTATAAGAATAGATGGACTTAGTGGAGTCACGCCTGGCTGACAAGATGACATCCACAACGTCAGGCGGGAGGGAAAAGGAATTCAGGTTGCCCCGCTCAATCTCCAGGCATGAAGGTGCAATGTCTGGAGGTGGGGGTGTAGAACCTGCCCCTCCATCAGAGAGAGGAGGTCTGCCCTGAGAGGGAGACGGAGCGGCGGGTGAGAGGAGAGGTGGAGTAGATCTGTATACCACACCCTTCTTGGCCAATCCGGAGCGACCAATATGACTTGGGCCCGGTCTTGGCGAATCTTCCTCAGAACCCGAGGAATCAAGGGTATGGGGGGAAACGCGTAAAGGAGTTGACCTCTCCAACTCAACTGAAACGCGTCCCCCAAGGCTCCTTGCATCGGATACTGGAGACTGCAGAACGACAGGCAGTGCGCATTCTCGTGAGTGGCGAACAGGTCCACCCGAGGAGTCCCCCACATCTGAAAGATGTCGTGAACCACCTCCGGGTGAAGCCTCCACTCGTGATCGGCAGAGAACTGCCGACTGAGACTGTCTGCACGAACGTTCAGAACTCCGGCCAGATGATTTGCCATTAGACAAATCTGATGGTCCTGAACCCAGGACCAGAGACGCAGAGCCTCTCTGCAGAGACACTGCGACCCCACTCCTCCCTGCTTGTTGATGTACCACATCGCGGTCGAGAGTGGATGCATCCGTTATCACTGTGGCCACCGCTGGAGGAAGTTGAAAAGGCTTTCCTTGTGACAGATTGCCTTCCACGCTCCACCAAGACAGATCCGCTGCAGCTTCCCTGGAGATCCTCACTGACTCCCCGAGATCTCCGTTGTGCTGATACCACTGCCTGCGGAGGCACCACTGGAGTGCCCTCATGTGCCAGCGTGCATGGTTGACCAACAGAATGCATGAAGCCATCAGACCGAGTAGGCGAAGGACCTTCAGGACTGGAACGACCGCTCCATTGTAAAATAAAGGAATCATCTCCCGTATGTCGCGAATTCTTTGAGGGGGAGGGAATGCACGACATACGGTTGTGTCCAGTACCGCACCTATGAACAGGTTGCGCTGTGAGGGCACCAGGTGAGACTTGGGTACATTTATCGAAAAACCCAACCTGTGCAACAACTGAGTTGTCTCTTGCAGATGATGGAGCACCTTCTCTGGCGACTCCGCTTTGATCAGCCAGTCGTCTAGATACGGAAATACATGAATCCCCGCTCTCCTGAGATGAGCTGCCACCACTGCCATCACCTTGGTGAAGACTCGAGGTGCAGTAGTAAGGCCAAACGGAAGGACCACAAACTGGTAATGCTGTGACCCAACCGTGAAACGGAGATACTTTCTGTGAGACTTCAAGATGGGAATATGAAAATACGCATCTTGCAAGTCGATCGACACCATCCAGTCCTCTTCCAACAGCGCCTGAAGAACCTGTGCAAGAGTGAGCATTTTGAACTTTTCCTGCTTCAGGTAAAGGTTCAAAATCCTGAGGTCCAGGATTGGCCGAAGTCTGCCATCTTTCTTGGGGATCAGGAAATACCGGGAGTAGCACCCCTGACCCCTTTCCTGCTCTGGAACCACCTCTATTGCACCCTTTCGAAATAATGCCAGGACTTCTTCCTGCAAGAGAAGCAGGTGGTCTTCTGAACAATAACCCTGGCAAGGAGGGTAATTGGGAGGGAATTCCTGGAAAGGAAGAGCATACCCATTCTCCACAAGATTGAGAACCCAAAGATCCGATGTTATAAATTCTCAATCTTGTAGAAAATGAGTAAGCCGACCCCCTACTGGGCCCACATGATCCGGAATGGCGGATCTAGGGCTGCTTTGCTGCGTTGGCCGGGGGTTGGGAAGGAGAGGAGGAGGAGGAGGAGGAAGCTTGACGACCTCTAGGACGGGGTCTTTGTCTGCCTCTGTACGACTTGTACAGCGTGTTCTGCTGCTGCTGCTGAGGCTGCTGCTGCTGGAATGATCTGTAAGATCGAAAGGAAGATCGGCCAAATCCTCTGAAACGTCTTCCGGTAGTACCTCTGGATTGAAGGCCTAAAGATTTTGCAGTGGCCCTACTGTCCTTAAAACGTTCCAAGGCAGTATCAGCCTTCTTTCCAAACAGACCTGAACCATCAAAGGGTAAGTCCATTAAAGCAGACTGGACATCAGCAGAAAACTCCGAAGATTTGAGCCAAGCAGCTCTCCTAGTAGCCACAGAGGAACCCATGACTCTTGCCACCGAGTCTGCAGTGTCCAAACCACTCTGGATGACCTGTCTCGCAGCCGCTTGGGTGTCCGAGATTACTTCTTGAAAATCCTTCCTGTCATCCTCAGGAACCTTTGGAATGAGTTGTTTGACAGAGTCCATCAACGCATGGATATATCTCCCCATCAAACACGTAGCATTGGTTGACTTCAATGCCATGCTGGCTGATGAAAAAACCTTTTTAGCATTTTGGTCCTGTTTCCTGGATTCCTTGTCTCCAGGAACCTGTGGAAATGCCCCAGCAGATTTTTTAGAACAGGCAGCCTGCACTACCAAACTCTCAGGAAGAGGATGCGTTGTTAAAAATGCAGGGTCATCCGGTGCAGCTCTATATCTTCTTGCTACCGATCTAGAAACCGCTGGAGCAGTCAAGGGTTTCTTCCAGACCTCATAGACAGGTTCAGACAACGCCTCGTTGAATGGTAACATAGGCTCGATCACAGATGAGGGTGAATGAAGTACCTCAGTTAAAATATTGGGTTTATAATCAGCTGTAGGCAGAGTTATATTTAGTAAACTCGCTGCCTTCTTAATCACAGTGTGGTAAGGCACCACATCCTTAGATGGAGCATTCGATACAGAAGCCAACTCCCATTCAGGTGACAGTTCAAGACCACTGGCTTCACCTAACTCATCAAAGGGATCCTCAGAATCCTGTAATTCTCCTTCCTCAGTGTCAGAATACCCATACTTTTCCTCTTCTAAAAGTCTCTGGGCATTTCTCCGAGACCTTTCTTTCACAATCGAAGTTAAAGGATTCGGAATCGACTCCGACGGGGTCGCTGCCGGCGTCGAGCCCGACGTCGGACGAGGCTTCTCGACACGAGGTCGGACAGAATCCTGCCTCGGAGTCATGGGTATCGGCGTCGATGGGATCGGCGTCGATGGGATCGGCGTCGATGGAGCCGGCGTCGTGCGCTTCGGCGTCGACGACACCGGTGGTGTCGGAAAATGCCAATGCGGCGGTAGAGCCGGCATAAAGGGCATGAAGGGTGCAGGGGCATAAGCCTGCGGAACCCCTAGGTTAAAGGCCATAGGACCCGTGGGACCAACAGGTGCACCAGACGGGAACATTGCCCTTGAATATACACCATACATGGCGTTCAGGAACTGAGAAGGATCCTGACCAGGAGTCGGAAACTCAGGATACGGACCTCTCGGATGTTCCCGGGGAGGCGGAGTCGATACGACGTCGACCTCTTCTTCGGGCGCCGGAGCCGGAGTCGATGAACCATCGGGTGCCGGAACTTCGGCTCCACCATCCCCCTGCTCCTCACCTTCATCCTCCTGACCAGAAGGATTTGATGGAATCGGAGATTGGACCTGTTCCTGAGGCTCGGGTGAAACTGGATGCACAGCCTCTTCATGTTCCGACTCCGAAACCTCCACTTCTTTACACACGAGCTTGATCTGGGACTTTGGTTTCGAGCTAGAGTCCTTCCCAGAGTGATGACGCGACTCATGGGACTTCCTTCTGTGTTTCTTCTTCGAAGACTTCGAAGCGTGTGCTGACGATGACTCCGAGTGTGACCTCGAACCTCGACCTCGACCTCGACCGACGAGATCGAGATTTTGACGACTTCTTAGTTTTTTTGCTCTTGAGTTTCGCCATAAGGAGCTTTGTCTCCCTCTCTCTTAAGGCTTTTGGAGTCATCTTCTTACAGCAGGAACAGTCCTCGACATCGTGGTCCGAGCTCAAACACCATACACAGCATTCGTGGGGGTCGGTGATTGACATGGTCTTGCCACATTCACCGCAGGCTTTAAATCCCGTCTTCTTCGACGACATCTCGAAGAAAATGTAAGAAAGACACAATAACGAAGAAATAGTAACAAAGTTACTGGAAGCTACTACACGATCCCTGAAAACCGTTAGCGTCGACGATGCGGAAAAAAGGGAACTGATGTCATCACGCCGGCGTGGGCCTGTTATAGGCGCCGGTGACGTCAGCGAGGTCGCGTGCGATGCCGTGCCTCTGTGACGTCCGGATCCACGTCGGCGCGAAGCTACAAAAGAATTTCCGAATGTTGCTGACGCAAGGGGATATTCACAAGGTGAGGAATCCACACGGCAGATGTATCTATCAGAAGCGCGCCACAGAGTCTACAGTATCCAAACCGCTCTGAATGACCTGGCGAGCCGCTGCCTGAGCGTCAGAGATGACTTCCTCAAAATCCTTCCTGCTGTCATCAGGAATTTTTGGAACAAGAACATGTAAAGAGTCCATCAGAGCGTGTAAATATCTACCCATCAAGCAAGTGGCATTTGATTACTTCAATGCCATACTGGCAGAGGAGAAGGACTTCTTTGCTACCTGATCCTGCTTCTTTGCCTCCTTCTCAAAAGGAACCTGAGGGAAAGCACTAACGTTCTTCTTGGAGCATGCAGCCTGAATGACCAAACTCTCCGGTGAAGGGTGAGAGGTTAAAAAGGCAGGATCATCAGGGGCAACCCTGTATCTTCTGGCTACACTTTTAGAGACAGCTGGAGCCGACAAAGGTTTTTTCCACACCTCTAGAATGGGCTCTGTCAGAGCATCATTGAAAGGAAGAAGAGGTTCCACCACTGAACTCGGAGAATGGAGTACTTCAGTCAGAATATTAGATTTGAATTCTGCTGTAGGCAAAGTCAACTTAAGGAGACTGGCAGCCTTCCTCATAACCAAATGATAGGGTTGAACGTCCTTAGAAGGAGTGCTAGAACCTGATGGTAACTCCCACTCTGGAGAGAAATCCAGGCTTCCTGCTTCTGCCAAATCCTCAAAAGTACCTTCATCCAATTCACCTTCTTCAAGGTCAGATTGTGAATCCAAAAACCTCCTTTCCTCCAGAAGGCGTTGAGCCTCTCTTCTGGATCTCATCTTGACCCGTTTTGCCCTCGGATCCACCTTCGGCTCCGACGGATTCGGAATCGACGTCGGGATCGAATCCGCAGGTTCAGAGGGATGTGTTCTAGGCCGACCCGGAGCAGGCGAAGCCGGAACTGGCGTCGACGGCTTCGGTGGAGCCGGAAAATGCCACGGCGGCGTCGGAGCCGGCATGTAAGGCATAAACGGAGCCGGAGGGTAGGAGTGAGGGACTCCTAAGCTAAAAGCCAAAGGACCCATGGGACCCGAAGGTGCACCAGAGGGGTACCACGACCTCGAAAAGACTTCATACATCGCGTTGAGAAACGCAGAAGGGTCCTGGCCTGGGGCAGGAAATGGTGGCTGAAAACCTTCAGGCCTGTCCCGAGGAGCGTTCGGATTCGGCTCACCTAAGGGCTCGGGACCCTCATCCTCATGAGGCTCCTCCTCATCTCGGACCGGGGACGGCGCCGGAGATGGACTCGGAGCAGGATTCGGAGTCGGAGACGGCGCCCGTGACTCAGAAGGGGAGGCCTCACCTTCAGGTTCTGGATCCGAAACATCAACGGTCACCACCTTCGAACGTACCTTCGGTGACCTCGACCTCGATCCCGACTCCTTACCAGAACGACGTCGGGACTCATGTCTCCTCTTCTTATGTTTCCTCTTTTTTGAAACATGATCCGAAGCCGACTTCGAAGACGACCTTCCTCGAGATCCAGACCTGGACCTCGATCTCGACTTCGACCTCGCCCTTCGAGAACGAGACTTCGACGATTTTCCCTTTCCAGCTTTCATCTTAGCCATCAGGAGCTTCGCCTCTCTGTCCCTCAGGGCCTTCGGGTTCATCTTCTTACACGAAGAGCAGTCCTCTACATCATGGTCCGAGCTCAAGCACCAGATGCAGTCGCTGTGTGGGTCGGTAATGGACATCATTTTGCCGCATTCTCTGCAGGGCTTGAAGCCGGTCTTTTTCGAAGACATTGTCGAAGAGACAGGATACAGAGACGCAGAAAATGTTAATAATATAGACAACAAAGTATCCGTTGGCTACAGAGATTCCCGATAACCGTTAGCGTCGACAACGCGGAAAAAAGGGAACTGATGTCATCACGCCGGCGTGGGCCTATTATAGGCGTCGGTGACGTCAGCGGAGTCGCGAGCGAGGTCGTGTCTCTATGACGTCAGGAGTCCACGTCGGCGCGAGGCTACGAAAAAAAGAATTTCCGAATGTTGCTGACGCAGGGGGTATTCACAAGGTGAGGAATCCACACGGCAGATGTATCTATCAGAATTACACCAACTGGGTAGCCCATGCTTGCATGCGATTAGCACCACCCAAATGCCGCTACCCCACGCGCGTGTGTCCTTCGGCCCCGTGGTTCACTGAGGAGATTAGGGAACATAAGATCGTCTGCAAGAAATTAGAACGGGTCTGGCGGAAAAACTATTATGAGGCCGATAAAAAGAGACTTAAATCAGGATTGGCACTCTACAAAGATTCGATAGGGAAGGCTAAACGAACCTATTTCACTAGATGTATCAAGGAGGCCAAGAATTCGCCAAAGGAGCTTTTCCAGGCAGTCTTGAGTTTGGCAGCCCCCAAGCCTGATACCACGTCCCCCAGTCGGGAACTATGCGAGGGCTTAGCAAAGTTCTTTCTAAATAAGGTGGAGACAATCTTTAACTCGCTGGACGGTCATGTCAGGGCCAACTTGCCAGGGGCCAGTCAGGAGACCGAGACGATTAACATACAAGAGGGTTGGTCCCTGTACCCGTCCCAGTTAAGCGAGGATGTTGCTGGGGTTAATACACGGGAGGGCAGGCTCTTGAGCTTCTCCCCAGTAAGCGAGGAGGAATTAAGGAAAAGGCTGTTGAGCATTAAATCTGGCTCTCCTCGTGACCCTTGCCCGGCTGCTATCGCAAAACTAGCGGCGGCCCCCATAGCCACCACACTAACCAAACTGTTTAACATCATGCTGGAGACCGACGAATTCCCATCCTGTTGGAAACAGTCCTCAATCCTACCCCTTCTTAAGAAATCCAATTTGGATATCTCGGACCCAAACAACTATCGCCCCATTGCCAGGCTACCTTTACCAGCCAAGTTAATAGAGGGTATCATGAACAGTCAGCTCAGTGCATTCGTAGGAGCTGTGCAGGCCCTGGATCCATCGCAGCATGGATTCAGAGCTGGGCACAGCACGGAATCTGCCTTAATTAAATCAACTGAAGACATCAGGAAAGTGCTGGACGTAGGAGGCAAAGCCGCCCTGATCCTGTTGGACCTGTCAGCAGCCTTTGATACGGTCCACCATGCAATTTTGGTGGACCGTTGTTGGCCTGCTGGATACAGGGGAAAGCTTATAAGATATTGAAGGCTTTCCTCTCCAACAGGAGTCAGGTGGTGGCTCTGGGGGAGTTAGAGTCAAAACCTTTCGTGCTCCCATGCGGGGTGCCCCAGGTCTCGTCCCCGAGTCCCACCCTGTTTAATGTTTATGTTTCCACCCTGGCGCCAGTCATTCGTTCTCATGGGTTTGGGTTAACATCTTACGCAGACGACACGCAGATTGTGGTGTCACTGCTACCTGTTAGAAGGATCGCCCTTACTCTAACGCCCTCTCTCTATCTATCTATCTATCTATTGCCCTCACTCAATCTATCACTCTGTCTATCTATCACTCTGTCTATCTATCACTCTGTCTATCTATCACACTCACTATCTATCGCCATCACTCTATCTATCTATCGCCCTCACTCTATCTATCTATCGCCCTCACTCTATCTATCTATCGCCCTCACTCTATCTATCTATCGCCCTCACTCTATCTATCTATCGCCCTCACTCTATCTATCTATCGCCCTCACTCTATCTATCTAGCGCCCTCACTCTATCTATCTAGCGCCCTCACTCTATCTATCTAGCGCCCTCACTCTATCTATCTAGCGCCCTCACTCTATCTATCTAGCGCCCTCACTCTATCTATCTAGCGCCCTCACTCTATCTATCTAGCGCCCTCACTCTATCTATCTAGCGCCCTCACTCTATCTATCTAGCGCCCTCACTCTATCTATCTATCGCCCTCACTCTATCTATCTAGCGCCCTCACTCTATCTATCGCCATCCCTCTATTGCCCTCCCTCTATCGCCCTGCCTCCATCTATCGCCCTCCCTCTATCTATCGTCCTCCCTCTATCTATCTATCCCCCTCACTCTATCTATCGCACTCACTCTATCTATCTATCACATCACCACAGCATCACTCAGCACCACCACAGCATCACTCAGGGGCACCACAACATTACTATGCGCTACCACAGCATCACTGAACGCCACAGCATCACTCGTCGCCACCACAACATCTCTCAGCGCCACTACAGGTTCAATCTGTGCAACCATTCAACAGCAACTGGTTCAAATATGTTCTATCAATGTTTCAAGCTTTATTACAAATGTCACAAAAATATGTTAATATTTCATTTCTGTTCTTGAATTTGTGTCACAATAAAATGCACTGAACATAATATTCACAAGTTATTTTCAAACGTTTAAGTTACTGCCGTTATAAATTACAATAACTTTTATTTAAGTATTCATTATTTAAAAAATTTAAAAGGCATTGTTATTTGTAATATCAATACATCTAAGTCGCGTAAATACAACATATATTGCATTACAAATGCTATAGGTGTCACATTTGCGAAAGTTATAACTATTGGCATTGTAAATGACAAAGCTATTAATTTCGCTATTTTCAAAGCCAACACATAAATAAAAAATGTGTCATTTAAAATACAAATAGGTCAAACTTACCTAATGCGAGACCTATTGCATTGCAAGTGCTTGTTGGCTTTGCAACCCTACTGTAAATAAAAATAAAAATAAAACTATTTGTAAAGTGCAAACTACTCACCCTTACGAGTCTCAAGGTGATGGGGGGAGTCGTGGAAATTAAGTCAGCTATTGCCAAGAGTCACATGGTGCTGAGCTGAGCTACCGCCAGAGCCCGGGATTGATCTGTGAACCCTGTGCTCCGAAGTCAGCTGCCCTGGCCGCTGCACCACACCTCTTCACCATTCGACGAGATGGCATTGACTACTCATTTGAGATCTGTCATAGAAAAGGGTCTGATAAAAGCAATACTGACTTTCTTTTATGCATCCCTCATTTCGACGAAAGGGAAACATCTGGGGGTGAGGTGTGTCAGGTAGCCCCTGTGGTAGACGATGGGATAGAGGATAAGGAGTGCCATGCCATCCCTTCATATATTTCTCCCCTCCTATATTCACAGTCCCCTTTTAACAGTTGTCCTCTTTGCTGTCATCAAGAAGTGGAGAGAGGGGAATTGGCAGGCAGCCCCTTTAAGCCAGAGCCGAGGACGGACATCAGAGGATACACGCTTCAAGATGGTGAGGTGGAGAGCGCGTCAGGTTGGTCAGTAGTTGGTCCAGCTACACACAGCACGGGAACGCGAGGCGGAGAAACCAGCGGGGGAAGACCGGAAAGACGGAGAAGACCTAACAGCCTTCCAAGAGAGAAAACCGGAGCCCAGGGGAGGTAACAGCTTGTCGGCGAGTGGAACACCCGAACCTGGCGGAGGAGGGAAAGCCGAAACAGATGGAGACCAGACCTCACTGAAGGACGCAGAGTCACCACGCCACGGCCCCGGAGGGACGTGGCTCTTACAGGTGCGTGGGCATCTACAGGCTTTTGAAAAGGGGCTGAGTCAAAGAGGGACGGGAGGGGAGGCTGAGGGTTGAAAGGGAACCAGGAAAAAGGAAATAAGTGAGACAGAAAAGAAAGACAAGAGCAGAAATCATCTGCTACTCTTCTTCTTTTGGTTGATCCAACCCCCTACCTTCACATATATGCATAGCAATTATTTATCCCTCACATCCTCCCTTGATTAAACCATAAAGCAAAAACACTTACCTGAGTCTTTACCTTCTGTCCAAGAGACGACCGCGGCCCACCTAAGGGAATGAAGTGGAAGACCCTGTGGGAAAGAAGAATATAACAAAGACAATCAATCACTGTGATTTCCTGTAATACTAATAAAAAGTGCATACCAAGAAATTATTCAATGCAATGTGCTCCCTCTTGACCGACTCTTCTACAACGGGGACCTACATACTTTCCCTACAGGGAATGGGAGACAGACACACAGAGACCAACAGACACACAGAAAAGCAAAGTAGGAAAACGCTATATACAGTTTTTATATGCTTACATATGTACATTATTTTAGAAAGATGGTGGAACTATTAATTTTGTTCAATGTGCTTATTTTGCTAATTACTTTTATCTGCTTCTATTATCTTTGCAGCACATAAATTCTATAGAAGAATTAGGATGGTTCAATACATAATGAAAATGCTAATGTTATATTATTTTAATTTGATTTCGCACAAGAATTGCCACTAAGCAGAAACTCATTCAAGGAGAAATTTAGGATTAGTTGTAGTACCACTCTATCGTTGTGAAGTTGAAAGAAAGGCTCTTGTATAGTTAATGCCTGAAGTTCCTCAACTCTCCTTAGTGAGGTTATCGTTAGAAGGAAAGCAACTTTCTATGATAGGAATTGTAACGGACATTTGTGCATTGGTTCAAAAGGCGGGCCCATTAGCCTTGTAAGGACTATGTTTAAATTCCACTCTGGAGCAGGGTGAATACTTGGCGGTATAACCCTTTTTAATCCTTCCATGAAGGCTTTAATCACTGGTGCTCTGAAGAGAGATAGGTGTGGTCTATTTTTCAAGTATGCAGCTAAGACTCCCAGGTGTAAACAAATGGATGTGTAAGTTAATCCACATTGCTGTAAATGCAACCGATAACAAAGGATGTTCTGCATAAAAGCATCAAGATGATTGATATTGTGGTTGTTACAAAAGGCAACAAAATGTTTACATTTGCTGCATAACATGCTCTAGTAGTAGACTTTCTAGCTTACTTGAGAATATTCATACAGTCTGGTTGTAGTTGTAAATAACCAACCTCTATGACTTCAGGAGCCAAATCGCTAGGTTGAGATCTCTGAGATTCTCCATAGCTCTGAGTGAGGAGACAAGGTGTGAGATGTAGCTTTTGATGTGGAACCACTGATAGTTTTAGGATTGAGAGTACCAAGGTTGACGAGAACATGTGGAGGCAAATAAGATCAGTGAGGGACATTTGTCTGAGCTTCTGAACTAGTAATGGAATTAGCAGGAGAGGCGGAAAATCGTAAGCAAATATCCCTGACCAAATCGTCCATAGGCATTGTCTTTGGATGCAGGGTGTGGGAATCTGGATGCAGATTTTGGGCATTTTGCGTTGTGCACTGTGGCAAACAGATCTATCTGTGGAATCCTCATTTTTTAACGTAGGGAAGAAGAACTTGGGGATGAAGTTCTCACTCGTGGACTTGCTGCCTGTGTCTGCTGAGCAGGTCTGCAATCTGATGGTCTTCTCCTGGGAGGTGTTCTGCTAGGAGATAGATTTTCTGGTGAATCGCCCAATACCAAATGCTTTGTGCAAGGCACGACAGCTGGAGAGAGTGAGTCCCTCCCCGTTTCTGTAGGTAGTACATTGCTGTCATGTTGTCAGTGCAAACTAAGACAGTCTTGCCTACAAGTTGGGTGAGAAAAGCTGAGTGCCAGGAACACTGCTAGAAGTTCCAGGTACTTGATGTGGAGACGTTTGTGTTTGTCCGACCGCAGCCCCTGGACTCTGTAATGTTGAAGATGGGCACCCCAACCGGTTAACGATGTGTCTGTGGAATCGGGTCTATGAAAGGCTGTCCTTTTGCTAAGTTTTGAGGGTTCCACCACTGCAGCAAGCGATGGTTGCGGCGGTCTACCAACACTAGATCAGTTAATAGATCCTGGGCCAGATGTACGACCCTTTCATTTTGCGCCTCGCAATTTGCGACTTATTGTGAGGCGCTAATTGAAATGTACAGTAGTTGTTATTACACTGATTTGCGATTCCCAATGGGCTTGTAAATTGCGAGGCTCATTAATATTAATGAGCCTCTCGCAATTTGTGAGCCCATTGGCAATGCCAGCCCTACCACGGATGGTGGCCTGCTGGGCTCAACAGACCACCACGTCTGGGACTGCTTTTTAGGTTTCACCTGGGGCCGGAGCTCCTAGCTCACTTTGTAAGTTTATGCATTTTGTCCTGTGCCCGTTCCCGCCCCCCCCTGTCCGTGCGCCGTTCCCCCCCCCCTCGCTGTCCTGTGCCCGTTCCCGCCCCCCCCCTGTCCGTACGCCGTCCCCCCCCCCCCCCTGTCCGTGTGCCCGTAGGTGCTTTTATTTATTTCATTTCGCCTTGTTGGGAGCGCTGCCCTTTTAAAAATACCTTTTTTTTATGTATTTATTTATTTATTTTTTAAACTCGCCGGCATGAACCTTTCTTTTTCTCTGATGAGAAAGAAGGTTCCAGTAAAATCTGGTGGCCAGATAACGAAGAATCCTAGAGGTGCTTGCGTGTTGTGCACGAGAATGTGCAATGCACTATCAAAGTGTCCATTCTATTCCTTGAACCGGAAACGTCCATGCTGCCCCCTTCACAAGCTCAAACATACAATGCAAGCTCACCCAGAACCTGCCCGGATTCTCTTATCGCACTTGTAGGATTTGCCTATCACAAATCATATGCGTGCGCAATGTCCGCTCGTGCAATGAAACCCACGCCAGAAGGAAACACGAAAAGGACGGACACAATCGAAATGTGTGCCGTGGAAATTTGCACAATGGAAGATGCACACCACTGTACTGGCTACAAGCTTCTATCATCACTTGCGGGGCCAGATTAAAGCCAATTATAAAATATTAAAGTTGTTAAATCCACCTTTTCTTTGCACGTTTTTGAGCAAAACTGGGTGATTTCTTACTCATCATAAAGGTTCTGCCGAAACTCGGGATCGAACCCGAGATTTTTCAAAAATCCAAAAAGCAAAGCAGTGCAAGATGGCTGTAAGGAGTAGTTTCTGTTCTGTAACTCCAGTTCTGTAGTAGGGGTATCTCTGTTATAGTCATAATCTAGTGAATAGTCCCGCCCATGTGCGTGGACCCCGGCAATCAAATACTAATCTCTTAAGTTGTCAAAAAATTGCAGAACTGCAAAGACACTTAAGAGAAAATTTAAAGACAAATAATGCAGCCTATATCCACAGGCTACACTGTCCAGTACTTCAACTAGAAATTCCACCAAAAATCCACAAACAGCAAAGCCTGTCCAGATTTCCCTTGCTTTTACTGCAAAACCCCTCAGAAATGATAGAGAGGAAGGCCTGGACAGACAAGCCCCATAGGCTGCCATTATGTGGCTTAAACAGGATACTGTGCCTTTAAGGAAACCTTCTAGAACCTTCTCCCAGTATCCCAGAATGCATAGCAGGTCCCACTGACTTCAGTTCTTTTTGAAGGCGTAAAACGCCAGACCTGTAGCATTAATTACATGAACAATTCTCCACCGGGGAGGAGGGCGGGCGCTTATGACTATAACAGAGATACCCCTACTACAGAACTGGAGTTACAGAACAGAAACTACTCCTTCTGTAGTAGGGGATCTCTGTGTATAGTCATAATCTAGTGAATAGAATGGCAAGCCCATCCCCACACCAAAGCGGCGGTGGAGAAAAAACATGATGCCACTACTGTGCGAACAAGTTCCGCAGCGAAGCCTGCCCAACCTGAGCGTCTGCCCTGGCATCAGAGTCCAGGCAGTAATGCTTAGCAAAGGTATGAACCGACTTCCAAGTGGCGGCCTTGCAGATTTCTGCAATCGGCACATTACGGAGCAAGGCTGTCGTGGCAGCTTTGCCCCTGGTGGAATGAGCCTTAGGCTTACCTCCTAAGGTCTTATTAGCTTTTTGGTAACACAATTGAATGCAGGACACAATCCACCTAGAAATGGACTGCTTAGAGGTAGCAAGACCCGTCCTGACTGACCCATAATTGACAAACAATTGGTCTGACCTACAAATATCTTTGGTCTTATCCAGATAAAATTTCAACACCCTCCTAACATCCAGGGAATGCAAAGAACGTTCCGCCGGAGAGGAAGGATTCTGAAAAAACGTAGGTAAAGTTATGGTCTGGTTGACATGAAAATCAGAAATAACCTTGGGAAGAAATTTAGGGTGAGTACGCATCACAACCTTAGCAGCATGAAATACAGTATAAGGTTCAGTACAACACAACGCCTGAATTTCACTCACCCTGCGGGCCGATGTAATGGCCACGAGGAACGCCGCCTTCCAGGACAGGTGCTGCAACGAAGCCTTGTGAACGGGTTCAAAAGGCTCCTTCATCAATCTGGACAGCACCACATTCAATTCCCAGGAAGGCGAGGGAAGCCTGACAGGAGGGAACACCTTCTTCAATCCTTCCAGAAAGTTTTTGATCACAGGGATCTGGAAAAAAGAAGTCTGTGAAGGGCATTTCCTGTAGGCAGTCAATGCAGCAAGATGAACCCTAATGGAATGGACATTAAGGCCAGACTGCGCCAAATGCAAAAGGTAAGGAAGGATGACCTCTTCCTTGCAGGTTGTAGGGTCACGGTTCCTAGACTGGCACCAGATACAAAACCTCTTCCACTTGTAAGCATATGAAGTCCTAGTGGAAGGTCTCTTAGACTCCTTCAGTATGTCCATGCAATCTTCGGGCAGATTCAGATGTCCATACTGCACTATCTCAGGAGCCATGCCGCCAAACTCAAAGACGAGAGGCTGGGGTGTAACATCCGCCCCCCGAACTTCGTGAGAAGGTCCGGCCTGCACGGCAACCGAATGTGAGGAAGGAGAGATCGGTGAAGCAGGTCCGTGAACCACCACTGCCTGGGCCACTCCGGGGCAATGAGAATCATCCGAGCCCTGGACCGGGCCAGCTTGATGAGTACAGCCGGAATCAGGGGAATGGGTGGAAAAGCGTACAGAAAGCTGTTCGACCAGCTGATCCATAGCGCATTCCCCAGCGACCCCGGCTGGTAGTACCTGGAGGCGAAGTCTCGGCATTTGCTGTTTTCGGCGGTGGCGAACAGATCTACGTCTGGAGTTCCCCACCTTGCGAAGACTTCTCCCAGTACTTCGTCGTTTATGACCCATTCGTGGTTTTCCTGAATGAGTCTGCTGAGTTCGTCCGCCTGAACATTCTGCACACCTGGCAGATGGGTAGCCGTGATCGTCAGTCCTCTGGCCAGGAGCCAGTGCCAGATCGCCTGCGCCTCCTGTGACAGAGTGCGGGATCTCGAGCCCCCCTGCTTGTTGAGGTAGTACATCGTGGTAGTGTTGTCCGTTTGCACAAGCAGGGGGCTGGTCTGGAAGGACGGAAGAAAGGCCTTCAGCGCCAAGTGAACAGCTCTGAGTTCCAGGAAGTTGATGTGATACGTGGCCTCCACTGGTGACCACGTTCCCTGAATCTGTAGAGTCCCGGAGTGCGCTCCCCATCCCAGGAGAGAAGCATCCGTCACGACAGTCTGCGTGGGAATGTCCTTGTGAAAAGGAACCCCTCTGAGGAGATTCTCCGCTGAACACCACCACTTCAGAGACGGAAGAGCATGCAGAGACAGTCGTATCCTGTCGTCCCAGGATCCTGTCCTCTGATCCCACTGGTCCTCCAAGCACTCCTGCAGCGGTCTCATGTGCAGTCGTGCGTGCGGCGTCAGGAAGATACAAGAGGCCATCGAACCCAGTAGAGAAGACACCGTCCTCACTGTTGTAGATGGAGTCGACATAAGAGCCTGAGCCTTCCGAAGGAGAGATAATCGTCGCTCTTCCGAAGGAGACACGCTTGCTGACAGCGTATCGATGGAGGCTCCCAAGTACTGTATGCATTGGACCGGAGTCGGGACCGACTTGGCCATGTTGATGTGCAACCCCAGCTTGTCCAAGAGAACGCACGTCTTCTGGAAGTGTGCTCGCGCTTCCGAGAAGGAGGATGCCTTGATCAACCAATCGTCCAGGTACGGGTAGACAAACACCTTGGTCTTCCGCAGGTGCGCCGCCACCACCGCCATGCACTTCGAGAATGTTCTCGGCGCAGACTTCAGTCCGAATGGGAGTACTGTGTATTGATAATGATTGGTGCCGACTTGGAACCGCAGGAACTTCCTGTGTTTGCGCGCAATGGGCACATGGAAGTATGCATCCTGGAGGTCTATGGCACAGAGCCAGTCCCCTTGTTGCAACTGAGGATAAATCTGATGCAACGACAGCATGCGAAACCTTTCCCTGCGAATCCACTTGTTTGCCTGTCGCAAGTCCAGAATGGGCCTGAACTCGTTCTTGTCCTTCTTGCGAACCAGGAAGAACCGGGAGTACAGGCCTCTTCCCCTCTGGGACAGAGGCACGTCTTCTATCGCCCTTTTCCTTAACAGGGTATCGGCCTCCACCTGGAGCTCGAGCAGCTGAAACCGCGAGCTGACTGGAGGAATCGATGGAGGCGGGCTGGTGAACCGAAGACTGTATCCATTGCAAACAATATTCAGCACCCACTTGTCCTGAGTAATTTTTCTCCACTCTGCCGGAAAAAATTGGATGCTTCCCCCTACCGGAGTGGGTAACGGATCCGGGGGAAGTAAGTTCCTAGGGCCTAGACCCAGCCTGGCCCTTGGGCGTTGGAGCCGACTGCTGGCCTCCCCTGCCCCTCTGGCGTTTCTGGAACGGCTTACGGAACTGTTGTTGCTGTTGCGAATGTCCCGAAGCCTGGCCGCGTCCACGGCCTTGTCCACCGGACCGCCGTTGGAATGAGCGGTACGGCTTCTTCGTCTCCTTAGGCTTCTCGAGGCCCACCGCCGTGAGCGTCTCGGCCTCCGCCTTCATGCGGGCCATCTCGTCGTCCGCATGCTGTCCAAAAAGAGACTTGCCGGAGAACGGCAGGTTGGCCACCCTCTGCTGTGCGTCCGGTTTCAGGGACGTAAGACGGAGCCAGGCGTGGCGCCTCTGGTTGACCCCATGGCAAAACCCATGAGCAGCCAACAGGGAAGAGTCCGCTGCCGCACTGATGATCTGGTTGGCCACCAGCATCCCTTCACTCAGCACTTCCTGAAAATCCTCACGCTGTTCACGAGGCAAGTGCTCCGCAAAACGCTCAAGGGAGTCCCAGAGGGCGCGGGCGTACCGACCCAGCAGAGCCGTGGCACTCGCAGCCTTCATGGAGGTGGCGGCAGTTCCACAGACCTTTCTCCCTGCCGAATCCATCCACCTGGACTCCTTATCCGGGGGAACCGTGGATGACGGAGCGGAGGCATGTTGTTTGCGTGCCGCCGTCACAATGACGGAGTCCGGAGGTGGTTCCGCTCTCAGAAAAGCCGGATCCGAATCCGGGGCCCGGTACTTCCTCAGCAACCTAGATGGTGCCGCCTTTGTCACCGCTGGGGTGAGGAAAAGGTCCATAGCTGGTTCCTCCAGGCCCGGTACCAGAGGAAGGAGAGGGCGAGACGAGTGTTTTTGGTGCAACGTCTCAAAGATCACGGACGTCTTCGGCGTGGGCACTGTCAGGGGTATGCCCAGCTTCGCAGCGCCCCTCAAGAGGACATCCTGGAACGCCACCAGGTCATCAATTGGGGACACCCTCGTATCCGGTGAACCCGACAGGGTAGGAGAACGATCCCTGGAGCCAGAGGATCCCGTGCGGGAGCGAGACTCGCGCCTCGTATGGCGGCGTCTCGACCGCGAGGACGATCTGTGTCGCGACCTGTCCCGTCTCCCAGAGCGAGAGCGAGAGCGAGACCTGCCAGTCCGTGGCCTCCCCACCGGTTTCCGTGGTGGAGTCTTCCTCGGAGCCTCCTTGGGCGCAGGTTTCGGGGCAAAAACGGCAGCGAAGTGGACCTCGGAGGAGGAACCTCCGGCTGCGGCGCCGGCCCACGCGGAGGGACCGGTGGCGGCGGGTCGTCCGCTGGAAGTGGAGGCAGCGTCGGCGGATCCTCTCGAGGCAGAGGAGGAGGAGGAGTGACCGCCTCCGGAACAGGTGTATGCGTCGACCGAGGTCGAGAAGGAGTGTACACCGCAGAGTACACCGTGCCCTGTGATCCTTTAGGCGAAGAGGGCTGAGAGCCCGCCCCTTCAGCCGGAGACCGCTTCCTCTTGCGTCCCCCGCTGGAAGCAGTGTGACTCCTGGGACTACAATCCCTCTTGCGACGCTTTGGAGAGCCTGACCGACTCCTAGACGTCGACCTCCGTCTGCTCGACGTCGAGCGTCGCTTTTCCGGCGTCAAAGGGCGTTTCCTCGACTCCGGCGTCGAACGCCGTCTCCGCGACGTCGACCTCTTCTTCCTCGGCGTCGAACGCCGATCCCTCGACGTCGAGCGCCGACCCCTCGACGTCGACCTCTTTCTTCTCGACGTCGACCTCTCTCTCCTCGACGTCGACCTCTCTCTTCTCGACGTCGCACGCCTCCTCGACGTCGAACGGTCCTTCCTCGACGATGAGCGCCGCCGACGTCGTCTGGATGTTCTCGACGTCGAGGATCCCCTCGACGTCGACCGGCGGTGTCGCCTCGACGGCGAGCGCCGATGTCTACGACGTCGGTATGAAGCCCTCGACGTCGACGACGAAGACGACGTCGACGGCGGCTTCGTCCGCGGTGGCTTCGACGTCGAGTCGTCCCGATGTCTCGACCCGGAGCCCCGGGGAGAAGGGGAGCACACCGCCGTCATCCCTCTCGACGTCGTCGTCGAAGCTATCGACGTCGACGGAGACCGGGATCGCTTGCTGGGCTTCCTGCCTCTGGGGAGCCCCCCAGAGGCCTCAGCAGAGGCAGAGGGAACCTTCCCTGACTGCCCAGACCCACCTGCAGCCTGCAGGCGCCTCTCCTCAAGGCCAGACAGCCTGATCTTCGCCCTTTCCTTCAGAGTGCGAGTTGTAAACTGCTGGCAGATGACACACTCCTCAGGGACATGATCTTCAGGGAGGCAGACGATGCAGACATCATGGGGATCACCTCTGGCCTTCTTCCTCTCACATGCTGGACACTTCACAAAGAGTCCAGGCATTTTAGAGCCCTAAAACACCTGAAGCAGCACACAGAAGAGAAGAGAAAGCCAAGAAAGTAAACTGCAACACTTTTAGAATACAAAAGTGCCAAAACATGCAATAACCCCTTGAAACAAGGGAGAGCTCAATGCCAGGGTCCTGTAAGCAGGAGCCGGAAAAAAGAACTGAAGTCAGTGGGACCTGCTATGCATTCTGGGATACTGGGAGAAGGTTCTAGAAGGTTTCCTTAAAGGCACAGTATCCTGTTTAAGCCACATAATGGCAGCCTATGGGGCTTGTCTGTCCAGGCCTTCCTCTCTATCATTTCTGAGGGGTTTTGCAGTAAAAGCAAGGGAAATCTGGACAGGCTTTGCTGTTTGTGGATTTTTGGTGGAATTTCTAGTTGAAGTACTGGACAGTGTAGCCTGTGGATATAGGCTGCATTATTTGTCTTTAAATTTTCTCTTAAGTGTCTTTGCAGTTCTGCAATTTTTTGACAACTTAAGAGATTATTTTTGATTGCCGGGGTCCACGCACATGGGCGGGACTATTCACTAGATTATGACTATACACAGAGATCCCCTACTACAGAAACATAGTTACTTTGCAAAAGAATCAGTGCTGTATCCTCCACTCTTAAAACATCACGAACAGTTGCTTCCGTGATAAAAAAAAGCCTGAAAGAAGTCTCCGGGGTTGGTTGTCTCCATTGGGTTGCCAGCAGTGCAGATGAGTAGTCACTAATTCCTCTCTGTGTATGCCTTTAAGAGCGCTTTGAGAGCCGCGCAGCTGCTGCACATGGACCCGGCTGCAGGGCAACTCGCAGAGCACCTTTAACTGTTTCCAGGGAAGAGAAGGGAGGCGTCCTCCCCCATCCCCCAACAAGGTTCTTTATCGTATTGGGCTTCCCGAGGGCATACAAATCTGCCAACCGGCCTTGCTTGGGATCTGGAGGGATTAGAAGTGGGGTGGGGGTGGGGTTTGGGAGGGGGCGGTCTGACAGCTGCGCAGCCGGGCCCCCTGTCTCATCCTTGCCATGTGTAAAAGTGTGTGTATACCGTGCAATACATCTTCAGGGGCCAGCTGCACTGTCACTGCCTGGAAGCAACGCCCAGAGGCACCAGGGGCAGCGTGGATGAACAGGAGAGGCAATGAAGATATGTAAATACCGCACACACTGCTGCGTCACACCCCATCTCTCACATATTGGCGCAAAACTAGAACCTCGAACAATGTAAGTACCACGTGTAGTCTACCCATTACCTCTAAAGTGTCTCAACCAGCGGCCTGTGGTGGCGTACATTATATTATTCATTTACCGTTTGTATAGGGCCTATATGTCAAAAGGCTACTGCCGCAACTTGAAAGTGCAGAGGGAGTGCAGAGGGAGTGCAGAGGGAGTGCAGAGGGAGTGCGGAGTGCAGAGGGAGTGCGGAGTGCAGAGTGCAGAGGGAGTGCAGAGTGCAGAGGGAGTAGGGAGTGCAGAGTGAGTAGGGAGTGCAGAGTGAGTAGGGAGTGCTAGGGAGTGCAGAGTGAGTAGGGAGTGCTAGAGAGTGCAGAGTGAGTAGAAAGTGCTGGGGAGTACTAGAGAGTGCAGAGTGACTGCAAAGATTAAGCTAATGGCAATGTAAATGGCAATGCCATTTATTTATCTGTTTTCAAAACCAACACATAAATAAAAAATTTGTCATTTACAATGCCAATAACTAACTTTTCCAAAGGCGAAACCATTGCATTGTAAATGCTTGTTAATAAAGCAGCTTTTTTTTTTAAATGCCGCCCGTTTTTCTTAAAGGAAAACGGGATGCATTTAATTTTAAAAAGTGAAACGTTTTTGTTTCATTCTTTAAGGGCAGGCAGTGGTCCCTGGTAAATATTTTTAGACACAGTCACAAAGTAAAAGGGGACCCATTTGAAATTGCGACTGCATTACCACCCTCTTGAAGAGGGTGGTAATTTGCGAGTGTTTTGCGACAGCAATTGCTGTCACAAAACATTCACACATAGAATTGCGAACGCAATTAGGAAGGGAATGGCCCTTCCTAACTGTGACTCTCAATTCCTAAATAGCGAGTCGCAAATAAACTGCGACTCGCTATTTTGGAATTGTACATGGCCAACAGTGATTTTGCATGTGCAAACGGGTTCGCAAACCCGTTTGCGCATGCAAAATAATGCCGTACATCTGGTCCCCTGTGATTGATTCCACTGACTCGCTAAACATTGTTGCAGAGGACGCATGTGAAGCCTTGCATGAGGTACGATTGCAACGCAGGATGCCGTAATTCCCAGCAGTTGCATGAAGACTCTGGCTGGTAATGATTGGTGGGGTTGAAATTGTAATAGTGTGGCCTGGATATTGTGAATCCTGGCTGTGAGAAGTTGGCCTGGTATATGGTGTTCACTATTCTAGTGATCACCTTGCACCAGTCCAAACAACCCTTATGGTGATGGTTGTAAAGTCAACCGTATAGACCAGCTATCCTAGGGGTAGCATGGACAGAGCAGTCTTAGGCTAAAAGACTCTTGAGGGTGTGTAAAGCCAGCTGTTTTACCATATGTAACCCCTTGAATACCAAATGAAAGGACACCACACAGGATATATATAAAATATAGATGTATTTATTTCTAACACAACCCCTCTGAACTCTTTATGAGGTCAGAGGTGCAAGCACATAACAAGACACTTAGTTATTATACGTTAAGTTGCACAATTTACGGTTAGGCCCTAGGGGCGAAGCAAACCATATATTAAGAAAGTGGTATAAGTACCATGTCACGAAGAAAGGGAAGGCCTAGGGCATCGCTGGGGCTACACTGTTCTAACAATAGTTCAGAAGTAGGAGGCCCACAGGCGGAATGTGCAGTGTCTTTACACACACGCGGGTTTTCAATGCAAAGTCAATGGAAACTTAGAAGTTAGATTTAAAAGGATTTAGGACACTTCCGGTTTAGCTAGGAGGAAACAACTAAAGACTTAGACACTTGGATAGTCAATACGCTTGGGAGCACCGAAGTACTCGTGTTACCTCACCCACGGACGGCGGGTGTATAGGTGTCAAGATGTGTCTGGTTTCGTCGTTGAATCCTATGGAGACCTGAAGAATGATGCTGCAGGCGACCAGGAGGAAGATGTCCGGTTGGATCCAAGGGTGGATCGAGGATGAAGAGGACCTGAAAGCAGAGGGGACAGAGTCTGGGTCAATAGCCAGTGACCGGGTGGAACCAGGAAGGAACCAGACGATGTCAAAGAGCAATCAGGTGCTGTCTTGAAGCTGGTCTCCGCAGCCACGTGGACCAGGAGGCTTCGACGGCGACCAGGAGCTGGATACGGACTGTTCCACGAAGGATCTCGCTGATGGAGGAGTCGACTTCTGGATTGGAGTCAACAAGCCTTGGCAAAGGCAACCCACGCAGGATTCAAAGAAGGCTTCTGTTGCAGCCCAGCAAGGTCTGGGGTGCTTCACCTTTGCAGGGAAGCAAGAGCCAGTCTGGAGCAACCAGACCAGCGGTGAAAATTAAAAGGATTGTCGTCACAGAGGCTACAAGCCAGCGGGCCAGCAACCAGACAACGCATCGAGCAGAACAAAAGCAGAAGGGCCCCACGCAGAACTCATGGAGTGTGGAGGGCTGATCTTCATTGCAGATGATGCTCCGGAGTGGGGCTTCTCAATCCCCAGTGTACAGCTTCGAGGGTGCCTCAGAAGCTGCACAGGTAGCAAGTTGCAGGCTTTTCAAGATGTCCGGTCCCACGTGTCTCGTCGCCTCCACGGATCTCAGCTACGCTGCAGACGTGAAGAGAGGTTCAGAGAGGTCTGGAAGTCTGGGTCTTGTCAGGCTCTGTGCTCGGGTTCCGGCGGGAACATCGGCAAAGCAAGCCGTTGATTTGCTGGATGGTGCCTGGTTGCCCAGGGTGGTCACTCCTTGGCCACAAGGGAGATTCTTCAGTGTTCAGCTTCAGCAGAATGTCGAAGGTCCAGAGTTTCGTTTCAAGTTTCAGTTCAGGATTAATCTAAAGTCTCAGGACTCCGCTCCCACCTCTATACAACTAAAAGGGGCTGGATTACACCCCCTCTCCTTTGTCCAGTTTCGCGCCAGAGTTGAGGCTGGAGTGCCCCAGCAACCGGTTTGAACTGGGGTATGCATGGAGCACCCAGTGTGCCCCAGGCAGTGTCTCATTTCATTCAGCCCTCCCTGTCCTAATACACAAAGTCCTGTCTGGGGTGGTGCTCGCACCTCCCCAGGCAGGAAACCTATTGTCCAAACCTCCGTGACTGGAAGGACTCCCAGCAGCAGGAGGTCAGACTTGTGTCGGTAGCAGCAGCGTCCATTTTGTGACGCTGGGGCTCTGGTTAACTTTAGCCAGGATTGTCAGGAACAACATGTCTTCTCCCTCCAGAAGGGTGGAATGCTACCTCCCGTCGCCAGAATTGGCAAGGGGGTAGTATTCCAAAGTGTATGACACCTTACACGACATGTTTGGATAAAGCCAAACCAAAGTTAGCATTAACCGCGAGGATTATAATGCACTTAAGAGTATATGGTATGGCAATATCATAGAACAGCTATAAGGACATGGTTCCGAAAGCTGCAGACAGGCTCAGCTCATGCTAGAGCACCATCTCACACATAACCAAGCACTCTGCCTCCAGGATTGTTAAGGCCTGCCATAGGAGTAACTTCTAGGTTACTATGTGTCTATATATAAGTAGGTATAGGAATACTATACCTAAGCAAGGGGTGATTACACGACCTTGCCCCAGCTGAGTGATCAGCCAGTTGTGTCTATTTGTGTGGCCAGCCAGGGGTGGCATAATACATGCTAAAGCCCCTGGTAGGCCTTGGTTGCACCTATGCCCTGAGTACCTAGGGTACACTTATACAGGGGCTAACAAGGTGAACCAATTCCCAATTGTGTATGTACCTAGAGTACATGGAGTCCATTTTACAGAGAGCAGATAGCCTGTGGTCCTGAATAGCAGGATCCCAGGCCAACTAAGTCGAAAACCAGCTAAACACCAGGCAAAAAGTTGGGGGTAACCATAGTCAGGTATCCACCTTCCTACACTGGCTATATTAGGAGTGGCTAGAGCTTTGAGAGTGTTGATGGAAGCTCCCAGATAAGATTGCACTTGTGCCGGACACAGGTGAGATCTTTGTGCAATTATTGTAAAACCCAACTGGTGAAGTAGATGTACTATTGTCTAATTGTGTCGTGTCCTTGGTGAGAGGGAGGATGACCTGGATGTCGTGGGAGTTGGATACTATACTGAGTCCGTACTGTTTGATGATGGTGGCGAGGAGGGCCATGCAGATTTTGAAGAGAGTGGGGCTGAGCGACGATCCTTGTGGTACTCCGCAGTTGATTTCTGTTGTTTTCGGAGAGGAAGGATGGCAGTCTGATTCTTTGGGATCAGCCGGTGAGGAAGGAGCGGATCCAGTCAAGGGCGGTTCCCTGTATGCCGGCGTCGTAAAGTCTGCCGGTGAGGGTGCAGTGGGAGACGGTGTTGAATGCCGCACAGAGATCGAGTAGGATCAGAGCTGCAGTGTGCCCTTGGTCGAGGAGGGTGTGGTTGTTGTCTATGGCAGCGAGTACAAAAAACAAGACAGCTTGAGACAGTGTTACCCATGCGGACTCACTAGAAAAACATAGAATATTAACAATTAGCTTGCCAATAGGGATGGCTCCCTCACTAGAAGACTGTACAATATGAGGTATAGTTTTTGCTGCAGTATATATCAGAACACATGGTACCCCTTCATTGGCTGTTTTGATAGAAGTGCTTAAACCGATCCAGAATGTATGGGGTAGTACCTGCCCTGGACTTGGGAATAAAACTGATGGGCAATTTTGCAACGATGTCCTCCATAATGTTAATTAACATAAAGAGGGAAGCAGCAGCGTTAGCTATATGCCAGCGTGTAAGGATTTGGCTCCTGCATAGCAGGAGCACAAATTTCATATAATTATCGAAGAAACATAAGCTACGCTGGATAGAGATAATTTGAGTGCCAGACCTGGTAAACCACAACTGAAGAGTTATTCTGCAAATGATAACTCTAAACAAGCACCTGACATTTCAACAAAGAAGTATTAGGAGAATAAGAAAAACAAATATAAAATAAAACTACAGGGTGGGTCTCCTACACAGGAAGCTACTGAAAAAACTACAATCTGCTTAACTGCTATAACATTAGACCACCTAAGAGGTATCAGGATACTGATACATGTTCATCCCGTTCCTTTCAGGAGTTATCTGAAAAGCATTTGGAGAGAGGTGGACGGTCAAAGCCCAGATCGGAGGAGAACGTGAAACCGAAAGATCCCAATGCTCATCTGACTACATCATTAAACAGGTTAAACAAGTTAAATCTTCCAAACCTCAATTCAAAAAGAAGAAAGTAGCTGGACTTACGGTCAAGGATGCCCCGCATATTCAGGACACTGCTTCTGAGCAGGGAATGGGCAGTGACCATGCTAAAAAGCGCAACAGAAGTCACAATAGTTCGCCAGAACCTGATGGATTGTCTGGTGGGAGTAGCGCTGAGTGAGTACATCACGGTTGAGACACCCGATATTAGGTTAAGCGTCCCCCATCTTTTATACGAAATACAACTTCTATTGGAGGGGGAGGTACCTAGAAACATTAATTTTCTCTTTTGGGAGGACTTCACTAAAGGTTAAGAATATTCTTTTGGCTAAAAAGGAGTTCGACCTGATTTCGTAATGGATTGCCTAAACGGAGAAACTGTGATTTTACCTGCCTTTTCCAACCTTGTTCAAGAATCGGTTTTACACTTTTATGCCAAGGAGTGGGCACTAGCACTAGCTCCTGCGTTATACCGCAACCATGAGGGTGGTATGACAGTTGCCTTTATCATGAAGTACAACTGAGGACAATTCCATAACCTCAAAGAAATACCCCATTAAGCATGAAGCTAAAAAACAAGTTAGGAAAATCCTGCAAGAACTTGAGTGCCGGGCTGTAATAAAAAGTTGCACCTCATCAATGAATAATCCCTTTTTTCCTGTGATGAAATACGATCATTCATATAGTCTAGTGTTAAACTACAGAAACTTGAACACAGAAAGTCGCACATTTGTAGTACAAAATACACAGTGTCGCACTAATAAACATTGTGCGGAAAAAATACAAAACCAAACTTGATATCTCAAATGGATTTTTCTGCCAAAATATATCACCTGGAAGCAGGTATTTGACCACATTTTTATTTCTTTATTTTATTTATTCATAAAGTTTAATATAGCGCGAACAAGATCCCGAAGGATATCAGAGCGCTTTACAATAGGCAGAAAGAAAGAACAAGGGGGTAGTATAAACATCAATTTGGAAACAGCACCCAAAAATGGCGGATAACACAGTAAACAGGTGTACGCATGTGAAAAAATAAATAAAAAAAACATAGGAGATGATCCATTGTAGCTGGAGGTAGTATGGTGATAAGAACAAAGTCAGACGAATTAGGTGTGCTTCCTCCCCTTACGGTAAGAATTTGCTCATTAGGAATCTTTTGGCTTCCAATTTGAACGCCCTCATCGAGGAGAGGCTGCATACTTCATGTTCAGAATCAAAGATGGAATGAGGAACAGCGTGCTTAACTTCCTTCAGCAAAGAAAAGGAAGGACTGCGATGGTTTATGTGTTATATAGCTTATCGGACTGTTACTGGATTGGACTATTGGTTCATGGGAGTTGTAGTATAATTGCTGTGTTGTTTTTACTTTTACCTTTGAACTTGCTATCAATATAGATATGCATAATCCTCGCCTTTCACTCATCCTCACTACGCATGCGCCGGAGATTCACCCCCCATTGCACATGCGTAGTAGATTCTACTTGCCTCGCTACGCAGGTGCATCAGATTCTGAGGAAAGACACACCCTCCCATAGCGGCGCACGCAGGGTCTTGACCTTCATTAAATCTCTGATTCAGCCGCAGCTTGTGTGTGTGATTTGTGGCATTAATTCAGCAGTGATGGGTGGGGTCGCCTCGTGCACGGGCTCAGATGTGGGGCTCACCCTCTTTTTGCGGCCCTTCCGCAGAGGGTGCTTTCCTCTTGTGTTATCGTGCTTAGGAAGGAGGAGTGATGCGTCATCTGGGTTCAAGAAAGGCTCCGGTGCAAGAGACGTGCTGCTGGATCCCGGTTAAATGTGAAAGCAGCAGCACTAATTTCTATCTTTTGGAGATGGAGTTGGGGGGGGGAGGGGAGGCAGGCAATGACTTGGAAAGAGTATAATTCTGGTTGGCACCAGGCAGTATAAGTCACTCAGTCCTGGTCTTTCAGGAACTGGTCCTTCTCGGTCTGGTCCCACAGGCTCTCCTAGTCCTCCAAGGCGCTGGTACTTGTACACGTGGCCGGCCTGGTTCTTTTCTATTTACAGTATTTATAGAGTGCAATACTCATCCCTAGAGAGATATCACAACACTAGTCGTCCATCTGGACCTCATTCTAGTCTCACTAATCCAGATCCTTGGTTTTCCTAGATCTGGTCCTCAAGGCCTGGTCCCAACCATTAACATCTGGATCCATATGTTCTTGCTTTTTCTCCTGATCCTAGTCCTCAAGTTCCCACTGGTCCTGCTGTCGCTGCAGCTCGTTCTTGAGGTCAAAGTGCTTCTGGGCCATGTCCTAGTTTTCTTTGTCCTCCTCGTCTTTGTCCTTGTAGCCGAGACTCCTGGTTCTTGTCTTGGCGGGTTATGGCTCCCTCTGTCTTCTCAGTCCTGCATACCCTTGTTGTCCAGGTCCCTTATCCTCCTGGCGTAGTCGCTGGCCAACTGACTCCAGTCCTCATGGTCCAAATGCTAAATGTCATGACTCGCTCCCTGCTCTCTTTTGCCCACCACCATTGTGCTGAATTGTGAGACTCTCCAGTGTTCTAATAAGCTTCTGGACCTTCCCATCTATGCATATCTTGACCTACAGCCATTTTGATGCTATTTGGAAATTCCCATCCATTCCCAATCCATGCCGGGTTTTGAGTAGCCAGTCTCTCTGATCATGCTTGAAACTCCATTACCTATAATCCCCTGCTCACTACTCCCTCTCCGCCCCTGCAGGCCAAGCATGGGTGGAGGAATACAGCACACCTGTAGCTGGCAACTGTTAGCCTGCTCACACCTGCTGCATGTGAATACTGTGAGCTCTGTGAAGCCCCAGCTCTCTTCAGTCCAGTGTTGGTCACTGTAGCTGTGTTCCTGCGAGGCCGACCCTTGTTTCTTGACCTTTTGTTATCATAGTTTCCAAAGTTCCTGAGCTATACCTATTCCTTGCTTTCTGAGCTATAGCAATTCCTTGTTACTGAACTAGCACTGCTTTCACGGCTATCTTCACTCCTGAGCCTTAGCTACTTCTGGTTTGCTTGATTCCTGAACCAGTACTGTTTAGTGCACCCTTGCAGCCTCCCTACTGTATTTCCCTTTTGCCAGTCTTTGCTTACCCCCCCCCCCCCCCCATTACCTTTACCTTTGTTGCCGTTCCAAGTTTGCTGTCTTCCTTTGCCTACAGTCTTGCTACTGGTTTCACCTGTATGTTTGTTACCTGCTTTCTGCCAAGTGTGCAATTTCTTTCCCCTTTTTTCCTGTACCTTGATTCCTTGATTTCTGAGAGAGTTAATTCCTTGTTCCTTGAACTAACACTGCCTTCAGTGCTACCTTCTTTTCTTGATTCCTGAACCAGTACAATTTAGTGCACCCTTATAGTCTCTCTCCTTTTGTATTTATCTATTCCTAGTGCCTCCCTTTTTTTTTTATTTACGTCTTATTCTAGTTCCTACCTTCTTGTCTTACTGTTCCTTTAGTCTTAGCTACCTGTATCCTAGTGGTTTTCGTTTCTTACTTTCTGCCAAGTGTGTCCTTTGTTTTCAATTCTTTCCTGTTAAGCACTCCTCCTTGCTAACTCTGTCTATTGTTGCTGTATATTTAGTTCTTCACCCTTGCTGTTACCATCTTGCGGGTTCCGGTTTGATCGCCAGGATCTGTGGGCACAGCTGACAACCATGGTGTGTTTCTTGTTATTTTTGAATATTGTATTTTAGTTAAATTTCTATGGTCATTATAGGTATTTTCTCCACATACCCTGTTTCATGTATATCCTATATGAAGTTTGAAGTTTATTGACTTGTATAGCGCTGAATCACCCATGAGGGTATCTCGGCGCTTAAGACAGTGGGGAATACCAGAAACGAAGGAAAGATTAAAAGAGGTGGGTTTTTAACATCTTTCTGAACTGAGCCAGAGTAAGTCCAGAGCGCAGGTGTGAGGGTAAATTATTCCAAAATGCCGGAGCAAGATGATAGAATGCTTTCCCACCACTACGTGCCTTTTTGACTCAGATGCTCAGAGCATGACCTAAGAGTTCATGCCGGGGTGTAAGCAGAGAGTTAAATTGCAAGATACGAAGGGCCTTGACCATTGAGGGCTTTGTGAATAATACAGCCTATTTTGAATGTTACCCTTTTTCCTATAGAGAGCCAATGGAGTTGGTTCAGGAGAGGTGCAGAGGGTGTTCTAGCTGGGGCGTTGACAGTAAGTCGGGCAGCGGTATTCTGCACCACCTGAAGTCTTTTTATGGCAGATTGATTAGCTGAGAACAGGAGGGCAGAGCAGTAGTCAAATCTAGTAAGCACCAAGGCCTGCATCAAAGTTTTTAGTAGAAGAGGGTAGAAGGGGAAAAATCCTTCACAGGAGGCCAAGAATGTAAAAGCAAGATCCTGCAGTAGTGTTAGCGTGAGTATCAAAGGTAAGTTTGTGATCCATCCTGACACCTAGGTTCTTAACCACTTCTTTAGGGGTAGGGGCAGTACACAGCTCTTCCGGCTACCAGGTACGCGACCAATAAGTGGCAGCTCCTCCAAACAACATAATTTCAGATTTGCCCGCATTAAGTTGTAAATAGTTGGCACGCATCCAGGCAGCGATGGCTTTCATGCCTTCAGAGAACATCCGTTCGATGTTAGGTGTGTTCTTATCAAATATAAGTAGGAGCTGGGTGTCGTCAGCGTACGAAATGGGAGTAAATCCCAAGGATCTCATAAGTCTAGCCAGAGGGGTGACATAAATATTAAAGAGGGTCGGGCTCAAGCAGGAGGCCTGCGGGACCCCCTTGCTGACATTGGTAGTTGCAGACCTAGTTTCCATAGGAAAAATATTTTTGGATTTGCTAATAAGTTTGGTGTTTGACAAATCTTCCTGAAATTCTCCCAGAAAAAAGTCTATACAGGTCAGCTCCTATCCTGAAAGTTTGGGGGCGATTCGTCAAGCAGGGGGGGATGAGAAAAAAAGGGGATCCCAAAACGTGTTTTCTCCATGTTAATTTCCATAGGAAATTTTGGGTTGGGGGCGGAGCTAGCTGCGAAGCGAGATGGCAGCTGCTTGAGCGAGCTCCTCGCCTGAGCCCAAGCAATCCTTAAGAAACCATCCTTTTTTTTCCGGTTGAACCCGCACCGACACATGCCGAGGGCTGTTGGGGGCACCGGGACAGAGGAGACAGAAATTGGGAGGAAAATCAAAGCCCCGGAGCCCGCGAACCTGATTGGAAGTCCGGGGGCCTAGTGACGGCAATGCGAGGCCGAAGCCCCGGCCTCGCGTAAAATGGGACCCGCGACGCAGATCACACACACGTCGGCCACGTTACATGGTGAGTCCCACCCGCAATACTTGCCGAAATGCGCTGTGCTGTCCTGGCCCGCGGCAGACATCGAGAGTGCAGGGGCTGAGACTATCCCGCATCGTGACCCGCCCCGGGGGGGTTAGGGCCGCGCGGACGCTGGGAAAGGCCCGGAAGTCGACCGTGAAGCAAGGCCCGAAGACTTTGAGGCTGGAGCCGCCTGGCACGGCGCCCCACTCCACCCCGCTAAATAATTCTGCTGCGAGGACCTCGATGCGGGCTGGATCGGGCCTAGACTTGGTGCCCCACCCCACCCCCGCTAAATAATTCTGCTGCGAGGACCTCGATGCGGGCTGGATCGGGCCTAGACCTGGCCCCCCAGACTGATCCGGCTGGTCATCCCGATGATCTGGCTGGCGTGGTGCGAGACAAGGAGGCCCTGAGCACCTGGAAAAGGGGGACACTTAGACCATACTGCGGTGGAAAGCTTGTCTGCAGCGGCTGGATCGGTGACGCACCGAGGGACCAACGGCCTGCAGCGAAAAAGACGACACAGGCTACTACACTCGACAGGTGCCTGGGACAGACACCGAGCCGGCAACATGCCTTACCGGGGGTATTTGGCGGATGCACTGAGGAGGAGCTGTGGGGCAACCTAGCCTAGGCGAGCATCTGCGGTCCGGCTCTGAAACAGAAAGACCGAGGCGCTGCAGCCTCTCGACAACCTTCCGCTGACCGCGCACCAGCGCCACTGCACTGACCTTCACCTAGAAACGCCCCTGGTCGGCGCACTTACTCTCTACGCCCCCAACTGCACAGAGACCACCTGAACTGACCCACTATAATCAATACCGGTAGAGTAATGGGGAAACCGGACCGTAACCAGCCTAAGATAATTTTTGACTAGGCCAGAAAACAACAGGATAACACCACGGAAGCGCAGGCCCCGCTCCCGCCCTCAGAGGCAGGAGCGATCACAAATGACGCCACACAAACTATGTTTCACACCATACAGACCTCACTGACGAACATAGACAGGAAAATCGACTCATATTGGATAGGTCAGCTGGGCTGGATAGGTATGGAAAACACTCAGCCAGGGTGTTGCGGGACAGAATGTCACTATCACGCAGTGCGCATGCTCTAGGTACTTTATGGTGTCCTGCCGAACACCAGAATCACACTCTTGCCCCATGATTGTCTGAGCAGGATTGTTTCCAAAGTCCCACGCGGATAAGTTACTGCTCTGGGTGGGGCGCGTGCTCCCCTTAACCAGCCCAACTTGTGCGGAGTCAACTTCACAAGCACTGTTTTCCAGAGACCAGACATTCCCAAGCGCATTTCAGCAGAGGAAGCTCCTCAGGGTCCGGTATGTGTTAACACCGATGAGCTATTCATAATGTTATGCTTTAAAAATACTATGATATCAGCATTCATACTGTTCTATTTTAAATACTATACTTTCTATATCCATGCTATCATGAGAATGAGGCTCGGGTTGCCTGACTCTGCAATGGCTAACCCTGGGGACTAGGTCACGCACGTGGGTTTTTTTTGCACTTCGTTCTTCTGATCTCAGTTGCAGTTCAAATGTTGGGGGGTCTCTTTGGGTTATTTTATTCACGGGACACAATGACGTCAGCTTTGAACAATTACACCCTTACTTATGCTGCCGGAGCTTCTTTTATAATATCTATGTAATGGATCAATGCAACTTTATTTAATTATGGAATTTCACTTTTTGTAGCAGTGGGCGTTGAGCTGAAGGGTTGAGTTTTACCTTATATGCAAGTGACTATAGATGATGTGCAGTTGGTTATGGACTTCAGCTACGACTGCTGCTAACAGTGCCTGCATTACTTTAAGCTACATTTTGCGTGAATTGTCCCATCTGCATTCAGAACATGGAGGCAGGAATTATATCTGATTACGCCCAAGCTTGAAAACAAAATCAAGATACAGTGATGGCCCGATAATTTGATGAATAGTAATGTGCACGTTATTCGGCTGATGGGATGACTTTAACTAGGACTATTTGGGGCTGCCGCTGCGGACCTCATTGAAACATACACTGCACTTCAACTGAAATAGCCGTATTTTTATTTTTTAATGAAGACAGGCATGATCTGCAATGACTAATTGTATATATGGACATAGCTATTTGAATGTACTCGTGGCACAGTCTTACATGCAATGCATAATGGTTGCGTGGATTTACCATATCTTCTGCCGGGTGCAGTACTAAATGTGGCCAAAAGAGGTCTCATGGGCCCACTTTTGGCCACATATGGTAAGACACCCTGCAACATGGCTAGGTGAAAAATATTGCCATTTATATTGCCAATAACTCCAACTGCAACAAATGCGAGACTGATTGTATTGCCAATGCAATAGGTCTTGTATTTGTTAGTTAAAGCTGTTGGGGTTGAAAATGAAAAAAAAAATTCTCTTGCTTTTTTAGACCATTGGCAATAGTGCTATGCAGATATAACAACTCCACTGCAAATTAAAAAACAAAAGTAAAAAACATTCTTATTTTCAACTCCAATCGCTTTAACTTTAAAAAATGCAAGTCCTATTGCATTGCAAATGCTTGTTCAGTATTTTGAAAAGATATAAGTTTAGCAACTTTTACTAACCACTGTTACAACAGGTCTAAAAAATCATTGACATAGCCAACAGATCTCATATAGTTGAAACCTATTTTTTTTTGCCAATGCCAGTTAACTTCTCCTAACACTGCTACATTGAGAACCCAAATAATTGCTTCTTTTTCCTTCCCCGTTCTCAGTAGCAGTTTGCACGGATCAGGGATCGTCAGGCAGGCTGGAGGAAGGAGGGAGGAACCATACCTCCTCTCCCCTCTTCCGCTCTTTCCCATGTTGTCGCTCTGGGGCCCGGAACAGGAAGCAGCCATGCTCCCTCCCCTGAGCCAATAACAATACTGAAATGCAGCATTGTAATTGGGCTGAGCGCCGTGGATCGGTGCTCGCCAGTGAATGGGGGCCGGGCATGTTCTCCACGCAGGCTGTAATGCAGCCTGAATAAGAACATGGAGGTGCGCATGACTGTTTGACCTTGTATGCGGACGACTTATTTATATATGTCCGGGACGCCACTAGAAACCTGACGACCATCTGGAGATCACTAAAAGATTTTACGGAAGTCTCAGGCCTTAAGGTGAACTGGGAGAAATCCTTCCTCTACCCGCTGAGCCATCACTTGGCCCCATTCGATGCCCGGATCGGGACCCAATCTCTCATATGGAACACAGAGGCCCCTAGGTATCTGGGAGTGCAGCTGTACCACGCCCCAGAGGATCTGTATGAGGGGAACCATTGTAAGGAGCTAGCAGGACTTAGGTCGACAGTGAGGTTTTGGAAAACGTTACCTCTGGCTCCCATAGGAGGAGTGGCACTAGCAAAAATGATAATGGTCCCTCGACTATTTTATCTTTTCACTTACCTCCCAGTTGTCCCACCGAGATCATTCTTTAAAGAACTGGATAGTCGCCTCACTGAGCTTATATGGGGAGGAGGGCGGCGACGGGTCGCGTTATCCAAATTATGCCTACCCACGACGGAGGTGGGCTTTGGAGCGCCAGCATTCGAAGCATACTTTTTGGCGGCACAGCTCCAATGGCTATCGTATTGGACGGCGGGGCACCATACAGGAGAGACTATCACCATGGAGGGCCCCGTGCCGCAACCGCCAATCCACATATTACTACTGCCGGGTACTAAACCCATACACACACGGCCATGGCAGGTGTCCATAGCCCGCACCTGTATGATGAGAATACATCGTATGTCTGGGACGCGGCCGCCGTTCTCGCCCCTACTGCCTCTAGTGGGGTTTCCAAAAGGAGACACATACTACACAACAGGCACCCTCCGGGCATGGACGGATCTGGCGGTCACAGAGATGGAATCATTCTTTGAAGAGGGACAGCTGAAGACATATGCCCAAATGATGGAACAGTACGATCTCCCACCCGGGCAATTTCTAATGCATAGGCAAATTTTAGATAGCAGCCGTAGATACTGGAATCCTAACACAGGGGAACCTCCAACACACCCAGTAATTCACACAATACTACACATGGGAATGGGGCGCCATTTGGTTACTTGGCTTTACAAGGCAGTGCGCAAACTAATCCCTCCATCCCTTCAGCCCCTACGTCAAAAGTGGGAAACGGACATAGGGAGGGTAGTCCATGATAAAGAATGGAACACAGCTCAGAAATACCCCAAAAAAGTCTGAAGAAACGCGAGATTCCGGAACATACAGTTTAATATCCTCCACAGAGCTTACCTCACACCGCACCGCCTTCATCAATTCTTCCCAGATACACACTTTGCATGCCCCCGCTGTCAAGCCCCAGCAGTAGACTTCAAACACATATTTTGGGACTGCCCCACACTTATAAGCTTTTGGGACCGGGTTCATCGGTCACTCACAGCCATTACCAACATCACAACTATGTCCACATGGGAGGCATGTGCGCTCGGGATTTTCCGCAGGCGGAAAACCGAGAAAGTACAATGTTGTTTCATGTCCCTAGCCATCCTATTGGCGAAAAGGGGAATAGCCATGTACTGGAGATCCCCTATGGCACCTCCGGAAGCAGCCTGGATAGGCGCCATTATCAAATGGGGAAAAGCTGAGGAAGAGCACTCCGGGAGGAAGAATTGAAGGGAGTCCGCAAACACCCTATTTCTTTGGAATGGGCACAACTAATGCACGAATTTACACAGACAACGAACCCACCGGAGACACCCATAGCCTCACAGGCCCAAGCCCAGCCGGCTGTTCCGGCATCCCCTATTTTAGAGGAAGCACGAAAATGCCCGCCACCCCGAGCCCAATCTGGAGTGGAACCCACACAGAATGGCCACCCCTTGACAGAGTAAGGATCACCACAATGGCTCGAATCCTCGACCCCCTCCACACCACACGCGCTGCCGCAACCCCGCACGTCACCGCAGCTGAAGGACAGCCCACCAAGGCACAGTTGGAAAGGGGTACCCCACCAGAGTTTTTTTTTGGAGAAGGCATTTTGACAAACAAGACAGGACCACAACATGAGATGCACATTACATTGAACCCGTCAAGTACGTCCCACTCTCAAGATTACACCTAAATGAGACATAGGGTCAATAATGCGCTGTAAGGGAGGTGTCAACTGCCCCAGACAGGTCTTAGTTATAAGGTGCACAACACGGCCGATACAGGCATAGGACGTATGTAAACACGGCCAAACAGTAAAACAACGGTCGGACAATGCAATGCTTATGTAGAAGAATGTTTATCTGGTGATTATTGTTGTTGTGTATTCACAGCATAGCACTAATGTACTGAACCATAACTGTCATAATGAATGCTAAAACCCAATAAATAAATTTAAACAAAACAAGCATTTGCAATGCAATGGGTCTCGCAGCATTAAAGTTTGAGTTACTGGCATCGTAAATCTTTGCATTATTTATTTTTTTGGTGTCCGTGTGTGCATGGCAGTCGTGGTGTCCGTGTGTGCATGCCAGTGGTGGTGTCCGTGTGTGCATGCCACTGGTGGTGTCCGTGTGTGCATGCCAGTGGTGGTGTCCGTGTGTGCATGCCAGTGGTGGTGTCCGTGTGTGCATGCCAGTGGTGGTGTCCGTGTGTGCATGGCAGTGGTGGTTTCCGTGTGTGCATGGCAGTGGTGGTGTCCGTGTGTGCATGGCAGTGGTGGTGTCCGTGTGTGCATGGCAGTGGTGGTGTCTGTGTGTGCATGGCAGTGGTGGTTTCCGCGTGTGCATGGCAGTGGTGGTGTCCATGTGTGCATGGCAGTGGTGGTGTCTGTGTGTGCATGGCAGTGGTGGTTTCCGTGTGTGCATGGCAGTGGTGGTTTCCGTGTGTGCGCTGACCGTGTTACTACATGTAAATCTTTCAGGCGATATCGTATGCCCCTTCCACTCACCATCAAAGCAGCACTGGTTCTACAGCCAAGGAGAACACATACGACTAGAAGACTACAGCAAAACACCCTGCCAGACATATTTAAACAATAGCAGGTTATTCGCCGACTACCAGGGACCTCGTCTAACTCCCTCATCAGAACGGGAAATGCATCGCATAACAAAAGAGTTTTGTCACCCAAGTCCCATTTGAATGTAGTGTTCCATGCTCGCTGGCACATCTTACGGCCCTTCACCAAGGTAAGTGAGCCACTGATGACACAAGCGCAGGCTCCAGGGGGGGGCTTTCGATCATTTACCATCAGGACATGCTCATGAGCCCAGGAACCACCCAAACATGAGCCTGGCCCACCCAAACAGGAGCCTTGGCCTGACGCCTGATGTGAGCCGTTCCTCCCCCATCAGTGTTCGGGCTGGCTCTCCTGATCCAAAGTCAAGAGGCTGCTGCAGCCTCTGCGCAGCCCAGCACAGATTATCGCGGCCCATTGTCACATATATATGTGACAATGGGCCAAAGCCAGCAGGCACAGCATGTGGTGGGAGCTCCGGCCCTGGCCTTAGGGCACAGGTCTTCAAACGGTGGTGCACACCTCCCTGGGGGTCCGTGATTGCATTCCCAGGGGGGCACAACTGCGTCTGCAAGGAAGGAATTGTGAATGAAGATCGCCTGCAAGCGTCGACGTTTATCTGGTGAGTTCACAGGCTGTCTTCTTTTATATGCATAAGTTAAACAGCATAAAAAGTTTGCACCTGTAATCCTGAGTGTTTCCTGGGGCGCTGTCAGTGAGTAGGGAGACGGGGCTCAAGGGTAAACACAACATGCTAATAACTATGTAATTTTTTCATCTTCATATAATTGCATATTTTTAAAAAAGCGCACACACAGTAAATGAAAAAACAAAGCAAATGAAACAAATTTTTCAAAAATATACTCTCTTACGTTATAAACCTCAGTTATCTAAAGCAATCACTGCAGATTTCTGTGTCTGACCAGAGAGTCGCCGATTTGAATCCTGGTTTTCACAGTGGGAAATAGTAACTAGTGTATTTATAGAGCTACCTACACGTTCCATGCCTGTGGTAAAAAGCACTCTGGCATCACATAAAGAATATATTAGCTCCTCGGCTGCTTTTATGTGTGTTGCTTAACCAGTTGCATAGGGTCCAGTGTCATGAGAGGCCTATTAAAGCCAGGGTCACTGGAATCATGCGGCAGGGGAGGACAAAATCATGTGGCAAGGTTGACTAAATTATGTGGCAAGAAAAGGAAAATTATGTGGGGTTATGCAGAACATTTTGTCACGCATCTACTTTGTCATTTTTGCATTTGGTAAAAACTATCTGGGCATTGATTTTACCTCATTAATGCTGGTTTAATACCCAAATATAGCAAAAAGCAAAAGAAAGGTGACCAGTCAAGCTTTGCGAAGGGCGTTTCACAGAGAGATGAGAGCACCTTCACTGCGAAAAGGTGGGGACAGCACATTGGAGCTCATTATTTCTAAAAGGGAGGATTTGTGTCCTAATGGCAAGAGCTTCCTACTTTGGAACCTAGTTCAGGTCCTCCTGTCAGCTCAACTCAAATCACTTAATAGTCCAGTGCCTAAAATAAAAAAATATATATATTACATTTTATGAACTTGTATTTGTGTAATGTAAATGGTGCTTATTTAAAGTTTCCCAATGCCCTTGGGCCGGGTCTTCCTTACGTAAAACCAAAAAAGTGATGGATAACCTGTTTCAAGATTGGAGTGATAGCCATGGTCGGTAAGTTGTGAAAGAGGCAGAGGAGGTAGGGGGCTAATTCGGGCCTCAGCTATAATTAGTGCAGAAAATAAAATTCCATTGGGGCCCAGGAGTGCGAGGGGCTCACAAGAACCAATTTATTGAGAGAACAGGTTTTTTGTCAATTTCTGTTATTGCTTGATGATTTTCCCTATCATATGTTTCACATTTACTGTGGATTATGAGCTCTCAAAAGCTCTGCCTTTGCTCTCAGCCCTGCCTCTCCTGTTTTACGATCCTTGGAATAAAGTTTTGCAGGGGTCCCCAACTTCAAAACATTTTGCTTTGGGGGGCCCCATGCAAAAAAGTTTGAAGACCACTGCCTTAGGGTATGACAGTGAGGCCTCACCACGGGGGATGCTGCTACGACGGGCCAGAGTTTTCACTCCCCTTGGAACAGGAAGTGATGAGGGCAATAAACAAGGTTTTGCTCCCTCCCTCCTCGCAGTGGATGGCTGGCCCGACTCCAACTCATTCTGGCCAGGCAAGGCATCCTCACTGCTCTACCAACCTCCCATCTCAAACTCAGGATTTAACCAGAAACCAACCCCCACCATACCTATCTCTTTGAGATGTGGCATTTAATGTATAGGCTTTGTCAGCAGATGCCCTTGGCAGCGAGTTTCCTGGGCCCTAGAGCCACCGCAGTGTAACTTTTAAGTTACCTCAGTCAAAGGAGGGCCACCACAGAAACTGTTATGGTTTTTCTGAGAGACCAAATGTTTGATCATGTACTCCTTCCTTGGAAAAAAAAAATAAAGCCCTTTCAATCAAAACCAGCGAAACTGAACATGTTTACGCCATAGTTATTTGTTCAGACAGCACAGTCACTAACTGCTGCCTGCTGGGGTGTATTGATATAACCAGGGCCACTGGAATTATGCACCATTGGGGAGGGAGCCTGGCTGCTTGCATCCTGGGCAGGAGCTGAGAAGCCGTGGCACCCGGTAAGCTACATTTAAAAAAAAGATATTATTAAATTACACCCCCACCCCCCCGCGTGACCCCCCTGCCCCCTCTCCCTCCCCCACGAGTCAGGCCGGACGCGACTAACTCAGTGGCCCACCCAAATACATCATTGGCCCACCCAAATAAAAATTCCTGGAGCCGGGCCTGAATACTGAACAGCCAGTAAACACACCAGGCTCCTCTACATTCATTCCCAAAGATCGGTGTCTGCATGTCCTGGCAGCAGCTGTGATGTGTCCCGATGGTGTAGTTACAAGTGAGGCGTGCAGCCTCCTGAAGCGGCCTATGCTGAACCCTTAAGCATGGTAGTCGTGAAGCGAGCGCTGTGCTGGTCCAATACAAGGTGCGCGTTCATAAAACAGTAAATAATCAAACACCATAAAATCCGTTCCACCTCCAAAAGCGCGCACGCGACCTTCGATATAAAAAACCCCATGAATATCAATCATGAAGCGCGGCGTCCATTAAGTGCTGATAAAACAAAAGATGTGCGGGCTCCAAAAACATATCATTAAACAAAGTTCGTACCTTCCGGTTGGAAACTGAAAATGCCATCAGCTGAGCGCATTTCGTGCCCAAAGCACACGTGCAGCTCCTTTCAAAGCAGCGAGACCAGGTGTGTGGGCGGCGGGGGGGATGGGGGCGGTGCGCGTGTCTCTGTGCGCTCGTGTGTGGGCGGCGGTGGGGGTGGTGTATGCCTCTTAGAGCTGCTCTGCTGTATTCGGACGTGGCAACATTTGGAAACGGGCTGGCTCTACATCGCACATTGAACTACAAACGTCACGGCGGTGACGTCATTTTGTAGTTCGAAGCGGCCCGCCCCTCAGTCGCCCAAAAAACAAGCATTTGCAATGCAATAGGTCTCGCATTAATAAAGTTTGAGCTATTGGCATTGCTAAATTTTGCAACACCAATTGCAACAAAAGTCTATAAGTGTTTGTGTGTGTGTGTGTGCATGTGTTGTTGTGCGTGTGGTTGTGTGTATGGTTGTGTGCCTGTATAGTTGTATGTTTGGTTGTGTGTGTAGTTGCTTGTGTGATTGTGTGTATGTGTGTCTATGTGTGTCTATGTGTGTGCTGTGTGTGTTTTTGTTGTGTGTGTGGTTGTATGTGTCGGTGTGGTGTGTGTGTGAATGTGGTTGCTTGCGTGGTTGTGTATGTATGTGTGTGCTGTGTGTGTGGTTGTATGTGTGATTGTGTGTATGTGTGTGGGTGTGTATATGTGTGATTTTGCAGCTGTGGTTGTATATGTGTGTGTGTTGTGTGTTGTTGAGTGTTTTGTGTGAGTGGGTGTATGTATGTGTAGTTGTTTGTGTGCTTGTGCATGGTTGTGTTTGTGTGTGCTTCTGGTTTAGCAACCCTATTTCAAACCATTGCTTAGATAACAACACGTGAGGCATGGCGTATGTAGGAGCAGACTGCATGTGCCCCGCTGGACATGTCCCCAAATGGAAAAAAAAAATTCAAAGCTGCACCTCTCCCTTTAATGGACCAAAGCTACTCTAAAGAGCACATTTCTGTAATCAGAAACCATTCACATGGAACTGGAGCCATTGTAAGCCCAGAGGTCACTGCTGTTGCTGCTGTGACTTTATTAAGCTCCCCAACGTTTACTGCATATAGTACAGAGGGGGCTACAGAAAAATAGAGCGGGAGAAACAGAGATATATAATTAAAGTAAGTGTGAGAGAGAGAGAGAGAGAGAGAGAGAGAGAGTGTGTGTGTGTGTGTGTGTGTGAGAGAGAGAGAGAGAGAGAGAGAGAGAGAATATACATTGATGCTAGATGGATGAATGGGTAGATGGATGTGTGGGTGGGTGACTGGCTAGGAGTCTGAATGGATGGGTGAGTGGGTATGTGGATGGATAGAGGTGTATGGTTGAATGAGGAGATGAAAAGAGAGGTATAGAAAGGGGAGAAAGAGTGTGAAGATAGTTTTAACATTTGTCCTACAGTAGGTTGTTGTTCCTAATCCGGGCCTTAATCTTCCTTACCCAATAAATGTTAGGCAGATGATTTTGTTATTCTCTGTGAAGGGACAGTTTCCGAAGTGGCCTATTAGTACACAGGTCATATTTCAGATTGCATTGCTATCAATAAAAAGATCACTTTCACTTTCGCAGTGATGCATTGACATAAAAGAGCACTGCTGACACAGCTCTCTTGTGTTCCAATACGAAAATATTTACTTTATCAATGTGGCTATAGAATGTCTTTAAAAATATGTAAAGAATAAGTGAGGGCTCTAAACCAGTCCTAGAAAAGTCCTTGTTGTCTGACAGACTTGAAATCACAAATAACCAGGTGGTTACTCACCCACTCCAAATACTCTACATCGCTCTTGCAAAAAAAAAAAAACATTTTGACTGCCTAGCAATTTGCCTCTGGTTGTGCAATAGGTGTCTCCAAATGGACTACCAACTATTTTCAGGCAATCTATGCAGAAACATTTCTCCTCCCTCTCAAGGCTGTCTTATTGATTTTGGGTTTTGTAAACGGAGCTCATGATGCCGAAAGCCCGACACAATACAGCATGTACGGCGCACGCAGACATCCTGCCAAAGCATCTGCATTGCCTTGCAGTGCTCCCTAGGACAGCAGACAGCGCGAGGAGCTTTAATCCCGATTTGGTGTGCAGATCCGTTATTACAGCCGTGTCACTCGTGCAGCGCTGTGCAGAAACGCATTTCTATGGTACTAGTTGATATTCCAACAGAATAACAAAAAAACAAACGTAATTGTATAAGCAATAATCCAAGCGTTTAGTTTAAAAAAAAATCTGCATAGTAAAAGTAAGTAAAATATTTACTTTATCAATGCAGACCCTACAAATATGATCATTCCACGGCTGTTGCGTCAAATAAATGCAATACAGCCAGTGACTTCACATTTCGATGTTTTAAACTAAGAAGACCTCCAGTTAAATACAGAAGACCAGTGTCGGATCTACACAGTAAAACCCTAACATATGTAAAACAAATAGGCAGTACGCAAAGATGATGCAAGAATCACAAAACCCGGGTCAAACATCGTGACTGTGCACAGCTATCCCACATCCTAGGCAGCATGTACCATTTATTCCTTCTGTCACTACGCAAAATCAATACACTGTCTCTAATGCAACAGATCCTTCCGTTCTATCCAAGTTGGCTGCCGAAATGCTGGCGAGTCACTTAGTGGTGCTTGAATCCTGTCTACTCAGCTGAATGTTACACGCCCTCTCCCAATTGCTCCAATTGTACCAGCACACTTAAACTGCAGCCTCGGGCACCTACTGACGCTCCGGCTGCCGGCAGCCTGCAGTGAATATTAGTAATGAAATTAAAAGCGGGCGCGAAATTAAATTGAAGGCGGCGCGCTGCCGCCAGGCGAGCCCTAATAATTCCCTGAAAAAAAAGCTTCAGCATGCTAACATGCCTGTATCCCAAACGTTTGCGCAACATGGAATACTGATCACCTACGCATGCGCACAACGTGATACGAGAGCGGACGTCGGAGAGAAGCAGTGCTGGTGACGCGGGGCTCCCATGCCCGAGGGAGAGCCCCGCGGTGGCGGCTGAAGTCCGGAGTTGCGGTAAGTGGGCCTTACTGGGGGGGGTGTCGGTGCACGTGTGTGTGTGTGCGTGTGTGTCTGTGTGTATGCATGCGTGAGTGTGGCTGTGTGAGTGCGTGCGCGATTGCGAGCAGCTGACTTGTGAATGTGTTTAGGAGATGTGCATGGCGCCGGGCTGGACGTGCGCGTCCACAGCCCAGAATCTCCGCGCGTGCACTGGGTTGTGTCCCTTGAGAGGCAACTCAGCGACAATAGGTCTCTAGGACGAGACCTAAAAAGAAGTCAGCCTGTTTATCAGCGCCGCGCCCCTCTGCAGGCTCCCCCTGCATTCCACGAGGCGCGCGACGCGATCGCTGCATTTCTGCCGTGCTCTGGAGACAAGACCTGGCTGCCCACAGCGTTATCCTATGGAAAAACGCTGCGCGCGCCCACGTCTTGTCTCCAGAGTCGTTTTTTTTGTGCAGAGACGCCTGCTATAGTTCTCGCTCCTACGAGAACGCGATTGCCGTGCGTTTTCGGAGCGAGACCTAAAAATGACTGTTTGACCGGCCCGAGAGGCTGGCCAAACAGTCATTGTGCACTTGTGAGTGGGCAAACCCCTCCTCCCCCGCTCTGAGAGCAGAGCAGCCCCGCCCGTCCCACAAAGCTGCGCAGCAGAAACAAATACAATGATAATCTCAAGTTATTATCAATGTATTTGTTCTTTCTTTCATTGCTTTGCAGCAGTGGGGCAACGCCCCTCTGCCTTAGCGGAAGAGCCACAACTGCCTGTCCTCCCACATCCAATCAAACATGTCTCAATGCACTTCAACATTTGACAGCCCTTGGGAACCTTCTGCTGAACTCATCCTCAACAGAGGTCTACTTTACCTCCTCTTCTGCTACCATCACCTCACGTAACTCTCTCCTGGTCCTCGTCCCTCCTCGTACCTTGTCCTCCTCTTCTGCTAGAAATTGAGGAGTGCTTCTCAACCATTCACTGTGTATAACAGCGCTCATTACTATCACCGTCACCACAGGATGAAACCAAGTAACACATCGATGAATAATATATATCCACGTCTACTATTCCACACCACTAATGCACTGATTCGCTCACTGCTCAACAGCAGATTGGATTACTACCACTGCTGTTGAACTCTCTCAGTATCCGTTCTCCCCACTGGATAAGACCCAATACTACGACCGCACCCTTTCACCACAGAGCTGCAGGGCTCTCGCCGAAAGCAAAGAACACTCTCTACAAGTTGTTGAAAACCATATTCAAAGCGCACCTCAGCATTTCTATGGACTACCTAAATACATTCATGCTACAGTCATGTAGGAGAATTGCCAAAGAGAACTCCATTATCACACCCAAAGTCACTCTGCATCATTCCGATTCCACCTTCTAGGACTTCATCGTTTGACCTCACGGCCTCCCGAGATCTGAGCCTGCCCCACACCCACTCGCTCACTGAGATCTGAGCCTGCCCCACACCCACTCACTCACTGAGATCTGAGCATGCCCCACACCCACTCACTCACTGAGATCTGAGCATGCCCCACACCCACTCACTCACTGAGATCTGAGCCTGCCCCACATCCACTCACTGAGATCTGAGCATGCCCCAAACCCACTCACTCACTGAGATCTGAGCATGCCCCACACCCACTCACTCACTGAGATCTGAGCCTGCCCCACATCCACTCACTCACTGAGATCTGAGCCTGCCCCACACCCACTCACTTTGGTTTATGTTACTGACTATATCTGCCTATCAGGTTAGGTACCACATTTACCCTTTTGTTCGATGCTTCTGATCGATATTACATTCCACTCATTTCAAATAAATAATAAAACATGCATTGTCATTTAGGAGGTGAAACGGCACGGCCGATCTGCAACACGGATAGCAACATAAGCTTGGAGCGAATATGGCTGGGGCAATTGTCCAGGAAGGGTAATTGTATACATGGGCAGATGGTCAGGCACATCATTCAGTCGCTGTGTATTACCTATAGTCTTGATTTCGTTCCTCATTTACTGAGTCCTATATTTGTGTCTGCTTGGGGTGGCATAGTGTAACACTTTGTTTTGTCGTTAAGATTTGTGTGGTACTGTTAGAACTGGCTATTTCTGGTAGGCTAAGGCTGACGCCAAAGCCAGGCAGAAACCACCATTCTAGTCAGGCAAGGAAGTCACACGCCAAGATAACCTCTGCTCACCCCCTTGGTAGCTTGGCACAAGCAGTAAGGCTAAACTCGGAGGCAATGTGTAAAGCATTTGCGCCAGCACACAACAGCAACAACATACTAGGCACACCACAAAAGAGACTCCACACAAGGTTATTATAAAATAACTTTTGTATTGTAAAAACATATCAGATAGAATCACACATATACACTGTGCCAACTGGCACGGGCAATATTCACATGGGATTATGTACAGGACAGGGCCACATGGGCCACTGTCATAATCAGATATAGCACTTTTTAGAAATTAGAATAAGTATATAAAATCACTGTGGGAATCAAACAGGTAGTGTATCCTGAGTGACTGGGACAAAATGTTATCATCAGAGATCGTAAGCTGTTTGTGGTTGGAAGGAACGCTGTAAATTTTACAATGTTATTACAGGGACATCCAAGGAATGTCCTCATTCAGGCCATCCTTATCCGTGTTGAGTTTATAAACCCATTTCTGTTCGATTTATCTGTCTCATCGCTGTATAGCAAGGTCAATGGTACATACTTGTGGATGTCCATAAAATCGTGACCAGTAATTTGTTTAGTTTAATACTCACACCCCATACGAGGAGACTTGATGTGCCACAATAACTGAATCGGCTAGTCTCTGCTCTGCGGTACTTTACAAATGACGTGCCAACTGTATCAGCAAGCGACATTATCCCGATGAGGTCTTTTCCAGACATATGTATATATGTAATTAATTTGTAATCTCCTGGTTTCGATCGGAGTTCTAAGTAGTTTTTCTCCGCAACAGGAACATTAAAACAATGTCCCGGCTAAGCAAACTACGTTTCCCGGCATACCTAGTCGCCTACACGTGACGTTGCACCTACGTCACGTGATCGCGGCTTCCTAAACAAACAAATAATGGCGATTCCCGCTGTCCATTACCTCCCCGAGCAGCACAGATGACTGCTGAGTGTACCGACGGACAGGTAAGCCCACGAGTTTAGACCTGCTTGCTTGTATAACAGTGAGTCGCGCCTCAGACTTCCCATCAACAACGAGCGCGGACTACGTGTGTAAAATAAGTCCATCCTTGTTGGGACCTGTATGTTTAAAACGATAGCGAGTCTCGCTTCAGGTTCCCTGTAAAAACGAGCGCGTGTGAAATTAACTAAGTCCATCTTAGCGAATATATAGCACAACTGGGTACCCTGCCACCAGAGCTATATACATAGCAGGAATAGGTCTTGAGATAGATGGAGACTCAAAGGGGGATCGCGCCTCTAATATTAACCTTTGAGAATGTAAGCAATATAGCTTTGTAATCAAGCTATCTCGGTGTCTTCCAACTTCAATACTATACACGCATTTATTGCGGTGGACGCCACCGAGTCTGCAAAACGATAATAGCTGCTAAAACATGTGGTCATTCACCCCTCTGCTTTAATGAGAAATGGTGATAGACCTCATGCCCATGACACTAGATTTATTAAAGGTAAACAAACCCCAGGAAAATGGAGTTTGGCTGGTATATCTCTACTTCAACTTGTGGTAGCGCCCACATGTCAGGCACTCGCAGTTGTTTTTTTTTATTCTACATCCCATCTCCTCTACATTTTAGAGCGGTGCACTATCTTCCTGAGCTGTAGCCAGGCGAGGAGCGGCACGTTCCTCTTACCCTAAAGGTGAGCGAGAGGACTACAGTTGATGAGTGATTGGTAATTGACTCAACAGGAATGCCATATCATGAGTTGACAATGAAAAATGACTTACATTAATTGTGTTAATGTCGTTTTTATCTTTGTATGTGTCTTTTTATCTGTGTTGTCTGTGTCTTGATGACGCCTCACCTGGACCTCCCCCACATACTTAGGAGGACTACCAAGTTTTGATCAGGTGATATCTGTATCTGTATCAAATACTTTATTTTATCACACATTGAGCAGTAGCATATACTTTAGGTCCTGATGAAGCGGGTGATACTTAGTGATCTATAAACCGCAGAAACATGTCGACCATCATGATAAACCAGTGAATACTAGGGTTACTCACTGGTTGTGTTGCACTGATTTGTTTTTTAACCTTGGAAATGAACGGCACCAGAATAAAGTTAATCAGCGTTCGTTATCCAATTTTAACTTAGAGCACTTTTTTCTCTTTCCTCTTTTGTTCTCCACAAACTTTTTCTTGCACTGCTCCTCAGTTACCAAGTAACGACCCCTTCCTTTACCGCACACTTCCCTTTCCTTGTTGAAGTGGCAACAACAACCTGGCTTACACACCTTGGGAAAGGTTTTCAAATGATGACAGGGCGGTAAAGGACGATAAACTGATGGATATCTTCCCTCCGAGTGCGATACTTGGTTGTGTGCTGTTCTAATATATCATTCAACACACACTCAGTCACCTCGACACACTTCATAATAGACACATTCTATTTGACCCACAGTTATATTTTGTTTAGCTGTATATCTAAGGGTGTCACACCACAAAAAATATACAAACACACTGGGCGATTGGTGTATCTAAGGGTGTCACACCTCAAAGAATATACAAACACACTGGACGATTGGTGTATCTAAGGGTGTCATACCACAAAGAATATACAAACACACCGGGCGATTGGTGTATCGCAGTATTTAGTAATCAATATCATTTTAGCAAGAAAACGTGGATGTGAATATGCCTATAAGTAGTGCCGGTGGAGTCTGACGATCCCTACTCAACAGAATAAGAAATGACACCTAATAAACTTACATCAGTAATCTGTAGATGGCGATCATCCCCTAGAACGAATGACATTAGAATAGACCTCCGTAGTAATAATCTGAAATAAAAACAAATCTGTAGTACTTAAAGCATGCACCCAGCAACAGTGATAGGGATTGAACGAATGTATGAGCCATATCACAGACAATAATAACTGCCCTATTTCAGAATCCACGAAGCATATAGGGCAGGCCCAAATGTCCATTCCCTAAACAATGAAACCTTCCAAGTTCCCATAAACATCATTTATATTCCCTAATGTTATTGAACCGCAAGGGAGAATAAAAGCCCTTGACCCCAAAGCATGGAGGTCAGGTCCCACACTTGACCCATATCACCTCAGGCGGAACGCGACCCAAACCAGCCTTTCTAAAAGGCTTACTAGATAGGCATTGTATGGCGGCCGAAGCCCCGGGAGAAAGGTGCAGAGGCCAGCCCGATGGATCAAAGGCATACTTGAACTATCCATGACGGGGCACACAAGATGCGTGTGATGTCAATAGAGCTCATGGAGCAAGATGCGTGTGACGTCAACAGAGCTCATGGAGCAAGATGCGTGTGACGTCAATAGAGCTCATGGAGCAAGATGCGTGTGACGTCAATAGAGCTCATGGAGCAAGGTGCGTGTGACGTCAATAGAGCTCATGGGCTAGGCTCGAGCTGAATCCATGGATGAATGCCGGAGCCAGACACGCAAGATGCGTGTGACGTCAATAGAGCTCATGGGCTAGGCCCGAGCTGAATCCATGGATGAATGCCGCAGCCATATTTAAATGTTCCCTGTGCGCCCAAAGCCAGATAAAAAAATGAAATTCCCGGGTTACAGCGTCTGTTTAAACGAATCTTAATTGCAGCTCAAACTTCACATCCTAAACCAATTTCATAATACAAAAAAGTGATGCCGCGAAATATGGCAACACTCTAGCCCTATTAATGTATCCGAACCAATGAGGATCTATAAGTTGGCATAAATCTTTAAAAATAGTTTGAGATGCCCAAGCAAATTCAAAATGTATCCAATCATACCATAAACTATATAAAGTCATGTGTGTGTAAATACTCTGCAGTGTCGGCACAAACAAGCATTGTGTAGTCAGGCGGGGGCTGCTTGTGCTGTCTCTGCCTCCCGTCATCAATTAGGAAAGCCACTGCTTTGTTGCGCATGCGTACGATTCAAGGCATCGCGCGCATGCAACACAAAGAGTGCGCATTAAGCCACCAATCACGACGCTAACAAGCATTGAAAATGCAATAGGACTCGGATTTACCCGACCCCTATTGCATTTTTGCAGAGAGCACCACCCGCCGCAATGCTAAAAATGCATGTTGTGCTTTTCAATGCACAACGTGACATCCACCATCCATTCCATTCCATGGAATTGCACCCCCCATGTGCACCCCCCACCCCCCGGAGTCCTTGGGGACCCACAATGGGCCACCCTAGCAGACTCCCCTAGCAGACTCCGCATGCCTTTCTGTGGGGGCATTACCGCCATGGAAGGCATTCCAAAAAAGCACATTGTAATATGGCTGACGGTGTCTGAAAGACACCGCCACCATATTGCAGCCTTTTCCGCCCTGGTCGCTAGTCGACCGGGGCGGAAATGCGGCAGACGGTCTTTCCATCCGCCACGGACCCCCCAGCCATAATAATATGGCGGGGGTCTTTTCTACACGGATGGCGGGTCGATTGCCCCCCCCGGGCAGGCGGTGACCACCACCGGCCCGGCGGGGGCAATCCGCCCGCCATCTTAATGGGGCCTAAAGTGTGTACAGATTTCTGAGTAGTTAAAACACCACTGAAGTGTGCACTGATTTCAACTAGTATAGTTGAGAGCAGTGAAGCTGCTCCAGGAGAAGTAAACAGCTGTGCAGTGGTGCACATATCATGCAATGCTTTATGATAGTGTAATAAAAGTAATGAAGTGTGTACATAGAGTGCAGTACACAGCAGTGCAGTGTGCAAAGATTTGTCAGTACAGCAAAAAGCAGTGCAACCCATATATTGCCTTCATGCTGAAAAAAACAGCGTGGTGGGAACGGATTACTCCTAGTGTAGTAAGACAGTGTTTTCAAAATGTAGTACAATGCAATGCAGTGCTCCTAATTTCCATGGTGCAGTTAAAAGTAGTGCAGCTTGTACTGTCTCAGTGTAGTAAGATGCTGTGCAGCATGCACAGATTATTCATATTGCTTCATGATGCAGAACAACATGCACAAATTTCTTACGGTGTAGTTAGCACCAGGGCAGTGTGCACAGATTCCTCATAGTGCAGTAAGATGCAGTGCTGTGTGCACTGATCGCTCGTATTGCAATAATAAGAAGTGCAGTGTTGGCAGATTCCTCACAGTGCAGTAAGATACAGCGCAGTGCACAGAGCCCCTCTTTAACACAAATGATGCCCACAAACACCCCCAGAGCAGAAGGAAAGCCCCCCAGGGCCCCCTGATAGAAGAGCCCAGCTCAACCCCAGGGGCCCCGGATAGAAGAGCCCAGCTCAGCCCGGCTCCTGCAGAGATTCCCTCCAGGATTATTCAGTCTATTTCTACAAACACAGCAGAAGGTGCCGGCAATCTCCTACCTGAGCAGAGACCTGTGCAGACATGTCCAGGCCCTCTCCTCCTCCTGGGGGCTGACGGGAGGGGGGATCTGGGGTCTGAGGGGGGCAGGGGCAGATCTGGGGTCTGTAGATGGAGGTAACTGCCCACCAGACAGGGCTCCTTCCTCCTCTGCAGCAGGCTGGACACATCAGGAGAGGCTGGAAGTGATATCACCGCTGCTGGTGCTGTATCTGCCGCCACTGACCCAGAAGAGGAAACCTTTCTCCCTTTCATACAGTGTGCAAGTCCAGTGGGTTTCATCAGCAGGCGAGGAGCGCCCTCTGGTGTCCGCTGACGGAACCGCTGCCTACTGGCTCCAGCAGTGAATACATTTCACACAAACAAGCATTTATACCTATAAAGACCTGGGATTTCAGATGTCATAGACGTGAATGTTTTTATGGGTCAGACAGTTCAAGTACAGGGCCTCACACTTGGCTGCTGTAGAAAAGTATTCATAGCTTCACTTCAGATGAGCATCTTCGAAACACCGATGTAAAGGACTTAAGAATATTTACAGAAAGGAAGTGACAGTCTGAATTTTAATGAAAATATCTGTATTTCAATGAATATATCAGTATTTTGGTTAGTTTTGCAATTAAACTGGACAGCGTATTCATTTAAAAAAATTATTTATTTGCAGTTTTTTCAAATCCACAGCGTGGTACGTAGGAAAGTAAACAGGAAAATACCATGGAGTTTTAAACACCAGATCAGTGACAATGCAGCATAGGTCATGTGTCAAAGCAACAATTATAGAACATAGCTGTGCAGTGTGCAAACATTTGTCAGTACAGCAAAAAGCAGTGCAACCCATATATATTGCCTTCATGCTGAAAAAAACAGCGTGGTGGGAACGGTTTACTCATAGTGTAGTAAGACACAGTGTTTTCAAAATGTAGTACAACGCAATGCAGTGCTACTAATTCCCATGGTGCAGTTAAAAGTAGTGCAGCTTGTACGGATTTCTCAGTGTAGTAAGATGCTGTGCAGCGTGCACAGATCATTCATATTGCAGCATGATGCAGAACAACATGCACAAATTTCTTACGGTGTAGTTAGCACCAGGGCAGTGTGCACAGATTCCTCATAGTGCAGTAAGATGCAGTGCTGTGTGCACTGATCGCTCGTATTGCAATAAGCAGTGCAATGTTGGCAGATTCCTCACAGTGCAGTAAGATACAGCACAGTGCACAGAGCCCCTCTTTAACACAAATGATGCCCACAAACACCCCCAGAGCAGAAGGAAAGCCCCCCAGGGCCCCCTGATAGAAGAGCCCAGCTAAGCCCGAGGGGCCCCCGGATAGAAGAGCTCAGCCCCCACCCAGGGGCCCCCGGATAGAAGAGCCCAGCTCAGCCCCAGGGCCCCCCGGATAGAAGAGCCCAGCTCAGCCCGGCTCCTGCAGAGATTCCCTCCAGGATTATTCAGTCTATTTCTACTAACACAGCAGAAGGTGCTGACAATCTCCTACCTGAGCACAGACCTGTGCAGACATGTCCAGGCCCTCTCCTTCTCCTGGGGGGCTGACAGAGGGGGGGATCTGGGGTCTGAGGGGGGCAGGGGCAGATCTGGGGTCTGTAGATGGAGGTAACTGCCCACCAGACAGGGCTCCTTCCTCCTCTGCAGCAGGTTGGACACATCAGGAGAAGCAGGAAGTGATGTCACCGCTGCTGGTGCTGTCTCTGCCGCCACTGACCCGGAAGAGGAAACCTTTCTCCCTTTCATACAGTGTGCAAGTCCAGTGGGTTTCATCAGCAGGCGATGAGCGCCCTCTGGTGGCCGCTGACGGAACCGCTGCCTACAGGCTCCAGCAGTGAATACATTTCACACAAACAAGCATTCATACCTGTAAAGACCTGGTATTTCAGATGTCACAGACGTGAATGTTTTTAAGGGTCAGACAGTTCAAGTACAGGGCCTCACACTTAAGAGTATTTACAGAAAGGTGACAACTGGAAGTGGCAGTCTGTATTTCAATGAATATATCTGTATTTCAATGAATATATCAGTATTTTGGTTAGTTTTGCAATTAAACTGGACAGCGTATTCATTTTTAAAAATTATTTATTTGCAGTTTTTTCAAATCCACAGCGTGGTACGTAGGAAAGTAAACAGAGGAAAATACCATGGAGTTTTAAACACCAGATCAGTGACAATGCAGCATAGGTCATGTGTCAAAGCAACAATTATAGAACATAGCTGCCAAGGTTTCATATTGCTATGTGTGACATTTTCATAATTTCAGTGTTATTATGAGTGACATTTGGATGACAATGAGCAACACTTTTTTCGCGAGAAGAAATCAAGCAATGAAGACGAGGGAAACATATTTAATTAAATTAAATTTGAGCAACAAAAAAATCTTTAAACTGCTGCAAAGCACCTGAAACGCATTAAGCCTCAGGCTGAGGCGCAGAGAAGTCCCAGGCATAGCCAACAGCTAGTGCGCTGTAGTGTTTATAATTTTATAAACGAGTCTTCCTCAACATTTACACAGTTGTTTTGAAGTTTTCCAAGGAATGGCTTGTTCAACTCAAGGCAGCTCAGCACGAATTAGTAAATATCCAAAATAAACGACCTGTTCTATTTTCCATCCACATGCTCCAATAATTGGTGTATTTTTGCTGCACTTTATTTCAGCTAGCATTCATGTACCACACGTATAGATCCGGGTACGAGCTGCCTCACAAACATGGGCACTACCTTCGAGAGACACCTACCAGCCTCTTGAAAGCGCTGAATTTAATTTCCTATCATCACCCAAGTAAAGCACAATTTTGCTGTTGGCTCGCCAGGATAAAGTCAAGTGAAAACTAAGGGGGGGGGGGCAGACTGGAGCAGTAGCCCGCACACCAGCATTTTGGTCGAGGCAGCCTCAGGCTCTTTGAAGCACACACTTAGAGGCGCATTATGATGGCGGGAGGATCGCCACCGCCGTGCCGCCAAATTAGGATGGCGGTGGGTACCACGGTGGACGGAAAGTCCGTCCGCCCCATTTCTGCCGGTGGCAATCATCACAATTGTCTGGCAGACGGAGCAGGGGCACTAATATGGTGGCAGTGCCTACCAGGCACCGTCCGCCATATTAGGATGTGGGAAATTAAAGACCTTCCCATGGCGGCATCGGGGATTGGGTCTAGGGGCACGTTGAGGGCCCCCTTGTATCTGGGGGAGGTGGGGTGCACTTGGGAGTATCTATGGTACCCCCCTACATTTCACTGCACCTGGTGCCAGGCACTGTGTCGTGCCTGCCATATGGTGCAGGGAAATGTTAGACATGCGGAATGTGACCGCCATGGTGGCGGTCGCATCCTAATTTGCAGTGCGGGACCGCCGCAGGTCTGGCGGCCGGTCCCAAAACCGTGGGGATGGCAGGCAGACTCAGGTCAGCACGCCATCCAAATGACCCCCTTAGTACAGCCTCGTGGAGCCAGTGGGCAATTATGTGGAAGATGATAGATCAGGTGTAGTGGCATTAGTAAACAGTGTCAAGTGAGCGTTCAGGCCAGAGGAATCATGTTAAATCAGCCGGCCTGAGAAAGGTGTTGTGCCGTGCATGTTGTGTGTGAGTGTCACTGACTGGCTGCTATGTGCAAGTTTGTGTTTGACTGCAAGTGTGTGTGTGGCACATGGAGGTCAGAAGGCAAGTCAAGCACAGGTTTGCAAATTGGTTACTGGCATCAATTGTTATTTTATGGCCCTCACTGACTCCTAGCAGGGTTAAGCAAACACTTACTTGAAATTAATTCAGTGGTGGCCAGCTCAAGAGCAGCTGCATTTCATGTGATGCCTGCCGCCTGGCTTCCCTCTCTCGGGCAGTGGACTCAACTTCACAGTCATGGGTCCCAGTGATCTGGGACAACGAACTAACCACTCCATCAACTGCAGTCAGTCCAAATGTTCTAAGTGACTCCGCCACCACCCAGGGATGTGGTGAGACCGGCTGAGAGTTGGTCAATTGCAATGCAGCGAGCCGCCGAGTTTCATTACCGCACCAGCAGCAGAGAGCACGTGTCACGGGAGGCAGCCCATGACAAGTGAAAGTAATCTGCGTTACTGCGCAGTGATTCAAACCAGTCTGTACATTGTAGCAAGCAGGCAGCTCAGAGCCCAGATCCCAAGCAGCCTTCTGAATAGCGCGGGCTGCCTGCCTGCCCCACTAACACTAGTAATATTAAAAGACCAGCCTCCACTCGGTCCACGGCGCTTGACTGGCACAGGCGTTTTATGCGTGACTTCACATTTCTGTGCGGTGATGCGGACCACCACACTGAAATGTGTTAGTCTAGCGCCTGATGCATGGTACTTGGCAGGACTGAAAGGAAGAGCTTATTTCTAATTTTCTGTCAATGTGGCTTATTCCTTATATTTGATATGGTTTTATATCCTTGCACAAGACTGAAATTTAGGCACTAATTAGGTTTTGAGTTTCTGATTTAACTGGCTCCTAAATTATCAAGATAGTGGCGACTTCCAGGCTTTGTTGTTTTGGTTTACAGTAACCACCATCCTCTCTCAACAAAGTTTCACTGACAAACAATAAAGTAATTTATCTTTGAAAAAATTAATTCCTACGATAGAGATATCAAATATGAACCAGAAATTTCTCACACACTTTGCATTGTATCATAAAATGAGTGGGTGTTACTGGTCTGAAGAACAGGGGAGGGGCATTTCAATACTCTAAAATATTCTACTCCTTCACAAAGGCTCCTATATCATACTGCACTTGTCATCAATACACCATTGATTAGTGAGTGCGCCAACTCTTTGTAGCATTGTCATGCAAGCAGCCTTAAGTGCCTCGACAGCGACATTAGTTTGGACGTGCATACATCAGAGCCCTCAAGCCTCACTCATCACGAGTGATTTAACACATTTGGAGGTCGGTCTGAAGTCTCCCTCAAACCTAGCCCATTCTTCAAAACTATGGAGATTAACTAGAACTTAACACGTAACTACGCAGCACAGAGCAGACCCTCTGTCCCACATTTTGTTGGCAAAACTTTTCTCATATTTCACCATGAGTACTGCACACAGTTCCGTTCAATGTTACATTGAATGTCTATTTTAGTGATACTTGGTTCACTTTGCATGTGTTCTGATCATGTCTATAAATTCAGTAAGGTATCTTCCTTTGGTTTTGTCAAAGTCAAATGTTAAGTGACACCACTCGCTGTGTCTGTTTTAAATACCTCTATTCTTTATAGATTTTTCATATACAATGAGCAGATAACAGGTATGAAAGATTATCGATTCAGCAGAGTCCAAGATACTGTGTACACTAGAACTTGTGAGAAGACATTGATAACAGGAAAAACAATAAATGAAATAACCCCTCTAGATAGAGGTGATGTGGCTCAGAAGATCCCGCAGATGATCAGGGAAGGAGGATGAGGGGGAACACGAGGGGAAAGGACATGGGAACAGGAAAATAATATGTCAGGGTGTCGCCCCCCAAAAAGACAATTCCCACTACGAAGGCGATAGACAGCTAACTCTTCCAATGGTGGGTTAAATACTGGAATATTTACATTTTGTGAAGCAAGGTCAGACGGGCCATGAATTGTGGTGCCACCCCTAGGTTGATGATTAAGGTATCCAAAATGGAGCCCCAGTAGCACAAAGTACTGTACAGTCCGCAGGAAATGCAAAATGTCACAGGCCGTGCACTACACCTTCAGCACCTCCAGCACTTGGAATCCTCCACCATATGTGCTTTATAGATCCACTCTGGAATCCAGTGCCAGTGGTGTAGGAACTTGAAATAACTGAATTTCAACCTGACCTCCTGGAGGAAACTTCCATGGTCTTTCCAAAGGACATGCCCGTCCTGCTCAGACAGTGAGAGGCACAGCCTCTGCTCCAGTTCAAGAAAAAGAGGAGCTTTAGAGGGAAAAGCCAGTCAATAGGTCGCCCTCCACTCAGTATGCAGCAAAAACACAATGACCTAGACTGTAGAAGCACATGTGAAAATGTACCCTTCTTTTTGAAATATTTTGTTCGTTGCTATTCTTTAGCAAACATAACTCCCCTTGTTACATCATTAATTGGGGTAGCCAAAATATCTTGGGTTGGTGCTTAATTCAAAAAATTGCCTGATTCTCATAAAACAATAAAATACAGTTGCGAGACCAATCATACCACACTTAATCTCGTGACAAAAACTAATATAGTGATAAACCGAAAAAAGTGGGTGAAAGCGAGATGGCACCTCACGGGCGCACCACCAAGCGGGGACCTGACTGGTACTCGTCAGGACTGCCCTGTTGTCATCATCGGTACCATCAAGCTTGGAGCAGAAAATAGTGTCCAAATGCACAAAAGAATTGTGCAGGAAAAAGTGCAGTGAACAGAAAACAAAAGGACCAAAATAGTGTCAATCAACACCTTAAAACACTCATAACACAACACAGACACACTACTTTTATTCAATTTCTTGTGTTGTGTATGGAAATAATAAAAGAAAACAAGTAGAGATGGTCACCTATTCAACCATTCATACTTGTACAGCCTCTGCTCCAACAATCAGCATCAATTGTGGGCAGTGGTGCTCGAAAAAAGGCTGTCCACAGCTGTAACATACAATCCCACCATGGTGTCCCTATATCCTTTCCACATCAGGATATAATGCAACATTGGGGCAGTCTTAAGATCATAGGGGGGAGCACCCAGCATGTGTCGCAGGCTATGCAGGAGCTGTCGGTACTGTCAGTGATGCGATTGTGGCAGCCCATAATCACGCATGAGAGCAGCAAAGGGGGCCAACTCACCGTCCCCTACTATATCGTCAACAGAGCGTATCCCTCTGGTCTTCCACTGTGTAATCAGAGTTTAGATCATACTTTGTTCCAAGCAGCTCCTTGAGAAGAGCAGGGATCAGCAATGCGTTATACGTCTGAGCCAGGTGAGGCGGAAGGTCAGTCAACCACCACTGTTATGCCTCACAGTAGCAGCCAAATCGTTCATCGCATTACCTCTCAAGGACATTCCTGCCCTCTCACAGCACCTGTGGATAGGAGATGGACCAAATATTTTCCTCCAAGTTAGGGGAGAGGAGTTGGCCTAATGTCTAGGGCGGTCGACCTCGAACCTAGGGAAATGGGTTCGAGTCTCGGCAATGACGCTGAACATCCTGTGATTCTGGGTAAATCACTTAATCTCCCCGTGCCTAACAAAAATGAATGTGTCCTAATGTAATGCAACTGGTGCTATGTAATTCGCTCTGATACCCTATTCGGGTCAAGTTCGCACTATATAAAACTCCATTAAAAAAAAAAGTACTGGCTCAGATATTGGCACCATCTGTGCTTGTCTTCAGGGGCTTTATTATTATTATTATTATTATTTTGAATTTGTATATCAGCTCACAGCTACCCAAGAGGGTTTCCCGGCGCTGTACAAGAACAGCAGAGAAGTAGAGCAGTCTATTGGCTGAAAAGCCATGTTTTCAAGGATCTGCGAAATGAAAGAAGATTAGGTTGCAGACGGAGGGGCCATGGCAGGGTGTTCCATAGGATGGGGCCCAAGTAGGCAAAAGAGCGCCCACCCATGCGAGAAAGTTAGATTTTTGGGATTCGAAATCTTTCTTGGGTGGAGGATCAAAGACTACGGGAGGGAACATAAGGGCAAACTAAAAGTTGCAAATAGCTGGGCGACTGAGTGCTTAATGCAGAACATGTAGGTTAGGGCCTTGAATTTGACCCGCTTTTCCACAGGCAGCCAGTGGAGGTCAACCAGCAGTCCGGCTGTGGGAGTAAATTTGGGAGCGCGGCAGAGTAGTCTAGCTGCGGAGTTTTGAACTTGCTGTAGTTTTCGTATTACCTCTTTGTTAACGCCCAGGTAGAGTATGTTCCCATAGTACAGCCCAGAGGTGACAAGGGCCTGGACTACGGTACGCTGGGCGTGAGATGGGAGCATCCACACAATCCTACTCAACCATTTCAAGATGGTTAAACATGTGGCAGCAACCTTGGTGGCTTGCTGTCGCATGGAGAGAGAGTCATCCACAATGAAGCCCAGGTTACGTACATGGGTGGACGGCTGAGGGAGTGGACCCATCTCAGGTGGCCAATGTTGGGGGCCCCAGAGGTCTCGATCTTTACCCAGGAGCAGGACCTCAGTCTTATCGCCATTGAGCTTTAAAAAATTGCCATTCATCCAGGTCACAACTTTACAGAGGCCGGATCTAAGAGCAGAGGGCTGGGTGGTGTTACCTGCTGAAAGAGAGAAGAGAAGCTGGGTATCGTCTGCGTAGGAAAAAAGCGACAGACCGGACTCCTCTACCATAGCCGCCAGCGGTTTAACATAAATGTTAAATAGTAGAGGGCTGAGAATCAAACCCTGGGGCACTCCGTGAGGAGAGGGACGAGGCTTTGATTTTGATGTGGTGGAAAAGACCTGGAATGTGCTGCCAGTGAGAAAAGAGCTAAGCCAGTTTAAGGCTGCCCCGGTGATACCCGACGATTGAAGGGCCTTAATGAGTACGGTATGAGAAACCGTATCAAAGGCCGCACTAAGGTCAAGTAGTATCAAGGCCATGGTTTCTCCTGCGTCAATCTTATGACGCAGCATTTCTGTCACTCCAAGGAGAGTAGACTCTGTAGAATAGCCAGACCGGAAACCGGACTGGGAAGGGTGTAGGAGCCCATTTGTTTCAATGAACTTAGATAAATGTTCTTTGATATGTCTCTCCAGGATCTTAGAGAGAGAAGGCAGAAGTGTAATAGGTCAGAAATTGGAAGGAAGAGAGGGGTCTGCATTAGCCTTTTTTAATAATGGGACGGCCATAGCATGTTTCCAGTCAGGGGAAACAGTTGAGTTCATAAGAGATGAGTTGTGCAACTGAAGAATATGGTCAAGAGAAGGTGATTCAATTTGTCGCAAAAATGTAATAGGCAATAGATCACAAGGAGAGACAGATTTGATTTTGCTGAGATGTTGAATGAAAGATTTCATGTCCAGAAGTGGCCAGGAGTCAAGATGAATAGTTGTCTGTGTTGAAACAGAGCGATTATCGGGCGCTAAGGAAGAGCAGATAGCGGACTCCGCAAAGGAAATGACAGGGGGGGGGGGGTGGCAGTGCTAGCCAGGGCCGAATATAGTGTCTACTTTTTTTTAGGAAGAATTGAGCAAGCTCTTCGCATTGTGTGGTATTGAGAATAGGAGGTGGTGGCACGGTGGTAGCGCCCGATAGATCCTTGACAAGGTTGAATAGGGTTTTAGCACAATTATTCGCCTGCGTAATAGACAAGGAGACATAGTTAGCGCGTGCAGCCCTGCAGTGGGAATGGTAAGAACGCTTAATGGTAAGATAAGCAAATGTAGCTTCAGATGAATACGTTTTTCGCCATCGATGTTCAGAATTTTTACATTTAGTTTTCTCCCTTTTTAGTTCATCATTGAACCAGGGGGCGGGGGGACGGTGATTATTTAGCTTCTTGGTCGAAGGTGGGAGGCAGATATCAAGGGTAGTCTATATCCAGTTGCGGAACGCTAACAAATCCAAAGTAAGATTATATAGGGTTTAGGGACATTATTAGACAGCAATAAATTAAACTTAGTCATGTCCAGGTTTTTCCAATTCCTAAAGGGTATAGCCATGGAGCTGCTATTTGTGGGTGCAAGGTGGGGGCAACTACATTAAAGCCCACTAAAAAGTGATCAGTCCAACTAAGTGGAATGGATGCTGGGTAATGTAAAGAAGGCAAATTGGAGAGAATAGGGTCAAGGAGATGGCCAGCTTTGTGTGTAGTAAAATGTTCAAAGCTGCTAGATCGGAAACCAAGGTATTACCAGTAGTGCAATTGGGATCCTCTAGATGGAGGTGGAGATCACCAATGATTGTGAAATTAGCTGAGTGTAACAGAAGCGGGGCGACAAAGTCAGGGAAATTAGAAGCCCATGAACCAGCAGGGCTTGGAGGGCGATACACTAGTAGCCCAGACAGGGTGAACTGTGGTGTCAGAGTTAGTTTAAACGTTGCAGCTTCACGAACAGGCATTGATAGTTCATCAAATTTGCAGCACAGATTTTTTTTAAATAATACAATTCCTCCGCCCACCCGGTCTCCTCTATCTTTTCTTACAATCACATAGTTCGGGGGCAGGGCTCTGGCCACATCAGGTTCCGAATAACTGTTAAGCCATGTCTCCGTTAAGAAGATGAGAAAGAAGAAAAAAAGTGAGTGTACCTTCGCCCCCAATTTTTTGAGAAGTTACTTATGCGGAAATAAACGAAAATGAATGCGGTTATCCTAGCCAGTCGATTTTGGCTAATTAGTTTTAATTATTCATCATGTTTCAAACAAAGGGAACACATAGTCTACTCAACAGAGAATCCATTCTTGTATTATCTTACTAACAATACACATAGAGATACAATTAACTCAAATCAATTGTACATACTGACAAGAAACATAACAATAATTCACAAATCAATTTCACAATACTGACAAGAAATATAATAACAATAAGTCACGAAAAAAACAGTGAACAGTAAAACAGTTGTGATATGTAAAAATAGAATCACTTTTGCACAGTTAAACGATACATTTTTTTCAGAAATACGATTGTAAATTTGTACAAAGACTCCTATGGTCCAGGGATCAGGCTATACTTAATATAGTGGCCGACGCGTTTCAAGTCCCGGTTTTTTGAATTGCCGGACTCTCATCAGGGCTGGATGAGTCTTTTCATGGAAAACCAACTGTTTATGATAAAGAAACAAAAACTAGTTTGAAATGCGCTTCCTAAATCGTCTTTAAGCATAATAACGCATTTTTTTAGACAAAAAACTCCATACCTGGCTTTTTACCAGCGGAAAATAAGGGCCTTCCGATGTGCGTTCATGCAGTGCTCGCCTAAAAGTGACAAAGCAGCAAAGGCTAAGTCGTCTTGTTTATAAAAACAGGAAAATTCAAATAGTCTTATTACTCAAGGCAAAACAATTACCTAAGAGGAGCTCCACTGGGGCGTGTAATCTCAAATCTTCAAATGCATTAATTGAGGTCGTGGCGCGTATGTTCTTGCAGTCTAACGAAGTAAAAATGGTTCAAAAGCAAACATCAGTCATTTGTACCTCTGGTATTGCATGAACGCGTACGGCGCTCGCAAGTGATAGACTTACATGAAGTTGATTTAAATTCAGGCAGGGACGCCACGACTTGGAAATGTGCGGTTCAGCGCCGATTTCAATTCTGAAAACGGAAAGCCAAAGAGTTGTTTACAATTGGATGCCCCGAGTCTTAAAAAATTGGATGTACGCACGGGCATCTTTATGGAACACAGAGTCACGCTTACCGCTGAGTTCGTAATCAGTTTTCAAGCGAGTGACTCAAACACGGTCAGAGTGAGGACGAGCCTCCATTCTCCCGTCTTCATTTCCAAGTTGGAGACGTCACGTGAACGTGAAGGGGGCGGAGCTAACACCGCTAATACATATAGTGCATTGTGGGATTTGTATTTTGGTTCCTGGCCCGTGAGCAATAGAAAAAATTACAGGAAACAGGTCAAAAACCCATGTTGACCCATGCTGGTAAACCACATAGTTATCAAAAGAAGAGTTCATCAGTAGATTAAACCCTGTTAAGCTCACTCATGCAATTCAGTCCTCGGTTTATGCTGTCAAATTTCATGATTAAATACGCTTCTTTGTGCAATAAGGCACTTTCAACGCAAGGAGAGCCATGTTTTGAATCAATTACTGCCAAAACAGTCCATTTAAATTGATTTTCATTGTGATTTAGGGTTAAAAAATGTTCAACCATGGGTGCAGATTGGACCTTTTTCTTAATTCTGGATCTGTGTTGGGTTATTCTTATGTTTATTTGTTGACTTGTTTTGCCGATGTATACCTTATCACAGGGACAAAGCACTGCATAAACCACATTTTTCGTTTTACAATTTGTAAAATTTGTGTGTTTCCACAAAATTCCATTATGGTCAAAAACCTCGCCCTCCAGCGTTGATGGGCAAGCAACGCAATTACCACATCTATGATGTCCAACGATCTGTAGCAAGTTCCATTGCGTTATCAAATTACTTTTTGGTTTCGGAATGTAACTGTCAGCACGTATCAGCTGCTGACCAATACTCAAGTTCTTTTTCATTGCGAAGATGGGTTTGGACATAGGGCAGTTAAGGTTCTCCAGCAGATGCCAATTTTTAAAACAATTTGTCTGAACTTGTTAGTGTGGGGGCCAAAAGTTGTCACACAGACAAGTTTATCCAAATCAGACTTGATCTTTTTCTCTAATAGAGTCTCTCTGGGTGTGAACCTCGCTCTTTTCTTAGAGTGTTTTAGTAATTTTTTAGGGTATCCCCTCCCTTCCATTTCTTTACAGAAAGACTCAGCATGCATGTCAAAGTCCATTAACTCAGTGCAATTCCTCCTAATTCGTAGTAGTTGTCCATAAGGCAGGTTTTGTTTTAAGCATTGAGGGTGTGAACTTTTATAATGCAAAATAGTGTTTCTGTCTGTCTCTTTTTTGTACAGTGACGTGGCAAGTTGTTCATCTTGACAACTGATTAAGACATCTAAGAATGTCATTTTACTTTTACTGGATTGTAATGAAAATTTAATGTCAGTATGTCGTGAATTAACCCAATTATGGAATAGGTCCAACTCGGTCTGGCTCCCCTGCCACAGGAGCCAGACGTCGTCTATGTACCTCCACCACTGCTGTATGTTATCAGAAAAAGGATTATTATTGAAAATGAATTTCTCCTCATATTGAGCCATATACAATACAGCCATTTCCGGCGCATAAGGACAGCCCATGGCTGTCCCTTTGACCTGTACAAAAAACTCATTTTCAAACTTGAAGTAATTCATGCGGAGGGAAATTTCAGCCAATGAGATTATGAAGGATGTGGGCACCCTGTGTGGTCTTTCCCTAGACTCAAGATATACTTCAATCACCTCAAGCGCCTCGTCCTGAGGGATTTGGGTATATAATGATGTGACATCCATTGTGGCCATGATTTGTGTCTCTTTATTGAACTTTAAGCCCTCCACCTTCGTGATAAAATCAGTTGTATCTCTGAGATAAGATGTTACATGACAAAGAAACGGTTTCAAGAAAAAATCAATATATTTAGATGCTGGTTCTAAGGCTGAGTCACAGCCCGAGACTATAGGTCTTCCGGGGGGTTCTAGACTGTTCTTATGTATTTTAGGTAAAAAATACAAGACCGGTGTTCTCGGGTGTTTTTTATTTAAGAACTCAAATTCTTTAGGACCTAGATAGCCTTGTGCAAGAGCTTCTTTAGTCAATTTGTCAATTTTACTCTGGATCTCATGGACAGGATCTTCCTTGACTGGTCGATACCATTCGCGGTTCTTCACATGTGAGTCACCAACAGACAAATACATGGGGCGGGGCCAAATGACTACTGCACCACCCTTGTCGGCTTGTTTAATGACAATTGAATTATCTGCTTTAAGATTCTGAATAGCAGCTGATTGTCCCCTAGTGATGTTATTTTTTACATAACATTTGGCTTTTTCCAACTTCGTTATGGACGAAAGTACTGCCTGCTCGAAGGCATAAATCTGTTTTGGTATATTCATGGTGGGAGTGAATTTTGACTTAACTCTTAAACCAGTTATTTCAAGATTTTTAGCCACTTCTGAACCCGAAAAATAAGATTTGAGCCTAATCTTGCGGCAGAATTCAAGTGCCTCTAACTTCATCTTGGTGAAATCTGTACGTCTATTAGGGACAAATTTAAGACCCAAGGTCAGGATGCTTCTTTCGTCCACTGTCAGTTGTTTGTCCGAGAGATTGACTATAGTAGATTGCTCTAATTGTTGTATTGCCTGTTCCTTGTTCGCATCTCCCAGGGTTGTTTGAAACGAACCCGGTTTTGTTGTCCCCTGCCTAAAAAAGGCTGATTGGGATTCCCTTGTTTGTTTTGTTGCTCAGGCCGTGATTCAGGGGAAGAATCAGAGGATGACGTATCAGAGAAACCAATGAATCGATTTCTTGAGCGCCCTTGGAAGGAAGTCAATGCTCGTCTAGAGTCTGTTGTTGTGTAATAATCCTCTTTAAGGAACGGATAGACCTGCTCTATTTTAAATGCTTTAGAATCTCTTTCGAACTGTGTAGTTTTAACATTAATTGTATGATCTTTAAAGGTACTGATCTCTTTTTCCACCTTCTCAATTAATGCTTTTGCATCAGATATTGTTGGATTTTCAGAAATTTCTTTCAACAAATCCTCAATCTCCTTTTCCTCTTGACTACACAGTCTCTGTGCCGTTTCAATGGTATGCACCATCAGATCCCTGCTACATTTCGTGTTAATATAACTAAAACCCTTTTTGTAATCTGGATCTTCTGTGAAGATAACAGGAATATTTTTTATCTGTAACCCCCAAGGGATGGTGCCTGCCCGTAAGTGCTGGAGGAGGAAATAACCATGAAGTTCAGTCCTAATGTGTTTTTTGCGTAACCTTGTTAATTTGTCCACCTCATTCTGTTGTTTAGCTGAGGTGCTCAAAGATAAAGACGAAAAAGGGGAAGATGCAATTAAATTTTGAATGTGATCCTCTGTAAAGGACAACCTGTCCTTCTCTGCCATATTATGCAGTGGACAAGTCCACTGCTATCGATGTAATCGTAAAAAGGACACCTCGGTGTCCCGCTCCCACTCGAGTAAAAACTCGCTCTACAAGTTTATCCAAAGAAGGGGTTTGGCCCAGCAAGATTAGGGAGGGAAGGTAGGGCCGATTAACAAGAAAAAAAGTGAGTGTACCTTCGCCCCCAATTTTTTGAGAAGTTACTTATGCGGAAATAAACGAAAATGAATGCGTTTATCCTAGCCGTCGATTTTGGCTAATTAGTTTTAATTATTCATCATGTTTCAAACAAAGGGAACACATAGTCTACTCAACAGAGAATCCATTCTTGTACTATCTTACTAACAATACACATAGAGATACAATTAACTCAAATCAATTGTACATACTGACAAGAAACATAACAATAATTCACAAATCAATTTCACAATACTGACAAGAAATATAATAACAATAAGTCACGAAAAAAACAGTGAACAGTAAAACAGTTGTGATATGTAAAAATAGAATCACTTTTGCACAGTTAAACGATATCTTTTTTTCAGAAATACGATTGTAAATTTGTACAAAGACTCCTATGGTCCAGGGATCAGGCTATACTTAATATAGTGGCCGACGCGTTTCAAGCCCCGGTTTTTTGAATTGCCGGACTCTCATCAGGGCTGGATGAGTCTTTTCATGGAAAACCAACTGTTTATGATAAAGAAACAAAAACTAGTTTGAAATGCGCTTCCTAAATCGTCTTTAAGCATAATAACGCATTTTTTTAGACAAAAAACTCCATACCTGGCTTTTTACCAGCGGAAAATAAGGGCCTTCTGATGTGCGTTCCGTTTTCAGAATTGAAATCGGCGCTGAACCGCACATTTCCAAGTCGTGGCGTCCCTGCCTGAATTTAAATCAACTTCATGTAAGTCTATCACTTGCGAGCGCCGTACGTGTTCATGCAATACCAGAGGTACAAATGACTGATGTTTGCTTTTGAACCATTTTTACTTCGTTAGACTGCAAGAACATACGCGCCACGACCTCAATTAATGCATTTGAAGATTTGAGATTACACGCCCCAGTGGAGCTCCTCTTAGGTAATTGTTTTGCCTTGAGTAATAAGACTATTTGAATTTTCCTGTTTTTATAAACAAGACGACTTAGCCTTTGCTGCTTTGTCACTTTTAGGCGAGCACTGCATGAACGCACATCAGAAGGCCCTTATTTTCCGCTGGTAAAAAGCCAGGTATGGAGTTTTTTGTCTAAAAAAATGCGTTATTATGCTTAAAGACGATTTAGGAAGCGCATTTCAAACTAGTTTTTGTTTCTTTATCATAAACAGTTGGTTTTCCATGAAAAGACTCATCCAGCCCTGATGAGAGTCCGGCAATTAAAAAAACCGGGACTTGAAACGCGTCGGCCACTATATTAAGTATAGCCTGATCCCTGGACCATAGAAGTCTTTGTACAAATTTACAATCGTATTTCTGAAAAAAATGTATCGTTTAACTGTGCAAAAGTGATTCTATTTTTACATATCACAACTGTTTTACTGTTCACTGTTTTTTTCGTGACTTATTGTTATTATATTTCTTGTCAGTATTGTGAAATTGATTTGTGAATTATTGTTATGTTTCTTGTCAGTATGTACAATTGATTTGAGTTAATTGTATCTCTATGTGTATTGTTAGTAAGATAGTACAAGAATGGATTCTCTGTTGAGTAGACTATGTGTTCCCTTTGTTTGAAACATGATGAATAATTAAAACTAATTAGCCAAAATCGACGGCTAGGATAAACGCATTCATTTTCGTTTATTTCCGCATAAGTAACTTCTCAAAAAATTAGGGGCGAAGGTACACTCACTTTTTTTCTTGTTAATCGGCCCTACCTTCCCTCCCTAATCTTGCTGGGCCAAACCCCTTCTTTGGATATCCGTTAAGAAGATGGCATCGGGTTGGAGATCCACCAATAGATCAAAGATGTCTGCCTGATGTTTGGGGAGGGATCGAGAATTAATGCTAAAAAAAAAGAAAAATATTTGGGGGAGCTGGCTTACATTTCTTGGCTAATTGGGTAGGCATGTAGGCAGAAGTGCTGGGTGTAGTGGTGTGACTGAAGTCAGTGGGGGGTTTAAGAAGAAAGTTACAGCCTGGACAGACTGAGGTGTTGGTGTTAGCATCCCAACAGACGCACATTGATCGGGGGTAAGTGCGAAGGTTGAGTAGCTGAGTGGAGGAAAACTTGATTTTGGTGTTGTTTTGAGGTTACCAGGGGCAGGGATTTGGGCCCCAAGTCCCGGCCTGATGCAGACGGGCGCAGACGGGCTTGCCTTTGGCGCGCCACCAGCGCACCCGCTACGCGCGTCCGCTACGCGCTAGTTCCATGGGCTGTTTTTAAAGAGCCCGCCAGGGCAGGGGACGCAAGCACTAGAGCGTCCCTTGCCTAAGATGACGGCAGAAAATGGCACAACCCGGAAGTGGGTAAAAAATGAGCACGCAAAGTTTCCCCTTGGCCTCCCCCCACTCAAACAGTCAGCTCTTGACTGCGGTGGACCGGGGGGGGGGGGGGCAGAGGAAAAAGTGCACAATGCCACACCAGTACGAGGCAGCAAAAAACAATTTGAAAGTCCCACAAGTACACAAAGGTAAAATATAAAAATTTCAAAGGCAATATTTCCCACACTTTTTTAAAAGGTAACAAATCACGGAGGCATTAAAAATTAAAAGTGTGCAGAGTGCAAAATGGTAGTCAGCAACAGAAGCAACTCGCAATTCTAACTGTTCAAGTTATACCATGCTGTATGCATATGCCAATGGGCCTGAGGGGTTTGCAACCGTCGAAGTTTATGGTCGAGTTCTAGAAGATCATGATCAGAGGTACTGTTTGGGAGGATCAAGGCGTAAACGTTTACAATGGATGCAGGAGGTGAAAGTATAGTCTGCGTCCCTCAGGTGCGCCAACCACCATGGATCCATCAAGGCATGATCATCAATAATGTCAGAGAGGATGAACCGGTCTCGGGGCTGCCTGGTCGTATGGTTTCTGGACTTGTCAAGGTGCCATATTCCAGCACCCCCCTCATGAATACCCCGGCTGTCCAAAGGAGAGCAGGAGTTTGGTCAGCCGCCGGGGTATAGATAGAGCCCAAACACAAAGACTCATTGAACATCTGAACCTTGGCAAAAATATATCTGCCCTGGGTGGTCCCGCCACGTCCACAGTGTGCAAACCTCCAGGGATTTGTCAAATAAGATGTCCAACCCACTCTCCCCATGTTCCAAAGGAGTAGATGGGTGTGTAAGGGTAGTCTGGATCCTGCTGGCATGTAGTACCGTACTCATTCAATCCCTTCTGAGATTATCATGTTCAATAGGTGACAGGTGTGTTTCCTGGAGCAATGCTTCATCAAGGAGGTGTATCTTCTGAAATGAGAGGATTTTCTGCCTCTTGATAAAATTGGTCAGGGGACATTCCTATTCCAACTCTAATGCTAACCCTATGAAGCACCCTACAACTTTAGGGCTATTCACTCCATGAACAACCTGCTAGACAAAATGGCCCATTGCAACTGAAAAGAACATCCGCAAAAGACTCGAAACCATGGTATGATGGGAGACTGAATGTTGACAGACGCTCGCTTAGAGTAATTGAACGACGCTGGAGAGCTACACCCTCAGCCGACCTCCTCAAACTTCTAAGAACTTCCAGAAACGCTTATTTTAGAAAGATCAGAATATCCAAAACCGATTTCTTCAGGTCTCAACTAGACCCAGCCAAGAACCGCCCCAAAAAGCTATTCGATCTTATCAAAGCCCAAACTAAGAGCCTACCTAATGTCCTCAACGCCAGCCCACTCTCTCTTCCCAACTGCGATGAATTTGCCTCCTTCTTCGCCTCTAAGACAGAATCCATTAAATCAGATCTACTCAAGGACCTAATATCCATCTCAGACTTGAAAAAGAGCCCAGCACTGCCCCTGGCTGGTGCTCTTGCGAATAACCTCCCATTATTTAAACTAAAAAACAATGCAACTTGGTCCCACTTCAACACTTACTGTGAAGACACCATATTAAAGACGCTAAACGCGCTGAAACCCTCCAATCACGTCACTGACCCGCTCCCTGCGAACTACCTAAAAAACTTCATTCCTCTCTTACTACCCCTCTGGACCAAGATCATTAACACATCCCTCCTTCAAGGATCCATTCCAGACATCCTAAAACTGGGCAGGTCTCGCCTATCCTTAAGAAAACTACAGCGGACCCCTCGGACCCTAATAAATATTGTCCGATCTCTAATATCCCTATGTTAGCCAAACTCCTGGAAAAATGCATTAATATACATCTGAACAATCACATTGATCGATTCAACTTGTTGAACCAATTTCAATCAGGCTTCAGATCACAGCACCGAATCGGCCATGACACATATTAGACGACGCTCTAAAAATCCTCGACCAAAATGAAGCCTGTCTACTAATCCTACTCAACCTGTCATCAGCTTTTGACACCGTCAAATACGACAACCTGCTTGATCTCCTGACACACAGAATGGGAATGTCTGGAAATGTATTTAACTGGTTCGCCTCCTTCCTCCAAAATAGATCCCAAAGATTCATGGTCAACCAATCCCTGTCCATCCCCAAGCCGGTCACACTGGGAGTTCCAGAAGGCTCCTCCCTCTCTCCCACCCTGTTCAACCTGTTCATGGAACCTCTTACTGATCTTCTCAGCCTCACCAAGATACACTTCCACCTGTATGCAGACAACACACAAATATACATCAAGATACACTCACTGGAGGACATCAAACCGCTCAACACCACCCTACAAAAAACCCAAACTTGGCTGGCCGAAAACCATCTACAACTTAACTCCCTCAAAACGGAATTCCTTTTAATCGCTCCCCCTAACAAAACTCACAGTATCATGGATTGGATGAAGCACCTAACAGCTCTAAATGGACAACCGCTCATAGTCAACTCAGCGAAATCTCTAGGGGTAACGCTGGACAATAACTTAAAGATGCAGAAACACATTAGGGCCTCAACAAAAGGCAATTTCCATCTAAAGACCCTTTGAAAACTGAAACCCTTTCTGCCCGCATACGACTTCAAACAAGCAGTTCAAGCCCTAGTAATCCCCTGCGTGGAATATGGAGCAGTAACCTTATGCGGCCTCCCAAGGTCATCATAAGCCCCGCTAAGAGCCACGATCAACTCAGCTGCGCGACTCATTACTGCTTCTAAGAGAAACGCTCACATTTCCCTAGACCTGAGAGCCCTCAACTGGCTACCGTTTGAAGCCAGAATTCATCTAAAAATCGCTTGCATGGCGCACAAGGCCCTCTACCACAACGCCCCACCATACCTAGCTCAGAAACTAGTGCTCCCTGCGGGCAGCAGAGCCTCCAGGAGTGCCAAGACTCTTCTCCTACAACCTCAATGATTTGCCAAGAAAAAACTTATATCCGGTCCTTTTCTGGTATGGCTCCGAGGATATGGAATGCTTTGCCCAGTGAAACAAGAATGAACCCTTCCACTGCCTCCTTCAAAAGAGAAGTGAAAGCTATCCTCATGGCTAAATTCATGTGAACTCTATGACTATTTACTGTATTTTTGCCTGTATATATGACTGTATCTTTTATTGGTTGTGTCTTTGTATACTATATCTTGCCTTCTATTGATGACCTGTAAAGCGCTCTGATACTCGCAAGAGTCTGGTTCGTGCTATATAAAACCTTCAAAATAAAAACAAAATAAATAAATACTTACACAAAGCGGGACTGTAATTCAAGTCAGAGTTTCAAACCCACTACTTCCTGAAGTAAGCCTAAAGGAGGTTCTGGCAGTGCCATACCAAAAGTGCCAGTGGGAACCAAGTTACGTGACGTTTGAGTGGTTTCCTAGGGTCAGCTCAACTGCAGCTGTTTGGGGAAAATGACTCCTCCCCCTTCAAGAGTTTGACACCAGCCGCTGTACTAGTGGCATATGTACTGTCAGTAAATTATTTTCAGAGGGCCATCGGTCATAAGCATTCAACGCCCATGATCTTCCAGAAGAAGGTCTGTCTGTCCCTTGTGAGCACTCAGCATTTCTGGACAAGAACCAGTGAAGTTTCTGCCCCCACAGGGGATCAAACTAGTCCTCGTGGATCTCTAGGACCACCAGCTCTGGGCCTGGGATCAGGGTCGATCAGCAGCCCTGGTTTTGTTGCATTTTCCTGAAGTGTTCACCCCATGTCTGCACCAGGTGTTGGTAAAGAGGGTTGTAATAAGTTGGAACTGACAGAGGGACTGTCTGTTGTTCACTTACCAGGCTCCTACATGGCCTGCTGGAGAGGGTCTAGAATAGGGTGGGTTTGCAGGTATGATGAGGTATGGCTGACCTTGGCCATGGAGCGGTGCTGTTAGCAGATAAATGTACACACTCTTGCTAGTAGTACTAACAGTGTCACACAGGGCTTGGCATCACCATCACCATTCCTTTGTAAAGTGTACATGTTTCTATTACCCTTCATGTTTTACATCTCAAACCTTGATTTCCAAACCTGTGCTGAATATACCCAGCCGGCAGCCCATCTGGACGTGGGAGGATAGGCCTGATCCAGTCCCTTATTGCGATCAATGAGGATGATTATGTGGTGATGAACAGGTTTGACATTGAAATCCATTGGCTTCGAGTCTCTGTGCCCTCCCCTTTAAGATTTCACTAACCAACAGTGTTACATCAGACCCCTCACACCTCTCCGATGAGGAACACCCTAGACCGGTGGTCTTAAAACCTTTTAATGCCACGCCCCCAACCCCACAGCGATCGTCGGGCACCCCTCAGAATTTTTCACAATTATTCTATTCAATTGACAATGTTTAAATATGTGTAGACTTATTTAAACATTGCAGTTAAGTACTGTTTTAAGAATGCAATCAAATACATGATTGCCAAACATACTATTCTGGTCAGGCAGGCTTTAATATAGCCTTATGGCCCGCTGCCGAGGGCCTACGTGTCGGGACTATAACGGTTTCAGGGCCTTTAACAAGCGGTATATCCCAAGGCAGAAGGGCTATAAGGCTATTGGAACATTCCACCCACTAAGGGTAGAATGTATTAAATTAACAAGATAAAAACATGAAGACAAACATTGGAATGTTGGAGCTACGGACTTATACCAGCCATTACAAGCCCAGAGCTGCTTCAATGGAGATCCCAACATTCCAATGTTCTGATAATGTAGTGTAGTTCTTATATTCCCAATAGGCTCTGCACATTGGAATACTATATACTGTAGGTTAGACGTAGGACTGAGGTCTACTAGGTCTCTACCGAATATATTAAACTTAATTGTGAGTGCCAGCTAGCTCAGAGGTCACTAGAAACTTTCTTGAATTCACAAGAAGGGATTAGTTTCTGACAACCATATAAACATGACAACTTTGTTTCCCATGAAATAAGAAATCAATCTCTAGAGTCGCGGAAACAATAGATAACTATTTCACTCAGTCAATCGTGCATGCTTCGTTTCACCAGAGGTGCTGAGAAAATAGAGAGACGGGCATTTTCAATAAAAAGTATTTATTGAACAGTCTTCTTTCTCATGCATAAGAAATGAACTGCTCCAATAGCAATACTGGTTATAAAGTACAGGGCCTATAATATGAACAGTATTATAAAGTAGTACTGTAAAAGCATGGTATGGTTTCTATGCCATAAATTGACTATGCACGGCACCAAGAAAGCCTCCTGGTTCACCGACGAACTCAAGAGCTCCAAGAAGAACTGCCGGGCCCTCGAGAAAGCATGGCGCAGAGACCCTACTACAGACAACATGACCACCCTCAAGCTCGCAACTCGTGAACACCACCGACTGATCCACACCACCAAGAAAACCGCATTCAAGGAACGGCTGGACAACAACGCCCACAACAGCAAGGAACTCTTCAACATCGTCAAAGAGCTCTCCAACCCCAGCGCCAGAAACGACATCACTCCATCGCAAGACCTCTGCAACTCGCTCGCCTCGTTCTTTCACAGCAAGATAGCAGACATACACAACAGCTTCAGCACACAGCCGACGCACCCTACGACTGCACCAACGCTCCCCACCACCACCCTCCGCGCCTGGACCCCGATCAACACCGAAGACACCATCCGCACGATGAACTCCATTTACTCCGGATCACCAACCGACCCCTGCCCGCACCACGTCTTCAACAAGGCCGACTGTCATCGCACCACATCTACGGGACATCATCAACACCTCCTTCAACACCGCCACCTTCCCAGAAAGCTGGAAGCACGCCGAACTCAGCGCCCTACTGAAGAAACCATCAGCGGATCCGACCGACCTCAAAAACTACCGCCTCATCTCGCTCCTTCCTTTTCCTGCCAAAGTCATCGAGAAGACCGTCAGACAGCTGGCCGCCTTCCTCTAGATGAATGGATCCCTCGACCACTCGCAGTCCGGCTTCCGGGCCAACCACAGCACCGAGACCGCCCTCATCGCAGCCACTGACGACATCCGAACCCTGCTCGACAACGGGGAAACAGCGGCCCTCATCCTCCTGGACCTCTCCGCGGCGTTCGACGCGGTCTGCCACCGCACCCTTGTGCAGCGCCTTAACAACATCGGAATCCAGGAGAAGGCTCTGGATTGGATCATCTTCTTCCTCACCGGAAGAACACAGAGAGTCCACCTCCCCCCGTTCAGATCAGAAGCCACCGAAGTCATCTGCGGCGTACCACAAGGATCATCACTCAGCCCCACGCTGTTCAACATCTACATGAGCCCCCTTGCGGCCATCGCACGCCAACACAACCTCAACACCATCTCCTACGCCGACGACACCCAGCTGATCCTCTCCCTCACCAACGACCCCGCCACCGCAAGGACCAACCTACACGAAGGGATGAAAGACGTAGCCGAGTGGATGATGAACAGCCGCCTGAAACTGAACTCAGATAAAACGGAAGTCCTCATCCTGGGATCATCGCCCTCCGCCTGGGACGACTCCTGGTGGCCCCCTGCCCTGGGCAGCGCACCCAAACCGACAGACCACGCACGCAACCTGGGCTTCATCCTGGACTCCTCCCTCTCCATGACCAGACAAGTCAACGCCGTCTCCTCGACATGCTTCAACATCCTGCGCATGCTACGTAAGATCTTCCGGTGGATCCCCACCGAAACCAGGAAGACGGTCACCCAGGCCCTCGTCACCAGCCGACTGGACTACGGCAACTCCCTCTACGCCGGAACCACTGCAATACTCCAGAAAAGACTCCAGCGCATTCAGAACGCCTCAGCACGACTCATCCTGGACATCCCCCGACACAGCCACATCTCCGCACACCTGAGAAACCTGCACTGGCTCCCCGTCAGCAAGAGAATCACATTCAGACTCCTCACCCACGCACACAAAGCCCTCCACAACCAAGGCCCAAGGTAACTCAATGACCGCCTGACCTTCTACACTCCCTCCCGCCAGCTTCGATCGACCAACCACGCCCTCGCCGCCGTCCCCCGCATCCGAAGAGCCACAACGGGAGGAAGATCCTTCTCCTACCTGGCTACCAAGACGTGGAAATCCCTCCCCATCCACCTCCGCCTGACCCAAGACCACCTCGCCTTCAGGAAGCAACTCAAGACCTGGCTGTTCGAGCAGTAGAGGACCCCCCTCCCCCAAGCGCCTTGAGACCCTCCGGGTGAGTAGCGCGCTATACAAATGCTTTGATTGATTGATTGATAAAAGATTGGCTAAAAGTACTCAACTGGTGTTTCTAAAATACGCCTACCCCGGTGTACCTGACCTAAGCCTAGCACTAGGGAAGAAGTAAGTGAGGAGTAGTTTAAGTTTAGTGTTTCTTTGCCAAGAATCTAAGCAAGAATTCTCTTAGGGTCTAATCAGCTCCGTACCTTGGTTTAGAATGAAGGAGGTCTTGTATCTCACTCTCAGGACTCGATTTCCCAGATACCCGCAAGGGTAGTCCGGAAACACTGGAGCTGGATTTCTCGGCCAGAGAAAAGACAGCATCTCTCAGTGCGTCTGCTGGAGGGTCGGCTTCCTTCGGCACTTGTGGCTGCAGGGCGTCGGGCAAGTAGTTAGTCAATCTGCTCCAAAACCACTGTGTGTTTGTCTGGGCAAATGTAGGCATATTTATACCTTGAAGGTGCTGAGTTTGATGTAACATTGGACTTAATAACGTCATTCGAAGACCCAATTCCTCGAAATCTCCAGGATTTCTTGGATAACTTAATATTCAAGCAGGGGGAAGTCCCTAGCTGCTGAAGGCTGGTTTTTCTAAGAAATCGTTGTTGATTCTCGGAACTTAGTGGAAGTAGCCATGCCGTATTTGGGCTGTATGGTTCAGGCCTAAATATGGTAATGATTTCTATGCCTATATAAGGGCATGAATCGGGACAATTACACTAGGGTCCTAGATTCGATTACAACAATAACAGGTACAAGTACCCACAGTGTGTTTATTTGAAGTGGGGGTGGGGGTTTTGAAGAACGTTTGGAGTTCCGTCCCTTTTGAGATATACTCGTAGCTAGGATATAACGGACAATTGGAGAGCAGCTTACTGCCGCTCATTATTTTCAGCTTAAAACAAAGCACCGTTATCAGCATAATGCTTCTTTTGATCAGAGCCTAGCGCCCCACCTGGAATCATCTCAGACCCCTCTAGGAGGGCCCGCCCCAGTCTGAGGCCCCCTGCCCTAGAAATACATTTCAAGCATTCTCAGTTCCTCAAAAAAAAATCACATAAGAGCTGACAGAATGTGAGTGAATGAATCAATCAAGATTTATTTAGGAATTAATTAATATTTCACAAAATTGATACAGCAATAGCACAGAAGAACAAGTAAACAACTGAAATGCATTTTAACATCAACTAATCAATTCATAAACATTGGTAGGAAACAAGAAACTGGTGGATCAAAAGGATAAGATACATCCAACTTCTAAAACAGATTACAAGTTTGATTAAACATTCGAAGATACACAAACTGACTAAAAAGATTCTATGGTTAATCACGCCGCTAGTTAAATCAAACCTACGGAAATATGTTACCAGCAGCATCCTCCAATTGATGGGTAATAGGAATTCTTAAGATAATGAAGTCACTTTTTGACCTAAAACTCTATAGTTAGTTTGTGTCATACTGTTGGCCAATTACTACAGAACGTCCAAATCATCTAAGGTTAGGAGGAATGCTAGATTCTCACACTAGTGTTCTTAAAAAAATAATTTTCATTTAAAGGGCTTTAATACAGTGAAAATGTATCTCAATACATAACTGTTGGCAAATTGCCACTTTGTTATCATATTATCCATCCCCTCGGACTCAGCAACAAGGTGTTTCTGAAATGTATGACCACTTTATTCTGTACACTAGGGACAGCTGTCTTGTTCATCAACCAAACTACCTTTTAAATTAGTTTGAGCATCCCCAGTGCTCTCCACCTAGATTGAGAAGCCAGTTCTCGGTGAACACCCACCATGTCATACAGGACAGGTAGCCAAGTCGATAGGGAGTCATCTTTCTTTACTTGAATATCATTGGTTCACAAAGCCTTCCATACCAAAAGTGCCATGGTGGACAGAACTCTGGCGCTCTAGATGTGCTATGCTCTTTCTAGCATTTAATGGTAACTTAAAGGTTTCATTTCCAAATTCTGACAGTGACCTCGTCCTAGTCTACCGGACATAGAACTAGTGTGCTAGGCTGTATCTCAAACCAGCTTTATAGGCTTATCAGGCTTATCAGTTAGCACCTGTTTTAAAGAGAACCAGAGGCAGAAAAAGGTTTACACAATCAAAAGAACCAAATACAATCGTTTTCATATCAATTAGATATGGTGTACTGGCTTTAGAAGTACTGGTGTGAATATGTGTACAAAATGAGGACATTTTAACACAATTCCATACACAGATTTGAGCCGAATAAACTGTGTGATAACAGTGATCCTTGTGCCAATCATCCACACTCGAGCTCATCAGGTAACAAAGACAATCATCAGTACAGACTACTTACTTATCCCTATCTTGTCTCAGTCCAGGAGGGCTTTCAGTTCCATTATAGTCAAGTATACATTTAAAGTTAAGCTTTCATAGGACTATGGAATGATTATTCCCCAGAGGAACCCACAGAATTATCTTTTACAAGTTACATACGACAACAGCTCATGCAGGTGCTGCTCAGTAGCACCAGCAGAGGGCTTCATAGATTGCTTTTGCTCGAACTTTAGCACTGTATGTTCTTACAGAGGCTTTGAGGAACAGCCTTCCTTCCATACTAAGAAAAAGCTTAAAACACTTGGTTAGTCCTGGACATAGGAAGACCGACATTCTGGATATGATTGTGGCATAAAGATTTTGACAAAAAGCCAACACTTAAATAAGCTTAGCTTTATAACTGTTCACCCTTCCAAGGTGCTCACAGCTTTCTGAGAAACTCTTTGTACTCGACTCCTTTATTCCAAGTCTATCACAGATACAGTGGTCTAGTGGTCTAGATATAACACAATCTAACACCCAGTATATAAAGTTGCACTAAATAAGACCCTTAAAAAAAGTCTCTTTGGAATATGACAAATCTATGTCTACATACCTCTTGTAGCAGAATACTTACAAGTACTGAACATTTTATGGAATTTTTATGAATTATTAACAAGGGGAGTGCCAAGCCACAGACATATTTTTAACTTTCCTAAGAAATGATGCATTGGTTGGACAAAAATGACTGAATTAAAAGAAGTGAAGACCAGGTCTTTGTATCACAAGTAGCACTTCTCTTTCCATCAACACAAGAGAGCTAGTCCCATCTCAAAGAAACCTTGTCAGTCATGTGAACGCCAAAAGCAGAGCCATTCTGAGAGCAGTCACACTGTTGAGACAGGACCCCCTTCTAATGCCACCTCTACCAGACTACCTACTGACAGCAGTCACACTTTTGAGACAGGACCCCTTTCTAATGGCACCTCTGCCAGACTCCCTGCTGACAGCAGTCACGCTGTCGAGACAGGACCCCCTTCTAATGCCACCTGTGCCAGACACCTGTTGACAGCAGTCACACAATTGAGACAGGACCCCCTTCTAATGCCACCTGTGCCAGACACCTGCTGACAGCAGTCACACTATTGAGATAGGACCCCATTCTAATGCCACCTTTGCCAGACACCTGCTGACAGCGGTCACACTGTCGAGACAGGACCCCCCTTCTAATGCCACCTGTGCCAGACTCCCTGCTGACAGCAGTCACACTGTCGAGACAGCACCCCCTTCTAATGCCACCTCTGCCAGACCACCTGCTGACAGCAGTCACACTGTCGAGACAGGACCCCCTTCTAATGCCACCTCTGCCAGACCACCTGCTGACAGCAGTCACACTGTCGAGACAGGACCCTCTTCTAATGCCACCTCTGCCAGACCACCTGCTGACAGCAGTCACACTGTCGAGACAGGACCCCCTTCTAATGCCACCTCTGCCAGACTCCCTGCTGACAGCAGTCACACTGTCGAGACAGGACCCCCTTCTAATGCCACCTCTGCCAGACTACCTGCTGACAGCAGTCACACTGTCGAGACAGGACCCCCTTCTAATGCCACCTCTGCCAGACTCCCTGCTGACAGCAGTCACACTGTCGAGACAGGACCCCCTTCTAATGCCACCTCTGCCAGACTCCCTGCTGACAGCAGTCACACTGTTGAGACAGGACCCCCTTCTAATGCCACCTCTGCCAGACTCCCTGCTGACAGCAGTCACACTGTCGGGACAGGACCCCGTTCTAATGCCACCTCTGCCAGACTCCCTGCTGACAGCAGTCACACTGTCGAGACAGGACCCCCTTCTATTGCCACCTCTGCCAGACTTCCTGCTGACAGCAGTCACACTGTCGAGACAGGACCCCCTTCTAATGCCACCTCTGCCAGACTTCCTGCTGAGAGCACACATTATCTTGAGTTTAGGGGCGCAATATCATTTCTTTACAATCAACAGTAAAATGCCAAAATCCAAATCATTTTTTTTATTCTATTACATATCTAAAAACATGCCTTTCTTTTTAATATGTAAAACTTAGTCATTGTTGTGTACATTTTATTGCATCGTGATTGGTTCTACCTTTATATTATTTTTGTGCAATTAATCTTTTTTTTCATTTCTTTTGTGGAACAATCATGTCAAAATTCGGCTCCATTAGCCATCAAAAAATCGTCGTCCAAGAATGTAAAATGGTGATTTTGCCTAACTATCACACAACATGCGGCTCAGTGACTTTTATAAAGGATTCCTCACTCTCCTGAAGAGAAGCTGTGTGCTCACCCTGTCTATCACACAGCATGCGTGTTGGAGACTTTCATTGATAATCTGTATCTGGTGAACATCAGTGATGTCATTTGAGATGTCATCAGTGATGTCATCAGTGATGTCACTGACCATGTCATGAATGATGTAATATGTGACATCAGCAGTGGATTGCGGGTGCGCGAAATAGTTAGTCCAACTAACTATATATGCGAATTTCAATGGTTTTGTTTGAGTAAAATAAGGTTTTGTAAATGCTAATTCTTAACTATATATGGTCTCAAACCTATGGTTTTTTCAGTGAATTTTCAAGGTTTTGTAAATGCTAATTCCTAACTATATATGGTCTCAAACCTATGGTTTTTTCAGTGAATATATATATATATATATATATTACCTACTGGCGGTCGCCAGTAGGTATATATAGTTAGGATTTTTTCTCTATGGGTTTTTTGAAAATTCTATGTCTAATAACTTTGCCGTTTGTGGACGGAATTGGCTGAAATTTTCAGGAAAATGGCACATTTTGTTTCTGAGCAGCCCCTGAAAATTGGGGGGGGTTTCGTCCAGGGGGGGTCGAGAAAAAAGGGGGGTCCCAAAACGTGTTTTTAACATTGAGTTTTCCATAGGGCGGTTGGCCTCACTTTTAGCCCGAACGGCTGAATGGATTTGCACGAAACTTGGCAAAATTGTAGGGACTGGTAGCCCGATGTGCCTTTTGTAGGTCTCAATATATGTGCTCCAGTGGATTTTGAGAAATTAACGTTTAAAAAAAGATATATATCTGTAACAGCGGACCGGGCAGCGTCCCAGGACGCGTACTTTTCGCGCAACGGAGCTTTGTGAAGCGAAGCTGATTGGTTCTCCGGCGTCTGTCAACATTCCAAACAGTCCGTAGCGGCCGCCATCTTGTCTCTCGGTAGGATCGAGAGACAAGAGGAGGCGAAAGCGAAGGGGCAAATGACCATAAGGGGGAATAGTAGATCCTCGCTGACCCCCTAGGTTTGATGTGGAGGTTTTAAAAGGGCCCCGCGGGGCAAAAAAAAATAATAATAATAATAATCGAACGGCTGAATGGATTTGCACGAAACTTGGCAAAATTGTAGGGACTGGTAGCCCGATGTGCCTTTGCTAGGTCTCAATATATGTGCTTCAGTGGATTTTGAGAAATTAACGTTCAAAAAAAGATATATATCTGTAACAGCGCACCGCTTCGCGTACTTTTCGCGTTACGGAGCTTTGCGAAGCGAAGCTGATTGGCTCTCCGGTGTCTGTAAACATTCCAAACAGTACGTAGCGGCCGCCATCTTGTCTCTCGGTAGGATCGAGAGACAAGAGGAGGCCAAAGCGAAGGGGCAAATGACCATAAGGGGGCATAGTAGATCCTCGCTGACCCCCTAGGTTTGATGTGGAGGTTTTAAAAGGGCCCCGCAGGGCAAAAAAAAAAATAATAATAATAATCGAACGGCTGATGACCATAAGGGGGCATAGTAGATCCTCGCTGACCCCCTAGGTTTGATGTGGAGGTTTTAAAAGGGCCCCGCGGGGCAAAAAAAAATAATAATAATAATAATCGAACGGCTGAATGGATTTGCACGAAACTTGGTAAAATATTAGGGACTGGTAGCCTGATGTGCCTTTGCTATGTCTCAATATATGTGCTTCAGTGCATTTTGAGAAATTAACGTTCAAAAACAAGATATATATCTGTAACAGCGCTCCGCTTCGCGGAGATAAAATTATATGTGTATTACCTAGCTGTTGCTAACACCAGTTAGCGACGGCTAGTAGGAGATAGCGACCATCTTGGGTCCCACTTTGCATGTGAGTGATATTTATCACTAATGACATGCAAAGTGGGCATGCCAAGATGTTAGCGACTGGAAACAGTCGCTAACATCGCTATCTCCTATTATCAACTTTTGGAAATATTCGAGATAAGCGCGAATATCTCCAAAAGCTACCACCTGCCCTGAGCAGTTCTTAGCCATGTTATCCAATGGGAGGTGGATAACATGGCTAAGAGCATTAGCTCGGTAATGCATGAATATCGCGGAGTTTTCAGCGACATTAATGCATTGCGCTCGTTTTTTATCGTATTTGCGATAAACCTTGATAATAGCAAGGTTTATCTGCGATAATTTCTGACGGTAAAAAAATCTTTGCAATGCATCGTTAGGGATAAATATCGCTTAACTTTGGTAATATGCCCCAACGTCTGTTAACGTTCGATTCGAAGGAAATCAGGAATTGTTGAAAAACATTGTGTGCGCCATCTTGTCTTTTTTCAAATGCCACACTTTTGTCGTGCACGGCAGCCATTTTAGATGCCTTGACCAGATCCACTCTGTGAACGCTGTCGATCCTTAGCATGGCTCCCCACCCTCGCAAGCATCTCCCCCAGGCAGTGGTCACCCCCGCTCTCTGTTTTATGCATGGGTAATAAACCTCCCCCCATCTGCGCTGTTCTTCCCTGAGAATCACACCCTGTGCCCGCCCGACACCTCCCTTTCGCCCTATTCACTACCGCACCCTCTGACACTCCTTTTCCTCTGTGTCCGATTGTCCAGGCCGGTCCTAGGCTATCAGCTAGCCCTGCAGATGTAGTTTATGGCCACAGCTGTAAAGAATCACCCGTCTTCAAAGGAGTTATAGTAGATCAAGGCCCACACTCGATGAGATCCGTCACAGCAGAAGCGTTGCTATTATCTGAAAACCATTCTGTATTGTGATTGGGGAGGGGACCGAGCGTGAAGCGGAAGATTCCAGGGATGACTCTTTGTACATCAAAGTTTTTACAATTATGTGTCACATTAAAAATATATAGCACTCCGACAAAGTAGTAAGATTATAAAACTTTAATAATTTATAAATATATACAAGAAAACAAAAATAGTAATAACATATAAACATTTTTAGAGAAAAACAACGAAGTAGCGGTCGGCTGTGCGAATAGTCCCAACGCAGCACAACGTCCAGATTTCCGGCGTGGGGCGTCGCGGGGGGTGGGTGATCAGTAGCAAACTGTTGTGCGAATAGTTCCAAGGCAGCAGAACGCGCCGAAATCTAGATGACACAAAAGTGATGTCTAGTAAGTTGCCACCCAGCAAATAACGGCGTGGGGCGTCGCGGGGGGTGGGTCATCAGTAGCAAACTGTTGTGCGAATAGTTCCAAGGCAGCAGAACGATGGCACCAAGGTGATGTCCAGTAAGTTGCCGCACTGGTTTTGGTATCCTACAATGCTGCTCCGAATAACGGCGTGGAGCGCCCCGGGGGAGGCGGCGTGAACGGGCCTCTCCAGGTGGAGTCTCGTCTGTTGTAGTGGGGCGCCCCTTTACCGTTTCAGTTGCCATTCCGTCCGCTTTTGGTCCACTGTGTCAAAATCCGCCATTCAGCTGAGTTGCGCCCACTCTTGCTGTGCAGCGATAGGCGGCTGTCACAGGACTCTCAAAATGGCGGCAGGCTGTTTCCTTTTTGGGCCTGGTCCACTGAAATGGCCCTGGGACACCTTGGAAATCGGACGCTTGTCTGCTAGGTCTTGGACCCCATTCTCGAAAGCGTCCCCTCCGCCTTGAGAATTCATCAAAAGTTTTGGGGGCCCCGACTCCTGCAGGCTTCTGGTGGGGAGCGGCTGCCATGATTGCTCGCGGAATGACCACGACGGAGCTACGAGATGGTGGTGCTCTCATGGTGACGCCAGCTTCAGTCTGAAACATCCAGAAACAAGGTGGGGCTTTCATCGTTTGGGGGAAAAAAAAAGTTTTCATCCAATGAAAAGGGTTGTTTTTAGGTCATATGATCAAGCCTTCCATCATTAGGAAACCAAAAGTAAAATGAACCAATGAAAAGTTTTATAAACAAGTCACATGACCTGTTATGCGGCATAGGGTATAACATGCGGAGAAAATACGTTGGCACGTGAGGCGGCGTCAGTAGCGGACCGATGTGCGAATAGGCCGAAGGCAATACAACGCGCCAAGATCCGGATGGCATCGAGGTGGTGTCATAGTTGAGAGTTCTGAGCAGCGGTTGTAACACTGTCTGAAGCTTATTTGCAGCTGCTGCAGCTTCACTACGCGCCAAGATCCGGATGGCACCGAGGTGGTGTGTAGGAAGTTGCCGCACTGGTGTGGCCATCCTACAATGCTGAAAGTCGGCGTGGGGCGCCCCATTAGCCTGTGAGTTTGCGTCAGTAGCGGACCGATGTGCGAATAGGCCGAAGGCAGCACAACGCGCCAAGATCCGGATGGCACCGAGGTGGTGTCTAGTAAGTTGTCGCACTTCTGTGGCCATCCTACAATGTTGAAAGTCGGCGTGGGGCGCCCCGTTGGCCTGTGAGATGGTGTCAGTAGCGGACTGATGTGTGAATGGGGCCAAAGGCAGCGCAACAATATTTTCTACTATATTTCCGGTGTAGAAGAGACCACAAGGCGCTGAGATGCCAAGATCCGGATGGCACCGAGGTGGTGTGTAGCAAGTTGCCGCACTGGTGTGGCCATCCTACAATGCTGAAAGTCGGCGTGGGGCGCCCCGTTGGCCTGTGAGATGGCGTCAGTAGCGGACCGATGTGCGAATAGGCCGAAGGCAGCACAACAATATTTTCTGACTGACACCACAAGGCGCTGAGATGCCAAGATCCGGATGGCACCGAGGTGATGTCTAAGTTGCGGACTGATGTGCGAATGGGGCCAAAGGCAGCGTAACAATATTTTTTGTATGGAAGATACCACTAGGCGTTGAGATGCCAAGATTCGGATGGCACTGAGGTGATGTCTAGCAAGTTGGTGTGGTCATCCTACAATGCTGAAACTCGGCGTGGGTCACCCCATTAGCCTGTGAGATGGCGTCAGTAGCGGACCGATGTGCGAATAGGCCGAAGGCAGCACAACGCGCCAAGATCCGGATGTCACCGTGGTGGTTTCATAGTTGAGAGGCACTTCATCTGCAGTGGGGCGCCGAGATCCGGATGGCACCGAGGTGATGTCTAGCAAGTTGCTGTACTGGTGTGGTCATCCTACAATGCTGAAACTCGGCGTGGGTCGCCCCATTAGCCTGTGAGATGGCGTCAGTAGCGGACCGATGTGCGAATAGGCCGAAGGCAGCACAACGCGCCAAGATCCGGATGTCACCGTGGTGGTTTCATAGTTGAGAGGCACTTCATCTGCAGTGGGGCGCCGAGATCCGGATGGCACCGAGGTGATGTCTAGCAAGTTGCTGTACTGGTGTGGTCATCCTACAATGCTGAAACTCGGCGTGGGTCGCCTCATTAGCCTGTGAGATGGCGTCAGTAGCGGACCGATGTGCGAATAGGCCGAAGGCAGCACAACGCGCCAAGATCCGGATGTCACCGTGGTGGTTTCATAGTTGAGAGGCACTTCATCTGCAGTGGGGCGCCGAGATCCGGATGGCACCGAGGTGATGTCTAGCAAGTTGCTGTACTTGTGTGGTCATCCTACAATGCTGAAACTCGGCGTGGGTCGCCCCATTAGCCTGTGAGATAGCAGTTCTTTGGATTTGGGCCTGGCTCGTCTGCTGTAGTGGGGCGCCCCTTTACCGTTTCAGTTGCCATTCAGCTGAGTTTCGGCTGCTCTTGATGCTACAGCGACAGGCGGCTGCAACAGGACTCTCAAAATGGCGGCCTGTTCTTTGGATTTGGGCCTGGTCCACTAAAATGGCCCTGGGACACCTTAGAACTCGGACGCTCGATTTTTTTTTCCTTTCCTGTACATGCAAAAAAAGGTAAATGCCCGGTACGTTACACGCTTCATCTGCCACGATGAACTCTCTAGAGGAACCGAAAAAAAATATAGTTGTGGTAACTATACCATGCATTGTCATATGGAGAGGTGGCACCAATTAATTATAGTGCTGCATAAAAGAGAGATTTGGAGGAGAACCCCTGACCTGCTAGTACATTCATCAAAGAAGTGGCACTGAGAGCTTCAGAGGCAAGGGAAACGGTCCCAAATATTTAGAAGAACTTTGGAAAGATTAAAATGACATGTTTAGATTGTGGCAAATTTATTTCATGTGGACATCTGAGTGTTACTCTAATAAATACAGCATATGAACATCATCATAGTCGATGGTTGGTAGAGACATTTTGACTATATCCTGGACCTGCCCGTCCTCGCCCAAAATGGCGCCAGAATAAATGGGACTCGTAACTCCTTGTTGTGTACTGGTTGCAGAACCTTGAAATCACGAGATACGTATGCAGTTTTGAAGCACATGGCGGGCGGGGACGAGAATTGATTGAATATTTCGACATCCCTATTGATATTAAGTTCTGATGTGTTATTGATTACTGTACTGTTGAAAGTTCGAATTAACGTCACCCATGGTACTTGCCCGCAAATGTATATCTAGATAATTTTATTGTAACTGGCCCTGTCGTATTTTAATTATAAAATGTACGTCCACCGATTCCGTAACTGTTAGACACCTTAGTTCTTGCAACCTAATGGCCCGCCCGTTACGTTCCTCTACAGTGTAAATGTCTATTCATCATATACGATTACAGTTTGCTCCGTGGCCGGCCCACGTGGTTATAGGCTCGTATTTGTATAATGAAATTTTCACAATAAAGGTTTTTAAAAGAAAACATGGTAGTAGTATATACATTGGTAAAGTTTTTAATAATAGTCACTGTTTTAGAATCATTAAAAGGCAAGTGAAATAAAGCAGACCAATTACATGAAGGGTAAAAGGTATAATACGAAGGAACGCAGTAAAGATAAATGGTCAAGGGCTGTTGTGTTTTCTATTCCTGCAACATAAAGTGATCGATAAGAATCTCATATTCAGGCGTATCGGCGACTAAGACAGCAGGTCGACCCTCTTTTGCTCAACGGCTCCGTCATGGGACGAAGAAACGCTCTTTTTCTCGAAAAAAGAATATATTTTACTTGCAGGACAGTTGTAAAATTTCCGGGAAAGTACATTAGCCTGGAACATTATAACATATATTTAAGAAAAAATAATGTTCGGAAGTAATGAAAAGCGTAATTTTTAGGTCATATGACCAAGCCTTTCATCATTACAATAAGAAAAGTAAAATGAACCAATGAAAAGTTTTATTAACAAGTCACATGACTTGTTATGCTTACGTTACGCGCTGCGCGCCCCGGATGACTTCCGGATGCGCTAACGCGGCGCGTCATATGACGCATTACGCGACAACGCAGGTACAGAATATAGTCAAAATGTCTCCACCAACCAGCGGTCGGAACACAACCCCTTTCAGCAGGCTAAATAGTTCTGTTAAATGACAACAGAAGGGACAGGCAACAAGAACCATCAGTCAAAGAGGGGAGGGCTAGTTCTTCTCTACCGGGTTACATTGGGGCGCTACCGGAACTGATCGAATTGGTAGTCTACAGTGTTTCTGGATGTTTCAGACTGAAGCTGGGGTTAGCATGAGAGCAGCACCATTTCGTAGCTCCGTCGTGGTCATTCCGCAACCAATCATGGCAGCCGTTCTTTATCGTTATTTTGGGCGGGGTGGGTGGCGGAGCAGAGCTGTTTTGCAGCCATCATTGTGTGGAGTTCAGTTCATCTCACTAGTTTTGTATTTGTCATGAGGGGTTGTTCCTAATGTTTCTATTTTAGCGAGGTCAAAAAGAGATCCCATTAGTGGCCTACTGATTTTGCTCGATTCCTTTTCTTTTTTTTTACACGATTTTTCGTTATCTGCAAAGACTAAACAGAGTATTGCGACTCTGTGTTTGTTTGTAAATAGAGAATGAACCAAAGAGAACTAATTCTAAAACAGTAAATACTTGGATAACAATGAATCAAATGGAGAGAGAAGCAGGCACGACGGATTACAATGGGGGCAAAGACCTGCGTTAACTACCTTTCACTATCTGCAAAGAGAGAGTACTCCTAATAGAAATGAGGGGGGGGGGCACCATTCAAAGCAGATCAGTGTGCATAAACACGAAAATGTTTTCACTTACCACGTACTTGACATTCGACAGCTTATGATATTTGCTATTAAAAAACCATTGAAATTCACTGAAAAAACCATAGGTTATAGACCATATATAGTTAGGAATTAGCATTTACAAAACCTTGAAAATTCACTGAAAAAACCATAGGTTATAGACCATATATAGTTAGGAATTAGCATTTAAAAAACCTTATTTTACTCACACAAAACCATTGAAATTCCATATATAGTTAGTTGCACTAACTATATATCGCGCACCTGCAATCCACTGCTGATGATGTCACATATTACATCATTCATGACATGGTCAGTGACATCACTGATGACATCACTGATGACATCTCAAATGACATCACTGATGACATCACTGATGACAACATCCAGTGACTGTATGTTTCTGTAAAGTTAAAATGTGTCTTACATATTGAAGAATGAGTGGAAGTATAAGTGTCTGGACAAAGGATTTAGTAGGTGCATGACTGAATGCATGAGTGAGTGATTAAATGTGTCTCACTGAGTGCATGGGTTAGTGACTAAAGTGTCTTAATTTGTGCTTCATTATGTCTGTTGTTCTGTAAACTGCTGCATGTTTTGATCAGTAGCTATATGATTAACTATATGGGTTACTGATTGATTGTCCAAGTATTTGTATGGGAGACTGAGTGTGTGTGTGGCTGGCTGGGAGGTGTGTGACTCTGTGCAGATCAATGTGTACTTGTATCAATGATTGTATAACAAGGTAAGTATGTGTTAGTATATGTTTGAAAATGTAAGGTGCTCTATGTTTAACTGTATAGACAAGAAAATGGAAGTGTCATTGATTCTTTACAGGACTGACTAGGTGTGTGAGTAACTCCATGGATGAGTGGCAGACTGTGAGTGTCTGTATAGGTGTATGAGTGCATATGATAGTGTTGTAAAGATGAGTGATTGTATGTATGAATGATAGTATGGGTGAATGAGTGAAGGTGTGTGTAGACGTAGGAATCAGTGAGTGCGTATGTAGTAACTAGTATTGGTGTGTCAATGGTTTCCAAAATTATATTCTGTATTTAACACTGGGTGAAACAGAGGTTATATTAAAATGTGAGGAGATGCATTGTATTGTCACATGAATGATATCATCAGTGATGTGGTCATTGATGTCAAATGAGATGTCATCAGTGATGTCATCAGTGATGTCATTTGAGATGTCATCAGTGATGTCATCAGTGATGTCACTGACCATGTCATGAATGATGTAATATGTGACATCATCAGCAGTGGATTGCAGGTGCGCGATATATAGTTAGTGCAACTAACTATATATGGAATTTCAATGGTTTTGTGTGAGTAAAATAAGGTTTTTTAAATGCTAATTCCTAACTATATATGGTCTATAACCTATGGTTTTTTCAGTGAATTTTCAAGGTTTTGTAAATGCTAATTCCTAACTATATATGGTCTATAACCTATGGTTTTTTCAGTGAATATATATATATATATATATATATATATATATATATATTCTCTCCACAAAGGTTGCCCCCATGGGATTGCCACACTCAGAAGGGTTTCCACACACGTACCACCAGCAGCAACAGCTCAGCCAGTACCAATCCTCACTGACCCTGCCATACGCGTTTCGAACGCCGATGCGTTCTTGTTCACTGGCTGACAAACGGCACCACAGAAACGTATTACATGCATGTGTATTTAGTGAGTTTTCGTGAGTTCTCTGATGCTGTTTTAGTTGTGATAATCGACTAAACCTCTTCAAACATTCTCTGCAATTATATGGCTTTTATCCTGTGTGTGTTCTTTGATGGTGCTTTAGGTCTGATAATCGACTAAAGCTCTTCAGACATTCACTGCACTTGAATGTTTTTTCCTGTGTGTGTTCGCTAATGAATCCTTAATGTTGATTCACTAAAACTACTTTCACATTCACTGCACTTGATTGATTTTTCCCCTGTGTGAGTTCTCTGGTGCCTTTTTAGTCTTGATAAATATATAAAGCTCTTCCCACATCCATTGCACTTGAATGGGTTTTCCCCTGTGTGCGTTCTCTGATGCTGTTTTAGGGCTGACAATCGTATAAACCTCTTCTCACATTCACTGCACTGGTATTGATTTTCCCCGGTGTGTGTTTTCTGATGCTGTTTTAAGTGTGATGATTGACAAAAGCTCTTCACACATTCACTGCACTTAAATGGTTTTTCCCCTGTGTGTCTTCGCTGATGAATCCTTAATGTTGAAGATCGACTAAAACTACTTTCACATTCACTGCACTTGAATGATTTTTCTCCTGTTTGTATTCGCTGATGAATCCTTAATGTTGCTGAATTACTAAAACTTCTTCCACATTCACTGCACTTAAATGGTTTTTCCCCTGTGTGTGTTTGCAGATGTTTCCTCAATGTTGATGAATCACTAAAACTTCTTTCACATTCACTGCACTGGAATGGTTTTTCCCCAGTGTGCGTTCTCTGATGCTGTTTTAGGTGTGATATTTGATTAAACCTCTTCATACATTCAGTGCAATTATATGGTTTTTCCCCTGTGTGTGTTTGTTGATGTCTTTGTAGGCTTGATAACTGAATAAAGCTCTTTACACATTCAGTGCATTTGAATAGTTTTTTCCCTGTGTGTGTTTGCTGATGGGGTTTTAATATTGATGACAAACTAAAGCTCTCACTGCATGTGTCTGATACTTATCTCTTGGTTATCGTCTCTGGGTCTGGTATATACTTGTTTACATCCATTGACTGTACTTCCTGAAGGGCCAACATGACTGATAAAGCACTTGTGTTATTCTTGCATTCCCTGTATGAGTCGTATTTAGCATGTTTGTTTTCTGATTAAAGAATAAAGTGCAATGGTCACCAACTACTTCCCAATCTCATAACGTGTGTAAGGCTTCTTCGTGGGCGATTGTGTCTTTAGACTGCATAATGGTTCTGCATGCTTGCGGGTAAAGATTCCTTGTCCTTCTGGTCGGTGCACACTGAGACAGTGCTCTGTATTTTAGACAGCAGAACCCCTATTTCTTTTAACCTTCACTTGTCTGACTCCCCTCCGTTGCGCTTTTCAATGGTTGCTGTGCATTGGTCTGAAACAGTTTGCAATGCACCTCTAGCACAGAATGGTGGCCTGGTATTATTTAAGGAAGCAGAGCACTGCTGTAACCAACTCATACTGACCTCATGATCAAAGCTGTTATTGGACATGTTTACACAAGAGGAGGTTTATCAGTGTTGTCTTAATTTTCTAGAGGTTATTTCTTTGTTTTGAGGCATGGGGGTGCACAGCTGAGACTCGTGGAATCACTGAATTTCTCGTGTCCCTTCTTTCAGGATGTCTTAGTTTATGTTCGGGTTCAGCTGGCTCTGACGGCACTTATGTTTTCCTGAATACTGGAACTCAATATTTCAGATTTCGTCTTTGCAGATTTACAGTGTTATCTTCCTTATTTTGAAACATTTTGTACAATCAAAGATTGTTTTCTGTCAGATGTAAAAAGATTTAAAATTACTGAAAGGGAAACATAACGGAATGTGCATACACAATTTTTAATTGATTGTATAAATATCTCTTGATTACCATTTTTGAAACTTATGAAGGCATATTTAACCATACACAGAAATGTACATAAAAGTTGCTTTGAATATGCCACATCTTACTTATTTCAGCAAAGGTGTTCATGAGTAAGTTAGTAAAAAAAAAGGGCGCACGCATAGCACTCATACACTAGTTACAGCTTTAGGTAGATGCATATGGTCAAGGTTTTGTAAAACAAGAACAGCTCTTTGAGTAAGAGATGGATCAGGAAGACTCGAGACAGAAGGGTGGATATCAGGATGTTGCGCCATAAATCAAATATTACTGCTCGCAGAGATGCCTGGTTTCATCCACTGCACCCACAATATGCAGTAGAGCAGCAGTTTAATGATTGTATTTACTTTGTGGTTTTACTTCTCTCAAATATTTTTAAGTTTGTCAGTATTATCCACCGGGGTGGGAGTTCCCCGAATGGACTAGGAGATTGAGCTAGCCTGCTCTGTTGTTTAGTTGCCCCACCTCTAACTTTAGAGCTTGAGATAGCACACCAGCCTGGCGGCCCACTAGTTGAGAGCTGTAGTGCATCAGCATAGAAAGAGCACAGATGGTGCGCCAAAGCCTGTTAGCACCCTTTCACCTCTGGATCTTGCTCAGCACCCGAAATAATCTTAAAAACATCTCTTAAGTCAAACTACTCTGTCCATATATCCTACATCTCTGCTGCCCTCCATACAAGGAAGGGTCTGTTCTTAAATGTATTCACCGGCACCTCACATGCATAGACCTGCTTTCAACATTCCTTTTCCAGCACAAAACCTGCAAACAACCTTTTCTAACCATGTAGTTCCCATGGCTTTTCATGGATCCCTCCTCCCACTCATGCAATTCAACATCACCTGTACAAACCACTGTGGCCACATTTAATGGAACAATACTGAGGTGCGCTCATTCTTTCCACAAGATGGAGAATGCACCAGAACAGCACACACTGCACATAAGATAAAGATAAAGTGCCTTCTGCGACTCTCACACATGCCTGGCAATGACACAGTCCCTACACAGCTTTCACAAAGGGCCACAAGCTTAGCACTGCTTTTCAAATACACACAAAATGCCATAGGCACAGCTCAACAATGTAAAATAAAAGTATTTCACAGTGTGAAATGCACCGCCAAATGATCCAAAGCGTGCTGCATGCCACCAAGGTTCTTTACTATCTCAACTGCATTATGCAGCAGTAAAGTTTGCTGTCACCAAAGTGTTCTTCCTTTGAAAAAGGTTCTATGCATGTGGTATTTGTACAGCACAAACCTAACCTAAAAGAAGCTGAGCTGTCTACCGGTCCAAGGCAGGGACAGAGTCAACGAGTGATAGGTGAGGCGACGGGATAGTAGATTGTTACTGCATTTTGATCGAAGAGCCTGAAACTAGCAGCGTGTGTGATAATTCCTCAGAAGCTTTTGACATGTAGAGCGGGTCCAGGCCAAGATCAGACAGAAATAAAACATTTATAGCTCAGTAATATTCTGAGATATAGAAGTGGAAAGTAGGATGCTTGCTTCCAATAACAGCACTGAGCACTCCACCTCAGCCAATCTTTAACGATTGTTTGAAGAACAGAGCAACAGGAAGGTGTTTTAAATGCCGACCATTGACCTTTCACCAGCTGCACACGGGGGGACTGCATTGGCTAGATGAACGCTATGCTCCCGCAACCGCTCAAGTCATGCATACAGGCGCTACAACATGTTAGCCATGTGTCCTGGAACCCCCGATTCCAATTCACTCAATTTAACTACACACATTACAGTTAACTCTACCCCCACCGTATCAAGAGCGGGCTTCCTGATTCGACACCAGAGTGTCCGTGCTGTAAACTGGCTGACGCTGGCTTCTAACATATGGTGTGGGAGTGCCCACCACTACAGGTGTCATGGCTTGAGGTTACAGCCACCATAGCAGAACTCACAGACCATACACTGTCAACTACCCCTGAATCCTGCCTGCTAGGCCTTCACCCTAAAGCAGAGGGGGGCAAACACTTACAAAGGTTCAAAGACCTTGCATACATACTTTTCAAGTGACGAATAGCAATGTCTTGGAAAGCGGCCTCTGTGCCGGACACTAAGAGGTGGCTGCATACTCTCCTGCACTGTGAATGGCCCCCGACGAGCCTGAAAATCTTCTCCTGGAACGTTGCGGGGCTCAGGCGATTGCTCCTTAAACAAACGGCGGTGTCATTTATGGAGGAAGCAGATATAATTTGCATACAAGAAACTTGGCTAATCCATCCCCTCTCTTTGAGAGGATATGCCGAGTATGGAAAGCCGATTAAGCAAAAGGGGGTGGTAATGGACAGAGTTTCTGAATTAAGCAGAATACTCTTACCCAGTCAACAGATCAGGGCTTGATCCCACACCGTTTTTTAGCTCACTGCACCATCCCAGCTCAGAACCTGGCTACATGCAAATTAGTCTGTCCCTGGCCCAGTGCATCATGGGAACAGGGCAGACTAAACTACCAAGCCAATTCTTTTACTGGAAAGGAAACAAGCTTCCGGGGACCGGTTTCTGGCATTACAGCCGTCTTCGGCCCGGCTTGCTTGAATCCTGATGGTGCAGTGAGCAAGGGACTCACGTCTGAGTATAACATTCCACGCTTATGGTGGACAAAACGATTAAGCAAAAGGGGGTGGTGATGGACAAAGTTTCTGAATTAAGCAGAATACTCTTACCCAGTCAACAGATCAGTCCCCGGAAGCTTGTTTCCTTTCCAGTAAAAGAATTGGCTTGGTAGTTTGGTCTGCCCTGTTCCCATGATGCACTGGGCCAGGGACAGACTAATTTGCATGTAGCCAGGTTCTGAGCTGGGATGGTGCAGTGAGCTAAAAAACGGTGTTGCAGTCTTTAGAGTGCTGCTTCTCTGGAGTTGATCCCATAGGTCGACTTGTATATCCTTTTTTCTAGTCCTTCGTGCAAGTGCATAGGCCGTCCTTAATCTTGTGATCTCCTCTCTGTCTCTCTCTTTGGCTAGCGCCTTTTTTAAGTTCGAATATGCTTTTGTGCATGCTGTGCTAAACCATCCCTTTCTCGAGCGCTTGTTTTGCTTACCCTCCCGGGTTACTTCTTTTCTAATAATTTCGACGATGACACTGTAGCTAGCCAGGACCTGGATTGGGGTAGTGGAAGGGTCAAGACATTTGTCTATCGCGTTTCTACTTGATGTTACTATTTTCCTAGTTGTGACTTCCTGATCGAGTTTACCCCATTTTAACGTGAAGCCATTTAGGCGGTCCAATGTCAGTGCCTGCTGGTCTAATAAGTTGGACTGTGCCGTATCTCCTCTATTCTGTGATTTGAGTTCCTGGAGGGCTAGACTAACAGGGAAATGGTCGCTAAGTGCGTTGTTAATGACTTCAAAGGTCTTAATGTGTGATGCCTTGTTGGAGGACACTAAAATGTAATCGATCAGGCTTTTGAGACCCCTACCATTGAAAGTTGGCGTAAAGTCAACTACTGGTGTTTTTAACTCATTGGCGAACCCCATGTCTAGTTCAACCATCGTCATATGCATTTTATTGCCCTCAGGTGTATGTGTGAAATGAGTTAGACAGTTTTCTTCCTCATCAAAGATCCCACAATTGGAGGTGTTGCTCTTATTGCATAGCTGCAGGTTAAAGTCTCCGCCCCAGACTAGTGTATGTGATTCATTTGGATACTTTGCTAGGAGATCCTGCAACAGGTGGGAGATCTCCGTTATCAAGCAGGTTGCCTCCGATGAAATCAGGTTATTATAAAAGTTGATGATCGTATAGACCTCTTGTCTACTTTTTTCGGAGCATGATTAGCTGGTAGTTCTGCTCAAGCTTTAAGGGGATGATGTCATTACAGGGCCAGAGATTTGACACGTATGTGACTAGCCCACCCCTACTCCTACCTGCGTTTGATCTTATATCTGCGGAGAAGTATGTTTTGTAGCCCAAAAGGTGAATTGGAACATTAACCCAAGTTTCCTGAAGGCAGATTATATTACTTGAGTTTGCCAATTTCAGGAAACTATTTTCAGTGTGTTTTGGGGCTAAGCCCGCCACGTTCCAGAACAATAACCTTACTTGAGAGTCTAGCTTGTCTATGTTGTTTTTTGTGTCAAGGGTAATACCACTAATAACCTCAGGGGGGCAAGGAGCTCATCTGTGGGGTCTGCCATGTTTGAATGAGTAGGTAGATTATTTAGTGGGATTAGTGTTAGAGCTGATATACCAGGTGCCTCATGCGGACAGTTGTTTATGGAGCTTTCTGGTGATTGTGTGGCTGCGTCTCCCCTGTTTATTGGCCCGATCCTATCAATCTGGCTTTGTAGTGGTGGTCAATCGACCAACTCTAGACAGCTGTAGCTATTAAAAGTTGGTATCCCGCCCCAGGGTTCCCTTTGTGGTTGTGTACTCCTGTCATTTCCTTTCCAAACAGCCCAATCCCTACTCCAATGCCCCGGACCACCTTGGTTCCAACCCCTTTGCCAGTTATCTGGCTGGTGCCAGGACCAGTTTGGGCCTTCAAGATAGTGACTTATTGGTGGATAGAAGGACAAACGTTTAGTGTTTATACCGCCATTCGTATCCACGGAGGCCCAGGAGCAGATGTGATCCACTGCGCGGGGATCCTCAAAGTTAACTATAATGCAGTCACCTGGGATTCTGTTTTGTTGGTGCCCTATCCACGAAACCCTACGTACTGTGATGATCCTACTAACATGGTTTTGCGGCATTGGTCTATTGCCATTAAGCCAATGTTGAACTTTGTTTTTTAAGGACCAACTTGGTTCCTCTGTGTCGTTGCTCAGCTCAGGGACCCCTGTCAGAATAACTACGAACGGGCTTGCTTTGGGGGGGAGATTTATAGGCTGGGTCCACCCTCTCTTTATCCGTTCTCCCTGATAGTTTTGTTTCTGCAAATGATCGTTATGTGCAACGTTTGTTGGGAACACTTTTGGGGGAATGTATGCTGATGGTGGATTTTTCTGTGTTTCTGGGACTTTCTTGGGCGGCTCTTGTGGAGGCTTACTTTTTGGAGTTAAGGGACCACAAGTTGTGTTTTTAACAGCTGCTCTCGTCTTAGTGCTAGGAGTGTTACTGCTAATGATGTTTTTATTGGGTTGTCCTGGGTTGATGTTAGGAGTGTTCTTTTTTGCTCCCCCCATGTTTGCCAGCCCTAGACTATTTGGATTAGTTGAATTTTTCAAAGTAGAAGCTAATACTGCTATTTGCTTCTCGATAACGGCAAGGCTCCTTTGGATTGGCTGTAACTGGATTTGAATTAGCTCCGCTATCCGGGCCATCAAATGCTGGTCTGTCTCGCATGTTTCACAGCCGCCATCCAAGTCAGAGCCTATGGTGTCATCGTGAACGCGGTTATCGTTTACACTGGAATCCTCGGAAATAAGATGGGGGTTGTTTGCACTATTATACACTTTAGCTTTGTTGGCAGTATTATTTTCCTGCCTATGCTCTATTGTTTTTTTCCCCGCCCCCTTAATCTTAGGGCGTGTCGTTTGTTGTTTTTTTCTTGTTTTTGTGACTGTGGTATTTTCCTGCTTTTTTTTACTTGTGCTTTTTTGCTTCGGAATTGCACCCTCCCTTAACCCCCTTTGTTCGTTATGATCAGGTTCAACCTGAGGGAGACTGGAAAAGATGTCAGGCTTTTTTTCAAGCGCCTCGGTCAATTGCGAGTCCAACAGTGATAAAGACGCAGATAGGTCAACCAGGTTAGGGATGCCATGGATGTCCACATGTGTTTCTAATGCGGCTATCTTCTCCCGAGGATTGAGGGGGGTTAGCGCTAATGCCAAGGGCCCCAACGAGGAGCGTCTTGCTTGTGCCAATTTTGTGACACTCGTCGATCTAATAGTATTATGCCCTCGTCAATAGCTTCATTGGCTTTGGTGATAAATTGATCGATTGGGCCAGTGATTTTTGCCGCATTTTGCTGCGTTTTACTTCTGCTGCCTCTCTGAGACATTTTTAGTGAAACAGGTAAATCTGGCGATTATAAGAAAACAGACAGTAAACAGTTTTAGTCTCTAGCGTGTTATGTGAACAGGTCTGTGAAAAGTAATAACGCTATAAATATACAGACCAGCGAGAAGGCACTGAATTGTACGAAACGTTAGAGGGGTTGCCCAGTCCAGTCTTGAACGGTCTGTGACGGGATAGGACGGGCCCGCCCTTGGCCCTGGGCTTCGCCCGGCGTCCCGCGAGACGGTACTGGTGCTTCTTTTGAGCGCCTCCTGGCGCTGGCAAGTGACGCGGCTCACCGCTAGGGCTGCTGGGTCTTGTAGTCCGCCCCTCGCCGGTCTCCGCTCGGCGGCCCTGCTCAAGGTGGACAAAGAGCGTCAGGGCAGCGGGAGGCAGGCGGGAAGGTCCGCGGGAGCACAGAAGGTCGGTAACGATTTGTAGCGCTTTGGCAATGAGTGCCAACAACAAGGGCAAAAGAAAGTTCCCCCACTCGATGGTACTGGTGCTTTTTTTAAGCGCCTCCTGGCGCTGGCAAGTGACGCGGCTCACCGCTAGGGCTGCTGGGTCTTGTAGTCCGCCCCTCGCCGGTCTCCGCTCGGTGGCCCCGCTCAAGGTGGACAAAGAGCGTCAGGGCAGCGGGAGACAGGCGGGAAGGTCCGTGGGAGCACAGAAGGTCGGTAACGAGTTGTAGCGCTTTGGCAATGAGTGGCAACAACAAGGGCAAAAGAAAGTTCCCCCACTCGATGGTACTGGTGCTTCTTTTAAGCGCCTCCTGGTGCTGGCAAGTGACGGGGCTCACCGCTAGGGCTGCTGGGTCTTGTAGTCCGCCCCTCGCCGGTCTCCGCTCGGTGGCCCCGCTCAAGGTGGACAAAGAGCGTCAGGGCAGCGGGAGACAGGCGGGAAGGTCCGCGGGAGCACAGAAGGTCGGTAACGATTTGTAGCGCTTTGGCAATGAGTGGCAACAACAAGGGCACTCATTTTGCAAGTATTTTCACGTCACAATTAAGCAAGGAAAGGGGCCGGTAAGAGTCACATTTATTCGCGGGTTTCCCCAGTTTCAAAAGCGATGTGATAAGTGCTTCACGCATAGAGGGGGGCAAGGGGCCTACCTCAAGTGCATCTTCGTAGACCTCTCGCAATACCGGAGCCATAAAGGCAATGTACGTTTTATAAAACTCTATTGGGATCCCATCTAGTCCCGTAGCTTTACCCGACCGCATATGCATGATAGCATCCCGCACCTCATCCAGCCCTCTGTGCATCACTCAGCCAACCCAGGGAAACATCGTCAAGATATTCTTGCAAGCGCAGGTCACCAGTCCTAGTGGACGTGTACAGTGCGCTGTAATGCGTCACAAAGGCATTGAGGATTTGCGCAGTGTCTCTAAACACCTCACCCTCTGGGTTTTCGAGCTCTAGTACAACGTTAGGGGTACGCGCCAATTTCATCGTTGCAGCCAAAGCTTTCCCTGGTCTTTCGCCTTCACTATATCGGCGAGCTATCCAATACTTGCCCCTAAATTTAGAATCCCTAGCGGCTTCATTGGTGTACTCGATAGTTTCTCACGTATACTTGAGAGGGTGGCATCATCAGGACAGATCGCCAAAGACGCCTCAAGGTTTTTAAGCTCCATCTCTAGTGTCATCAATCGTGCCATTATGCTCTTCAAAACTCCCGATCCCTTAGCAACGCAGATCCCCCTCAACGTCACTTTGAATGCGACCCAAATAGTTTCTACGTCATTTACAGAATCTTTATTCAGCTTGAAAAAATCTAAGCACTCTTAGCGTAACTCTTCCTGAAATGCAGTGTCAAGTAACATCGTGGGTTGCAGTCGCCAGGCAGTTGTCGGGGGGCTTAAATCCGCTGACCGCAAAGTAATTTTCACCGGCGAGTGATTAGAGTACGTTCTAGGGAGGTGTTGAGATTTAACCAGTGCAGTGTAAAGCTGTGGTGATGTAAATATGTAATCCAGCCTCGCCCACGAACGTGCTTGTGCCGTAAAGTGTGTACCCTTGCCCTAGTGTAATGGTGGGGGGATGGGTGAGACCTATCAATAGTCGGGTCTAATGTAGTGTTGAAATCTCCCCCCCAGAGCAGGTGCTGTGGGCCTGTTCCTACAATGGCCGCCCACAAATCCATGAAAAACTGATGGCCATCAATGTTGGGGCCATAGCAACATACTAAGGTGACCGCAATGTGTCCTAGTCTGCCCAACATCATACAATACCTCCCCTGGGGATCTACTTTGGTCCCTGCCATAATAAAGGGCGTACCTCTCTTTACTAGTATCGCTGTGCCTCTAGCATACGTCGAGAAGGACAAGAAGACAGTGTTAATCGCCCACCGGCTGGCAAAGGTGTGGGTAGCCTGTGCTTTAAAATGAGTTTCTTGGAGAAAGGCTATGTGCACTGAATGGTGGTCCAAGTATGATATAATCTGACGCCGTTTCCTAGGGTCTCCTAAGCCCCTCACATTCCATGTCAATATATTTAAATCAGTATCCCCCATTGGTAGTGCGGTCACACGGTAATGCATAGCATATCGGGTGCGCCTGGGAATGTCTAAGGCCGCGCGCAGCTGCTCCCGGGTCTTTCTTCTTCATAATAGGCCAATAGTCCTGCAAACCGAGCCCTACAGTAATATACATGCTAGTGCAGTGTTGTGAATTAACTCTTGTGTGTAAAAAATGCACTGCGAGAGTACTCTCCCGCATACCATCAACCTGAAAACCTATCGGATCTATATGCAACATCTCTTTGATAGTCATTGCGCCCAAACGTATAAAAAAATTGTCAAACATCCAACCCCCCCTACCCCCAACTGAAGCAATCCCACCTTGCCAGAAGTAGAAACGTCTACTACAGTTCCAATTGTCCATGCAATAAATCCTATCCAAAACAATGCAAGGTCCCGTGCCCCACCCTCCCCCCACTGAGGTAATACTTGATACATCTTTCCCTTCCCTACAACCCAGGACACAACAACAGTTGAGTCCCAAACCCACACCATTCTTGTCATTCTTGCAAATAAAACATGCATCCCGTACCCCAACAGACCATCAGCATCAATCATGATAGCATCGAACACCAACTTGATCTCGAAACACACAACCCCACCCCGCTCCCACTGAAGCATCCCCAACTTGCCAGTATCCCCATCCCACCCACCATCCCAGATATTAATTAAACAACCCAACATCCACAATGTGCCAAACAAGACCATCAGGGTATTCCCTATCGGGGTCATCTGAGGAATGCACATATCCACCCCCTACACCTTGCCCTTCGTCCTGTCCGGCCTCGTTAGGGCACAGTCTAAGGGAAGGGGTGGTGCCTGGAATACGTTACCACCAACAGTCCAATAACCGTACATGGTATTCTCGGCCAGCAGCGTTGGTTTCACACGACAGAGGCTTCCCTGTGAGCATCCTAGTGAGTGCCCTTGAGACAGCACAACACTTCAGCATAAAAAAACTCCAAGTTAAATGTCCCCATTCATGGATTGTTCATCTTCCTGTCCCTCATAGTCTTCATCCCGCCGTCCCGGTCTCGCCCGCCGCAGAGCCTTCAAAAAGTCATCCACTTGCTGCGGATTCGTGAAAAAGTGTTGCTTTGCTTGATGGGTCACCCTCAGTTTGGCAGGGTACAGTAGTGCATAGTCTATCTGCAACGCACTGAGTATTTTCTTGCCATCAAGGAATTTACGTCTCTGCTCCTGTACTATGGGCGTAAAGTCAGGATAAATGGAAAAGTTGACTCCGTCACATGCTAGGTTTTGGTTGGCACGTGCTGCTCGCAACGCAGTATCCAGATCGTGGTAATTTAGGAGCCGTGCAACGATTGGTCTTGGCGGAGCCCCAGGTTTAGGCCGCGGTCCAAGTGAGCGGTGCGCTCTTTCGACAATGAATTGTTTGGAGAAAGCCTCAGGCCCAACCGCAGCAAGGAGTATCTTTTCCACGTACTCTTCCATCCGGCCAGTGTTGGTGGATTCCGGCACGTCTATGACACGAATGTTATTGCGCCGGCTGCGGGCCTCCAACTCCTCATTTTTCGCAGCAATGACCCTGAGGGTAGTATCCATTCTAGAGAGCTGAGTGGTATGCGATGCCGTGGTGTCATCATTTTCAGAGATTCGCCTTTCAGTTTCAGCAATTCGCTCTTCATGCACATCCATCTTTTGTGCAATGGCGTCCATCCTAGACGACATGCGGTCGACTTTATCCACTATTGTAGCAAAAACTTGCCTGATTTCCTGCATCAGCTGTTCTATGTCCGACGTAGATGAGCTAGAACACGCTCCAGTGGCAGTTGGACTCTGCGAACCCCCTGCGTCAGGTGCGTTTCGTAATCCTTTTTTGGTAGTCGTGGACTCAAAAGTCAGTTTAGGCTGTCGATTGTCCTGCTTACCCATTGTGAGTCTCCTGTAGGGACCTGTAGTAGCTGGGGAGGGTCGCTTCCCACGGTCTTCTCTGGAAGGGCAGGAGCCTATATTCATGAGCACAGGTCAGCACGTCTGGACGTATGCACTATTAATGTACGAGGACTTTCGTGGCGATGCTAGCATATGTATCACTCCGGCGGGAGAAGGAGCACCTCACCGCAACCCCAGAAGAATGTTATTCACCTTACTTAGGCCTGTGGCAGCCGGAGTTGTGTACAGAAATAAAGTCAGGAGATGGAGGCAGCAAGTGGTCTCTACAGCCTCAGTACGATCGGTCGGGGGGTCCTCTAAGGGCTACAGGCCTTGATTCGCGGCAGCAAAGGAGCCCTGGTAACGTGGTACTATTGGCAGCCCTCCATGGTCCAGCCAAAGCGGGCAGCAGCGCTTATCCACTGTACATAGGCGAATAAGGGCTAGCCAGATCTGCCGATATTTCCACACTTTATGGCGTTGTTATTGGTACCTGAGGTATGCCAAGCTAGCAGGAAGGATTTACAACCACTGCTCATAGGTGGCACTGAGGCGACCAGTAGCCAATTCCCAGTGTCTTCAGGGCCCGCTAGCGTAGGTGTAAGTTTGTGTGAAGTCTGCGTTAGGCACTGGGTACATGCACTGATATAAATGAGATAATGCGCTGCAGTGATGCCGCCGGCTGGTGCCCAATCCCTGCGCAGTTTCTCACTTTAATGTCTCATTCTGGCCAGGCATGCCATCGAGGTGCCCACAAAGAGGACGGTGTAGCAATAACCTCCCTCCACGCTCTGATTGTCCATGCTGAATGGTCCCTGCAGGTCCAGTCCAGCCGCCTCGGCACTGTCTGCGCCACAGCTCAGGCTCATGTGCGTGTACCCGGCCTCAACGCGGCTATCCTGTCGAGGCTCCAGGTCGTATCATCCGCTGCGCACCCGGCTGCCCCTCAACCAGGCCCGCAGTCGCTGCCTCCAGGCCAGTCACAGCATGTGGCGATGGGGCACAATTTATCTGCTATGCAGGCCGGGGTTCAGCCGCCCGGCCAGGCCTCGGCAGTGATAGGCAACTCTGAGTCCCGGGCCCAAAGAAAAAAAGACTCCGGATGGCAAAGTCCGTAAAGGGCCGTGCAGCGCCCAATCTAACCCGCTCAGGCAACAACGAGGAAGTCTGCCAGGTATGTGCAGCAGGGAGGGGGTCCTCTTCCCGCCGTAGAGCTCAGGCTTCACGTATGGTTCCCACCGGTGTCGCACCTTCCATCGTCAGGGCTTTCCGCACCTCCGCCCAACAGCAGGAAACGCGCAATGCCTCGGCCCGTCACCACACATCCATCCGACCTCCTGAACCCCTGCCGGGATGTTCCGATAGCTGTAGCAGCTTTCAGTGTCGGGTCGGTGCCCCTTTAGACTTCGCACCGCAGTATCTCTCGGGCCTGCTCGCCTCGTGGGACGCCGCAGCGTAGAGTAGCCACTTGTCCCCCGCCTCTCGATTCGCCAGGCTCCGGCGCAGCTCTCGGTCAGAACTCTGCCGCTTCTAACTTCCGTTTGCAGAATCGAATCGCCTCCAAACTTTCACCGGGGTTGCATTTCAATATCTTCGTCACCCTTGCACAATTTGATTCGGGTTTGGTGTTGGTATTCAAGATAATTTTAGGATCTTCTGGCCAGGCTGCAGGAGCCTCACTACAGTGCGGCCATTCTGCGTGCGCGCCCTCTAACCGAAATACAGAATACATGTACGATTGAAAATCTATCACTTTGTTTAGCGAAACAGACGAATGGAGGGGCTGGGCAGTGGGGAGGTTACTCTCATGTCCTTTGGCCAGATTTGCACCAGAGCGGGGACCCAATGGCTCCCTGAACTGGTTTGAGCTGGAGTATGCAAGGAGGGCACCAAATGCGCCTTTCAAGCAGTCTGAGTGTCGCTGGCAAGCACCCCCACCCTGCCCCAATACACTAAACCCTGTCTGGGAGGTGGTCACACCACCCTGTGACAGGATACCTATTGTCTGCCTTCCCGTGCGCAAGCTTGGCTCAGCAGCAGGAGGTCAGAATCGTTTCTCAGGGCGGCAGCAGTCAAAGCTTGCTGACCGGTTCTGGACGGAAGGTACCGGGAGCACTGAGAGCCTCCTGAAGGACCTTTACTTTGCCTGGAATCCTACCTCCCACACTGTTTACTGTGTGGGAGGTATGATTCCTAACTCACTTGTAAGGGGAGAGGGTCAAACATAAGTCTCCACTATCCCGAACCCCCTAGAGTAATCTGTACACACATAAAGGGATAGGGAGAACCAAACAAGACAAAACAGACTCGAATAAGGCAAAAATAAATCTGTTTAGAAAACTGACCTCACTCACACACAAATGTGTGTGACATGCTTAATCATCGGGTCTGCTTGCAATACACCCCGGCGTAGCCACACTCAGGAAGGAGCATAAGGGAGGGGAAAACAAAAAAACAGTACAAATAAACAGAAACGTATACAAAACAACACAAATGTGCCAGAAAAGTGATAACACAGTGAATGTCACCCTGTGACTGGATATCGTGATAGAACAAAGTGCAGCATGGGAAGTGCTTAAAACTGGCTCATAGATACCCTCATGAAACTTTATTTATGGGTTCCATGACCAGGATTAAAATATAGAAGGATGGGCAGTGTTTTAAAGAGAATTCAGGATCCCAAAACACCCCTCCTTAGACTGCTTGTGCCAACATGTTTTGACCGACTTACTGTGCCAAAAAATACACTGGTCACCCCGGTCTTCTTCAGGACGTCTATCCATCCCAGTCCTAGCGTCCACCTCGCTGAAGTCCGACTGGTAGATGGAAAGGGCTGGATCGAGAATCGATCAAACACGTATGGAGGAGAGTCCCACCATCGCGGGAAAACTAATTCTACAATAAAGCACGACCAATAAAAGTAAACTTCCATGTCTTCTGCCTGTTGCTAAGAGTCCCCACTCCACATGGCATTCACATAATATCTTATATTCCCTTTGGGGATAGTAATGAGATATCTGCAGCTGCACTAATAGGCAGCACTTCTCTGTGACAATTTTAGATCCACTTCTCACCCTACCTGCCATACTACAGTTGAAATTTTATATACATTTTATAAATGGGGGTGCACACCTGTTATTTTCTTATTTGAAACCAAAATCTTGAATGGGGTGCAGCAACTATCAGAGCTGTCAACTCTAGTGGCTAATGGAGTTTGGTTATTACAAGCAGCGTGGCCTGACTTAGTTGCGCACAGTTTTCCATCAAATCCCAAAAATTCATATCAAATAAAAAATCAAATCAAATCTAAGAAATCCCCTCCTCCACTTTACCTCGACTGTCACCAAATCGAGCTTACCCTTTTTGGATTTATTGATAGAACCAAAAGGAGGGACGCTACAGACCAAGGTGTTCCACAAGCCCACCGACAATGAAGGACTGGACTTTTAACAGAACCAGCGGTGCCAGGGAACAACACCTATAACCTTCATGGGATACCTGTTCGGCGCACAAGTGACAGAGACACGGGACACTTCCTTCGGCGTCAAAGATCAGCGTTTATTACTGCAGGGAGGCAAAAGTCACAAGAAGTACAACGAATTGTAAGTTCTGAGAGTCTGCTTCAAATTGCATATGTGGGTCGCTCCTTTTATACTAGTTTTCGACATAGACTAACATTACGAACAAAAGGTTACAGCTCAGTTCCCACAGTAAACTTCAAAAGGCTTCATTCATGGCATCGGAAACCCGGAACACACTGATAATAACGTTTGCCGGTTCCCAACTGTAAATGCACATCTTCTCACTATTAGGCACATTCCACTCTAGCTGTAAAAGGATGAAGGTAGAGACAAGAACAGCTGCAAGGAAGTCAGACAACAGTAGAGGAGAGAGTGTGAGGGTAATATCGGAAGGCATAATCACAGGATCAAAGGATTCAAGCCGAGCGCGTGCAAGGCTGAAACAATAGGCCTCCGTGGGAGGATTACCCTCAAGCGGAGCCATCTGCCTTTGCAGTGTCATTCCCCCGGTCATAGAAGATGCATGAAAGGAATATCCATCTTCCGTAAGGCTTGGGACCTAAAGGGTCACGAGGCGGACAGTTTCCTGCTCGCTGACTACGTGAGGGCAAGAAACAAAATGGATGCCGTATCTAAAATGGAACCCAAAGGTTCGGATGCAGAAACACGTAAATAAGGCGAACCCCGCCAAGTAGTGTAGCGAAAACGCGTACACTTACTGAACTCGTCATTTACGGTTCATAGATACCTTACTTGCCCATATTCGTTTATGTTCGAAACATTGTAATGATTCTCACGGAACCTCAGACGCTCCTTTTGCCCTCATGTAGGCAAGAACTAATCGAAGTCAGAGTCGATCTCGATATTCATCAGGTCATTCAGATGTTGTTGGAACATTATTTTATCCATCAATGCCCCTTTGGTAACAGATGGCCTTCTTATACACGTAGTAGCACAGAGGCCACATAAGGCAGGACCACACTGCACACAAAGACAACATGTGAATAGGAACGCCACAACAACCCCTATGACCATCAGAATTTTCCAACCCCACGTCGACATTAGACCCCAAAACCATCCTAGTAGCGTCCAATCTCCCTCGTCCACGTGTATGAACTCTGAGATCTTATGCAACTTCGTGATGGCTTGATAGACAGTTGGAGCATTATCTGGTATGAATATGCAACAACTAGAATGGATGACCTTACAGACTCCTCCCCTATCTGCTAGCACTACGTCTAGAACCATACGGTTCTGCAACGTCATAAGCCTATCCGCTTGAAGCTCTGCTGTCAGGTTGCCAAGGGCACTTGCGGTTATGTTGGCAGTCGACTCTACCAAGCAAGTTAACTGTCTCAGATTCCTGCTATTAACCATAGGGCCCCAGAACGGAAGGAAACCCTTAAAGAAGTCTCCTGCTTCTTGACCGGAAGTATCTTCTTTACTAATGACGCCTCTTACAGTTCTCTTGTGGTAATCTGAGGCAACAGTGAAAGTCGGTGGCAAAAGATTCGCGATATAACACGTACCCGAAAAGTCATGGGGCAACCATGTATATGCGCGATCATAACATACAAAATAGGTGCCCTTGGCAGTTAGGAAGACAGGGGAAGAGAGCATTGGTAAAACATAAGTATCTACACAATCACTCTTCCCAAGCTGAGCTCTCGGATTTCGGCCCTGACCCTGCAGACAGAATCGGCCTAGGTGAGGCACAATCCAGATCGGGGATGAGCTTTTGAGCTGTCTATCACCCACTGATATGCTGTACTCAGCTTCGCTAAGGAATTTATAGGCCTGTACTTCCTCCTCTGGGATGAGTGATACGTCAAAGATGTCTCTTTCTAGATCAGCGATCGCTGTCGCCAGAGGCTTGTGGTACGGACCAGGACCAAAACTTGCTGAGCGCGGCTCTCGATTGGGGTAGGAATCTAATGCACTACGGAACATAATTTGAAATGCTCGTGCTGACCCTTGGGAACTATATGGAAGAACCAAATACGGAATACCCCTATCCATGGTATGTGGCATTAACCCACACACCCAACAATTAGTTGTATTAACCACCAACTGATGCTGGTGCAGGAGTTGAACGAAGGAATTGTTCCTAAACTCAGCACGTCTGACTTGTTCATGTTGGGGCAGAAGGTGAAAGGAATGTGGAGAAACAGTGGAAGCAAAATTCAGATTATAGGAAGGAGGGGTAGGTGAAATGGAAGGCAATAATAATTGAATCCCAAAATATACTCCACCCACCAGAAGCATTGAAACAGTTAGGAACAACACATAGATCTGAAATAGAAAACATTTTGTGCAAAACACCTTTGATCTTTGCGCCGACATTTTCTCTCTTTCCGACAGCTTCGAGAAGTCCATCCTCTAAAGACCGTCCGTGACGTTCTTGACGCACTTCGTTCTGAGTAGCGATTGCCAATTCCCAGGAGTTCCCAGAAATCGACAAAAGAAACCGACCTAGTGTCGATAGCTGCTAAACAGAAGGAAGTACCCGCACGGCCCTACGGCCAACCCAGATGATAGGTCAAAATGAATTATTTTAATTTAATAATAGTCTCTTAGCTGCATGAAGAAAAAAGGTAAACACAATATAAAATGTCCACAATGTTCATAGCAACAGTAAGTGGTACTGTAAAATCACGAAGGGGAGTAAAAATAGAACTCTTTTATTAGTCTTTATCGTGCAGTCGAAGAAAATATCGACTTTTCCCAGGTTGAGTCTGCTCTTCAAACAATTGTTCTGATGATGAAACAGTATTCAAATGTTCAGGTAACGGATCAGAGCTTGAATTCTCCAATGCTGATGACGAAGTCAAAGTTTCTGATGATTTAGCGTGGTTGTCTGATTGCACTGAGTTGTCCTTATTTAACTGAGCATCACCAAATGGCACATATTGCAGTGGAACGTCAGTCTGAGATGATGAAATGCCCTTCTTCACCCATGTATCGGCTGGTAAAGGAAGCGGTATCTTCTTGGTGTGGGTTGCATGAACCCAGTTCTTTCTCCCCTCCAGCCGGACTGCTGTCCTCGTTGCAAGTAGCACTTGATGGGGACCCACGAATCTCGGCTCTAGATTCCGTTTTCGGCCGAAATTCCTGGTAAGTACCCAATCACCGGGTTGGAGCCGGTGACCAGGACCCTCTGTCTGTGCCGGTAGTGCCTCAAAGACCTGTTGATGAATCAAACTCAATTTAGCAGTCAGATCATAAAGATAGTCAATCAACATTGGATATTCAATCCTATCAAACTCTTTAGGCCTCGGAACCCCCCAAACATTAGCAGGACGGCCGAACACAATTTCATATGGGCTAAGCCCTACTCGAGAGTGCACGGTCGCCCTTGTCGATAACAGAGCTAGGGGCAGAGCGTCAGGCCATGATAAACCAGTAGTTGCTTGAATTTTTGCAAGTTTCAGTTTCAGGGTACCATTGTATCCTTCTACCAAACCCGCTGATTGTGGATGATTGGCACTGTGAAATTTTTGATTGATACCGAGGCCACGACACACACTCTTCATCACACTTCCCACAAACTCACTTCCGTTGTCCGACCATACAACCCGAGGCATTCCATACCTAGTGAAATACTCTTTGAGCAGAACTTTTGCTGTGGACAGGGCAGTATTATCCTTAAGGGGGTAAGCTTCAATCCATCTGGAGAATGCACAAACCACAACTAAGACATATTTCAAATGATGGCATCTCTCCATGTGGATGAAATCTAACTGAATGACCTCAAATGGATACGTGGGGGGAGCGAAATGACCAGGTGGAGTGGGAGTGCCCTTACCAGGGTTATACATCAGACACACCATACAATTCTTGACCACTCTCTCCGCACACTTACTGATCCCATCATTCTTCCATACAGGAGAACACAACTTACATATGCCTTTCGAGCTAATATGTGCTGTGCCATGAGCCATCGTAACGACGGCAAGCACATACGCATCCGGTAACATCCATCTCTGCTTTTCCGACAAATCAGTCCAACATCCATTCTCGTCTAACTTCCCAGTGCTTTCTTTCCACCGAGTCTTTTCCATTTCAGTAGCCTCATTCTGTATCTCCTTCACACTCTCAATTGTGTCCTCACGAACACTGGATTCTGCCGGCCATCTCACTGGACTTGCAACATACATTCGATTTGTCAAATCTCTAGCAGTCTTCTTGGCAGTCTCGTCCGCAAATGCATTACCACGGCCAACATCATCCGTCACCTTCCGATGCGCACTACATTTAACTATCGCCACTTCTGTTGGCAAAGTAAGTGCTTCCAAAAGATCATTCACAAGTTGTCCATGCTGGATCTTCGTGCCATGTGACGTAAAGAATCCACGTTCTCTCCACAAACGCCCAAAACTATGCGCCACACCAAATGCATACTGGCTGTCGGTAAACACATTCACCCGTTTTCCCCTAGACAGCACACACGCTCTCGTCAAGGCAATTAACTCGGCCGCTTGGGCCGAATTCTGACTCAATCTCGCAGTTTCCACAACCGTACTCAACGTCACTACAGCATACGCAGTCGTTACATCACCATTTGGCAACTTAAAACACGAACCATCCACATACAAAGTACCATCGGGGTTTACCAACGGAGTGTTTTTCAGGTCGACACAACCTTTTGTCTCCTCCTCGGTTCTTAAATAACAGTCACGCGGTGCTACATCATCTGATTCCATGCTAATCGGTAACAGCGTTGCTGGATTTAACACATTACAACGTTTTATCTGTATATGACTTGCCAAGAGCGTTAGCTCGTAGCCAGACAACCTTGCACTCGTCAAGTGCTGAGTTTTCGTCTGGTTCAAGAGAGTATCGACTGCGTGTGGAACCATTACCGTAAGCATGTTATTCATGACCAAACCAGCAGACTGTCGAATGGATACCGCAGCTGCTGCTGTCGCTCTTAAGCAACTCGGCAATGCTCTAGCCACTGGATCTAAGGTCGAAGAAAAATATGCACATGGTTGTTGCTTATCGCCAAAGTGTTGCGTCAAAACACTCAACGCGCAACCATCCCTTTCGTGAACGTATAGTGTAAACGGCTTACTGTAGTCAGGAGTCCCTAACACAGGAGCCGAACACAACGCATCACGTAACTCAGAAAACCCTTTCTGACACTCTTCAGTCCAAGGCAAAGGAGTCGGGACATCCTTGCACGTGAGAGCTAACAATGGTTTCGCCAATAATGAAAAATTTGGAATCCATTGTCTGCAGTATGACGTAATACCTAAAAAGGCACGTACATCTCTCTGAGTTCTTGGCACAGTCATTCGAGCAATCGCTGCAATTCTCTCTGGGGTCAACCTTCTCCCTTCTTTTGACAATAAGTGACCTAAGTAGGTTACTTCTTGACAACAATATTGCAGCTTGGAAGGTGACACCTTATGATGTAAGTCACACAAATGGTGTAACAACGACACGGTAGCAGTTCTGCAAATAATCTCAGTATCTGCAGCTACTAATAGGTCATCAACATACTGAATCAAAGCCGCACCTGCCGGTAACACAAAGGCATCAAGCTGACTTTTAAGTGCTTGACTGTAGATTGACAGACTCTCACAGTAGCCCTGTGGAGCGCGTTTTAGCCTAAAACTGCGACCAGCTAATGTGAATCCGAATAGGTCTCTGCTTTCCTCAGCGATTGGGATGCTAAAGAAAGCATTCTTTAGATCGATCACCGTGAACCAGGAGGCAGAGGCTGGAATCAGGGTCAACAAAGCCGTGATATCAGGTACCACGGGAAACTGCGGAATCACAATTTTATTCACTTCTCTTAGATCGATTATGAAGCGATACACAGGAGGTTTAGATGGATCAGTTCGTTTTAAAATAGGTAGCACAGGACTGTTACACACATTTCCCCGAGTTTCTTCAATGACATCCTTTTGGATCAAGTCGTGAACAATCGCTAATAGCGCTCGCTCACCATCAAGAGAAATACGATATTGAGGTATACGTGGCAATCGTACATTCGGTTTTAATTGGATCACATAAGGAGGGATGTCCAATAGGCCCACATCATTGGGACCCGTGGCCCATAGAGACGCAGGAAGGGAGCTCAATTCCGGTGGGAATTTATCGATCGATAAGTACATAGGAGAATTTACTCTCCGACCTAATGTAAGCTCCACTCCCTCAGGAGAGCAATACAAAGTCGCATATAACCGTTTTAACAAATCCCGTCCCAAGAGATTCTCACCACAACCAGTAGATAGAATCAATGGAGCCTCCAGCTCACGAGGACCAATAGTAAGGGGCAAAGGGCTGGAGACAGGATTGCTAACCGGGGCGCCAGAGAATCCAATGGAAACATTTGTTAAGCCGGACAAAGGTGCGCCAGGGAGTTTCGAATGCATGATGGAACTTCTCATTGCACCAGTGTCTAACAGAAAAGGCTCAACGACGCCAGATGTGGCAACTGCAACGTAAGGCCCTCTCTGATCAACCGGAACTGACACTACTCCCTCTCTTTGTCGATGGCTGTCCTAGTAACGGTCGTCTGACACAATCTCATGTTCCGTGTAATAATCGTCCACATTGTACTGTGCCGATCTATCGGACTTCATATTGCGCTGATCAAAACAAATATTTGCGTCCGATGAATTAAGAGGGCGCTCGTTCTGACTTTGGGCGTTACCACGACCTCTACCTCTAGAGGGCTGTTGGGGGCCACCACGACTCCCTCTAGTCGGCACACCATTGAGGCGATCACGTAGAGCAGGACAATCATACTTGATATGGCCCTCTCGCCTACAATATGCACACTGGTTATACCCAAGTGAAGATCTATAGTCAGAGTTGTCAGAACATGGCTGCATTCTATTGGGCTGTGCTCGTGGTCGATACTGCTGTTGCGAATCATTTTGATTTGATCGCGGAGGATACGCTTGCTGCAACAAAACCTTTGTTTTGAGCTCCTTCGTTTTCTTATCTGCACGATCACTGTCTTCCTTTTCCCTATTCTCGTAGTATTGAGCCGTCGCTAATATCTGTGCGGTGGTTGAAACGGCCCATGCACTTTCTGAATTCTTCAATTTGTTGCATAGCTCAGGCAACAAATTCGACACGAACTTGTCGACAAATAACCGCTGACCTCCCTCAGAGCCCATGTCCTGACCACTGTGGTCGACAAACGCTTCCTCAAACCTTGTAAAGAAATCCGAGACACTCTCGTCTTTCTTTTGCTTACAAGCTGATAATTTATCCCAGTTCACCCTCATCGCTGGCATGAGAGTTTTCATAAGTGTGATGATTTTTTGAGGTAAATCTAAAATCAACTGCTCAGGCTTAGCTCCACCGACTTGTAATGCATCAGCCGCTATTAGTGCAGCCCAATCACCACCTAACTCATTTGCGTGATTTGCTTGGCGAATTTTCGCCCAAACTGGTTGCGGTACGACATTGCCAAACAACATGTCGATGTCGGCAAGGTTCATAACAGAAGCTTCCACCAATTGGGATAGTTCCTTATAATAACCAGCCGGATTCTTACGTGGATCAGGTAAAGATTGCTTCACTTGCAAAACTTCTGATCGTTTCCATGGGAGGTGTATCCACACTCTTCGAAAGTGCGGTAAGACCGGAGGGTGAGCTTGTGGATCACCAGGCACCCAAAGTGGCGGAACCTCTCTCATAGGATACTGACCAGGAGCCGCTTTCCAATTCTCAGAGTCGTCATCAAATGACACTCGAGAAGGTACTGTCGACCTATGGGCTAACAATCGCTCTAAGGCACGTCGTACATCTCCACCTACAATCATACCATTCGAAAATTGACTCTGAAGCTCAGTTATATCGGGCGGTACAATGTCTACATCATTATTATACCATTCTTCTCTCAAAAAGTTACACATTTCTTCAAACACGAATCTCTGCGTAGGCTCATTAAACTGAGAAAACGTGTCAAAGACCATGCGTGGAGTGTAGTTAGCAGGGTGTCTTATCCATCTATGTGCCATAGTCACTAATGTCTCTTTTTCCCTTCCACTAGGGATCTGGCTCCGTCTCTGGGGAGTTTCGGAAAGATCAGACGGGAATAACTGACCAGTAAGCGGTGAATAAAGGGTAGCAACAGCGTTAGGGATTCGATTACGAACAGAAGGAGAAGAAGAAAGAAGAGCAGGAGCAACAACATTAGAAGCGAAGGAAGGCATAGTGGGAGCAGGCAAGGTAGTCGGGGTGACAGTGATATGAGGCTGAGGAGGTACCGGCACGGGAGCAGTAGGAGGGACGACTGTAGGACCGGCAACGGGCTGACCAGCAGCCGCCGGAACAACAGGAGGGACTACTGGAGGAACTACAGGAGGAACAACAGGAGCCGTAGCACCCTGTGCATATGGAGGTGGCGAGTTCATGAAATACGTTAACAGGGGATCCTCCTTAGGGTCCTCCTCTTTCTTATCAGAACTGGCTGGTAAAGCCGGATAACATTTGTCTATCCTCATGTGGTGTAATCTAGTAGAGACTTCAATTTCTGATTCTTCTCTATCTCGCTGACATTGTCATACAAGTTGCATTATCGGAGCCATACCATCTTTTTTATTCTTTTTAGACTGTTTGATTTCTTTCTGCTTGGCCTCTTTACGCCACAACCGGAAGGAATCAAACATAGCTGGCCTAGCTTTCATTTTAAACAATTTAGCTTCAAGATTATCTAAGATCGTGAGATCAAAACTTCCATGTGGTGGCCAACTAAGGACACCATCCTTTTTCGTGTAACGGACCCAGTATTTATTATATATAATAGGGCCCACACCGTGTCGACTATAGAGCTCATATATCGGAGTTCCAACTGGAGGTATCGGACACGAGTCCTCCAACCGGGAATCCATTGCGCAACATTTGAAGAAACCAAGAAAACCACTATGGCTAGGCATCGTGCACACTAACCTAGTATCAAACTTCAAGGGTTACCGAAGCGCTAAATCTTCGTGAAACACAAAACCCTCGGTTTTTGGCAATTGCAACTGTCAAATAACTACTAAGAACCACAACTAAGAACCACAAACGCAATGGAACCATGCATACAACAAAGCTTAAAGAGCTCGACAACAACTAAGGACTGGGAGCGACCCACCAAAATACTTAACTGAGAGCACAATGGCGTCACCTGGAAGGCCCGTCTATCATCTCGCTTATACGAAAGGTCTACGCCGGGCACCGAAACAGGTCGACAGTCAGGGCATCGGTCCGTCGCAGCCGTCAGGAGGCGGGAATCTTCGCGGGAAAGATCTTCGGACCACTTATTTCGACAACCGGATCGATGAAGCGGGGTGCACCTTTTCCTCGGAAATTTCACACGAAGTTCCTCACGATCGTCAGGCTTTGGACCGGTACCGCTGATGTCGCCCCACGTGGGCGCCAACTGAAGGACTGGACTTTTAACAGAACCAGCGGTGCCAGGGAACAACACCTATAACCTTCATGGGATACCTGTTCGGCGCACAAGTGACAGAGACACGGGACACTTCCTTCGGCGTCAAAGATCAGCGTTTATTACTGCAGGGAGGCAAAAGTCACAAGAAGTACAACGAATTGTAAGTTCTGAGAGTCTGCTTCAAATTGCATATGTGGGTCGCTCCTTTTATACTAGTTTTCGACATAGACTAACATTACGAACAAAAGGTTACAGCTCAGTTCCCACAGTAAACTTCAAAAGGCTTCATTCATGGCATCGGAAACCCGGAACACACTGATAATAACGTTTGCCGGTTCCCAACTGTAAATGCACATCTTCTCACTATTAGGCACATTCCACTCTAGCTGTAAAAGGATGAAGGTAGAGACAAGAACAGCTGCAAGGAAGTCAGACAACAGTAGAGGAGAGAGTGTGAGGGTAATATCGGAAGGCATAATCACAGGATCAAAGGATTCAAGCCGAGCGCGTGCAAGGCTGAAACAATAGGCCTCCGTGGGAGGATTACCCTCAAGCGGAGCCATCTGCCTTCGCAGTGTCATTCCCCCGGTCATAGAAGATGCATGAAAGGAATATGCATCTTCCGTAAGGCTTGGGACCTAAAGGGTCACGAGGCGGACAGTTTCCTGCTCGCTGACTACGTGAGGGCAAGAAACAAAATGGATGCCGTATCTAAAATGGAACCCAAAGGTTCGGATGCAGAAACACGTAAATAAGGCGAACCCCGCCAAGTAGTGTAGCAAAAACGCGTACACTTACTGAACTCGTCATTTACGGTTCATAGATACCTTACTTGCCCATATTCGTTTATGTTCGAAACATCGTAATGATTCTCACGGAACCTCAACAAGAATGCACTTTTGGCATTTGACAGTTTCCATCCTAAGTCCCTTAGGGACAACTTGCCGATGGGTCAATTCTTCTGTGTATGCCGCAATTGTACAGAACGGGCAGATTTTACAGCAGAGGCAGACCTTTTATCCTCGAAACTCCAATACAGAGGTTATCCGACTAGGATCATAAAACGAGCCAGAAAGAGAGCTTACAATGCCAATCGTGAAGCACTGTTGTCAAAAGCCATTAGAACAAAAATGAACAAACCAGTGTTTGTTTCTAATTTCAACACTGCATCACAACAGATCAGACGGACCTTACTACGGAATTGGAAGATCCTTAACTCCGGTGGTTTAAACATGGACAAACCATTATTCTATTTTAAACGGAGTCAAAATCTTAAGGACTTTCTCGTTCACACAAGGCCCCGTCCGCCTCCCAAAATCAATACGACTAATACATCTACAGGTTTACCTAGCCTGATGGGCCACACACTTTGTGGCTCATGTAGCGTCTGTCATTTGACATCGAACACCAAGAACATCGACCTGGGACTTCATTCCCCCTGGGAATAGAGATCCCATACCAATTGCAACTCGCAGGGGTAATTTACCTTATCACATGCCCATGCCAAAAACAGTATGTAGGCATGACCAGTAGGAAGGTGAAGACGCGCATTACAGAACATCGAAGAACTATTAGATGTGGCAGATCTAATACTAGGCTGACATCACACTTCCTAAAGGCAGGGCACTCTGCTGATGACCTGAGGTGGACGATCATCGAAAAGTTGCAGTGAGGTAGGCACTCTGCTGATGTTAATCGCACCTTACTGTTGTGGGAACAAAAGTGGGTCTTCCGGTTCAAGAGCCACATAATGGGACTAAATGATGATATACTGTGGCACTCATTGAGCAGGTGATAAGGGACCCCATGTTCCAGACATTTTAGGGCGAACGATGCCTAAAGGTACTCTGTTGTTGGCTTTTCCTAGCAGGGATTAATATGGATAGCCAGAGGATATGTTATTTTTCTCTGGCGTCCTTCTCCTGACTCTGCCACTATAGGGCTATTTCCACCTATGAGACTATTTTGTTTCCGTTCCATCTACCTGGTGTATAACATCCATGGCTTGATTAAAGCAGCCCAGTTGATATAGGTAGGAAGCAACTCATACTTCTCCCTATTTTACCTGCCCCCTTTCCCCGCATCTATCCCATTCAACCAATTACCCCCCAACCGTTTCCCTTCCTCTCCCCCCTCTCTTCTCCCCACCCATCTGGATTGGGTGGATGGTGTGCGAAGTCTGGATGCTGATGAACTAATCCCCGAGAGGAGCTTGTACACTCATGGGATGATTTTCCCTGTTTATTAATATTTAGTTTACTCCCCAGGTGATTTTTTCCTCGCATGTTAAAATGAGGGCAACGCTTACACTGATAACAATCCAGTGCGATTTTGCAGTCATGGGGGCATCGTTTTCAGTATTGTTGTGCCCTTCTTACCTTCCCTTTGGCTTAGATGGGGCAGTCTGTCGGGACACACTTTGGGTAGACACTAGTTCTCCCCGTGATCTCGCTGCCTTGCATAATTTATCGCACACGCCCTCCAGCGTGCTTTCATTGTTGCTGAGACCAGGCTGCTTGCCTAGACAACACTGGGGAGATACTACATTTCCCAGTGGCCGCGGCGCCCTGCGTATTTTGATGCATGCGCCCTATAGCGTCTGTGTGAGGGCGGCTGCGACTTTGACAGAGTTTGACATAAAAGAATGGAGCAGCCTCGCGCTTCGTTACCTGCGCGGCGTTCCAGAAGCATGTACAGATTGGCGTGGTATTCCATCGGAACAGTAAGGAGTATCGCACAGAGGGGGAGGCTTTTGAGATTTCATGTGTCTTTATTTCAAACTGATGGAGAAACTAGTGTATATACAATCACTCGGGTGTATACAGGCTGGTTTAGGTGAACATGGGACCTTTCTCAGTAGTGCCCTATCGCTGGCCCGTGACTATAGTTTTCCTACTTTACCTTCTCTTCTTGCGAACACAGGTTGTGTTCTTTGGAATCCTCCCTGCTGGGCGCCCTGTCGAGCTTTTTATAAAGATAAACTCGGTAAGTTTGCCATAGGAGTGGGGCACATTTGTTTGTTACCATGCTGAACGAATGTGGATGATGTAAGATCCTTTGCAGTAGTATGTGCTGCAGTGGAGTGTGGTGTACCTTATGCCGCAATATATTGTATTGAGTGTATGATGAATTAACCCACCTTGCCTCAACTGTAGTACGGTTGGGGATAGTATTGAGATATTATATGAATGCCATGTGGAGTGGGAACTCTTAGTAACAGGCACAAGACATGGAAGCTTACTATTATTGGTTGTGCTTTAGTGTAGAATTTGTTTTCCCGCGATGGTGGGACTCTCCTCCATACGTGTTTGATCGATTCTCGATCCAGCCCATTCCATCTACCAGCCGGACTACGGCGACGTGGACGCTAGGACTGGGATAGATAGACGTCCTGAAGAAGACCGGGGTGACCAGTGTATTTTTTGGCACAGTAAGTCGGTTGAAACATGTTGGCACAAGCAGTCTAAGGAGGGGTGTTTTGGGATCCTGAATTCTCTTTAAAACACTGCCCATCCTTCTATATTTTAATCCTGGTCGTGGAACCCATAAATAAAGTTTCATGAGGGTATCCATGAGCCAGTTTTAAGCACTTCCCATGCTGCACTTTGTTCTATCACGATACCCAGTCACAGGGTAACATTCACCGTGTTATCACTTTTCTGGCACATTTGTGTTGTTTTGTATACGTGTCTGTTTATTTGTACTGTTTTTTTGTTTTCCCCTCCCTTATGCTCCGTCCTGAGTGTGGCTACGCCGGGGCATCTTGCAAGCAGACCCGATGATGAAGCATGTCACACACATTTGTGTGTGAGTGAAGGCAGTTTTCTAAATAGATTTATTTTTGACTTATTCGAGTCTGTTTTGTCTTGTTTGGTTCTCCCTATCCCTTTATGTGTGTACAGGTATGATTCCAACATGTTTGATATCAAACATGACAGGGTTTGTTACAGCCAGTTTAGAGATGGTCATCGCGTAATGATGCATGGCCACTCAATGTATCGTAATGGCTGATGCACTTACAATCCGGGACAATGTTCTCCGAAGGTTGTAGGGGTGTTCTGCTCATGCAGAGGCACTGTCACACTTAGAACCCGGGAGAATGGACTCCGTAGGCTGCTGGGGTGTCCTGCTCATGCAGGGGCACCCTCTCACTTAGAACCAAGCACTCTGTTATCAGGATTGCAAAGGCCTGCCATAAGGGTGACTTATAGGTCTTAAGGGCAGTGACACTAAATATAGGAAACCTATATCTTTAGTAAGTGGTGCTAGCACCAGCTTACACAGGCTGCAATGGCAGACCAATAGACACAGTTTGATTGGTCTCTCATGGGTGGCACCTCAGTACTAAAAGAACACAGTTGGCTGCGACATGGTTGCTGTCTACTCCTCTTGGACCTCTCAGCTGCCTTTCACACGGTTGACCATAACACTAACACAAAGACTCCACAAAGCCGACAGAGGGAACTGCTTTAGACTGGATCACGTGCTACCTGTGAAACAGAACTAATGTCATCCATACCCCACCTTTCTCGTCCAAACCATACTCCACAAAAGCAGGGGTCCCTCAAGGCTCTATCATCTCGCCCATGCTTTTCAACATCTACATGATCAATCAATTTCACCTCACATGCTATAATTATGCAGATGACACGCAAATACTCCTTCAACTGGAATGCCCCAAAGACATTGGAAACTCACCAATTTTCAGTTGTTTCAGAGCCGTGGATGATTTGGAGCCACCTCAAATTGAATGCTTCCAAAACGGAAATACTCACCTGTGGCAATTGGAAACATTATGATCGCTTGCCGCTTGGCGTGATGAACTGGGATCACCGTTTAAAGTATCGAAGGAAGTAAGAAACCTCGATTTGACCATGGACTCCAAGCTATCGATGAATGCCCAAGTGGACAAACTAGAAAGATCAAGCTTTGTTATTATAACAACTCTGCTTTAAATCTTCCCCCATTTGAGATTTCCACACAAGGTCCAAGCTACCATCTCCCTTGTGTTGTCCAAACTCGATTACGCCAAAAGCCTCTACTACGGATCACCTTTAACGACCATGAAAAGACTATAACGGATTCAGAACTCAGCTGCCAGACTACTCTTTTAAATCAAACCGCTAGACCACATCTCCCCTGCCTTGAAAGCCCTGCATTGGCTCCGCCAACGCTATTCTGAGGACACGGCAACACTTCCACTAAACGGTCTAAGCAGACTGCAACGTTTACCTTTGTTCGCCTGTCCCGGCTGTCTTTTCTGCTGCACGCCAACACTCAGCGAGGTCCGGGGGACCACAAGCACCAGCATTCCCCCTGTGGCGCCGGTCTGTGACGCCATCAGTAAGCGTAGGGAGGTAATTGAAATTCAGAGTAGGGCTCTCGCACCGCGGGACGCGCGCGGGCGTGCGCCTGGCGAAGCTTGGGCCAAGGGCGGGGCCGTCCTAAGCCGGAGGAGGCTGGGCTGGGCCTGCTCTCTAACCCCTAATCCCTGGGACCCGTATTTAAGGTACTGTGGTTATGTCCTCCAGATTGCTAAACTTTTGAAATTGTCCTTTCTTTTATTGGCACCCAGTTGGCACAGTGTGTATCACAATTGACTCTGGACTGAGAACACTGAAGAACGTATGTGTAGATTCCTCTGCTTACCCTGCTGGTCTTAGATAGTACTTTCTAGCACTGGTTCACTTACTAAGTATTCGTGTAGTTGCGTATAGAGCACCGAATTGGTGCTTTCAAGAGGAACCTCTTGCATCCACCTCAAATTTAAACCTAATAACTAACACGAGAGTCTCATCTTAAAAATATTTCAGAATGGGGAGAAGAGCATGCGTTGAGAAGAAACAGACCCCGGTCTTGTCCAAACCAAATAGTAAACCTACCTCTATTGACAGGATGCTAGAGAAGGCTCTAAGAGCCGTGGCAACTGAAATAGAGCGGACCGAGAGACGACTGTCCCTGACCCCAAATCTAGAAATTGCACAGACTGACCCGAGTATCTTACAAATCTCAGGGGCTTCTATAACTGACCTCTCCAGTGACCAAACGCCAATAATAGAAGTAGTTATCCCCGAGCCACCCAGGGTTATTACCCCAAACCAACCGTACAGAAAAGGCAAACCTAAACCTAAGGCGAAAGCACCTGCAAGAAGGTAGAAGCCCCAGGGTGTTACTTCTGATAATGGGAAACTTGGGATGGGGAACCCAGAAGAGAGCATGGAAACCATAAGTGATCAGCCAGTGTGGGTTACAAAGTTGGTGGTGGATCTGCAGATCCAAATGAGGGATATAGTTAAGGATGAACTTAGATCGTTACAAGAGAGGGTTGACAGGCTGTCTGTACTTTTTAATAATTGGATAAGTACAAGGGGGGTGCCCGTGGTATTGCTGGACCTGAATGCGGGTCACGAGTGCACACCACTATAAGCAATGCATTGGTTAATCCTAGCCTCAAACCTAATGAACAAGCCCTGCCTCTAAAACCAAATGGGGAGATTCACACGTCGGAGGCCATTAGAGATAGCCCTGCAAGGCCCACACCGGTTACCTCTAACCAAGCTAATTGCCCACCCCCATTGTATAAATCCACAGGGCTACACCAATCAAACAATAGGCAGCTGGGGGAGGCGCCTCTACAAACATAGAAGCCACCAACCACTTTTTACCCCCTCCAGTTATAAATCTACCACCCGCATCAACTCCGGATGTCCTCATTCTTGCAGGTATCCCTGAACTTAGAAGGGATCAAGCTGAATCTCATCAATAATTTATAAAACAAATCTGTTCACTGGCTTGTAAACCACAGATATTTTAGTTATGAGGATGTGGAAGAGATCCTAACCACGCGCAGGGTGGGATGGAAAGGCAGACGATATAAGGATTTACATGGAGATTGCATAATAATTCATTTTTGAAATCCGTTGATGACCCAAAACTTTTTAGCTAGAGAGGATGGGAGAAAAATGGGTGGTATTCAAGTACTCCCTTAGGGTTATTTCTACCCCCCAACAGGCCCTACAATGACATCAGGCATTCAGAGCGGGCTGGAGAAATGATCCTAATAACCGTGAGTTGACTCTTCAGCACTGGCAAAAGCAACCTATTTTTAACATTCCCACTGTAAATAGACTTAGCTGCTTGGATGGAGTAAACTGACTTAAGGAAAACCCCTCTATCATTAAGGTACAAATGTGTCCACCCCAAACAGAAACCCAGATCCAGGTTAGTGATATAGGACCATGTATCCCACGCAGGGAGTGCCCAACCTGTGGGGGCATGAGCGGTTCCCCTGGTTGCACCCACAAAGGCGATGACTCGGTCCGGAGGGATAATCCTAAATTTTGTTTACCCGTGGGGTCAAATTTTAAGGATAAAAAGTGGAAAGATAAAGGCCGTATGGCAAGCACCCCCCCCCCTGCCGCCTGGTACACCGAATCCCCCTAATTGTTCAAAAACAAGGGTCCTATCATGGAACGTCACAGGTCTGAATAATAAGATAGATGATCCTAACTGCGGCTCTTTTATTAGTCAATTCGAGATCTGCATGTTTCAGGAAACATGGGCTAGAGGGGAGGTCCCCAAGTTGGGTTTTGCCACCTTTAATATCCCCGCAACATCTGGGGGTAAAGGGAGACCATCAGGAGGCCTTAGAACATGGGTGGGAGTTCATCTAGGATGCACGGCCAAGCAGATCGACACAGGATCGAATGATATACTATGTGTTTTACTCCAGTTTCCCTTAAAGATTTCCGTTTCTCTTTTAAATGTATATTGTAGACCTACGGTCCTGGGAAAGGAGTCAATTACATTGGAAGACCTAACTACGTTCTTAGGTACCATTGCTGAAAATCATATGGTGATCTTAGGAGGGGATTTCAATTGCCAGTTCGAGTCACTAGAGGGAATGCTCCTGGACAGCCTATATGACAAGGATAATTTTTGGGCAATCCCGGAGACTAGATGTCTACCAGTTAAAAAATGGTCCCCTCTGGTGATTCAGATGAACTGCCTTGTCTTGAATCACTCCCTAAGAGCTTGCAATGGTAGAACTATGTCTGAAACATCAAGTAGTTATACCTTCCATAGAAATAACTGTGGCTCTCTATTAGACTACATCCTAATTGACTCCAAATCCTGGGATAGGTTAATCGATTTTAGGGTTGTTCCACGGCTAGATAGTGACCATCATGCGCTAGTGCTTGTACTAAAGGAGTTTATTCCTGGTAGCGTCCCTAATTCAGATAACCCTATTGATGTCAGATTGACACTTTCCAATTGTAGGCGACGAGTGCGATGGACCGATTTTAGTCAATCGCAAGATAAATTGAGCAATTTATATGAAGCCCTGGTCACAGTGCTCCTGACGGCATCCAACTTAACAACCCATAATGGAGCAGGTACAGATCCTGAGTTGGTCACAATAAACCATGCTAGATTAGGAGAAATCCCATTGGACTTCTTGTATTCCAAAAAAACAAACCAGCCTAGCAGGATGCACCCCCACCCTTGGTATAATGATCAATGCCGCAAAGCCAAAAGATCGTTGGCATCGTCCGTCCAGGCTAATGATCGCCTACAAATGAAATCTGCCAGGACGGTATTTAAAGTGGCCATCTTTGAAGCCAAAAAAGGGTGTGAAAAGGATAAGCGGGATGCTCTGCGAAGCGCCTTGGGGGCCAGGGACATGAGGACCTTTTGGAAAGTTGTCAACACTGGTAGTTCTGGTGTTAAATCACTGGTAGACCCAAATCTGGATGAAGAAGTCTGGCGGGAACATTTTGAATCTCTCTATTCCAAGGAAGAAACATTGACTAATGAGATATTTGAGGGAAGCCCTATGGGGATTGACCATTCCCCCAAATTGAGGGAAACTAAAGAACCCTATGACGGTAGCATTAGTATAAGTATAAATGAAATCAAGGGAGCTCTAGTAAAAATTGCCCCAGTCAAAGCACCCGGCCTAGACAAAATCCCTGGGGACCTTTTTCACAGTGAACCAACTGTCTGGGCTCCATATCTTTGGGTGATATTTAATACCATACTTCAGGGCATGAAGATTCCCCCCAGTTGGGCTGGAGCGGAAATAATTCCCATCTATAAAAAATGTTCACCGCTCTTACCAATTAACTATAGGCCAATTAGCCTGATAGACATCACACAAAACATCTTTGCGCATGTATTGCTGTTTAGGTTACAAACTTGGATGGAGGAACGGGAGATATTATCCCCTTTACAGGCGGGGTTTAGGGAAAAACTGTCCACTTTGGACCAAATACTCAATCAATCAATCAATCAATCAATCAATCAAGTCATTTGTAGAGCGCACTACTCACCCGTAGGGTCTCAAGGCGCTGGGAGGGGGGGGGGGTGCCGCTACTGCTCGAACAGCCAGGTCTTGAGCTTCTTCCTGAAGGAGAGGTGGTCTTGGGTCAGGCGCAGATTGGTCGGAAGTGAGTTCCAGGTCTTGGCTGCCAGGTAGGAGAAGGATCTTCCTCCTGTTGTCGCTCTTCGGATGCGGGGGACGGCGGCGAGGGCGTGGTTGGTTGATCTGAGGAGGCGCTTGGGAGTGTAGAAGCTGATCCGGTTGTTGAGGTAGCTCGGGCCTTGGTCGTGTAGGGCTTTGTGCGCGTGGGTGAGGAGCCGGAAGGTGATTCTCTTGTTGACCGGGAGCCAGTGCAGATCTCTCAGGTGTCCGGTGATGTGGCTGCGTCGGGGGATGTCGAGGATGAGTCTCGCCGAGGCGTTCTGGATCCGCTGGAGTCTCTTCTGGAGTTTGGCCGTGGTTCCGGCGTAGAGGGCGTTGCCGTAGTCCAGTCGGCTGGTGACGAGGGCTTGGGTGACCGTCTTCCTCGTCTCGGTGGGGATCCACCGGAAGATCTTACGTAGCATGCGCAGGATGTTGAAGCATGACGAGGAGACGGCGTTGACTTGTCTGGTCATGGAGAGGGAGGAGTCCAGGATGAAGCCCAGGTTGCGTGCGTGGTCCGTCGGTTTGGGTGCGGTGCCCAGGGCGGGGGGCCACCAGGAGTCGTCCCAGGCGGAGGGCGTGGAGCCCAGGATGAGGACCTCCGTCTTGTCTGAGTTCAGTTTCAGGCGGCTGGTCGTCATCCATTCGGCTACGTCTCTCATCCCTTCGTGCAGGTTGGCTCTGGCGGTGACGGGGTCGTTGGTCAGGGAGAGGATCAGCTGGGTGTCGTCGGCGTAGGAGATGATGTTCAGGTTGTGTTGGCGTGCGATGGCCGCGAGGGGGCTCATGTAGACGTTGAAGAGGGTTGGGCTCAGCGAGGATCCTTGGGGTACGCCGCAGATGACTTTGGTGGCCTCTGATTTGTACGGTGGTAGGCGGACTCTTTGTGTTCTTCCGCCGAGGAAGGAGGTGATCCATTCCAGTGCCTTCTCCTGGACTCCGATGTTGCTGAGGCGCTGTACTAGGGTGCGGTGGCAGACAGTGTCGAAAGCCGCGGAGAGGTCCAGGAGGATGAGGGCCGCTGTTTCTCCGTTGTCCATCAGAGTTCGAAGGTCGTCGGTGGCGGCGATGAGGGCGGTCTCCGTGCTGTGGTTCGCTCGGAAGCCGGACTGTGAGGGGTCGAGGGATCCATTCGTCTCGAGGAAGGCGGCCAGCTGTTTGTTGACGATCTTCTCGATGACTTTGGCCGGGAACGGGAGGAGCGAGATGGGACGGTAGTTCTTGAGGTCGGTGGGGTCTGCTGTGGGTTTCTTGAGGAGAGCGCTGATTTCGGCGTGCTTCCAGCTCTCAGGGAAGGTGGCGGAGTCGAAGGAGGTGTTGATGATGTCCCGCAGGTGGGGTGCGAGGACAGCGTCGGCCTTGTTGAAGACGTGGTGAGGGCAGGGGTCAGTCGGAGATCCGGAATGGATGGAGTTCATGGTGCGGATGGTGTCTTCGGTGCTGATCGGGGTCCAGGTGCGGAGGGTGGTGGATGGTGGAGTCGTTGCGGTTGTGGCTTGCGTTGGTTGGTTGTTGAAGCTGTTGTGTATGTCCGAGATTTTGTTGTGGAAGTAGGACGCGAGGGAGTTGCAGAGGTCTTGCGACGGGGTGATGTCGTTGTTTCCGGCGTTGGGGTTGGAGAGCTCTTTCACGATGTTGAAGAGTTCCTTGCAGTTGTGTGCGTTGTTGTCCAGCCGGTCCTTGTATGCGTTTTTCTTGGTGGCGCGGATCAGTTGGTGGTGTTTCCGGGTGGCGAGTTTGAGGGTGGCCATGTTGTCCGTCGTTGGTTCCCTTCTCCAGGCTTTCTCGAGGGCTCGACAGTTCTTCTTGGAGCACTTGAGTTCGTCGGTGAACCATGGTGTTTTTCTGCTGCAGGATCTGCTGGGCGGGGTCCTCAGAGGGGCGAGTTCGTCCGCGCAGTTGCTGATCCACTTCGTGAGGTTGTCGGCGGCCTGGCTGGGGTTCGCTGAGTTGGCGGGAGGGTGCTGGCTCAGGGAGGCGGTGAGCTGGTCGGCTGTGATCTTGTTCCAGCTTCTTCGAGCAACCTGTTGCTGGAGGTGGTGGATCGTCGTTCTTCTGAAGGTGAAGTGGACGCAGCTGTGGTCCGTCCAGTGGAGTCCTGTTGCGTGGCTGAAGGTGACTCAGGCTTCAACTGTACTGGAAGACCGTGTGTCTAGAGGGTGGCAGCCTCTATTTAATATTTGTAGACCTGGGGTCAGCCTTTGATTTGGTCCCAAGGGAAAAACTTTGGACGGTCCTCCATGAGATGGGGATTCCAACATATCTGACCCATCCCATCAAGCGGCTGCACGCAGATAACTTTGCCCAAATCAGGTTTGGCAATAATGGAAAGTTAACTGCACCCATCCCGATCAAACGCGGGGTTCGCCAGGGCTGTGTGCTCGCCCCCACTCTCTTCAGTCTTTACATCAATGGCTTGATAGATCATTTATTAGTCGAGAAAGACCTTGATGCACCTAAGTTAGCCTCCCGAGAAATCCCAGCAATGACGTTTGTCGACAATACTTTATTAGTATCCAAATCACCTATAAGGATCCAGAGGGTACTCAATAAATTTGAAGTATTCTGTAGTGAAAGAAGATTAGAAATTAATCTACAGAAAAAATCATGTATGGTGTTTAATAGCTCCAAAAGTGCATGAGCAAACTCCTCATTAAATGGTAAACCCCTAGAAAGAGTTTCCTCGTTTGACTATCTCGGCATCACAATCACAGAAACTATGGATTGGGGGGCACAAATTAAAAAATTGGCACTAAAATGATCACATATCATCAGGTGGCATTATGAAGGTCTTCTGTAAGTCTAATCAGAAACCAGTGAGTCCAGCCATTGAAATATATAAGGCCCAATCCCCGGGAGGGGCGTTATACGGTGCAGAACTCTGGGACTATACAAGACCCGAGAACTTAACGCAGGTAGAGAACAACTTCCTGAGACAGCTGTTAAAGCTCCCACGGAGCACACCGCTAATTCTGCTCCGATTAGATCTGGGTCTTATGGCAATCGCTGATGTAACCAATTTTAAACCCTTATTGTACTGGCGTCGCCTGTGGGTCACCCCAGAACTTTTATCGTACAGGGAGGAAATAAAAGAAGTAATGGACCTAACGGGGGCTGCCAAACTCCTGTGGCTCACGTACATAAAGCGCATGCTGGTTAGTATGGGGCTGGGGGAACTTTGGGCTGATCCTGAGTGTGCCTGCTCCTTACTCCCTAGGAAATCATTAAAGGCCTATTATGGAGAGTATAAAATGGCACAGCTTCAGACTTGTCCCCGAGTAGGTACGGTAAGCTCCGCCTTTTTAGATATCAAAGATAGGTTTAGCTTTGAGACGGCCCTAGATGATATCAAGCCGGCAGCTGCTAGAAAGCTTTACCTTCAGTTTAGTGTACAGTTGGGGGGTTTTACCCAAATGGAGTCACTGGGACCTGGGTTAATTGAGTATTATGAGGAAGGGGTCCCAATGGGAATGAGAACATATAATGAAACTTGATAAAGAAAAATCATGTAGACATTACATCAAGCCACATTGTTTTAATCACAATGGGGATGAGTATTCAATAACATCACTAGTTGAGTGTTAATTAAACGGTGGAACAGTGCCCCAGAGGGGGAGGGAAAGGGAGGGTGCGTGATGTTGTGAGGATACAGTGATAAGGAAGGGTTGTAGGTGACAGAATAATCAATACTTCCAACCAATTAATTCCAATGGTTACATACTATGTACAAGACAAAACATTAAACTATAAATCAGGACATATCATACTCCACACAGTGCAACATATGAACAGTTGGGACGTGGAGTTGATGGTTACAAACAGATAGTTGTCGACGTTTCGACCCTCTAAAGTAGGCAGGTATTGTTATATCCTTGCAGCGGGGTCTTCTTCAGGACAGGAAAGTCGGGGCAGACCACCTTACTGGAGTCACTTGTGGGGTTAAGGACACTCGGTTGATGGTTCCCGTCAGGCTAATCACTCCGCGAAAAAAGATCGAGAACGAATTCAATTAATGGACAAATCGTCGAGTTGATCGGAGGCCGAATGAATCAGGCGAACCTTAGGAGCGGAACCGACGCCTTCATAGTATGTAACCATTGGAATTAATTGGTTGGAAGTATTGATTATTCTGTCACCTACAACCCTTCCTTATCACTGTATCCTCACAACATCACGCACCCTCCCTTTCCCTCCCCCTCTGGGGCACTGTTCCACCATTTACTTAACACTCAACTAGTGATGTTATTGATTACTCATCCCCATTGTGATTAAAACAATGTGGCTTGATGTAATGTCTACATGATTTTTCTTTATCAAGTTTCATTATATGTTCTCATTCCCATTGGGACCCCTTCCTCATAATTACCTTCAGTTTAGGCATGGGGTTTTGCCCCTCCGTAGTTTCACACACAAGTGGGGGGGTTTGCAAGTTTTAAGGTGCCCGGCATGCGACCGTCCCGAAGAGTCAGTACTCTATGTGTTTTTTAGCTGCCCTGGCTACTACAAGGCAAGAAAACGATGGCTGGTGCAGATTTGTAGGAACCTTGGTACTAGACGTTGCTCTGAGGCTTTCAGGATACTGAAAAATGATTTCAGTACCCCAATTGCTTACTCAGTGGCAGGTTTCCTATTCTCCATGTGGTGTACACACAGGATATTCATAAAAACACCCTAAAAAAAACTACGATGTGTTTTGGTTGATATGAAGCGATCTTATTATTAAATAGCCGGGAAAAATACCTATTTGTGGTTCTCTTTGTCAGTTTTAAAATTAGGCCTTGTTTTTAATATGATTAGATTATAGTGAGCATGTTCGTTAGCCCCTTAATTATGCTATAGGGAAACCGTAATTTACTAGTCTACTTCCGCAATTACTGTAATAAAAATCATGTGCAGAAGTAGCCTGCATTATAGGGGGCTCTTAGTGCTAGGACCTATTATCTGTAGTATGATAAGAAGTTTGGTCATCTTTTTTTAGTAATCCTTTTTATGCAAATTATTTATTTATTGCATAATGCACTTTCCAAAGGTGAATCCTTGTTCCTTGCCTTGAAAACCCCTCTGTGATTTTCGCTTCTTTTTGTCCTCCTTTTGTGAAATAATAATTGTAGGCATTTTTAACTGAGCGTGGAATTCATTTACTTTACATGTGTGCCAATAGTGTTCATAATTGATTTCTTCACTTCTTTTTAATTATATGTCATTGATTTTTGATGTATATTTACATGTATTTATATGTATTGTGTTTGTACTTTTGAAGTCATATTGACCGAAATAAAGTTTATTCGACTGAATTTAATTGAATTGGTTACCGGTTGCCAGAAGATGCACGTTCAAGCTGCTTTGTATCACCCACAAAGCGATACATGGAACAGGACAGCTCTTCATCAGAAATAAAATCACCAAACACATTTGTTTCCCAGAGGATAGGCATGGGCAGAGAAAGTGGCAAGGGGTGAAATGTTGGATTCGGGCGCTTGATTAGGACGTACCGTAGCGCAGGGACACACTAGCCTAGTGTAACCAGGCGCTTTATAAACTTAGTTTATTATTATTATTAATATTCAACAAAGGAACCTCCGTCCAAAATCCCAAGATTCATGAAAAAAGCATGGGTTGCACATCCTTCTCTGCTCAGCAGTCAAAGGATGAAATTCTTTACCCCCAGCATAAGATCCACCGAAAAACACCATATCTTCAGAAAACTACTCCAGAATTGGCTCTTCCCCACATAAGCACCATACGCAAACAGAAATATACAGCATATCGCTCTGTAAATAAACATTTATTTGTACTATAGATATGTACCTAAATATGTGTATTTCTTTGTATAAACATGTTGAATAATTATGTTTAATTTGAAACCAGAGTTATTATAATGCATCTTTAATCTACACACATTTACTTCCTTTGTGCATCTATATACCTTCCATGTACTTGGATCTATATTACTTTTCTCTAACAAAAGCATATTCAAAGCACTACCCTAATTCTCACCCTAAACCTCTATCAATATCTTTAATCTGCATATACTTACTTCCTTTATACATCTATATACTTTCCATGTACTTATGGATCTATATATTAATTACTTTCTTCTAATTCAGCAATATCCAATGCATTACCCTATTTCTCACGCTATACCTCTATCAATATATCCTCTACATCCACTAATTCATCCCAAACCCCATACAACTACTATAATTCCCAAAATAGCCCTTTCTAGACTCTCCCCTACCCCTCCTTGCACCATCTGACACCTCTTTGCTATACCAATCCCCAAAACAAGACTTTCTAAACTCTTCTCTCTGACTCTTCCCCTCCTCATCTCTTTTTACTCATCCCAAGCCTCCTCCTACTGCAATAACCTCTAAAACAAACAAAAAAAACTAAATTCTTCACTCTCTCTTCTATCCCTCCACTATCCATTTTAATCAAAATAACAGACTAACATGTCCAGTTCTCAAATTTTATATTTCACTATCCCAATTCACCATCAATCCTCTATGGGTTCCAGAGTAGTGTACTACACGCTGAAAAAACACTTTAACGCCTCGTCAAGGGTAGTAAGTGCTATATAAATGCAATTACAATACCATACAATACAATATACTAAGGACTTATAAGAGCACACTAGTAACCAATCTGGGATGTACCTAAGCACTTACCATAACCAATGTAGGGGAGAGAGCACAGAGACTGGGGTCCTGAATAGCTGGATCCCAGTCGGACTAGTCAGAAACAGCATAGCACCAGGCAAAAAGTGGGGGCAACCACAGAATCAGATCCTACTTTTCTACAACACTTATTTTACATTTTGCTCCCCCCTGTATCCAGTTTATCAAGGCTCACTGTTTCGTGTTAGGTTAAAACATAATGCTAATGGCAGTACTGACTCCGTGACCTCTACGCAGTGCACATGAATGGGCATTTGCTGCCTTTGTCTTGTAAACTGCAGTGCACATAGATTACTAGAAGTACACTAAAAGGCAGTGCTGCGTGCACACATTTTTCATAGTGCAGTAAAACACAGTTCAGTGTGACAGATGAATCAGAGAGCAGTAAAACTCAATGTGGTGTGCACTGACCTCTCACAATAAAGCAAAATGCAGTGCAGCATGCAGATTTCTCATGGTGCAGTAAGATGAAGTGCAGTGCAGATATCCCTCACAGTGCAGTAAGATGCAGTGCACCCCAATTCGACAGATCCCTATCAGTGCAGTAAGATGCAGTGCACCGATCCCTCACAGTGCAGATGCAGTGCACAGTGCACAGATCCCCACTTTAACAGACATGATGTCCACAAACATCCCCTGGGCTGGAAGGAAAGCCCCCCAGAGGCCCTCGGATAGAAGAGCCCACCGCTTCCCCCCCTCCCCCCCAGAGGCTCCCGGATAGATGAGCCCAGCTCAGTCCCAGGACCCCAGGGTAGTAAAACCCAGCTCAGCCCCAGGAGCTCCCGGATAGAAGAGCCCAGCTCAGCCCCAGGGGTCCCTGGATAGAAGAGCCCAGCTCATCCCCAGGGGCCCCCGGATAGAAGAGCCCAGCTCAGCCCCAGGGGCCCTCGGATAGAAGATCCCAGCTCAGCCCCAGGGGCCCCCGGATAGAAGAGCCCAGCTCTGTCCCAGGGGGGCCCGGATAGAAGGGCCCAGCTCAGCCCGGCTCCTGCAGAGATTCCCTCCAGGATTATTCAGTCTATTTCTACAAACACAGCAGAAGGTGCTGACAATCTCCTACCTGAGCAGAGACCTGTGCAGACATGTCCAGGCCCTCTCCTCCCCCTGGGGCTGGTGGGGGGGCAGATTTGCGGTCTGAGGGGGGGGCAGATCTGCGGTCTTAAGGTGGAAAGGCAGATCAGGTGTCCGAGGGGGGTCTGTGAGGGTCTGAAGATTAAGGTAACTGCTCACCAAACATGGGTGCCTGTCTAGGCTCTCTCCTCCCCCTGGGGCGGGGGGGGGGCAGATCTGGGGTCTGAGGGGGGGCTGTGAGGGTCTGAAGATGATGGTAACTGGACACAGGCAATGGCTCCTTCCTCCTCTGGAGCAGGCTGGACACACCAGGAGAGGCCAAAGTGATGTCAACACGGCTGCTTGTGCTGTCTCTGCCGCCGCTGACCCAGAAGAGGAAACTCTTCTCCTTTCATCCAATGTGCAGCTCAGTGAGTTTCATCAGCAGGCGAGGAGCGCCCTCTGGTGGCCGCTGACGGAACCGCTGCCCCCAGGCTCCAGCAGGGAAACAAGCATTGGCGCCTGCAAAGACACAGACATGGGTGTTACGGGAAACAAGCATTGGCGCCTGCAAAGACACAGACATGGGTGTAGACACTCACAGTCCATGACAGGGTCTGATATGGGAAACAAGCATTGGCGCCTGCAAAGACACAGACATGGGTGTAGACACTCACAGTCCATGACAGGGTCTGATATGGGAAACAAGCATTGGCGCCTGCAAAGACACAGACATGGGTGTAGACACTCACAGTCCATGACAGGGTCTGATATGGGAAACAAGCATTGGCGCCTGCAAAGACACAGACATGGGTGTAGACACTAACAGTCCATGACAGGGTCTGATATGGGAAACAAGCATTGGCGCCTGCAAAGACACAGACGTGGGTAAGACACTCACAGTCCATGACAGGGTCTCATATGGGAAACAAGCATTGGCGCCTGCAAAGACAAAGACGTGGGTAAGACACTCAAAGTCCATGACAGGGTTTCATATGGGAAACAAGCATTGGTGCCTGTAAAGACACAGACATGGGTGTTTAGACGCTCGCAGTCCATGGAGACAGGGTTTCATATGGGAAACAAGCATTGGCGCCTGTAAAGACCTGGGGGTTTAGATGTGACAGTCTGCGTGATGTGAAAGTAAACTCGTCGTTGGCTCGTGCTTGTTTTACTTGTACTCCTCAGCTTGTAGCTGGCTGTTTATACTCACGCTCTTCGGCGGGTTCTCCATTCTGTGCAATGGCGACCGGTGTCTTCGAGGGTAAGGAGATCACCGAGCTGCGCGTCGTGGCCTGGACATCACGGGAGTCAAAACTGCACTCATTCCTCGCCTTAAACAGCTGAAGCACTGTTACAGTTCTTGTGCCATTTTAGAAAGGGTGAGGCCGCGTTTAAATCAAGCCTCTGTCTGGGCTGTGGTTGTCAGTCTAGGCTGGAGGAGATGGAATGAAGTGTAATCTATCATTAAGGTACAAATTTGTCCACCCCAAACAGAAACCCAGATCCAGGTTAGTGATATAGGACCATGTATCCCACGCAGGGAGTGCCCAACCTGTGGGGGCATGAGCGGTTCCCCTGGTTGCACCCACAAAGGCGATGACTCGGTCAGGAGGGATAATCCTAAATTTTGTTTACCCGTGGGGTCAAATTTTAAGGATAAAAAGTGGAAAGATAAAGGCCGTATGGCAAGCACCCCCCTGCCGCCTGGTACACCGAATCCCCCTAATTGTTCAAAAACAAGGGTCCTATCATGGAACGTCACAGGTCTGAATAATAAGATAGATGATCCTAACTGCGGCTCTTTTATTAGTCAATTCGAGATCTGCATGTTTCAGGAAACATGGGCTAGAGGGGAGGTCCCCAAGTTGGGTTTTACCACCTTTAATATCCCCGCAACATCTGGGGGTAAAGGGAGACCATCAGGAGGCCTTAGAACATGGGTGGGAGTTCATCTAGGATGCACGGCCAAGCAGATCGACACAGGATCGAATGATATACTATGTGTTTTACTCCAGTTTCCCTTAAAGATTTCCGTTTCTCTTTTAAATGTATATTGTAGACCTACGGTCCTGGGAAAGGAGTCAATTACATTGGAAGACCTAACTACGTTCTTAGGTACCATTGCTGAAAATCATATGGTGATCTTAGGAGGGGATTTCAATTGCCAGTTCGAGTCACTAGAGGGAATGCTCCTGGACAGCCTATATGACAAGGATAATTTTTGGGCAATTCCGGAGACTAGATGTCTACCAGTTAAAAAATGGTCCCCTCTGGTGATTCAGATGAACTGCCTTGTCTTGAATCACTCCCTAAGAGCTTGCAATGGTAGAACTATGTCTGAAACATCAAGTAGTTATACCTTCCACAGAAATAACTGTGGCTCTCTATTAGACTACATCCTAATTGACTCCAAATCCTGGGATAGGTTAATCGATTTTAGGGTTGTTCCACGGCTAGATAGTGACCATCATGCGCTAGTGCTTGTACTAAAGGAGTTTATTCCTGGTAGCGTCCCTAATTCAGATAACCCTATTGATGTCAGATTGACACTTTCCAATTGTAGGCGACGAGTGCGATGGACCGATTTTAGTCAATCGCAAGATAAATTGAGCAATTTATATGAAGCCCTGGTCACAGTGCTCCTGACGGCATCCAACTTAACAACTCATAATGGAGCAGGTACAGATCCTGAGTTGGTCACAATAAACCATGCTAGATTAGGAGAAGTCCCATTGGACTTCTTGTATTCCAAAAAAACAAACCAGCCTAGCAGGATGCACCCCCACCCTTGGTATAATGATCAATGCCGCAAAGCCAAAAGATCGTTGGCATCGTCCGTCCAGGCTAATGATCGCCTACAAATGAAATCTGCCAGGACGGTATTTAAAGTGGCCATCTTTGAAGCCAAAAAAGGGTGTGAAAAGGATAAGCAGGATGCTCTGCGAAGCGCCTTGGGGGCCAGGGACATGAGGACCTTTTGGAAAGTTGTCAACACTGGTAGTTCTGGTGTTAAATCACTGGTAGACCCAAATCTGGATGAAGAAGTCTGGCGGGAACATTTTGAATCTCTCTATTCCAAGGAAGAAACATTGACTAATGAGATATTTGAGGGAAGCCCTATGGGGATTGACTATTCCCCCAAATTGAGGGAAACTAAAGAACCCTATGACGGTAGCATTAGTATAAGTATAAATGAAATCAAGGGAGCTCTAGTAAAAATTGCCCCAGTCAAAGCACCTGGCCTAGACCAAATCCCTGGGGACCTTTTTCACAGTGAACCAACTGTCTGGGCTCCATATCTTTGGGTGATATTTAATACCATACTTCAGGGCATGAAGATTCCCCCCAGTTGGGCTGGAGTGGAAATAATTCCCATCTATAAAAAATGTTCACCGCTCTTACCAATTAACTTTAGGCCAATTAGCCTGATAGACATCACACAAAACATCTTTGCGCATGTATTGCTGTTTAGGTTACAAACTTGGATGGAGGAACGGGAGATATTATCCCCTTTACAGGCGGGGTTTAGGGAAAAACTGTCCACTTTGGACCAAATACTCAGGCTTCAACTGTACTGGAAGACCGTGTGTCTAGAGGGTGGCAGCCTCTATTTAATATTTGTAGACCTGAGGTCAGCCTTTGATTTGGTCCCAAGGGAAAAACTTTGGACGGTCCTCCATGAGATGGGGATTCCAACATATCTGACCCATCCCATCAAGCGGCTGCACGCAGATAACTTTGCCCAAATCAGGTTTGGCAATAATGGAAAGTTAACTGCACCCATCCCGATCAAACGCGGGGTTCGCCAGGGCTGTGTGCTCGCCCCACTCTCTTCAGTCTTTACATCAATGGCTTGATAGATCATTTATTAGTCGAGAAAGACCTTGATGCACCTAAGTTAGCCTCCCGAGAAATCCCAGCAATGACGTTTGTCGACAATACTTTATTAGTATCCAAATCACCTATAAGGATCCAGAGGGTACTCAATAAATTTGAAGTATTCTGTAGTGAAAGAAGATTAGAAATTAATCTACAGAAAAAATCATTTATGGTGTTTAATAGCTCCAAAAGTGCACGAGCAAACTCCTCATTAAATGGTAAACCCCTAGAAAGAGTTTCCTCGTTTGACTATCTCGGCATCACAATCACAGAAACTATGGATTGGGGGGCACAAATTAAAAAATTGGCACTAAAATGATCACATATCATCGGGTGGCATTATGAAGGTCTTCTGTAAGTCTAATCAGAAACCAGTGAGTCCAGCCATTGAAATATATAAGGCCCAATCCCCGGGAGGGGCGTTATACGGTGCAAAACTCTGGGACTATACAAGACCCGAGAACTTAACGCAGGTAGAGAACAACTTCCTGAGACAGCTGTTAAAGCTCCCACGGAGCACACCGCTAATTCTGCTCCGATTAGATCTGGGTCTTATGGCAATCGCTGATGTAACCAATTTTAAACCCTTATTGTACTGGCGTCGCCTGTGGGTCACCCCAGACGCGTCACGATGTTGTTTTCAATCGAGGCAAAAGCGCTAACGGGGCGCTCACCGTTATGCGCACCGGGGCGCTCAACAAAATTGCGCTTACCGGTGCACTTCCCGGTGCGCGCAGCGGGAGTGCACCGGGAAAAAAAAGAATATTAAACATAAAGAAAATTGTATTACATACATAGAAAATATAGTATTCATTATAAAGAAGAATATATTTTACAGCTATAGATATTTGCTATTAAAAAAACATTGAAATTCACTGAAAAAACCATAGGTTTGAGACCATATATAGTTAGGAATTCGCATTTACAAAACCTTGAAAATTCACTGAAAAAACCATAGGTTTGAGACCATATATAGTTAGGAATTAGCATTTTCAAAACCTTGAAATTTGGCTCAATAAACAAGATTTTTTAGGGGTGTTATAGTTAGCTGGATAATTTACTCATACAAAACCATTGAAATTCCCATATATAGTTAGTTGCACTAACTATATATTTCGTGCACCCGCAATCCACTGCTGATGATGTCACATATTACATCATTCATGACATGGTCAGTGACATCACTGATGACATCACTGACGAACAATTAGTTAAGCGCATGAAATGTCATAAAGCCCTAGTGGGCAAAAGCTGGACACCAGCATCACAACAATTAGTTCATATGGCACCATCAACTAAGTTAGTTGATACAAGCTATGCAGCCCAACTTATATAGATATATATTACCTACTGGCAGTCGCCAGTAGGTAGTTATAGTTAGGATCTACTTTCCATAGGAAATCCGCAACATTCTATTGGGAATAACTTTGGCGCCGGTGGTCGAATCTTCGCGAATTTCTCAAATTAGGTGGCCCGCTCCGCTCCTTCCCTGAAAATGTGGGGGGGATTCGTGAAGCGGGGGCCGAGATAAAAGGGGGGTCCCAAAACGTGTTTTCTCCATGTTAATTTCCATTGGGCGGTCAAACTCACTTTTAGCCCGAACGGCTGAATGGATTTGCACCAAACTTGGCAAAATTGTAGGGACTGGTAGCCCGATGTGCCTTTGCTATGTCTCAAGATATTGGCTCCAGTGGTTTTTACGAAAATTAACTTTGAAAAAATATATATTGTGCTACATTGGGCTATATATATGTTAGAGCCCAAATGTAGCCCAATGTAGCCCAAAGATGGCCACCAGAGACCAAAAAAACAAATGTAGCCCAAATATCAGCCAGATGTAGCCCAACTATAGCCCAATGGCAGAATGTCCCAAAGTGTTCTAAAGAACAACTAGAGCGCTAACAGTCTTACTTATGACAAAAGTAGCTGATCGCAGTACCTGCATTTCAGGACGCCTTTGTTGAATGCAGGCTGAATGTTTGGAACCAGCTCTTGCGATCGCCCCCTCACTGAAGTAGTTGCTCCTCCGGTGGATGTAGAGGCCCCATCACTGGGAACCTCTTGTGCCAGAGCCCTGACACTTTCCCGGCCAAAATTCTGGGGGTGCTTCCTCTCTACATGGCGAAGCATTGTAGAGTTCCCAAAAGAATATTTCTTAGTGGGGTCACCCCGTGACAGGACTGTGTGGCAGATCCTGCACTCCACTTTTGGAGCATTGACCTTCTTCTGGTCATCTGGTATGGAAAAAAAATTCCAGATGAAATGCTCTTTGACCTTCGGCTGAGGAGGCTCTTCATCAATGAATTCAGGCTCATCTTCACTGCTGGATGGTCTGGCAGCCATGATTATCCAAGAAAGATCAAAGAGAAAAAAAGGCAGGTCTTTCAGTCACAAAAGTGAAAGAAGAAGTGAAGGAAATGGGTGGGGATTTCATTCTTTGTAAAAAAAACACTTAGCAACCAATGAAAAGTGTTATTTTAAGGTCACATGACTTGACGCGCTGACGCTGCGCGCACCGGAGCGCTTCCGGGGGCGCATACGCGGCGCGAACGTAGGCGCTTCCGGGGGCGCATACGCGGCGCGAACGTAGGCGCTTCCGGGGGCGCTTACGCGGCGCGCCAAAGTGACGTTTTGATAGTTTCACGGAAATGCTAAATTATTTTCATTTCCTTATTCAAAAAAACTGCTTTTATATGTATGGTACTAAATGTCTTGCGTTATTCTTTACTTTTCATTCATATTTTTTTACACGAACGCAAGTAGCGCTCTGGGTGCGCTTTCCGGAGAGCTTACCGGTGCGCGGACCCAGAGCGCCCCAAGAAAAAATTCAATTTTTTTTTTTTTTTAATATTATTATAAAAAAAATAATACTAATTAATACTCACACAAAACAGCAAATAAAAAAAAAATCGTAGGTTACAAACTCGATATAGAAAGGAATTAGCATTTAAAAAACCTATGAAATTCACTGAAAAAACCATAGGTTTCACACCAGTTATAGTTAGGAATTAGCATTTAAAAAACCTATTAAATTCACTGAAAAAACCATAGGTTTCACACCAGTTATAGTTACCTGGAAATTTTACTGACATAAAACCATTGAAATTCCCACGTTATAGTTAGTTGGACTCACTATAACTTGCACGCCTGCAATGCACTGCTGATGATGTCACATATTACATCACTCATGACATGGTCAGTGACATCACTCATGACATCACTGATGACACCATCCTTGTGACAGAGTGACAGACCTCCTTTCAGTGTAATGTAACCCTTGAAACACATATTCAAAAATAGAAACTAATATTTTCAAAAACATGGAGATACCCATACCAGTTACAACAACCAATTCAGTAATTCCGCCATCTATATACACATCCACTCATTCACCAACAGTTCTATATAGTCACTCATACATATACTCACTCATCATATGTAGTGATACACCTATACATCCTGTTACACACCGACAGTCATTCAAAAGTTACTCACACACATACTCACACATGCAAATAAACTATTGAACATCCATTTATTTGCATATATAGCTATACACACACTACCACCTTACTTCTAAGGAAACTTACACATACTCTCTTAAACAATCACTTATAGAAACACATACTTATTTAAATAGGAACTCTTACAATCTCTCACTCTCACATTTACTCACTTATATACATCAATACTCCATATACTAGATTAAAACATATGTAGTTACTGATAAAGACACTAGTGAGACAGTCATTCACTCACTAACACACACATATACACACTCATCCACCCATACAGTCCTGCACATAAGCTGTCTTCAAAACACATACAACAGTGAGTCAGTCATTGATGCATCTATGTGCTAAGTAATACCCCCACCAAACCATACAGACACTCATACTGATACTAAAAAAAACATCTAATAACCCATATACACACACATGTAGCTACTCACCAACCCATGCAGCCACTTATACACAAAGTGAAACACTGATACAAACATTTAAATATTTAAACATTACTCGCTAATATATGTATTCACTAAGATACACTTAATAAGCCAGTTAATCAATTTTTTTTTTTTTAAACATCCATTTAGACACTTATTTAAACATTTATTCTTTCATCCACCTTTACAAATACATATATAAAACATATTTATTTTTCAGAAAGACACACATTCACTGGATGGTGTAATCAGTGATGTCATGAGTGATGTCACTGACCATGTCATGAGTGATGTAATATGTGACATCATCAGCAGTGCATTGCAGGCGCGCAAGTTATAGTGAGTCCAACTAACTATAACGTGGGAATTTCAATGGTTTTATGTCAGTAAAATTTCCAGGTAACTATAACTGGTGTGAAACCTATGGTTTTTTCAGTGAATTTAATAGGTTTTTTAAATGCTAATTCCTAACTATAACTGGTGTGAAACCTATGGTTTTTTCAGTGAATATATATATATATATATATATATATATATATATATATATATATATACTACTATTATAAAGAGAGAACTGTGACCTTTGAGCCAGGTAAACTCGAAAACTACACCACCAATCCAAACACCCAATACATGTTTGAAAACGTCAGGACAAGCAGAAGGACATAGGCTATATTAAAAAAATATATATACGGTAGACTGAGGCACAGGAAAGCAGAAAAAAAACATGTAGAACTCAAAAAGGGGGCAGGGTAGAAGTACCCTGACCCCCTAGGCCTGCTCAGGGGGTCCCACAAGGACCCCCCAGGCCAAAAAAAAAATATTTTTTTTTTTAAAAATCGCGGCGTCAGCACACGGTGCACGCACCCCGCAATTTATCCCCCCAAAAAATCTTTTTTTGGGCCTGGGGGTCCTTGTGGGACCCCCTGAGCAGGCCTAGGGGGTCAGGGTGCTTCTACCCTGCTCCCTTTGCGTGTTTTGCACCTTTGTTTCACTGCTTTCTTGTGCCTTGGTTCTACAGAGGCACAAGATGGCTGCCTGGTTTGGAGTGTTGACAGACTGTGGCAGCCAATCAGCATGCATTTCACAGGAAAGCAGCATGCTCATTGGCTGTCAACACTTCTAACTAGGAAGTGTTGGCATTCATCTTGTGCTAGGTAGACCGAGGCACAAAAGGCACAAAAGAAGCAGAGCTCACAGCCCACACAGCCCACACAGCTCTCACAGCCCACACAGCTCTCACAGCCCACACAGCCAACACAGCTCTCGCAGCCCACACAGCTCTCACAGCCCACACAGCTCTCACAGCCCACACAGCTCTCACAGCCCACACAGCCCACACAGCCCACACTCTCACAGCCCAAACAGCTCTCACAGCCCACACAGCTCTCACAGCCCACACAGCTCTCACAGCCCACACAGCTCTCACAGGTTACATAGCTCTCACTGCCCACACAGCTCTCACAGTCCATACAGCCAACACAGCCCACACAGCTCTCACAGCCCACACAGCTCTCACAGCCCACACAGCTCTCACAGCTCACACAGCCCTCACAGCCCACACAGCTCACATCCCACACAGCGCTCACAGCTCTCACAGCCCACACAGCTCTCACAGCACACACAGCTCTCACAGCCCACACAGCTCTCACAGCCCACACAGCTCTCACAGGTCTCACAGCCCACACAGGCCTCACAGCCCACACTCTCACAGCCCAAACAGCTCTCACAGCCCACACAGCTCTCACAGCCCACACAGCTCTCACAGCCCACACAGCTCTGGCAAAGATAATACCAGCAGCGAACAAGCACTGGCAAAGACAATAACGGCAGCAAACAAACACTGGCAAAGACAATAAAGGCAGAAAAAAACACTGGCAAAGACAATAACGGCAGCAAAGAAACACAGGCAAAGGCAATACCAGCAGCGAACAAACACTGGCAAAGATAATACAATCAGGGGGGCAGGGGCACGAAAAAACGGCACAATCAGGGGACAGAAGGCCCGACAAACGGCACAATCAGGGGGCAGAAGGCAAGAAAAAACGGCACAATTAGTGGGCAGAAGGCAACAAATACGGCACAACGAATATGCTACTTACCAGTATGCATCTGTTCTTGGCATGTAGGGCTGCTGACATTCATATCTGATTCAGAAAAGGGGGTGGTGATGAACAGAGGGCCTGAATTAAGCAGACCACTCTTACCCAGTCCAAAGATCAGGGCTTGATCCATCACCGTTTTTTAGCTTACTGCACCATCCCAGCTCAGAACTTGGCTATATGCAAATTAGTCTGTTCCTGTCCCAGTGCATGATGGGAACAGGGCAAACCAAACTACCAAGCCAATTCTTGTACTGGGAAGGAAACAAGCTTCCGGGGACCGGTTTCTGCCATTTCAGGCGTCGTCGGCCCGGCTTGCTTGAATCCTGATGGTGCAATGAGCAAGGGACTCACATCTGAGTATACCCTTCCACGCTTATGGTGGACAAAATGATTCAGAAAAGGGGGTGGTGATGAACAGAGGGCCTGAATTAAGCAGACCACTCTTACCCAGTCCAAAGATCAGGGCTTGATCCATCACCGTTTTTTAGCTCACTGCACCATCCCAGCTCAGAACTTGGCTATATGCAAATTAGTCTGTTCCTGTCCCAGTGCATGATGGGAACAGGGCAAACCAAACTACCAAGCCAATTCTTGTACTGGGAAGGAAACAAGCTTCCGGGGACCGGTTTCTGCCATTTCAGGCGTCGTCGGCCCGGCTTGCTTGAATCCTGATGGTGCAGTGAGAAAGGGACTCATGTCTGAGTATACCCTGCCACACCTATAGTGGCCAAAATGATTCAGAAAAGGGGGTGGTGATGAACAGAGGGCCTGAATTAAGCAGACCACTCTTACCCAGTCCAAAGATCAGGGCTTGATCCATCACCGTTTTTTAGCTCACTGCACCATCCCAGCTCAGAACCACCATAAGCGTGGAAGGGTATACTCAGATGTGAGTCCCTTGCTCATTGCACCATCAGGATTCAAGCAAGCCGGGCCGACGACGCCTGAAATGGCAGAAACCGGTCCCCGGAAGCCTGTTTCCTTCCCAGTACAAGAATTGGCTTGGTAGTTTGGTTTGCCCTGTTCCCATCATGCACTGGGACAGGAACAGACTAATTTGCATATAGCCAAGTTCTGAGCTGGGATGGTGCAGTGAGCTAAAAAACGGTGATGGATCAAGCCCTGATCTTTGGACTGGGTAAGAGTGGTCTGCTTAATTCAGGCCCTCTGTTCATCACCACCCCCTTTTCTGAATCATTTTGTCCACCATAAGCGTGGAAGGGTATACTCAGATGTGAGTCCCTTGCTCATTGCACCATCAGGATTCAAGCAAGCCGGGCCGACGACGCCTGAAATGGCAGAAACCGGTCCCCGGAAGCTTGTTTCCTTCCCAGTACAAGAATTGGCTTGGTAGTTTGGTTTGCCCTGTTCCCATCATGCACTGGGACAGGAACAGACTAATTTGCATATAGCCAAGTTCTGAGCTGGGATGGTGCAGTGAGCTAAAAAACGGTGATGGATCAAGCCCTGATCTTTGGACTGGGTAAGAGTGGTCTGCTTAATTCAGGCCCTCTGTTCCCATGATGCACTGGGCCAGGGACAGGGCCAGGGACAGACTAATTTGCATATAGCCAGGTTCTGAGCTGGGATGGGGCAGTGAGATAAATAACGGTGATGGATCAAGCCCTGATCTTTGGACTGGGTAAGAGTGGTCTGCTTAATTCAGACACTCTGTTCATCACCACCCCCTTTTCTGAGACATTCATATCTGTGCATAGATCACCACACTATTGTTGTGTCCGGATGATTGCACATTGTTGTCCTAGAAGAGTCTTTTGCAGTATCACGAGATAGGTGGCTCCTCCCCTGGACTACAGTGCCCATGGGCATCCTCTCCATCCTCAGATTGTTTTTCGCCATTGTGGCAGTGATGGAGTAGATACACAAAGTGATGACCATGCTATACAGTAATTCTGAATGCTGCAGCCGCTACAGGCGCCGGGGAGGAGGGTGGGCGATATGAATGTCAGCAGCCCTACATGCCAAGAACAGATGCATACTGGTAAGTAGCATATTCGGTTTGAGGCATGTGGGCTGCTGAATTCATATCTGTGCATAGATTGCATAGCAGTTCCTCCTTTTAGCGGCGGCTGCCCGTGCCAGCTGCAGCAGTCTGAAACAGAGTTTTGAGAACAGCCTGTCCTACAGCTGCCTGCTGTCTGGAGTGTACATCTACGCAGTAGTGTTTCGTAAATGTATGTATAGTGGACCATGTGGCTGCTCTACATATCTCTTCTAGTGGAATGTTCCCCAGGAAAGCCATGGATGCTCCTAACTTGCGTGTTGAGTGCGCATGTGGAGGAATCGTTAAAGTACGTTTAGCTTTTTCATAACATATTTGAATGCATTTAACAATCTTTCTGGCTATTCCTGATTTTGAAATGGGATTGCCCTTGTGTTGTGGAGCAAAGGCAAGAAACAGTTGTTTAGTTTTCCTGAAATCTTTTGTCCTATCTATATAGTACATGAGGGCCCTTTTGACATCTAGTGTATGTAGGGACCTCTCTGCAACATTTTCTGGATTTGGGTAGAAAACTGGCAGTTCTATGGTTTGGTTCATGTGGAACTGCGAAATCACCTTCGGCATAAATGTAGGGTTTGTACATAGTACAACTCTGTTTGGGTGAACCTGTATAAATGGCTCTTGAATGGTTAGTGCCTGGAGTTCACTAACTCTTCTCAGTGAAGTGATAGCTACTAGGAAAGCTACTTTCCAGGTTAGAAATTGAATCTCACATGAATGTAGAGGTTCAAAAGGTGGTCCCATCAGTCTTGTGAGGACCACATTCAAGTTCCAGACTGGTGAAGGTGGGTGTCTAGGAGGGATCACTCTCTTGAGTCCCTCAAGAAAAGCTTTAATTGCAGGTACCCTGAATAGTGATAGGTGCTGTCTGTTTTGCAAGTAAGCTGCTATCGCTGATAAATGTATGCGGATGGAACTATATGCTAGATTACATCTGTATAGGTGTAGCAGATAACAAATAATGTTCTGGATAGATGCATCTAGAGGGTTAATGTCATTATTGTTGCAGTATATGACAAACCTCTTCCATTTCGCCGCATAACATGCTCTAGTCGTGGGTCTTCTTGCCTCTTTGATGATGTCCATACATTCTGGAGGCAAGTTGAGGTACCCAAATTCTAGGACCTCAGGAGCCAGATCGCCATGTTGAGCTGTTGCGGATCTGGGTGCTGAATTTCGCCATGGTTCTGCGTCAAAAGTCTGGGTGTTAGTTGCAGTCTTTGAAGCGGCACCACGGAAAACTCTACGGGGGTGGTGTACCATGGCTGGCGTGCCCACGTTGGAGCAACTAGGATGAGTGTCATCGAGTGTTGCCTCAGTTTGTGTGCCACTAGTGGTATCAGGGGTGCTGGTGGAAAAGCGTACGCAAATCTGCCTGACCAGTTCATCCATATCGCATTACCCTGAGACTGCGGGTGTGGGAACCTGGCGGCGAAGCTTTGGCATTTTGCGTTCTCCCTTGTGGCGAATAGGTCTATCTCTGGATGACCCCACTGCTGGAAGTACGGTTGGAGTACTGATGGATGTATCTCCCACTCGTGCATCTGGTGGCTGTGCCTGCTGAGCAGGTCCGCCATCTGGTTGTCCTTGCCCGGGAGGTGTTCCGCCATGAGGAACATGCTCCTCTGAATGGCCCACTTCCACATGCTCTGAGCCAGATGAGACAACTGTGGAGAGTGTGTTCCTCCCTGCTTCTGTATGTAGTACATGGCAGTCATGTTGTCCGTCCGGATCAACACGACTTTGTTGCACAGATGTACTTTGAAAGCTTTCATAGCCATGAAGATTGCCATCAGTTCCAGAAGGTTGATGTGCATCTTCTTTTGCTGTGTCGTCCATAGTCCCTGCACTGTGTAATGGAGTACATGAGCTCCCCAACCCTGGAGAGATGCGTCCGCCGTCAGTATTATCTGTGGTACCGGCTCTTGGAACGGTCGGCCCTTGCAAAGGTTTTGTGGATTCCACCAATGCAGAGAGTTGTATGCCCGACCGCTCACCAACACTAGGTCTTTCAACTGTCCTTGAGCCTGGTTCCACTGACGTGCTAAGCACTCCTGAAGTGGGTGCATATGTAGTCTCGCATGCGGGACTATGAAGATGCAGGAGGCCATCATGCCTATCAGCTGCATGAACACTCTTGCTGGAAGTGAGTGTTGTGGTCTGAATTTTTGTATCAGCAACTGCATGCTGTGTATCCTCACTGGATTTGGCTGAGCTTTGGCTGCCAGAGTGTCGATTGTCGCGTCCAGATACTGCCGTACGTGGGCGGGTTCCAGATGTGACTTTTGGTAATTCAGTGAGAATCCCAGATCGTGAAGGAGATGAATGGTATGGGACATGTGGTTGGCGCACAACTGGGCTGACTTCGCTTGAACAAGCCAGTCGTCCAGATAAGGGTAGACATGTATGTGTTGTCTCCGCAGGTGTGCCGCCACTGTCGCCAGACACTTGGTGAATACCCTGGGTGCTGTCGTTACTCCGAAAGGGAGGACCTTGAACTGGTAGTGTTGATCCTGAATAGTGAACCTGAGATACTTTTTGTGTGATGGGTGTATGGGTATGTGGAAATACGCATCTTTGAGGTCCAGTGTTGCGAGGAAGTCTCCCTGACTGAGTAACGGTAGGACCTGCTGTAACGTGAGCATGTGAAAGTGCTCTGACAGGATGTATTCGTTCAGAGGCCTTAGGTCGAGTATGGGCCTGAGAGACCCGTCTTTTTTGGGAATTAAGAAGTACAGTGAGTACACCCCTGACCCTCCTTCCGCTAGAGGCACGAGCTCTATGGCTCCTTTTTGCAGCATGCTTGTGACCTCTTGCTGCAATAACTGTAAGTGCTCTGCGGACATAGGACTGTGTCTTGGTGGTATGTTTGGTGGAGTGGCTATAAGCTCTAGACAATACCCGTACTGTACAATATCTCTTACCCACCTGTCTGTGGTGATGGACTTCCAGACAGGCAGGAACTGTTGTAGTCTCCCCCAACAGGTGTTAGATGGTCAGGGGGCAGTGACAAGGCGTCACTGTTTGGTATTGGTAGAGGATCTGGAGTTGTTATTTCCTCTTCCTCTGCCCTTGATGTTGTTTCCTCTGTATCCACCTCTGTTATTTTTATTATAGGTGGTTTGTGTGCCTCCCTTGTTATACTGCGCTTGTTGCGTATTTTGGCCTCTTGACGGTCCTCTTGTTATTGGAGCGACGAAAGGAACCGCCACGAAACTGCTGCGACTGCAGAGCCCCCATAGATTTCGCAGTTTCTGTATCCTTCTTTATTTTCTCTAAGGTGTTATCTACCTCTGGGCCAAACAAGAAGTCAGTGTTAACTGGTTGATTGAGGATGTTGGTCTGTATCTCTGGTTTGAATACCGAGATTCTCAACCAGGCATGTCGTCTAAGCATGACCGAAGTGTTAATGGCCCTTGCTGCAGTGTCAGCTGTGTCTAGTGCACACTTTATGGAAGCATTGGAGATGAGCTTCCCTTCTTGAATTAGCATTTCAGCCCCTTCCTTGTATTGATCTGGGAGGTGCTGCATTAATGTCTCTATAGAGTATCATAGTGTGCCCTGTCATATCTGGCCAGGAGCGCCTGAGTATTGGCAATGCGCCAAATATTTGCTGCTTGTGCTGCCACCCTCTTTCCAGAGGTTTCCAGTATTTTTGACTCCTTATCTGGCGGAGGCGCATCACCCGTGGTCTGCGAGTTTGCCCTCTTGCGTGCATTAGCAACTTCCATTGAGTCTAGGGGCAACTGTCCTCTTATATAGGGTGGATCTACAGGTGCCGCTCTATATTTCTTTTCTATCCTAGGGTTAACTACCCTTGCCCTAGTATAATTGGCGTGTTTGAGAACGCCCTTGAGCATTGGCAGAGTCTTTACACTTCTCTCTGACGTTGAAAATGTGTCCACGAGGAAGTCCTCTTCAACAGTGTCACTATGAAGTTCTACATCATGATTCAATGCAGCTCTTTCAATGAGAGCGTTGAAAGCTGTAGTGTCTTCAGTTGGAGATGTCTTTACAGTATAGACCGTGCTATCAGGGTCATTCTGTGGGTCTCCTGGGTCAGCAGGGTCTGCCCATGGTAGGTTCTGATCATCACGATCAGCGTCCGCAGCATCGTTGTCGCCATCATTATCATTATCCCCTGCATCCGAGTATGTAGGGGAAAAAGATTGAGGTTCCTGGTAAATTCGTTCCACCAACACTGGTGACGTCGGTGAACCTCTCTTCTTCTTTAGGGGAATCTTGAAGGACTCCATAGGCTTTTCTGGGGATATCTTCCTTTTATAGATAGCCAGTCTCCCCGTCTCCGAGTCGATGAACTGCCTCGGTTCTCGATCTTCGGCTTCCTCTGTAGCCTTTTGAAGCACTGTCGGTCTCTTGATGGGTTCGACAGTCTTCCTCGGCTCGAACATCTTCGGCCTTATTTGCGGTGGCAAGCCGTATCTTATTGGCGCCGACGCTGCAAGAACGGTGACCAGCTTCGTGGTTGTGGCTTTCTTCGGCCCGCCCATGGAAGCTTTTTCTTTGATCCTTTGAATCGACTCAGTCACCTGTATGGCCATGAGCTGGGACTCTTGTGTCGATTCGAGAGATGGTGTTGACCCAACGTTCGTCTTCGGTCCCATCTTCGCCTTAGGATCGATGCCCTGTGTCGAATCGAGCCTTAGTTGTGCAACAACTCTCTTCGTTGCCGGCTTCTTCGATTTGATGGCCTTGATCTTGGCCTTCGGTACCGTGGTACTCGAATCGAGTGCTTTCTGGAAGGTTCCGGAATCGAAGTCCTTCATTTGTGTTGTCGGCTCCGAGGGTCTTGATGCCTTGGCGCCGACTAGAGCCAGTTGCACTTTCCGTTTCGATTTCACCTGTGCTGGCTTCGGTTTCGTTTTCATTAAATCAACTAAAGTTGATTTTGAAACCGATGGCTCATCAGAAATGTTCGAAGCCGGGCCTGTTTGCGGGGCTGTTGAACTTGATTGTAGATCTTGGGTAAGGCCGTGTGGCGATCCCTCGACCTGAGCCTTATCGATACTTTCATCATCGGCCTCCGTATCTATGGGTGGGCCTAGCTCTTCCGAGCTGTCTTCCTCGGCCCCAATGGTCTGAACGTCGTCTCCTACCTCGTCGACGACTTCATAATACTCTTCTTCTTCCATATCTTCATCTTCCTCTGCCTCATAGTCGGATGCATGCTCGGATCCATGCTCTGATGGCTCCTTTTGGACCTGTACTTCGATGACATCATCGTCTCCGGTCCCGAAGATGTTTTCTGGCTCCCGCGCTTGCTTTCTCGATTCCAATGGAGCAGCGCGTCGGGTCTTTAGAGTCTTCTTAGACCTGAACCGGGCACAGGCCATACATTGGTCTTCGTTGTGGTCCGGTGACAGGCATTTGTTGCACACAGGATGGACATCATTATGTGCGTATTTTGCATTGCAAAGCGGACATCTTTTGAAAAGGCCTCGACTCTCCATAGTTGAAAAAACTCGATTCGAGAGTCGAGAAAAGCCTTCCGAAGTCGATGTCCTGTTGAATAAAGGTTATCGATACCGATCGAAACGATACCGACGCTCTAGAAAGCCTGTTGGCTCTGTGTAAAAGTTTCCAAACTTGAGCTAAGATTTTAAAATCCGAACCCAATGGCGTAAAAAAACAATCTGAAGATGGAGAGGATGCCCATGCGCACTGTAGTCCAGGGGAGGAGCCACCTATCTTGTGATACTGCAAAAGACTCTTCCAGGACAACAATGTGCAATCATCCGGACCCAACACTAGGCGGCGATCTATGCACAGATATGAATTCAGCAGCCCACATGCCTCGAACTCAGGGAGCAGAAGGCAAAAAATACGGCACAATCAGGGTGCAGAAGGCAAGAAATATGGCACAATCAGGGTGCAGAAGGCAAGAAATACGGCACAATCAGGGGGGCAGAAGCCAAGAAATATGGCACAATCAGGGGGGCAGAAGTAAGAAATACGGCACCATCAAGGAGGCCAGAAGGCAAGAAATACGGCACAATCAGAGAGCATCTTGCTCCGGTCCAAAAATTGGATCCCTATGGCTGCTCAGGTTGTCCCACAAGGATATTAACATATTTAAACGTTATCCGCTAATAGAATTAGCATTTAAGGTTTCAGGCCTTATTTAGTTAGGAATTAGCATTTAAAAAGCCTTGCAAATTCACTGAAAAAAACATAGGTTTCAGTTCATATATAGTTAGGAATTAGCATTTAAAAAACCTTGCAAATTCACTTAAAAAACCATAGGTTTCAGGTCATATATAGTTAGGTATTAGCATTTAAAAAAAACGTGATGTCATCAGTGATTTCACTGACCATGTCATGAATGATGTAATATGTGACATCATCAGCAGTGGATTGCGGGCGCGCAAAATATAGTTAGTCCAACTAACTATATAGGTGCAATTTCAAAGGTTTTTTAAATGCTAATTCCTAACTATATATGACCTGAAACCTATGGTTTTTTCAGTGAATTTGCACGGTTATTTAAATGCTAATACCTAACTATATATGACCTGAAACCTATGGTTTATTAAGTGAATATATATATATATATATATATATAAGAAAATAAAACCTTAAAGTACCATTGAACAACATTGGCCCATAAAAACCATAGCGGGAGAGTTCACTTTAGTAACATATCCATGTCATTATAATAGTCCACATTCCAGCCAATCAGGCTGTAGCACCCTCTAGAACCTTCTCCTCAGAAACTCAAGTCCTCAGATTTTTTACTGCACGTCGTGTGAAGGGAGTCTCCCTGAGCTCTGCTCAGTTTTTTCTTCATTTCAACTTTCAAAACTTCAAGAACATGTCTTCAACTAAAAGGTCTTTATTCTGGCCTTGTTCTGCCTGTGGTAAACTTTGTCTTTTCTCTGAGGACCCTCATAAAAAATACATCTACTGCTTATACCCAGACCATGAGGACCCGGAGGAGTTGCAAAATTTGCAGAACTTTTTCTTCCAAGACCCTAAATAGAGAGGCCCGTCTCCTTCTGTGGCTACAGAGGTTGAAGACCTCAGACAACCCTGTGTCTGATGTAGAGAGTGTGTCTTCCTGCCATTCTAAGACCTCTCTGCAGCGTGGGTCTGAGACAGATATGCCTTCTCCTTTTCTAAAGAGGAAGAAGCTTGTGGACGCTCGTACGTCTGTCTCCCCACGGGATCTGCTGGCCTCCACGCCTGCGGGACCTAGATCTCTGGCGTCGCAGACCCATTCTGTGCCCTCGTCCTCCAAAACGGGTGCCAGCTCGTCGACGACGACAAGATCCGTCGACGTTATACTTCGACGACCAGCTCTCTGACGAAGAAGACAACGACGACGACGTCCACATCATCGACGATTGCCCAGGAGGTCCGGCCTATTTCATCCATTGTAAAGATATCGTTGATGGCAAAGACGCTACCTGTTTTGTCGACGGTGGCCTCGTCGACGTCGAGTACCTCGTCGACGACAACTTTGTCGCCGAAGGCTCCGTTGACGCTGAAGACTTCGTCGACGACAGCAACATCTTCGTTGGCACCAGTGTCCTCGACGACGAAGGCCTCGGCTTCTTCAATGGCAACCACCTTTTTGTCGATGCCTGGGGCATCATCGACGAACACCTCGATGACTACTTCGACGAGCTCGTTGACGGGACCGTCGATGGCGCAATATTCTCTGGCAACTGCAACCACCTTCACAGTGGTGACGGCAACCACTGCTAAACGTCCTCCACTAGTTTTGAGCCCTGTCCAACATGGTTCAGGTCCCCCTGCTCAACTATTTGCGTCTGAAGAGGAGGACTCTTCTGATGGCTCCTATGCAGATGACACCTTTCGTGCTGCAAGTAGCCCGTTGGAGCTGCTTATCAAATATCAAGACTATGATGACAATGATGAACGGGAGTCGCACATCTCAGTTCCAGATGACCCTCATGATGAGGACCATGATGTTCCTATGGCTCCGTTACCAATGACTTTGATCACAAACCTTCAATACATGCTGGAGGATTACAATCGTCGTTTCCCACCTTCTTCGCAGGCCTCTCCACCGCCTCCTTCAAAACAGGAGTCACGTCAGGTTGCACCAGCTCGATCACCAGTTCCTCAAGACCCTGGTAATGAGGATGACACTCATAACGATACAGACCAAGGTGATGATACTATCCTAGCAGATTGGGACAATTATCATGCTCAAACTCAGTCTCCTCCTCCTGCCTCTCCTCAGTCTTCTCCTCCAGTGGACATTGGGGGTTTTCACCTTTTGATGACGAGAGCCGCAAAGCGTTTCTACCTGCCTATGGTCATCAGACAAGAGGACTGTTTTCTTTATGATTTCAAAGATCAACCTCTGAAGCAAGTGCATACCATTCCTATAATAGATTTCATTTGGAAGGCAGGACTCAAACTCATGGAACGGCCTAATTCAGTTCCGGCCGTATTCCCATGCCTGGATAAAAAATATAAGGCACCTGATTATTTGCCTGCCTGCCTTGTGTCTCAACCAAAGCCAGACTCTGTCATTATGCAGGCTGCCCAAAAGAGATCGCGTAATCCCGCTTCTCCTTTTTACGTCCCCGCCAGACCAGGAAGGCCGACGATTGGATATCATCGGCAAAAAGTTCACCACGATTGCTGCGACTACAGTCAGGGCGGCAAATTCCTTAGCCATCCTCGGCCGATACGACCGGCAAATGTGGTCGGAGAGCGCAGCTTTGGCCGACCTGATCCCTGAACCCTCCAGGGCAGAGGCACTTAAGATACTGCAAGAGGGAGAGAAAATTTCATCGGAAACTATAGACTGCGCAAACGATATTTCCTCTACAGGTTGACAACTGGCAGGTGCTGCAGTCTTAAGGAGGCAGGGCTGGCTTAAGGCTACGTCCTTTTGGCCTGATGTGCAGGCAAAAATACTCGATTTGCCCTTCGATGGAGAGTCCCTCTTCGGTAAGCATGTGGACGATTCCTTGGAGTCCATCAAGAAGGATACGGACACTGCTCGCGCCCTAGGATCTCTCCAATATGGGAAAAAAACATTTAGTGGAGCACGTGGCAGGGGCACATCCTCCAATTTTCGAGGCTCATCCCAGTACCGCTCCTATGGTGACAACAGACAGCGTTACTCCAACCAGAATTAGACTAGACAGACTGATTCCAGGTCATATAGGAGAAATTCCACTTACAGAGGGGGTAACTCCTCCAAAAAGCAATGACTTTCTAATAACCAAGTCTTATCCTGCTCTGAAGATTGGAGGTTGAATCTCCCACAACTTTTACAATTGGTCAAAAATAACATCAGATCGTTGGGTCTTGGATGTGATTTCTGGAGGCCACATTCTAAAATTTCTAAAGTTTCCTCCCAACCGCCCTCCATCTGGTCGCCCTCCAGCACACTTGAAGGAACTGTTCGCACAAGTTGCAGTTATGATTAAAAAAGGAGCAGTCGAAGTGGTTCCTCGATTACAACAAGGGACAGGCTTTTATTCCCGCTTTTTTCTTATCAAGAAAAAATCGGGAGAGTGGCGCCTGATCTTAGATCTCCGAGCCCTCAACAAGTTCATCAAGTCCCAAACATTTTCAATGCTGACTTTATTGGAAATCTTACAGTTCCTGAACCCTGAGTAGTTCCTCTGCACAATCGACCTCCAAGATGCCTACTTCCATGTGCCAATCCATAAAAGACACAGAAGGTTACCTCTGTTTCAAAGTAGGATCAAAGCACTTCCAATTCAAGGTTTTGCCTTTTGGCCTTTGTTCCGCTCCGAGTGTCTTCACTAAAATCATGGCTCCAGTAGCTGCTTATCTACGCCTACAGGGCATACAAATTTACCCCTATTTAGACGACTGCCTGATAAAGGCCCCAACCTTTGTCGCAGCACAACAACACACTCAGACTTGCCTGTCAGTCTTCAAAGATTTGGGTCTTTTCATCAACTACGAAAAGTCGCATGCCCTTCCGGCACAACAAAGAGTCTTTCTGGGAGCATTAATAGACACACATCTAGCAAAGGTGTTTGTTTCGCTGGAGCGCCGGGCTCGCATTGCCAACTTGGTGGCTCTTCTACGGTCAAGAAAGTCAGTTTCTGTCCAAATATTAAAATCCTTTCTGGGCATGACCTCGTCCTGCATACCGCTGATCCCCAATTGCAGGCTCTACATGAGAGTACTCCAAGAAGAATTGGACAAACAATGGCGGCAAAACTCAGGGACGTTCAACAACAAGGTCTCAATGACCCCTCACATTCAGGGAGCGTTGGAATGGTGGGCTCACCCTCCCAACCTTGCAACAGGGTGTATGTTTCAGTAAACAGCCCCCACGCTTACCCTTACAATGGACGTTTCCTTAGAGGGTTGGGGCGCACACCTCGAAGGGTTGTCAGTCAACGGCATATGGACTGCAGAACAATGCAAGTGGCACATCAATCGCCTGGAACTCTTGGCCATTTTTCTCACCCTGAAATCCTTCCGTCTGCTGGTGGAAGGAGAGTAACTGTTGGTGCGTACGGACAACACTACCAGTATGCATTACCTCAACAAGCAAGGGGGTACGAAATCTCTTCTGCTCTCCAGACAGGCACAACAGATCTGAGAATGGGCAATACAACATCGAGTCCATTTGACTGCAGTGCACGTACCGGGCATCTCCAACGCCCTTGCAGACTCTCTCATCAGATCGGCCACGGACAACTACGAGTGGGAACTTCATCAGCCAACTCTGGAATATGTCTTTCGCCTGTGGGGCCAGCCGGAACTGGATCTGTTTGCGACTCCACTCAATCGCAAATGCCTACGCTACGCAAGTTGGCATCCCCACAAAGGGTCGAGCGGGAATGCATTTACGATCAATTGGTCAAAAAAAATTGTATACGCTTTTCCTCTGATTCCTCTTATACCTCGCCTCCTGCACAGAATGAGAGCACAACCATGTCACATCCTGTTAATTGCGCCCAGGTGGCCGCGCCGACAGTGGTTCACGGATCTTCTTCTCTTTTCCCAGTGCGATCTGATCCCTCTTCGCCCCGGCCTCACCTTCTCACCATAAACCACGGGCTGATCTGCCATCCAGACCCGGCATCTCTTCAGCTTCACGCTTGGAACCAGAGCAACATGAGTTTGCCCACCTGAATATTGCTCCTGACTGCAGAGAGGTCCTTGCTCACGCACGGGCTTTTTCCACCATCAAAACCTATAAATTGAAATTGAAGCGGTTTTGTGTTTGGTGCCACTCAGAGAACATTGATCCTATGCTCGCCACCCCTGAGCAAATCTTGCCTTTCTTCCTCCATTTGGCAAAGTCGGGACTTTCACATTCCACTCTCAAGGTTTTCCAGGCTGCACTTTCACGCTTTCGCCATGATGGTTCCACATCTCTGTACTCTTCTCGGATCATTTGCCAGCTCTTTAAAGGTCTGTTCCGGATGTTCCCACCTATCCGGCGTCCTCCACCTGCTTGGCGCCTGAATCTGGTATTGGCCCAGCTTCTCTAGCCTCCATTCGAGCCAATCCACTAAGCGGATTTGAAATTTCTAACTTGGAAGGTTTCCCTCCTCCCCGCACTCACGTCATCTAGGCGAGTGAGCGACTTGCAGGCCTTTACCATCCAGCCTCCGTTTCTTCAGTTTTCAAAGGACGCTGTTGTTCTACGTACAAACCCCAAGTTTATACCTAAGGTTCCATCAGACTTCCACCTTAATGAACCTGTAATACTCAAGACTTTTTTCCCTAACCCTCAGTCTCCCGCTGAGCGTACTCTTCATTCCCTAGACTTGAAACTATGCCTCTAATTCTACATCCAACGCACTGCTGCTTTTCAAAGGTCAGACCAGCTCGTTGTGGCCTATGGGCGGATGCGCAAAGGACATCCGGTTACTAAACAGACTATCACTCGTTGGATTTCTTCTGCCATCAACGGGCTGGCAAGCCTCTTTCTGCTCCGGTGCGAGCACACTCAACGAGAGCAGTAGCATCCTCTACTGCCCTGTTTTCTGGAGTGCCTCTACATCAGATCTGCAGGGCGGCAACGTGGTCCAGCAGGCACACGTTCACGAGGCACTACTGTCTGGAGATGGCTAACGCTGCGGACACTGCTGTGGGTCAAGCGGTGCTGCGAAATCTCTTCAAATAAAGGTGAGCCTCTGTTGCTTCCCGCCTCCTGTCATAAAAGGTTTTCTTGTCCATATTATGCATTGCTACAAATGTATATTTATGTGATTGCTTTTTCATTGTTGCCTTTTATGACTCTAGTTATTATGGCTTACTGCTTTCTATTCTTATTCAAGCATGTGAATCTATGAAAGACACCCCTAATACTGGAGAAGAAGAGAAGTTACTTACCTGTAAACTGTGGTTCTCCAGTATTGGTGTCTTTCATACATTCACATGCGACCCACCCTTCCTCCCCTCAGAGGCTCTCTTCTCCTCATGCACTCTTGGTTACTCTTATGCTACGAAAATCTGAGGACTTGAGCTTCTGAGGAGAGGGTTCTAGAGGGTGCTACAGCCTGATTGGCTGGAATGGGGACTATTATAATGACATGGATATGTTACTAAAGTGACCTCTCCCTCTATGGTTTCTATAGGCCAATGTTGTTCTATGGTAGTTTTCTTTTCTTTTATATATATATAGATATATGTTGATATCTTTAGCTATATATGTTATATATATATATATATATATATATATATATATATATATATATATATATATATATATATATATATTACCTACTGGCGGTCGCCAGTAGGTATATATAGTTAGGATTTTTTCTCTATGGGTTTTTTGAAAATTCTATGTCTAATAACTTTGGCGTTTGTGGACGGAATTGGCTGAAATTTTCAGGAAAATGGCACATTTTGTTTCTGAGCAGCCCTTGAAAATTTGGGGGGGGTTCGTCAAGGGGGGGCCGAGAAAAAAGGGGGGTCCCAAAACGTGTTTTTAACATTGAGTTTTCCATAGGGCGGTTGGCCTCACTTTTAGCCCGAACGGCTGAATGGATTTGCACGAAACTTGGCAAAATTGTAGGGACTGGTAGCCCGATGTGCCTTTTGTAGGTCTCAATATATGTGCTCCAGTGGATTTTGAGAAATTAACGTTTAAAAAAAGATATATATCTGTAACAGCGGACCGGGCAGCGTCCTAGGACGCGTACTTTTCGCGCAACGGAGCTTTGTGAAGCGAAGCTGATTGGTTCTCCGGCGTCTGTCAACATTCCAAACAGTCCGTAGCGGCCGCCATCTTGTCTCTCGGTAGGATCGAGAGACAAGAGGAGGCCAAAGCGAAGGGGCAAATGACCATAAGGGGGAATAGTAGATCCTCGCTGACCCCCTAGGTTTGATGTGGAGGTTTTAAAAGGGCCCCGCGGGGCAAAAAAAAATAATAATAATAATAATCGAACACCTGAATGGATTTGCACGAAACTTGGCAAAATATTAGGGACTGGTAGCCCGATGTGCCTTTGCTAGGTCTCAATATATGTGCTCCAGTGGATTTTGAGAAATTAACGTTCAAAAAAAGATATATATCTGTAACAGCGCTCCGCTTCGCGTACTTTTCGCGTTACGGAGCTTTGCGAAGCTGATTGGTTCTCCGGCGTCTGTCAACATTCCAAACAGTCCGTAGCGGCCGCCATCTTGTCTCTCGGTAGGATTGAGAGACAAGAGGAGGCCAAAGCGAAGGGGGAAATGACCATAAGGGGGCATAGTAGATCCTTCCTGACCTCTTAGGTTTGATGTACCATTTTGCCAAGTTTGGTGTAATTCCGTTCAGCCATTCAGGCTGTAGACGTATGTAAATGTCCTATGGAAAATTGCATGGGGAAAACACATTTGAAAGTGTTGAAATTTAGAACCAATTAAAATGTTACTTTGGTTTTGTATTTGTGTGTGATGAAAGTTAATTGGTTATGTATATATGTCAAATGAGAGGAAACCACAGCCATTTTGTGATACTACTGTCTGAGGTACATTTGTGAGGAATTTTTGGTGGTGAATTTCTGGTGTTTGATTTACACAGTACTAACACTTCTGCTACTTTTAAAAAGGTGAGTTGTTAATTTGTAAGGGGAACTATGTTGTACACTTGAAGATAATTTGAAAAATGTTTTCTGTTATTTATTTGCAGTCCTTCTGTTATACTAAATACTTGATGAAGTTAGTTTTATATTATGTATTACTAAAAACGATAAATGAAAGTGATTATTTTTTTCTGCAATTTACAGCAAGCAATTTCAAAATAAAATGGCTCACAATGAAGAGACCGTGGCAATTTCTTTTGAATTGTCCACTACATTGATTGAAATTGAGAGCACCAATAATGAAATATTGTCACAAGGAGGACATGACTTGTATGATTCCATTAGATTGATTGAAATGGACAGCACCAAGAATGAAATATTGTCACAAGGAGATGACTTGAATGATTCCACTACATTGATTGAAATTGAGAGCACCAATAATGAAATATTGTCACAAGGAGGAGATGGCTTGTATGATTCCATTAGATTGATTGAAATGGACAGGACCAATAATGAAATATTGTCACAAGGAGGAGATGACTTGAATGATTCCACTACATTGATTGAAATTGAGAGCACCAATAATGAAATATTGTCACGAGGAGATGACTTGAATGATTCCACTACATTGATTGAAATGGACAGCACCAATAATGAAATATTGTCAGAAGGAGGAGATGACTTGAATGATTTTTTTGATCAATCTCTTGATGGCGAATTTATCGAGTGTTTGGAGACCATAGAGTTACAAGAATCATCATTGCAGACTTTTAATGAGGAGATTCCAGATGAGATGATTGAAGAGGAAATTACTGATGAGGACATGTTACTAGTTGTTTCAAATTTAGAAAATTTTGAAGAATAAATTTATATTTAGAAATCAAAAATTGTTTGAGACATTATTTATTTTTATTTTTAATTTATGAGGTTGTAGCGAAGTGATTGTAGTATAAAATGAGACTTATAGTATAGAGTGCAACATTTTTATGTTACATGGTAAGTTTACTCATATTTACTTCCCTTCTGCCACTATATTATCTCCAATGTGTATTTGACATGTCTTCTTCATCTCCGGCCTCCTTTCTCTCACTGTGTGTCTCCGATGCATCTTATCGCTGGTATTTTGTGTAATTACAGAAGAGAGTAAAATAAAATAGTTCGGAACGTGAAAAGGGGGCAAAGTAGAGTACTCCTCACCCCCTAGGCCTTTTTAGGCGGTCCCAAAAGGATCAGTTTCTGCTTTCCTGAGAGATTATGGTATGAGTTCCATATACCACAATAACTTGCATTACAACATGCAAGATATCTATCTCCTATTACCAACTTTTGGAGATATTCGCGCTAAGCGCGAATATCTCCAAAAAGTAACACCTGCCCTGAGCAGTTCTTAGCCATGTTATCCAATGGGAGGTGGATAACATGGCTAAGAGTATTAGCTCGGTAATGCATGAATATCGCTGAGTTTTTAGCGATATTCATGCATTGCGGCCGTTTATTATCGCATTTGCGATAAACCTTGATAATAGTAAGGTTTATCTTCGATAATTTCTGACGATGCTTAGTGGTAAAAAATTGGTTGGTAAGCATCGTTAGCGATAAATATCGCTTAACTTTGGTAATATGCCCCAACGTCTGTTAACGTTCGATTCGAAGGAAATGAGGAAGTGTTGAAAAACATTGTCTGCGCCATCTTGCCTTTTTTGAAATGCCACACTTTTGTCGTGCACGGCAGCCATTTTAGATGTCTTGACCAGACCCACTCTCTGCACGCTGTCGATTCGTAGCATGGCTCCTCACCCTCGCAAGCATCTTCCCCAGGCACTGGTCACCCCCGCTCTCTGTCTTATGCATGGGCAATAAACCTCCCCCCATCTGCGCTGCTCTTCCCTGAGAATCACACTGTGCCCGCCCGACACCTCCCTTTCGCCCTATTCACTACCGCACCCTGTGACACTCCTCTTCCTCTGTGTCCGATTGTCCAGGCTATCAGCTAGCCCTGCAGATGTAGTTTATGGCCCCAGCTGTAAAGAATCACCCCTCTTCAAAGGAGTTATAGTAGATCAAGGCCCACACCCGATGAGATCCGTCACACCACACGTGTTCCTACTATCTGAAAACTATCCTGTATTGTGATTGGGGAGGGGACCGAGCCTGAAGCGGAAGATTCCAGGAATGACTCTTTGTACATCAAAGTTTTTACAATTATGTGTCACATAAAAAATATATAGCACTCCAACAAAGTAGTAGGAATATAAAACTTTAATAACATATAAATATATACAACAAAACAAAAACAGTAATAGATTTATTGAAATTGACAGCACCAATAATGAAATATTCTTGTCAGTAGCGGTCTGTTGTGCGAATAGTTCCAAGGCAGCAGAACGCGCTGAAATCTGGATGTCACGAAGGTGATGTCTAGCAAGTTGCCGCCCAGCAAATAACGGCGTGGGGCGCCGCGGGGGTGAGTGAGTCCAGTAGGCACCACAGCTATTCTTACCGGCATTGCAGAATTACTGCTGGGGACAATGCCTGTGCTGGAGCAGGGTCACAGCAGAAACAAAAAGGATTCTGTTGAAGATGTTGTTGGTTTTCAATTTGAAAACAGTTCTGGTGTCAACTGCTATGCTAATGTAGTGGTTAATGTTTTGTTTTCTCTAGAAAATGTAAAAGAGGGGGAGGCAGTCCAAAGTTCCGTTAAAAGGGCAAAGGAAAGGATCGGTGGTTTGAACTATCAGTCAAAAAGGGGAGGGGGTGCAACAATTTTTCCTACCGGGTCACACTGTGCTTTCACCGGAAGTGAGGTCTGCAGGATTCTAGTAATTCAAAGTGAGGCTGGCGCCGACGTCCCGCGGATACAGTTTCGTCACTCCACGGGTGATCATGGCAGTCATTCCCCATCGGGGGTGGGAGACTCCCGCGGCTCCTCTAGAATCTTCAAGGTCGTGGAGGACTACGGTGGTGGAGTCAACCAGTGACCGGGCCATTTCTTTATGCTGGGCCCGCTCTTGCCAGGTCGACCGCCATTTTGAGAGTTCGGTAGCTACTGGCGATCGCGGGGTCAAATGAACGGACGGGCTCCACCCTGCCGGGCGAGACGTTGCAGCATGGCCACAGTGGAAGAACTCTTTTCCGGGCGCCTGGACCGCTGAGGGTGCAGCTGGGAAGCCTACACTGGGGAGGCGGGAGAGGCCTGTTCGCACCGTCTCTCCCTCCCAGTGCACCCCACGGCGTCTCGCTTGAGATTTGTTATGGCCGGACCAGGCGATGAGGACGAGGGGGGGGTCGGAGGCATGTGCAAGACATCCCCCCCCAGTGTTGTCGCAGCCATTATAAAAGAAAGAAGTGTCCCGTCCGTCTTCGGGCCGGGCTTCCGGTGGATGTCGGCCGGACGCCCCTGGCTCTGGCCCCATGAACGGGTTTCTTGGTTTATCGGCTGCAGCCGGATTCCGTCGGCCTCGGCCCCCCGACCGTTGGTGGCCGGACCGGAAGAGCATGTGGCGGGACTACCTGCAACTCTCAAGGGCCACCGCGGCCGGACTGGGAGAGAGAGGGGAGGGTCGAGGAGACATTCCCCCCCCCCTGCAACTGTTCAGCGTTGTAAAGGCAATCCCCTGGCCGGGTCCCGTTGGTCTCGGCCTCTCCTCCGGCTACACCCTACGTTAGGATCTCCTGGCCGAGGCGTGGCAGCAGGACCTGCCTTATATGGGCTGCTCCCGGCTGGGCGTAGCCGGAACCCTGCCCCACCTTGGAAGTTTCCAGAGTGGGGGCGGATGTTCTACTGACTTGCATTTTCCCTAGTCTATCGATTTTTTTGGCGTGGCAGGCGGTGGGACAGCGAGGGGTGATTTGGTTTCTCTTACTGTTTTTCTGGTCTCTCACCACTGGCATATTTTAACGTTTTCTTGTTTCTAGGACATTAATAGGTTTTATCATTACGTTATGTTATCGTTTCTTTGTTCGTTGTTTAATAAAAGTTCATGTTCATCAGTGGCCTACTGATTTTCGTTTTCCTATTCTTTTCTTTCCAGGTTGTTTCATGCTAAAGTTTCTGTTAACAGGATACAGTGATCACTTCGTTATTATTGCATATGTCCTTTTCACTAGGGGTGCTCTCTGGTCGGGCCAGATGACGTATGTCTAGTAAATGGTCCGGGTGAAACAGGTGCATCAATCAGTGGGGATAGGCATGATAGATTACAACGGGGGAGAAAGGTCCGCATTACGTACCCTTTCACTACTTGCAAAGATTTTCCTACGTTTATTTGCAAACAGGGAATACCTCCAAAAAGAACTAATTCCCAAACAGTCAATGTTCGGACAATCAATCAATCAATGAGGAATGAAATAGGTACGACGTGTTAAAGGCTTGCGTTACCTACCCTTCACTATCTGCAAAGGGAGAGAGAATATTCCTATTCTTCCTCGTTTGCAGGTAGAGAAGATCCTTAAGAGAATTAACATCGAACAATTCAATGCTCGATTGAAACAATCAACAAGGGGTACTGTGAACACAAATGAACGCCGCTTATGTACATACGCATTGCTATTTTCAACAGGTTGTTCCTAATGTTTCTATTTTAGCGAGGTCAAAAAGAGATCCCATTAGTGGCCTACTGATTTTGCTCGATTCCTTTTGTTTTTTTACACGATTTTTCGCTATCTGCAAAGACTAAACAGAGTATTGCGACTCTGTGCTTGTTTGTAAATAGAGAATGAACCAAAGAGAACAATCAATCAAATGGAGAGAGAAGCAGGCACGACGGATTACAAAGGGGGAAAGGGCTGCGTTAACTACCCTTCACTATCTGCAAAGAGAGAGTACTCCTAATAGAAATGAGGGGTGGGGGGCAGCAATCAAAGCAGATCAGTGTGCATAAACACGAAAAAAAAAATTCTTACCACGTACTTGACATTCGACAGCTTATGATATTTGCTATTAAAAAACCATTGAAATTCACTGAAAAAACCATAGGTTATAGACCATATATAGTTAGGAATTAGCATTTACAAAACCTTGAAAATTCACTGAAAAAACCATAGGTTATAGACCATATATAGTTAGGAATTAGCATTTAAAAAACCTTATTTTACTCACACAAAACCATTGAAATTCCATATATAGTTAGTTGCACTAACTATATATTGCGCACCCGCAATCCACTGCTGATGATGTCACATATTACATCATTCATGACATGGTCAGTGACATCACTGATGACATCACTGATGACATCTCAAATGACATCACTGATGACATCTCATTTGACATCAATGACCACATCACTGATGATATCATTCATGTGACAATACAATGCATCTCCTCACATTTTAATATAACCTCTGTTTCACCCAGTGTTAAAAACAGAGTATAATTTTTGAAACCATTGACACACCAATACTAGTTACTACATACGTACTCACTGATTCCTACGTCTACACACACATTCACTCATTCACCCATACAATCATTCATACATACAATCACTCATGTTTACAACACAATCATATGCACTCATACACCTATACAGACACTCACACTCTGCCACTCATCCATGGAGTTACTCACACACCTAGTCAGTCCTGTAAAGAATCAATCACACTTCCATTTTCTACTCTATACAGTTAAACATAGAGCACCTTACGTTTTCAACCATATACTAACACATACTTACTCTCTTATACAATCATTGATACAAGTACACATTGATCTGTACAGAGTCACACACCTCCCATCCAGCCACACACACACTCAGTCTCCCATGCAAATACTTGGGCAATCAATCAATAACCCATATAGTTACTCATATAGCTACTGATCAACACATGCAGCAGTTTACAGAACAACAGACATAATGATGCACAAATTAAGACAGTTTAGTCACTAACCCATGCACTCAGTGAGACACATTTAATCACTCACTCATACATTCAGTCATGCACCTACTAAATCCTTCGTCCAGACACTTATACATCCACTCATTCTTCAATATGTAAGACATATTTTAACTTTACAGAAACATAGTCACTGGATGTTGTCATCAGTGATGTCACTGACCATGTCATGAATGATGTAATATGTGACATCATCAGCAGTGGATTGCGGGTGCGCAATATATAGTTAGTGCAACTAACTATATATGGAATTTCAATGGTTTTGTGTGAGTAAAATAAGGTTTTTTAAATGCTAATTCCTAACTATATATGGTCTATAACCTATGGTTTTTTCAGTGAATATATATATATATATATATATAAGCAGACCCCTCCGGTAAGGAAAAGGAAAGAGGCCACACGGGGAAACCTTCGGGAGCCGTTTTAATAGACACAGCATAGCATGATGCATTTCGGTATTCAAACCTTCCTCAGATGCTGCTGCTTCCGTGATGAGGCTCCACCCACGCCTTAAAGGTGTCCTGACTCGCCCTCATTGGAAGGTAAGTTACACCCCACGTCACCAGTTGATAATGAGTGAAACTGTAGTCCATAATAGAACTTCATGTCCCAGCCAGCATTGCGCCCAAGTGGATGCTGCGTGAAAAGGGGGTCAATATTCAGGGTGAAGGCCCGGTAAATATGAATGGAGCATCACGGAGAAATGACATATATATATGTATATTGCTCACGATTTTTCTTTATCGAGAAAAAAGACACAGGATACCTCCGGCTGCTTGAAGATTTTATTAGGCAAAGAGTGGCGCCTACCAACGCGTTTCGCCTGCTACGGCTTGGTCACGGTGAAAAATCACTCAGTGAATGTGCTATTTACATGTGATGTCATCGAAATGAACAAAGGACTCGATTTTACATGGTCCCGCCATCTTGTAACGGGTTTATATGTCAGATAAACATATTCCCACGGTGAACCTAAATTGCATATTATAATACATTCAATTTATACAAAATCCTGTACTGTTTGCACGCTGTCTCGCCCAAGTGGGCATATGCATAATCACTTGACTGTACCACATCGCCCCAAAATTCATGGCCGCCATCTTAAAATGTCCAGATCGCGAACCGATGCTAGTACACAGTTACCAATCTCGTTCCAGGAAACGAACGTTCCCGTGTTTCTGATTAACACAAATAAAGTCCCGCCCAAGTGGGCAAAAGTCTCTGTTGTGGTAACTTTAACAGTCTCACCCCAGTGGGCATGAGTACTTTGTCGTGTGATTGAGCAAAAAGAATACAATAATGCAGTCACCCAGGGATCATGGGTGACTGCATTATTGTATTCTTTTTGGACGCAGCTGTGGTCCGTCCAGTGGAGTCCTGAGGCGTGGTTGACGGAGATGTGCTTGCTGGAGGAGAAGATTGCGTCGAGCGTGTGTCCGGCGTGGTGGGTGGAGGTGTTTACCAGTTGTTTGAGTCCGAGATTGGCGAGGTTGTCCAAAAGGGTGGTGGTGTTGCTATTGTTGTTCTTTTCCAGGTGTAAGTTGAGGTCCCCTAGGAGGATATAGTTCTCGGAGGGGAGGGCGTGTGGGCTGATAAAGTCAGTGATGTCTTCGCTGAATTGTGTGCGGGCTCCTGGGGGTCTGTAGACGAGGGTGCCTCTGAGTGTGGTCTTGGGGTCGGTGTGAATCTGGAAGTGGAGGTGTTCGGCGGCTGTGAGGGTGTCGTCGGCGCTGGTCGCGATGCGGATGGAGTTCTTATGGACGATGGCGATGCCTCCTCCTGTCTGGTCGATGCGGTCCCTTCGGATGATCTTGTAGCCGTCTGGGATGGCTATGGCGATGTCGGGCGCTGATGAGGCGTTCATCCATGTTTCTGTAAGAAAAGCGACGTCCGGCGATGTGGTATCGAATAGGTTCCATAGTTCAATGGCGTGTTTGTGGACCGAGCGGGTGTTGAGCAGGACGCACTTCAGGTGGTTGTTGTTAGGGCTCTGTTTGGTGTTTGTGGTTGCGTTGTGGGTCCTGATGCAGCAGAACTTGCAGGATTGGCAGGAGAAGGGTCCATGGGCGCGACCTGGGGCGGCTTGGTGGCAGTCGGGGAGTCGGCCGGTGTTGAGTGTAGTGAGGGTTGCGGCGGCGTACGTTAGGCGGATGGAGTTGTTTTTGCGGTGGCCAAGGGGTTTGGCACTAGGCGCGGACCTGGCGCGGACGGGCTTACCTTTGGCGCGCCTTCGGCGCGCATATGGCGCGTCCGCTGCGCGTGGACGCTGCGCGTAAATGCATCTGTCATAAGTGGAGAGTGGAGGGGGGCGGAGCGAGGGAGGAGCAGCTGGGAGGCGGGAGCGGGGTGGCGAGGACGGAGGGTCGGAAGAAGCTGGAGGGAGCGGGGGTGGGGCCGCGGGGGAGCAGCGGCAGGGACGGGCTAAGGGCACAACAAAAATGGCTAACCAAAACAAAACAATGGCACACAATGCAGGTCGCTGGCACAAATCAAATCAATGGCGCAAATGGCTGGCACAGTTAATGATAAATAATAGTGAGCGATACCAGGCAGCCACAAGATACCACAGGCACAATTAACGATACCAGGCAGCAGCGAGATAACACGATACCAGGCAGCAACAGGCAGGGAGGGACGAGTTGCGAGTGGAGCAACCGGTTCTGACCAGGTCAGGACGGTCACAGCTCCTTGGCTCGCGGGCTCGTTCAAGAGTTTGTTTGTGGGAGGGAGGAGCAGCTGGGAGGCGGGAGCTGGGTGGCGAGGACGGAGGGTCGGAAGAAGCTGGAGGGAGCGGGGGTGGGGCCGCGGGGGAGCAGGGACGGGCTAAGGGCACAACAAAAATGGCTAACCAAAACAAAACAATGGCACACAATGCAGGTCGCTGGCACAAATCAAATCAATGGCGCAAATGGCTGGCACAGTTAATGATAAATAATAGTGAGCGATACCAGGCAGCAACAAGATACCACAGGCACAATTAACGATACCAGGCAGCAGCGAGATAACACGATACCAGGCAGCAACAGGCAGGGAGGGACGAGCTGCGAGTGGAGCGACCGGTTCTGACCCCTCTGCCTCCTGTCTACTTTTGCGGACTTCTTTTCTCTCCCTGCCGCCACGGGAGGCTCGCTGGCTGGACTCTTGGGGGAGCAACATGTTCTCCTCGACCAGCGATGCTTTGCGGGCCCTTAACACCTTATGTGTGTTGGCTAGGGCAACCTCTTCTCTGTGGGATTCTGCTGAGTCCATGGGATCCGCTGCTTCACAGGAGACTGTTCAGGTCGACTTACGGCATCATGCGTTGGATGATGGATGAGCTTGTGGCGTTTATTCTCTGCTCCGCTCTGGGCATCTCGGAGGTGCTGGCCATGCCATGGCTTCCTTGGTCGCCCTCCATCGGCATGCTTGGCTTCGGGACGGTGTGTTCCCTGAAAATGTTCGGGAGTGGCTGGTTGATCTTCCATTCGATAGCACTCTGTTATTCCATGCCCCGGCAGATCCAGAGGTTCTTGGCAGGGCTCCCTCCTCCTCCTCCTCCTCCCTCTCCCCCTCAGTGACTGCTGAGTTGATCTGGTTCTTGGACCTTCTTTGGGCAGGTTGCCCTGGCTCTGAGGGGTGTATTTTATGGCCACTCGAGTACTCCTTGCTGAGACTGTGGCTTTGTTGGCTGTCCTTCCTGCTTCCGGTGGCTCATTACTGCTGGCACCGCTCTGTCTGATCTGTTGCCCTCCGTCTATGGTGGGCTCGCCTTCTTTTTCCTCGTTTCCTTGGGCCCTCTACGCTTTTCTTTTTCCTCTTCCTTGTCCTGGCATTGGATGGAAGCTCTGTTGCCTTGTGGGGCGTGGGGTGCTTCGGCCTCCCTGGCCTTGCCCCTTGGTTCCTCTGTTGAGAGTGAACAGGCTTTCTTCACTCTTCCTCCCACACCCCTCTTGGGGTCAGTGGTTTTCTTTGCCCCTTCCATTTGACTAGTCCCCTGTGGGACTCTCTGTTATGTCCAGGCTGGTGGGGTCCTTCCGCAGACCCTCCTTCCCCGTGGGTATGGCTAGGGTATCCATTCTACGTTAAGGAATATGCGGCTAGTAGTCTCTATCAGATGTACAAGTTACTTACCTTCGGTAACGATGTATCTGGTAGAGACGATTCTAGCCGCAGATTCCTTCACGGCCCGATCTTCCTCCCCGTTCTGCGAGGACCCTTTGGCTTGCCCTTCTGCACTCGCCTCCTGGTGGATGGCTATGATGAGTGAGTGCATTCTTTTGCTCTCTCGCCAAGACGTTGTCTTGCTTTGTTCTTTCCTCTTCCTTGGCAATGTAGAGGCTGGGTCTATAGGTACTCCTGTACCCCTCTGCTCTGGTTGCTCCAGGATTTAGGCTGGTGTTCTTGCGTCCCTCTTGTTCCTGAGGGTCCTGCCCCTCTGCTACCCTCTGGGTTTGGGTCATTTGGCCGTGCACTGCCCTGGCTCCCTTGGGGGGGTTGTCGCATTCTGTGCTGGGGTTGACTTGGAGGTCTGTCGTTCCCTGTTTGTCTTGGAACTGGCTCTCCTTGATGGGTCTTGGTCGGGGTTGAAGTCCTGCTGCATGTTGTCATGACATTTTGCATATGTTCCTTGTCTTAAGGGGGGCACTGTTTTCATACTGGCAGGGTGGCTGCTCAGGGCTGTGCTCTGTTCTTTCTTCTTTCCCTGCTTTTGGGTACTGTAGTGTTGGCACTGCTCCTTATGGTGTTCATCGTCACCATACCTTCTTTTCCAGTTTTTCTGCTGTTTTGAACACTTTTCCCATGCTCCCACAGTTTCTCTGCTGGCTCCGTGTTGTGGTGCGGAAAAGTTCTCCGAACAAAACTGACGTAGGCGCGCCGGGGTGGGACTTATGTGACCTTGCTGACTTCATGTACGCGGACGACACCTGGGCAGAGTCGCGCGATGCTGTCCCCCCGGCACGCAGGGATGCTGTGGCAAAAAGTTTTCCGGATCCAGTCTCACGCCTGGGGATAATTCTACGTTAAGGAATCTGCAGCTAGAATCGTCTCTACCAGATCAATCATTACCGAAGGTAAGTAACTCGTACATCACAGAAAGACTGATGAACATAATGAAGCGGACCTAGAAATCTATACTACTATTATAAAGAGAGAACTGTGACCTTTGAGCCAGGTAAACTCGAAAACTACACCACCAATCCAAACACCCAATACATGTTTGAAAACGTCAGGACAAGCAGAAGGACATAGGCTATATTAAAAAAATATATATACCTTATTTAAAAAATTTACGATTTAAAAAAAAGTAGTCCCTTGGAAGTAGCGCCGGCCGCGACGTGCGTGCTGACATCAGCAGCGCAGGGAGGAGCGTCGTACAGGAGCCCGAGGAACAGCAGTGGTCATGAGCGCGGGGAGGAGCTGCGGAGCGGCGAGAAGCGGAGGAGCAGTGGAGCGGTAAAATCAGCAGCGCGGGGAGGAGCGGCGGATGAGGTGAGAGAAGCATCCGCGGGTGCGCACCGAGGGACGGGCGGGGGCCATGAACACTGAGTGCTCTAAAAGCCTTTTCCTCAAAGTCGGGACGTAGGGGGAAACAAAGCGTGGGCAGAAGCGGCCAGGACCAACGACAGGCGGGGGCCATAAACACTGAGTGCTCAAAAAGCATTTTCCTCAAAGTCGGGACGTAGGGGGAAAAAAAGTGTGGGCAGAAGCGGCCAGGACCAACAACGGGCGGGGGCCATAAACACTGAGTGCTCAAAAAGCATTTTCTTCAAAGTCGGGACGGCGGGAAAAAAAAAAGCGTGGGCAGAAGCGGCCAGGACCAACGACGGGCGGGGGCCATAAACACTGAGTGCTCAAAAAGCATTTTCTTCAAAGTCGGGACGGCGGGGAAAACAAAGCGTGGGCAGAAGCGGCCAGGACCAACAAAACGGCGCTCTGCTCCGCCACTCCTGCTGCGATGCTGCCCCCAGCCCCCTTCTGCCCCGGGCAACGCCGGGGCGGGCTGCTAGTATATGCATAACACAGAAAATATAAAGGTCTTGATTTAGAGTTTGGTGAGCAGGGTACTCCACCACAAATATAGGATAGGATTGTGTGGTCAAGAGCTAACCTATGGGCTCTCAAAACTACTTCTGAATGCTGCACTCTTGGGATAGATCTTCAGACCACAGCTCTTCCCCAGACATGCGGGGCTTGTGGGGTCTCTCTGTCACCAATAGGCGCTAAGAGGTTTCTGAAACCCAGGCCACCAAACAACAAAGGTCTTAGAGCTGGCCTCCTAAACTGTAGATCCTTAGTTAAGCATACAGATGAGATCTGGCTGCTACTAGAAGAGCTTGAGTGGGACGCACTGTTTTTAACAGAAACTTGGCTCAAGGAGGAGAATATGACTGCCTTAGCGTTGGCAGTACCCCTGGGTTATAAAATATGTTTCTCAAACCGCTCAGGCACAAAAAGAGGTGGAGGTGTGGCTGTCATATTTAAAGAACAGCTCACACTAACATCCTCGGCCCCTACCTCGATTCAGGGAATTGAGGGGCTACACTTTTGCTTTCAAGTAAGCCCTCAGCTGTCTTTAGCAGGATTAGTGATCTACCGCCCACCTGGCGGTGAGGATCCCAATTTGTCAACGCTGATGGAGACAATTGTTCAAAGCTCCCTCCTCCATCCTCACTTCATCGTGGTCGGGGATTTTAACATTCACATGGATAAAGCGGACTGCGCTCTGGCAGAGTTGCTGAGATCCACACTAAATACAGCCAATTTGAGACTGATTAATGATGGCCCCACTCACAGAGCAGGCCACATGCTTGACCTAATTGTTTCCAATATTAATGACATAAAGGCGGAGGCACCTTTACCGTTAATCTGTTCAGACCACTCATTGATCCCATTTACATTAAATATAGCTACGGACAGTCCTGCTTCAAGCAAATGCTCTTTTATGAAGAGACAATGGAAAAAGCTTGTCCCTGATATCATGGGCCCTGTTTTGGCTCAGAATATCCCCTCTCTCACCTCAAATGCTAATTTAGACGCACAGCTACTTAATGACTGAGTCGGAAACATGGTATCTCTCATTGCGCCAGCTTCACATGCAATATCTAAACGTGACTCCCCCTCCGCTCCCTGGTTCTCTCAGGATCTCAGAGTAGAGAAAGCAGCCTGTAAGAGGCTGGAGAGACTGTGGAGGGCTAATTACGGGCCCTTAGAAAAAACTAGATATAAGGAAGCATCCAGAAAATTCCAGAAAGCGATTAGAAAGGCAAAAAAACCAATTCTACGCGGACTCAATCCAGCAAGCAGAGAATTCGAGCAAACAGATCTTTAAGGTAGTACAGTCCTTCTTCAAACCAATATGTATTGAGAGGGAGGTCCCCCCGTCAAACACTCTGTGCGAAAATATCTCAGAGTTTTTTGACCAAAAAATTAAACACGTCTATGAGTCCTTTCGACCAGAGGAAAAAACAGTGAAAACGGATTTAGTCATCAAAGAGGTGACGTCTGAAACCCTAGCTCAATTCCAAGCGATACCTCTGACGGCTGTCAGACGAGAACTAAATCGCTGCAAATCAGGCTCACCGGACGATCCTTGTCCGCCTAAACTCTGGAGCACCATAGCTGATTTTGTGGCCCCCACATTACAACAGATCTGGAATACGTCCATCAGTTCTGGGGTATTCCCAACCATCTGGAAACACGCAACCCTCCTCCCGCTAAGAAAAAACCCCAATGGGGATCCTAAAGACCTCAGCAATCTACGCCCGATCTCCCTGCTAGCAGCACCGGGAAAAATGTTCGAGAAAATAATACAGTGCCAGCTGAGCAAATTAATCGAAGACAACAAGATACTTCACGAGACGCAATCAGGCTTTCGACCTGGCTTCAGCACAGAGACAGCATTAATTGAGGTGGCAGAGTCCATAAGGTGGTCGATGGATTCAGGAAGTTCAGCGATGCTGGTACTCCTGGACCTGTTGGCCGCCTTCGACACGGTTGATCATGCTAGACTCTTGATGCGACTGGCTGAGATAGGCATCCGTGACCAGGCACTGGATTGGATACATTCGTATCTATCCCAAAGAACACAGAAGGTGGCGCTGGGATCTGCATCCTCAACACCCAAAGTTCTTAGTTGTGGTGTCCCTCAAGGGTCGGCCCTCAGCCCCCTCTTGTTCAACATCTACCTCGCCCCACTCTTTACGTTGATTGCCAATTGGGGTGTTAAGGCAATTTCTTATGCCGACGACACCCAATTGGTATTTCCGTATTCAGAGACGTCGGAGGAGTCCTTCTCGAGCTTTAAGGGATGTCACCGAGATGTGGCATGTTGGATGAATACGAATAAATTAAAGCTCAACGCCAATAAAACGGAAGTGATCTTTTTTGGGAAGGGCCCTCCCCCACCCCCAGAGCTATGGTGGCCAGCGGAAATGGGACAAGCCCCCTCACCCAGCCTGACGGCAAAAAACCTGGGTGTGCGGTGGGATGACTATGTCTTTTACCACGCACATCCAACAAGTAGTCGGCTGCTGCTTGAGCAAATTGAGGAATCTTCGCAAGATTCTGAGACTGCTACCACAGAGCTGTCGTAAAACAGTAGTCCATGCCACAGTGATATCTAGGCTGGACTACGCCAATGGCCTCTATCTGGGCTTACCTAAATACTTAATACAAAAACTCCAGCTGGTCCAAAATGCGGCTGCGAGACTGCTAATGAGGATTCCCTTTAAGCACTCAGTCTCTCCGCATCTTCGATCACTTCATTGGCTACCAGTTGCCAGCAGAATCAAATTCAAGGCACTTACGTTGGCCTTCAGATCTTTGTTTGGCACCTGTCCTAAATATCTGAAAGCTCGGCTACCGAGATACTTCCAGGCCAGTGCGTTATGCTCCAACTGCCGCGTTCAGCTTGCGGCCCCTAGAGTGAAAAGGGCGAGACTGGGGGGTCGAACTTTTTCGGCAAATGTTGCGACACTGTGGAACACATTGCCCCCAGAAATTCAGCAAGCCCCCTCTGAAATCTGCTTCAAGCGACTACTAAAAACCTGGCTCTTTACCCAACCGCACTAGGCATCTTCACTTCGGTCCTCTTGGTTGACTGTGTTCTTTCAGCGCCGGGACACCTCCTCGTGAGGTAGCTGTTCGTGCTATATAAAATGCCGTATTATTATTATTATTAAATGTGGTGGAGTACCCTGTCCAACAAATGGATGGTCTGCCTGATCTAGTGTAAGTCATCAGGATTGTCATGTGTCCAGCTTTGCTTGAGTGGCATCGGTGTGAATACATCGGATGGCCCTTCCTAGATCAGGCTGTCTGATGTATTTTTCTCTTATTCAGGACCACCAGGTAATACCTGGCAGTCGTGATGAGAATTTCTATTTAAATGAACCCCACTTCCTGGGAGAAAATTAATCAGGGAGAAAGTTTCAAGGGTGTGAGAGTGATTAGTTATTTGTTTTTAAAAACAAACTCCAGCTTTGGAAGCTTGTTTTTGAAAAACACAAAAGTTGGTGAATGGGCGCCTGAAACATGGCAGCCGCTCACCACCCCTGCAGTGCCTTCAGAGGAGCCGCCATGGCAGCTGCTCACCCCCCCTGCAGTGCCTTCAGAGGAGCTACCATGGCAGCTGCTCACCACCCCTGGAGTGCCTTCAGAGGAGCCACCATGGCTGCTGCTCCTCTGAAGGGACAGAGAGCGCCACAGGGCCAGCAGAGATCTCTAACAAGTCGGGTTACCCTTTGGACTTTAAATCAAATCCATAGTCTTGATAATTGACAAATAGAGGAGTGGAGAAAAGAGAGAGTTCATTAGAATGCTGCCTATATGTGATTTCTTTTATGTGAATAAGTAAATGACAAGATGCTGCTGTGCAGCCTTTTTTTTAAAACTTGCTATATATGTTGCATTTGTTTATCTCTGCAATGTCAGCTGAACAAGTTACTGGTTATGTTAAATTATGTCATACTGGATTGCGGTCTAGAAAACATACAAGGACCAAATGCTTCAGCTTGACAAAGCAAGGGAGTTTCAGTCCCGCCTCTATCTATGTTCAGTCCAGTTTCGGGGCCACGGGATAGGCAGGGGCTACTGGGTTGAGGTCACTTTCCTTTGATGTCATGTGACCTGTCCTAGTAAGGCTGCGCAAACTGACCAAGTAAACCCTTTTTTGTACTTGACTCTCAAGTTAGTGAGGGCGAGCAGTCACAATATTCTCAGCTTTGTAATGTCGACCAGCTTGAACTCCGAGCTCAACAATAGATCAACAGACTCGATATAATAAATGACCAGCACACTGCTTATCTTGCCAAGACACGGGTACTTTTTAAAACTCTTTTTATTGAACTAGTGCTCAATCGATGGTGTTGACAACGAAAATACGGTGCACATTAGTGAGAGTAATTAGACCAAAAGGGCAAAGTCTGCAAATATGGAGTGAGTAACATAGCTTGGCTGGTCCTGACACTCCCTGGCCAAATACGACTACATAAAACTAGCTCGCAAGAATGGTACATATTTAACTTTCACTACTTCATGGCGCGTCACATGGCCCGGTAGCTCTACCATCCCTCCCATATCTTTTCCCATTTACAAGGGCAGCCCCTGCTGAGATACACCCTGTGTCCACCCGTTGACACCAACCAAGATCTGCTTCCCAATCCTCCACCCTGGGGGTTGAGCTGGCTCCCCAACGTCGTGCAATATTACGCTGCCAACCGCTGAAGCCAGGGCCAGTCATATTCTGCGAATGCTATGCCATGTCACCTCACTTGTGATATTCAGGAGGTGCCATTTGGCCCCCATGGGGATTGCTAGTCCCATGACCTTGGACATTATTCTTATGATCTCTATCCAGTAGCATTGAATTACCGGATAACTCCACACCACATTAAAAAAAGCCCCCGCCCCTCCCGCACATTCCCTTATGCAGAGAGGTGGCTGCCCGCCCTATTTGGTGCAACAAAGTTCTGGAGTAGTAGGTCCTATGTAGGATATGTAGTTAAATTAGACCAAAACAAGTTCTAATTGAAACCTCCCTGGCACCCTTAATGGCCTCAACCCAATCGCCATCGCCAAGCGTGCCTAGATCCCTCCCCCACACATCCCTCCGTGTCCCCAAGGGATCCAGAGAATTGTAGATCAACTTCCTATAGATGGTTGAGATTGCTTTTTCGGTCGGGGATTAGTTAGCAGCTTGTCCTCCAGTGGGGATGCATCAGGCAACTGCCCCCCTTCCCGGATGTTACTTTGCAGAGCGTGACCAACCTGCAAATGTAAGAACCGTTTTTAGTCACCTAATTTATACTTTTGTTGTAGGATCGTGAAGGACACAAGCACCTGTCCCCTCCACACATCGCCCGGCCGCTTTAAGCTAATCAATCCCCATTTTGTGAAGCCCGGCAATCCTCCCGCTGCACTTAAAAGATCACCATCATTCAGTGGAGTAATTTCAGTCAGCTTACCTTCTCAGCCTAAATAGTTGGTAGCCTCTCTCCACACCCTTAACACTGTTTGGGTATGAGTTGGTAGGGTGCACTCATACTTTCTTCGATACAGCACCGGGGTGGGGTAACCTCTCTTGTCCATGGCCAATCTACCTACCCGGTAAGCAGGATCTTCACAGTCCGCAAAAACCCAGTTGTTGACTGCCACCAGCTGCGTGACCCAGTAATACTTGAGAATGCTCCGGACTGCTGGTCCACCTTAATAAACTCCCTTCTGCAACGTACTCAGCGTGAAGTACCACCATCCCACAACAGGAGCCGAAGTTCTCAGTCTACCTTTTGAAAGAAAATGTCCAGTAGGATCTTAAAGGACGTTTTTGGCACGATGTACAGGAGGCCCAGGAGGGTGATCACTTAAATAGGGCCACCCGGCCCAGTAAGGAGAGCCAGAGCGCCTCCCAGTTTGGGGTATCCCTGTAACACCGGTCTAATTTCAGGAGTATGTTCCTGCCTGTGGCTCTCTTGTAATGAACACGCCCAAGTATGTTGTTTGAAATCTATTTTTATTTTGTAGGTAAAGAATAGAACACACGTCCAGATATACACAGCGTTAAGCCCACAACCCTATTTAGGGCCGGCAGCGTACTGTAAGAGAGTCTCCAAGAGTATGGAGAATCAGTAGCAAAGAAGCTTGAACACAGCATGTCGCCTACAACCCTTGTTGGGCCGGCCGCGTGACACATTATGTATAGCAATCTTGGTCTATTGTGGGAAGTCGCAGGACCCTTTAAAAACAACAACACTAAGAACACAGGCAAGAGGCTCATAAGAAGTGAGTAGTGATGAGTGGACAGAAAAGTGTCAGAAAGAGAAGAGGTAGTAGGAAAGACAGATTACGCCCAAAAATGTAAAGCCATTTAGTGCCACCCGAACTGTGCACCTAGAGTGCAGCCGCAGGGTCCCTGCCTCCAGCAGGAATATTAAGGACTTCTTCCAATTGATCTTATATCCTGAATAATCTCCAAATATGAGAAAAATGTGAAACGCTCGTACTTTGTGGGCAAAACTTACCAGTAGCAGCAGCAGCAGAGGGGGATGCGCAAGGAGGAGAACCACGCTCCCCACAAGCCAGCGGGGCTGAGAGACGCCCTTTGGAGACACGCCCTGCCCAGGTGGAAGCCAAATATCTCTCGCGTTTCCCGCGGAGCGGGAAACGCTCGTACTTTGTGGGCAAAACTTACCGGCAGCACCAGCAGCAGAGGGGGATACGCAAGGAGGAGAACCAGGCTCCCCATAAGTCAGCGGGGCTGAGAGATGCCCTTTGGAGACACGCCCTGCCCAGGTGGAAGTCAAATACCTCTTGCGTTTCCCGCTCCGCGGGAAATGCTCGTACTTTGTGAGCAAAACTTACCAGCAGCAGCAGAGGGGAATACCCAAGGAGGAGAACCACGCTCCCCACAAGCCAGCGGGGCTGAGAGACGCCCTTTGGAGACACGCCCTGTCCAGGTGGAAGCCAAATACCTCTCGCATTTCCTGCTCCGCGGGAAACTCTCGTACTTTGTGGGCAAAACTTACCGGCAGCAGCAGAGGGGGATATGCAAGGAGGAGAACCACACTCCCCACAAGCCAGCGGGGCTGAGAGACGCCCTTTGTAGACACGCCCTGCCCAGGTGGAAGCCAAATACCTCTCGCGTTTCTTGCTCCGCGGGAAACTCTCGTACTTTGTGGGCAAAACTTACCGGCAGCAGCAGCAGAGGGGGATATGCAAGGAGGAAAACCACGCTCCCCAAAAGCCAGCGGGGCTGAGAGACGCCCTTTGGAGACACGCCTTGCACTGCATTTAATCAGACGCATAACCCGCTCCGCGGGACGAGCCGGACAAAGCCCGGGCCAAGGGCGGGCCCGTCTGAGCCCGTCCAAGTACGAACAAGGACGGGGCAGGGCCCTCCTCTTTGACTTCCCATGCAGAATTGCACAGCAAGGTCAGTGTGTTATATTTGTACCACAAAGTCTCTGAGTAAATCGCACTGATATCGACTAATTTTGCTTGGACAATAAAGCCTGGAGATACTGTATAACAACTAAACGTGATTATGGCTTCAAATGGTGCTGGGAAGGGGAGAAAGTCTACCACTGGAAGTGTTGTAGGGACAATTGACCAATTCCTAACCAGGGCAACGTCCATGTTGCAACGTGAAATTGAACTAACAGAGAGAAGGTTATCCACGGACCCAATTTTCAGCAACCGTGCCTCACTGGGGCAACTAGCCAGGGTACAATCCCCGATACCAGAATCTTTATCTATGACGCCACCACCTGCAATACACACTGTGGCTGATATTGCATTTGCTAGACCGACTGGAGAGGGCAATCAACTGACAGAAGTAGTCATTGTGGCACCACCAACAAGATACCCATCTATACTTTCTCAAAGCCAAGGAACTAATTGACCGGGACAGTCAATCCAATTGGCTATGGAAACTAATCTAGGGGCTATTAACAAAGTGCCAGGCAAAGTAGTTAAAAGAAAACGCGGGGGAACTGCATTAATGAACTGGTTAATATGGAAAATGAACCACATGTTGTGGTACCTGATGGACCGCCGCCCTTAGTGGACGAGTCGCTGCCCATAGATAGATGTCAATGAAGACATCTCACCTCAAGAGAGAGGGGGGGACTTCTGGGATAAAATGGAGCAGATTTTTATAGAGTTCTACCTCCCGACCCATGAAAGACTGGACTCTATTGAGAAAAGACTATCTCGCCTTGAATCACTATGTTTACCAAAACAGGGAGGGGAGGGCTTAGGGGTTGTGGAACCTGCTAGTAGCGGCATGGGACCTTCTGGTCTTATTAGGGTAGGCACCCGGAGTACAATTCCGGTGGTTACAAATGCAGAAAGGGCAACACCAGTTCAAATAGGTCCAACGGACGATAACCCAATTATTCAGCCTGTCCTAGTCGTACCTAATGCCGCGGTAAATACAAAGAATGGGGGAGGAAGGGGGGCTTGGGGGCTAGTAGCTCTGAACATAACCCTATACAGGCAACAAATATGGGACAAAGGACGAGGTCACAGGGTGCGAATTGGCCCCTGCAGTCTCGTCTAGATTTGCCCCCAGAGTCAATACCCTATGTGGTGGTCCTTGCGAGGGTCCCCTCCCTGAGCCTGGGAAAGTTGGAGGACTATAGAGACCTCAAAAACAAATGCATCCACTGGTTGAACTACAACAAACCCCTTCCAAACGGGGGATCTAACGAAATTCTATTCGCAAGACAAGTGGATTGGGTGGGGCCTCGAGGGAAAAACAGAGAAGGGGACTGTATTGTGATTAATTTCAGGAACAGTTGGACAGTTAAGCATATATGTAATTTGGAGACAGACGGCCCAGAAACGTTAATAAAATCACTTCCATTAACGTATTTCTACCCAGGTGCCCACAGTAATGCTCATTTAGCACACAAGAGGGGGGGATACAGTGGGAGGGCAAGGAAACCAAGGGAGGCAATCCCCTGCTAGGAAATGTCAACTGGAATGGGTCCCAAAATAGCCCCTTGTTGCTTGATATGTTCCACCACCAGAATAGGTATAGTACTCTGGAATTGGTAGATTGACTGCCAAAGATTAAGAAGTTGTTATCTTCTGCAGTGGTAAACAAGAACTTACTGGAAGTCAAGGGCAATTTTGTTGAGATGAAACGTTTAATCATCCTGGGAGGATCCATGAGTGAGGAAGGTATACTAGGGGATAAAAAAGGTCAAACTAGGGGGAACTAAGCTGCTGGAAAGGTGGGTCCTAAAAACTACAGTGGCCGGGGGCAGGAGAACTTATGGAAAATGGAGGTGCGGGGGTAGGAGCTTTGGGGATCGGTGGGGTCAGCTGTGTAAATGAGGGGAGGGGAACTACACCGACGGGTGACCGTGTGCATAGACCATTTAACTGTGGCTTAAATATAAGCCCCACTCACATGGTGTCAAATGGGAACATCAACATACTCTCCTGGAATGTGGCAGGACTAAAAAACAAATAAAAATCTGAAGATTGGGGCTTGTTCACGGACAAACACGACATCTGCCTAATGCAGGAGACGTCGGCCGAAGGACAATTACCAGCGGAGCGGGTTTGCCACATTTAATATTCCCGCAACAAAAGGGGGCAGAGGAAGACCGTCAGGAGGGCTAAGTATCTGGGTAGCCACTCACTTGGGAGCTACAGACAAGGAGCTGACAGTAAACTCCCCAGACATCCAATGTGTCTTGCTAACTTTGACAGGAAATAAGCACATAGCCATATTAAACATCTACTCTAGGCCTACCAAGAGTGGGCAAGAGTCCATGGTTATGGAACAATTGAGGGAATTTGCACTGACTATTGATCCCGAGGTTGGTTTAATCATTGGGGGTGATTTCAATTGTCAGTTTGAACCCCTCAGCAACATAGGCCTGGATGACACTGATGAGAAGAATCAGCATTGGAATATTCCGGAAACCTTAATTCCACCAGTTAAAGCTTGGACTCCGTTGGTGCTACAAATTACTTCCCTTACCCTGTCTTTATCTATAATGCCCTGTAATGGCCGACTAAAATCGGATAGACCCGGCCAGGTGACGTTTAACAGAGAAGGGCAATTATTGATCATTGATTACATCTTGATCGAATCTAGATCATGGGATAAGGTCCAGGATATTAGGATCCACCAACGGATGGACAGAGACCACAACGCCCTAGTTATGTCTCTAAAGGCAGGGAGTTGGGGACTGTCCAATAACCAGACTGAGCCGAATCCTGCCCAACAGCCCCACCTTCTCCACAATAATAAACAGAGAGTAAAATGGCCCCACATAATGGGCTCTCCCAACAGGCAGTCGCAAATATATCTTCAGGTTATGCCCCATCTTATCGATATGGCAGAGGTAGGGTCAACGGGCCCTATAGACGGGAGGGATTATAGGCCTGTTGAAATCCACAACCAACTAGCCTCAATAATGCTGGAGGTTTTTTTCCCACTCCAGACCTATAGGGAAAACTCAGCTAAGACTCCCCCGTGGTACAATGCTGATTGTCGTAAGAAGAAAAGGGACCTGATTAAAGCAATTAAGGCCAAAGATAAACTCTGTATCAAGTTACTTCGGGTGCAGTACAAGCAAATTATAGAGAGGGTAAGAAAGTGCTGGGAGGCGGAAAAGTGGAAGGAACTGAGGTCAGTTTTACAGCTTAGAGACCTTGAATCCTTCTGGGCAATTGTTAGTAATGATGGGAGGGGAGGGAAGAATTCAGTAAGCCCTAACTTAGCCCCAGCAGTATGGGAAGACCATTTTGGAAACCTCTATTCTCGGCCGAGCAATGCCGATCCTGTATCGGTGTCACAGAGCCTCCTACACAAGTATCGACGGGGGGGGGGCAGGAGATATCGATACTAGAAGTGGAATCAGCCATTGCTAAGTTACTGCCTAACAAAGCCCCGGGGATTGACAAAATCCCCGGGGACTTGTATTGGTCAGAACCGAAAATATGGGCCCCCTATCTCTGTGTCCTGTTTAATACAATCTTAACAGGGATGGACCCGCCAGAGACCTGGCGGGGTAAGAGATAGTCCCTATTTTTAAAAAAGGTTGCCCTCTGCAACCCTCGAATTATAGGCCCATTAGCCTGATAGATATAGCACAGAAGGTATTCGGGAGAATAATTATGGAAAGAAACCAGACATGGGAAGAGGACAACGAGATCCTGAGTACCTTACATGCAGGCATCAGAACATGGACATCAACCATTGACCAGATCTTCCGACTCCAGGTCCTCTATTGGAAATCAGTGAGTGTGGAGGGTGGCAGCCTCTACCTCATCTTTGTGGACCTGCGGGCTGCCTTTGATCTGGTCCCCAGGGAAAAATTGTGGAGAGTTCTCCACGATCTTGGTATGCCACCCTATCTCCTGGGAGTTCTGATTAGGCTGCATTCAGGGAATTTTGCTCAGGTGAAATGTGGGAAGCGGGAGAATTGTCAGCGCGATTCCCAGTACAAAGGGGAGTGCGCCAGGGATGTGTCCTGGCCCCCACTCTCTTCTGTCTATATATTAATGGGCTTATAAAACATCTCACTGGCATTAAGGACACGGATGCCCCGAGACTAGCCACAGGTAGAGTGCCCGCACTAATGTTCGCGGACGACACCCTACTGTTGTCCCAAACAGCCACAGGAATTCAACGCAACCTTGATGGCTTCGCAGAATTCTGTGTGTTAAGTGGTCTGGCGATCAATCTAGCTAAAACTAAATTCATGATTCTCAACCCTTCGAGGCAGACGCAACCAAACCCAGCCCTGAATGGGATACCTCTCGAGAGAGAAAGACCTTTGAAAATCTAGGCATTTCCCTCGAGGAACACCTGGGATGGGATGTCCAGCTAGCCAAGTCTGCCTTGAAACTGACACAGACTGTGGGTGGACTAACCAAAATGTACAGAACATCTGCCTTAAAGCCTGCAGCCCCCATTGTAGAAATATACAGGGTACAAGCAAGAGCAGCCTCCTTATATGGGGCGGAACTTTGGGGCCACTACAGGCCGAAAAGCTTGGTACGGGTCGAACACTCATTCATGAGAAATGTATTTTGCTTACCTGTTAGTACTCCCTTGGTCCCACTAAGGTTAGACCTAGGGCTACTCCCTGTGGAAGAGGAGGTGGCCCTGAGGCCACTCACTTATTGGAGAAGACTGTGGTCTGTCCCAGAACTGGCCTCATATCGTGCAGAGTTCCAGGAGGTGTGGTTTGCATCCAAATCAAAGAAAATCCCATGGTTATCCCACATCAAGGACTTCTGCGCTAGGATTGGTGTTTCTGAGCTATGGGAATCTCCGGAGTTATCCTGCCCGGCTCTTACCAGGGTCGACTTAGTAAATAGGTATAGGCAGCATAATCTGATGATTCTTTATGCTAGTACATTAGCAAGCAGACTGACAACTCAGTTCCTCGTTATAAAAGCAGGGTACAGGAAGGAGGAATCCCTGGATATGATCTATCCAGCCCAAGCGAGAAAGTTGTATATGCAACTAAGAATGGGCAGTTTGCCACTCAGGTCATTCACTAGCAAATGGGATGTGAACAAAAGTAGTGAGTGCCCGGCGTGCGGACACCCGCTTAAAAATGAAAGCCGTGTATTCTTCTTTTGTCTGGCATATGGGCCGTCACTTAATAGCTGGGTGAAACCTATTTGTAGGAATTTGGGATTTCGCAACTGTGAAAATGCACTTAGAGTGCTGAAATATGACACCCACCCCCATGTTGTATTCTCTGTTTCCAGTTTTTTAAATGGAATGTGGATAAAACGCAGAACCTTTTTAACACCCTAATATGAGACTAAAAGGATTCCACATATGCTATGAACTCCTTTGATAACTAGTTGGATGGTTTAATTCTATTTTTAGCCATGAGTGTATTATTGTTGTAAATAGGCGTGTATATATATATGAATGTGTTTTTATACTCTTAAATTCAGTTTTATCCAAAACTGAACTATAATGTAGTAATGTTTGTTTTTTAATCTGTACTTTTATGGCCCATTGTGGTCGAAATAAAGTTATCAAAGAAGAAAAATGTGTAGGATTCGTTCACTCAAGAAGGCTGATTACTGTACAGATGAAGAAAGTGAGGACTCTGCAGGTAAAGTTAACTTTCTTTTATTTCAAACGGAGCGCCGGGAATTGCGACTGTTCGCTTTGGAACGGTCGGCGCCAATGCCTTAAGATGGCCGCCTTCCGTTTCCGCTACTCCCCTTCCTGTTCCGCCTAGCGGAACACTAGAGCGCTAATGCTAGCGCGTTGCCACATATCTCCCCCCTTTGATCAACATTAATCAACAATAAAAGTTCTTACTTCCAGTCCATGTTAAAGTCCTTAAATCTTTCAGGCGCCTTCACCTCTCTCCCAACTCTGGTTCTCACTTTCGCCACTCTCTCATTGCTTTCCTGTTCTCTTCTAGCCGTCTGCTCTTCCACTCTTTCACCCTCTTTGTCTGTCACCTCCTCGTTCCTCTCTTCATTGCATCTAATCCTCTGCCCTTCTCTCTCGTATGCTCCATCTTCATCCTCTTCTACTTCCGGCGTGTCTTCCTCTACGTTCTCGTTTCTCCTTCTGTTACTTCCTTCTTCTCCATCTTCCACGACATTCTCTGATCCTTCTTCCACTTCACTTTCCCATTTAATGATCTTGCTGCATTTGGCCATCCTGTCCTGTGACCACACCTTCCCATCGCTCAGCAGGGCCGACCGGGCGTATGGCTCTAGAACTTGTAAAGGCGGTGAGAACTTGCTTTCGCCCTTCCTCTTGAGGACCGCTAGTTTTACTCTCACCCAGTCCCCTTTCTCCAATTCCGCTCTCTTCACACTAGGATTCCTGTTGAAGTGTGTCGTGTAGACTTCCTGTGCTCTCTCCAGGTTTCTCTTCACCACTGCTGGAGACCACTTGCTCTGTATCACCAGCTTCCTCCACGCCAGGTTATCCTTGGTGAATGCTTCTCTCCCTCTCAAAATCTTAAAGGGGCTGTATCCGGTGCTTCCCGGTGTGATCCTGTATGCCCAGATCATCCTTTCCAGTTCCTTCTCCCAGTCCAAACCATCGTTGATAGCTGCTTGGATGGTTCCCATAATAACGCGATTAAACCGCTCCACTTGGCCGTTTCCTGAGGGATGATAAATTGGTGTGTGCTTCACTTCAATTCCATTTCTCTCTGTGAAAGCCATCCACTTTGCCGAGGTGAACTGAGGCCCATTGTCGCTGATGATGACTCTCGGGATTCCTTCTCTTATGAAGGTGGACTGCAGGAAGTTCACTACAGCCTCCGTGTCCATGTCCTCTCTTATTTCTATTTCAGGCCATTTGGAGAATTTGTCTACAAGGGCTACCACATATTTCTGTGTCCCTGCTTTATTTAGGACGGGCCCCAGAATGTCCACTGACAGCATCTCCCAGGGTCCATCAGGTATTGGGAATTTTCCCAGAGGAGGTCTGATTAGGCTTTGCGATTTGTCTGCTTTGGCACAAGATTCGCACTGCCTCACATGTCTTTCGACCTGCACATCGATGGCCGGCCACCAGTAAGCTTGCCTGGCAAGGGCCTTGGTCTTGGTGATGCCCTGGTGCCCTTCGTGTAGTAAAACCATTAAACGTCCCAGTATGCCTTGGGGTGGCACCAATTTATCCCCTCTCAACAGGAAGATGGGATTCTCGGCCAGCGATAGTTCCTCTCTCACCTCCCAGTATCTTCGGAGTTCTTCCTTTAGGTGTCTCTTCTCTGGCCATCCATGGATGACATATCCCTTGACGGCTTCCAGATCAACATCCTCCTTGTATGCTTCTTCCCACTCCTGTATGCTTATCACTTTTTCAGCTTCTTGAATCGTGGCAACAACATAACCTTCCCACTTCTGTTCTTCTTGGCCGCTCGCGTCTTCCATAGCTGCCGCTCTGCTGAGAAAATCTGCCACCTTGTTCTGTGGACCAGGGATGTGTTCCACATTGTACACAAAGTCCAACAAGCGCAAAGTCATTTTCGCTATTCGGGGTGTGGCATGCGCGTGGCCACTCGAGGTTAGCACTCGGACCAAAGGCTTGTGGTCCGTCTTTACTAGGAACCTTGCTCCCCACAAGTATTGGCGGAACCTTTCCATAGCCCACACAACCGCCAGCATCTCCTTCTCAATCACGCTAAACTTTTCTTCGTTGGGGGCTAGTGATCTGGATGCGAAGCTGACTGTTTGCATTTCGCCCTTCTCTGATCTCTGCATTAAGACTGCCCCTAGACCCCGGTCACTGGCGTCCCTCGTGAGTATCGATTCTGCACTGGGGTCAAATCCTTTTAGGGGAATGGTGGTACTCATCTCTTTCTTAAGTGACTCGAACTCCGCTTGTTCCTCCTGACCCCATAAGAATTTGTTCTTCTCTTTGAGCAACTGGCGTAGGTGATGCGTCTTGGAAGCAAAGTGGGGTACAAACTTGCTGTAGTATTCGGCCATTCCCAAGAAGGACCGAACATCTTCCTTCTTGCTCGGGGTGGGGGCATCTTGAATGGCCTTCATGTTTGCAGTTTTGGGTTTGATCCCTTCTTCGCTTACTTCGTGGCCTAGATACGTGACTGACTGTACTCCCAATTTGCACTTCGACCATTCCGCTGTTAACCCGTTGTCCTGCAAGATTTTGAGTACCTTGTGAAGTTTTTCATTGTGGTCGTGCATGGACTTTCCCATCACCAAGATATCATCTTGAAAGAACTGGACATCGTTCACGCCTTTCAGCAACTTGTGCATCATCTTCTGGAAAACTGCGGCCGCAGATGCTAGGCCAAACGGCATCCGTACGAATTCATAACAACCAAATGGTGTGATGAACGACGTGAGGTGGGTGCACGAGGGGTGTAACTTTACTTGGTGATAGGCCGAGGATAAGTCCACTGTTGAGAACCACTTGATGTTCTTTGTCTTGGATAACATTTCGTTAATTCGTGGTAGGGGAAACTTGTCAATGATTATATTTTTGTTCAACTCCCTCAGGTCCACGCACAACCGGACTTTGCCGTTCGGCTTCTGAGCTACCACTAACGGAGAAAGCCACTCCGCACTTTCTATGGCTCTGATCACTCCTTCCTTTTCGAGTCTGTCCAGCTCCTGTTGCACCGCTTCTCTGCTCCGGAATGGGATATTTCTCACTTTGTGCACCACTGGAGTCGCTCCTTCCTTCAACTTGATAAGGTGCTTGTATCTGGTCAGCTCCCCTATTTGGCCATTGAATACTCTTGGGTACGCCCGTTTCCATGAGTCAATATCATCTCTCCTATCCATGTCCATAAGGAGGATCTTCTCGATCCCTCCCGGGTTGAGTTGGATCCCTAAGGCACCCTGGTCTTTCCAACTTAATACCGAGGGGCCTTTCTCCGCAATGTATAGTTTGCATATGGCTTGGCGGCCTCTAAACTCAAACGATAGAGGGCAATACCCCAACATTGGGATTTTCTGTCCAGTGTATGTGACTGGACGCAAGTCCATGGGGTGTAGGTTCTCTCCGTGCTTTGACACGAACTTGTCCTCCCACACCTTCCTCTGAATTATGGAGATGGGAGCGCCGCTGTCTGCTATCATTTCCAATGGTATTCCTCCGATGTGCATGTCCAATCGGGGCTTGTCGGTTCCTGACCCTTCCATCTCCAGTACCTGGACGTCTATGTACAAGATTTCCTCCGATTCTTCCGTCTCCTCCGATTCAGTGGTGTCGCCCTGCTGTTCTTGGTCCACGTCCTTGACAGCCGTTCCTTTAGGTTTTCGGCGGCACACTTTTTCGTAATGACCGAATATTCCACAATATGAACATTTCGCCCGGAACGCGGGGCACACTTTATCGTTCCCAAGGTGTGTAGCACTCCCACACCTGTAGCAGCTTTGACGTCCTCCTTTGTTCGCTCTTTGCTCTGCAGAATTGTTTGATCTAGGGTGCCTGCTGTCCTGATTTCTCTGCAGCTCTCTTTGCTTAGGACGTTCTCCTCTAGCTTTCGTCATTATCTTGCACACTGCCTGCGTACCTCCTGTTTCCTTTTTGGCGGCTTGGGCGCAGCGTTTGGATAGTTCAACTTTCTTTACCATCGCCCAAATTTCTTTGAGAGGGGCATCTCCATTCACCCACAGCTTCTCCTGGACATGGGTGCTCGAAGTGTGCATAATAATCTTGTCCCTGATGAAGTCATCGTGCAGTTGCCCAAACTTGCATGTGAGTGCCAATTTTTGCAGGGCTACCACGTATTCATCTACAGTCTCATTGCTCTTCTGTTTCCTTTGGAAAAAATTGTAGCGGTCAATGGCAACACATACAACAGGCCTGAAGTGTGCGTCTAGGTCGGCAATGGCGTGGCCGAATACATCATTGTCTGTGCCATCTCTTTCCACTTTTACGATGGTGTCGTAGACTCTAATCCCTTCCGGGCCCAGATTATGTAGTAATATCTTTTTTCTTCTTGCGCTGGAGTATGGCGCGCCTGCCTCTTCCTCCAACGCGTCGAGGTAGTTGAGAAAATATCTCTTCCAGTCCTCCCATCGCCTCTCTGGTTCCCCTGGATTGGTTAGGAAAGGCACGAGCTGTGTGAGGGATGACGACTGTACCGCCATGTTGTCAGCTCTACGTCTGGTGGGCTGGATGGGGATAGCTCTCCCCGGGGGGCTGCCTGGTGCGTTCTGCCCGGCCGGGCCCCTTGTCTCAAGGTCACTGTCACTGTCTTCCTCTTGTAACGTGATTCCGGGAGCAGGTAGTGTCTGTGTACCTTCCTCTCCTTCTGCCTGCGTGTCTGCTACCCCTACAGGGCGAGTGTTGGATGGCTCCCCTCTGCCCTCTCTCTGTTCCGCCAGCTTGCCTATCCAGGCTACTCCTCACAGAGGCCGATGCTCCCTCCTGCCCCTGGCCTGCTTCCCTATGCTCGGGCACTATCACTATGCCCGCCGGTGTGGTGGCCAGTGGGTCGGTGACCGGGTTAATTGCTCCGTGGAACGCGGTGACTGGGGCGCCTGCAGGCCTACCTCTGCTCACTGAGCTTCCCTTGTGCTCTGCTGTCTGAGGGGGGCACGTAGTGTAGCGCTCGGCGATGTCCTCTGCCACGCTCCGTCGTGTGTTTCAACACCTCCGTGTTATTTATTTATTTTTTTTCTTAACAGAAAACGCAGCCTCCGCTGACTTTGCTCCGTCGGCACAGCACGCGTCTTGTGGGTCGGCGTCACGCCTGAACCCTCGTCGCCATTGTACAGATGAAGAAAGTGAGGACTCTGCAGGTAAAGTTAACTTTCTTTTATTTCAAACGGAGCGCCGGGAATTGCGACTGTTCACTTTGGAACGGTCGGCGCCAATGCCTTAAGATGGCCGCCTTCCGTTTCCGCTACTCCCCTTCCTGTTCCGCCTAGCGGAACACTAGAGCGCTAATGCTAGCGCGTTGCCACAATTACGTGTCCTACAGCAAAACGTCAGCGTAGAGGGAGATTCTCTCATCCCACTCCTGATCAACTGGAATACCCCATATGAGAGGTCCTGGCGAACCCACGCACGTGAGAAGAGCATAGGAGACAAGGAACATCCCTGTTGGACGGCAAAGAATCAGGAGACTGTATTCAAAGGCTGCTGCTCCCCGTGCGTCTCGTCACCCTTACTCTCCCCTATTTTTCCCTTCTTGCCTCTCCCCCGCCCCCCCTCCCCCACCACAGCAATGCCGAGGGCTGGTTTCACTTTCAGCACGGCGCACGGAAGACTTGCCTGCTTTGCCAAAGCTTGTCTCTGATTTTGTATCACTCTCCGTATTTGCACCTCTTATTATAAATAGATGATTCTTCTCTCTGGCTAGCTGGTAGTCGGCGGCGTCACCTCATGCCTTTGCGTGTTTCCCACTTCACCAAGTGTGTGTCTATTTGTTTTGTGCTTGTCTCTCTCTTCGTCTCCCCCTCCTCCACTGCAGACTCAGCATAAGATAATGCGCCACACTGCTCGGCTGCGCTGTGCCGGTCTCAGCTCCCCCCTCTCACCCCCACCCCCTTACAGCAGCCACTCTAATGCCATTGAAAGGCAAGACTTGCCTGCTTTGCCAAAGCTTGTTGAGTGTTATGTTGAGTTCTCTTGCGCTCCGTTTACAGATCTATATTTACCGCTTACATGCTTGTTTAGTTTGTGATCCAGATATCTGCAAAAAATAGACCAACCGATGTGTTTCAGTATTTGACAGCATTCGTTTTTTTTCTCAAAAATATTGATGTGTGTACTGACTGATTCCATTGACTTGTATTACCGCTCATTTCAGAAGTGAAATTAAGATGCCGTCTGTGGTAGCGTTTGTGAATCCACTGTAAAGTTGTACCAGAATAAATGTACATCACCTGGAGCGATTTAACTTTTCTTGTCATTTTGTTTTGTGCTGTTGTCGAATGGCTATGCTGTGCCGCATGTCTCCAACTCTCTGAAACTTCCCTTTTCTAGATTTTCCCCTACTGTCTTTTTTCTTCCTTTTTTCTAAATCATCCTGTTCGCCTCTTGCTTGTCTTGATTCCACTGCTTGCTGCCCTCGATTGCACAACCTATTCGGCGATCATTTCCTTTCACCATATACGTTCTGAGAGCTGAAGTGCTCTGGGTTTCATATTGCTTTGTCTTCCTGGTTATTTAACAGTTGTCTCTTGCTTGTGTCCCCGGGCTCTGTCTCTCTATTCTTTAGATGTTTGGGAGTGGCTTACATGGTAGCATGTTCCCTCGTTGTTGTTCAGTGTACATTAATAATAAGCGTGCCTTGGATGTCAACTCTGGAGGCAGATCGGTTCTGAAGTGTTATCTCTAGTTTTGACATTTTCCGATCTCTGTTATTATTGCTTAATATAAAATACCCCTTATCTTAATCGAGCTGCACAATCTACTGACAGATTCTTAAGTAGTTGAAAGCAAGTTAATAAATATAAATATAAATATAAATATATATACATATATATATATATATATATATATATATATATATATATATATATATATATATATATATATATTACCTACTGGCGGTCGCCAGTAGGTATATATAGTTAGGATTTTTTCCCTATGGGATTTTTGAAAATTCTATGTCTAATAACTTTGGCGTTTGTGGACGGAATTGGCTGAAATTTTCAGGAAAATGGCACATTTTGTTTCTGAGCAGCCCCTGATAATTTTGGGGGGGTTCGTCAAGGGGGGGCCGAGAAAAAAGGGGGGTCCCAAAACGCGTTTTTCCCATGTTAATTTCCATAGGGCGGTTGGCCTCACTTTTAGCCCGAACGGCTGAATGGATTTGCACGAAACTTGGCAAAATTGTAGGGACTGGTAGCCCGATGTGCCTTTTGTAGGTCTCAATATATGTGCTCCAGTGGATTTTGAGAAATTAACGTTTAAAAAAAGATATATATCTGTAACAGCGGACTGGGCAGCGCCCCAGGACGCGTACTTTTCGCGCAACGGAGCTTTGTGAAGCGAAGCTGATTGGTTCTCCGGCGTCTGTCAACATTCCAAACAGTCCGTAGCGGCCGCCATCTTGTCTCTCGGTAGGATCGAGAGACAAGAGGAGGCCAAAGCGAAGGGGCAAATGAGCATAAGGGGGCATAGTACATTGTCGCTGACCCCCTAGGTTTGATGTGGAGGTTTTAAAAGGGCCCCGCGGGGCAAAAAAAAATAAAAATAATAATAATCGAACAGCTGAATGGATTTGCACGAAACTTGGCAAAATTGTAGGGACTGGTAGCCCGATGTGCCTTTGCTAGATCTCAATATATGTGCTCCAGTGGATTTTGAGAAATTAACGTTCAAAAAAAGATATATATCTGTAACAGCGCACCGCTTCGCGTACTTTTCGCGTTACGGAGCTTTGCGAAGCGAAGCTGATTGGCTCTCCGGTGTCTGTAAACATTCCTAACAGTCCGTAGCGGCCGCCATCTTGTCTCTCGGTAGGATCGAACAGCTGAATGGATTTGCACGAAACTTGGCAAAATTGTAGGGACTGGTAGCCCGATGTGCCTTTGCTAGGTCTCAATATATGTGCTTCAGTGCATTTTGAGAAATTAACGTTCAAAAACAAGATATATATCTGTAACAGCGCTTCGCTTCGCGGAGATAAAATTATATGTGTATTACCTAGCTGTTGCTAACACCAGTTAGCGACGGCTAGTAGAAGATAGCGACCATCTTGGGCCCTACTTTGCATGTGAGTGATATTTATCACTAATGACATGCAAAGTGGGCATGCCAAGATGTTAGCGACTGGAAACAGTCGCTAACATCGCTATCTCCTATTATCAACTTTTGGAAATATTCGAGATAAGCGCGAATATCTCCAAAAGCTACCACCTGCCCTGAGCAGTTCTTAGCCATGTTATCCAATGGGAGGTGGATAACATGGCTAAGAGCGTTAGCTCGGTAATGCATGAATATCGGTGAGTTTTCAGCGATATTAATGCATTGCGGTCGTTTTTTATCGTATTTCCGATAAACCTTGATAATAGCAAGGTTTATCTGCGATAATTTCTGACGGTAAAAAAATCGTTGCTAAGCATCGTTATGGATAAATATCGCTTAACTTTGGTAATATGCCCCAACGTCTGTTAACGTTCGATTCGAAGGAAATCAGGAAGTGTTGAAAAACATTGTCTGCGCCATCTTGTCTTTTTTCAAATGCCACACTTTTGTCGTGCACGGCAGCCATTTTAGATGCCTTGACCAGACCCACTCTGTGCACGCTGTCGATCCTTAGCATGGCTCCCCACCCTCGCAAGCATCTCCCCCAGGCAGTGGTCACCCCCGCTCTCTGTCTTATGCATGGGTAATAAACCTCCCCCCATCTGCGCTGCTCTTCCCTGAGAATCACACCCTGTGCCCGCCCGACACCTCCCTTTCGCCCTATTCACTACCGCACCCTCTGACACTCCTTTTCCTCTGTGTCCGATTGTCCAGGCTGGTCCTAGGGTATCAGCTAGCCCTGCAGATGTAGTTTATGGCCACAGCTGTAAAGAATCACCCCTCTTCAAAGGAGTTATAGTAGATCAAGGCCTACACTCGATGAGATCCGTCACAGCAGAAGCGTTGCTATTATCTGAAAACCATCCTGTATTGTGATTGGGGAGGGGACCGAGCCTGAAGTGGAAGATTCCAGGGATGACTCTTTGTACATCAAAGTTTTTACAATTATGTGTCACATTAAAAATATATAGCACTCCGACAAAGTAGTAAGATTATAAAACTTTAATAATTTATAAATATATACAAGAAAACAAAAATAGTAATAACATATAAACATTTTTAGGGAAAAACAACGAAGTAGCGGTCGGCTGTGCGAATAGTCCCAACGCAGCACAACGTCCAGATTTCTGGCGTGGGGCGTCGCGGGGGGGTGGGTCATCAGTAGCAAACTGTTGTGCGAATAGTTCCAAGGCAGCAGAACGTTGAAATCTAGATGACACGAAAGTGATGTCTAGTAAGTTGCCACCCAGCAAATAACGGCATGGGGCGTCGCGGGGGGTGGGTCATCAGTAGCAAACTGTTGCGCGAATAGTTCCAAGGCAGCAGAACGATGGCACCAAGGTGATGTCCAGTAAGTTGCCGCACTGGTTTTGGTATCGTACAATGCTGCTCCGAATAACGGCGTGGGGCGCCCCGGGGGAGGCGGTGTGAACGGGCCTCTCCAGGTGGAGTGTCATCTGTTGTAGTGGGGCGCCCCTTTACCGTTTTAGTTGCCATTCCGTCCGTTTTTGGTCCACTGTGTCAAAAGCCGCAATTCAGCTGAGTTGCGCCCACTCTTGCGGTGCAGCGATAGGCGGCTGTCACAGGACTCTCAAAATGGTGGCAGGCTGTTTCCTTTTTGGGCCTGGTCCACTGAAATGGCCCTGGGACACCTTGGAAATCGGACGCTTGTCTGCTAGGTCTTGGACCCCATTCTCGAAAGCGTCCCCTCCGCCTTGAGAATTCATCAAAAGTTTTGGGGGCTCCGACTCCTGCAGGCTTCTGGTGGGGAGCGGCTGCCATGATTGCTCGCGGAATGACCCCGACTGAGCTACGAGATGGTGGTGCTCTCATGCTGACGCCAGCTTCAGTCTGAAACATCCAGAAACAAGGTGGGGCTTTCATCGTTTGGGAAAAAAAAAAAGTTTTCATCCAATGAAAAGTGTTGTTTTTAGGTCACATGATCAAGCCTTCCATCATTAGGAAACCAAAAGTAAAATGAACCAATGAAAAGTTTTATAAACAAGTCACATGACCTGTTATGCGGCATAGGGTGTAAAATGCGGAGAAAATACGTTGGCACGTGAGGCGGCGTCATTAGCGGACCGATGTGCGAATAGGCCGAAGGCAATACAACGCGCCAAGATCCGGATGGCACCGAGGTGGTGTCCAGCAAGTTGCAGCAGTGGTGTGGCCATCCTACAATGCTGAAAGTCGGCGTGGGGCGCCCCGTTGGCCTGTGAGTTTGCGTCAGTAGCGGACCGATGTGCGAATAGGCCGAAGGCAGCACAACGCGCCAAGATCCGGATGGCACCGAGGTGGTGTCTAGTAAGTTGCCGCACTGGTGTGGCCATCCAACAATGCTGAAAGTCGGCGTGGGGCGCCCCGTTGGCCTGTGAGTTTGCGTCAGTAGCGGACCGATGTGCGAATAGGCCGAAGGCAGCACAACGCGCCAAGATCCGGATGGCACCGAGGTGGTGTCTAGTAAGTTGCCGCACTGGTGTGGCCATCCTACAATGCTGAAAGTCGGCGTGGGGCGCCCCGTTGGCCTGTGAGATGGCGTCAGTAGCGGACCGATGTGTGAATGGGGCCGAAGGCAGCGCAACAATATTTTCGGAATAGAAGACACCACTAGGCGCTGAGATGCCAAGATCCGGATGGCACCGAGGTGGTGTGTAGCAAGTTGCCGCACTGGTGTGGCCATCCTACAATGCTGAAAGTCGGCGTGGGGCGCCCCGTTGGCCTGTGAGTTTGCGTCAGTAGCGGACCGATGTGCGAATAGGCCGAAGGCAGCACAACGCGCCAAGATCCGGATGGCACCGAGGTGGTGTCTAGTAAGTTGTCGCAATTCTGTGGCCATCCTACAATGTTGAAAGTCGGCATGGGGCGCCCCGTTGGCCTGTGAGATGGCGTCAGTAGCGGACCGATGTGCGAATGGGGCCAAAGGCAGCGCAACAATATTTTCTGATTTGAAGACACCACAAGGCGCTGAGATGCCAAGATCCGGATGGCACCGAGGTGGTGTCTAGCAAGTTGTGGCACTGGTGTGGCCATCGTACAATGGTAAAAGTCGGCGTGGGGCGCCCTGTTGGCCTGTGAGATGGTGTCAGTAGCGGACTGATGTGTGAATGGGGCCAAAGGCAGCGCAACAATATTTTCTACAATATTTTCGGAGTAGAAGACACCACAAGGCGCTGAGATGCCAAGATCCGGATGGCACCGAGGTGATGTCTAAGTTGCGGACCGATGTGCGAATGGGGCCAAAGGCAGCGCAACAATATTTTCTGAAGAGAATACACCACAAGGCGCTGAGATGCCAAGATCCGGATGGCACCGAGGTGATGTCTAAGTTGCGGACCGATGTGCGAATGGGGCCAAAGGTAGCGTAACAAGATTTTCTGTATGGAAGATACCACTAGGCGTTGAGATGCCAAGATTCGGATGGCACCGAGGTGATGTCTAGCAAGTTGTGCCACTGGTGTGGCCATCGTACAGTGGTAAAAGTCGGCGTGGGGCGCCCTATTGGCCTGTGAGATGGTGTCAGTAGCGGACTGATGTGCGAATGGGGCCAAAGGCAGCGCAACAATATTTTCTGACTGACACCACAAGGCGCTGAGATGCCAAGATCCGGATGGCACCGAGGTGATGTCTAAGTTGCGGACTGATGTGCGAATGGGGCCAAAGGCAGCGTAACAATATTTTCTGAATGGAAGATACCACTAGGCGTTGAGATGCCAAGATTCGGATGGCACCGAGGTGATGTCTAGCAAGTTGGTGTGGTCATCCTACAATGCTGAAACTCGGCGTGGGTCACCCCATTAGCCTGTGAGATGGCGTCAGTAGCGGACCGATGTGCGAATAGGCCGAAGGCAGCACAACGCGCCAAGATCCGGATGTCACCGTGGTGGTTTCATAGTTGAGAGGCACTTCATCTGCAGTGGGGCGCCGAGATCCGGATGGCACCGAGGTGATGTCTAGCAAGTTGCTGTACTGGTGTGGTCATCCTACAATGCTGAAATGTAGTGGGGCGCCCATTTACTGTTTCAGTTGCCATTCAGCTGAGTTTCGGCTGCTCTTGATGCTACAGCGACAGGCGGCTGCAAGAGGACTCTCAAAATGGCGGCCTGTTCTTTGGATTTGGGCCTGGTCCACTAAAATGGCCCTGGGACACCTTAGAACTCGGACGCTCAATTTTTTTTTCCTTTCCTGTACATGCAAAAAAAGGTAAATGCCCGGTACGTTACACGCTTCATCTGCCACGATGAACTCTCCAGAGGAACCGAAAAAATATATAGTTGTGGTAACTATACCATGCATCGTCATATGGAGAGGTGGCACCAATTAATTATAGTGCTGCATAAAAGAGAGATGTGGAGGAGAACCCCTGACCTGCTAGGACATTCATCAAAGAAGTGGCACTGAGAGCTTCAGAGGCAAGGGAAACGGTCCCAAATATTTAGAAGAACTTTGGAAAGATTAAAATGACATGTTTAGATTGTGGTAAATTAATTTCATGTGGACAGATGAGTGTTACTCTAATAAATACAGCATATGAACATCATCATAGTCGATGGTTGGTAGAGACATTTTGACTATATCCTGGACCTGCCCGTCCTCGCCCAAAATGGCGCCGGAATAAATGGGACTCGTAACTCCTTGTTGTGTACTGGTTGCAGAACCTTGAAATCACGAGATACGTATGCAGTTTTGAAGCACATGGCGGGCGGGGACGAGAATTGATTGAATATTTCGACATCCCTATTGATATTAAGTTCTGATGTGTTATTGATTACTGTACTGTTGAAAATTCGAATTAACGTCACCCATGGTACTTGCCCGCAAATGTATATCTAGATAATTTTATTGTAACTGGCCCTGTCGTATTTTAATTATAAAATGTACGTCCACCGATTCCGTAACTGTTAGACACCTTAGTTCTTGCAACCTAATGGCCCGCCCGTTACGTTCCTCTACAGTGTAAATGTCTATTCATCATATACGATTACAGTTTGCTCCGTGGCAGGCCCACGTGGTTATAGGCTCGTATTTGTATAATGAAATTTTCACAATAAAGGTTTTTAAAAGAAAACATGGTAGTAGTATATACATTGGTAAAGTTTTTAATAATAGTCACTGTTTTAGAATCATTAAAAGGCAAGTGAAATAAAGCAGACCAATTACATGAAGGGTAAAAGGTATAATACGAAGGAACGCAGTAAAGATAAATGGTCAAGGGCTGTTGTGTTTTCTATTCCTGCAACATAAAGTGATCGATAAGAATCTCATATTCAGGCGTATCGGCGACTAAGACAGCAGGTCGACCCTCTTTTGCTCAACGGCTCCGTCATGGGACGAAGAAACGCTCTTTTTCTCGAAAAAAGAATATATTTTACTTGCAGAACAGTTGTAAAATTTCCGGGAAAGTACATTAGCCTGGAACATTATAACATATATTTAAGAAAAAATAATGTTCGGAAGTAATTAAAAGCGTAATTTTTAGGTGATATGACCAAGGCTTTCATCATTAGAATAAGAAAAGTAAAATGAACCAATGAAAAGTTTTATTAACAAGTCACATGACTTGTTATGCTTACGTTACGCGCTGCGCGCCCCGGATGACTTCCGGATGCGCTAACGCGGCGCGTCATATGACGCATTACGCGACAACGCAGGTCCAGAATATAGTCAAAATGTCTCCACCAACCAGCGGTCGAAACACAACCCCTTTCAGCAGGCTAAATAGTTCTGTTAAATGACAACAGAAGGGACAGGCAACAAGAACCATCAGTCAAAGAGGGGAGGGCTAGTTCTTCTCTACCGGGTTACATTGGGGCGCTACCGGAACTGATCGAATTGGTAGTCTACAGTGTTTCTGGATGTTTCAGACTGAAGCTGGGGTTAGCATGAGAGCACCACCATTTCGTAGCTCCGTTGTGGCCATTCCGCAACCAATCATGGCAGCCGCTCTTTATCGTTATTTTGGGCGGGCTGGGTGGCGGAGCCGAGCTGTTTTGCAGCCATCATTGTGTGAAGTTCAGTTCATCTCACTAGTTTTGTTTTTGTCATGAGGGGTTGTTCCTAATGTTTCTATTTTAGCGAGGTCAAAAAGAGATCCCATTAGTGGCCTACTGATTTTACTCGATTCCTTTTCTTTTTTTTTACACGATTTTTCGTTATCTGCAAAGACTAAACAGAGTATTGCGACTCTGTGTTTGTTTGTAAATAGAGAATGAACCAAAGAGAACTAATTCTAAAACAGTAAATACTTGGATAACAATCAATCAAATGGAGAGAGAAGCAGGCACGACGGATTACAACCGGGGCAAAGGCCTGCGTTAACTACCTTTCACTATCTGCAAAGAGAGAGTACTCCTAATAGAAATGAGGGTGGGGGGCACCATTCAAAGCAGATCAGTGTGCATAAACATGAAAATGTTTTTACTTACCACGTACTTGACATTCGACAGCTTATGATATTTGCTATTAAAAAACTATTGAAATTCACTGAAAAAACCATAGGTTATAGACCATATATAGTTAGGAATTAGCATTTACAAAACCTTGAAAATTCACTGAAAAAACCATAGGTTATAGACCATATATAGTTAGGAATTAGCATTTACAAAACCTTGAAAATTCACTGCAAAAACCATAGGTTAGAGACCATATATAGTTAGCTGGACATTTTATTGACATAAAACCAATGAAATTCCATATATAGTTAGTTGCACTAACTATATATCGCGCAGCCGCAATCCACTGCTGATGATGTCACATATTACATCATTCATGACATGGTCAGTGACATCACTGATGACATCACTGATGACATCTCAAATGACATCACTGATGACATCACTGATGACATCTCATTTGACATCAATGACCACATTACTGATGATATCATTCATGTGACAATACAATGCATCTCCTCACATTTTAATATAACCAGTGTTAAAAAGAGAGTATAATTTTTGAAACCATTGACACACCAATACTAGTTACTACATACGCACTCACTGATTGCTACGTCTACACACACCTTCACTCATTCACCCATACAATCATTCATACATACAATCACTCATCTTTACACTATCATATGCACTCATACACCTATACAGACACTCACAGTCTGCCACTCATCCATGGAGTTACTCACACACCTAGTCAGTCCTGGAAAGAATCAATGACACTTCCATTTTCTTGTCTATACAGTTAAACTTAGAGCACCTTACATTTTCAAACATATACTAACACATACTTACCTTCTTATACAATCATTGATACAAGTACAGATTGATCTGCACAGAGTCACACACCTCCCAGCTAGCCACACACACACTCAGTCTCCCATACAAATACTTGGGCAATCAATCAATAACCCATATAGTTAGTCATATAGCTACTGATCAACACATGCAGCAGTTTACAGAACAACAGACATAATGATGCACAAATTAAGACAGTTTAGTCACTAACCAATGCACTCAGTGAGACACATTTAATCACTCACTCATACAGTCAGTCATGCACCTACTAAATCCTTCGTCCAGACACTTACACATCCACTCATTCTTCAATATGTAAGACATATTTAAACTTTATAGAAACAAAAAATCACTGGATGTTGTTATCAGTGATGTCATCAGTGATGTCATTTGAGATGTCATCAGTGATGTCATCAGTGATGTCACTGACCATGTCATGAATGATGTAATATGTGACATCATCAGCAGTGGATTGCGGGTGCGCGATATATAGTTAGTGCAACTAACTATATATGGAATTTCATTGGTTTTATGTCAATAAAATGTCCAGCTAACTATATATGGTCTCTAACCTATGGTTTTTGCAGTGAATATATATATATATATATATATATATAGCTGCATAGCCTATTTCCTATTGATATTGAAGAAAATTGGAGAAAAAGTAGTGAAACGTGAAAACAGCTAGTAGGCACTGTGTGCTTGAGCCCTAACAACATTCTTCATTGACCCTAGTGAGGTTTACATTGAATGAGGAAATTCCCAGGGTTCACTCGGTAGCATCTTCCTGTTGAAGATACTCTTAATTGGCTGTCGCACCCATGGTCAGATCTCCAGTCGATTCCTCTGAGGCACTGGCTGTTTATTTATGGAGAGACACATATGGAAGCTCAGAATTAACCATGAAGCTGCAGCCAGTAAGAAGTGTGAGCAGGAATTAGACTGTGTTGGATGGTCTGGATCACGACCTGTGCCTCATTTGTCATTGAAAAGAAAAGACTTTTTTATTGGGCGATTCTTGGCTTGTGGCAGTAAGGAGGCCCTCAACAACATATAGCTAGTGCTCATGTCCCAGTCTTGTGGTATGGGAAGGAACCATGAGTTAAACCATGTTAACTGCAACTGATCAAGAGCTCGGGTGTTAAATGCTGCATGGAGATGTAGTATCCTGTTTCATACTGTGGTGGAAATGTGATTGTTCTTACAACAGATGAGCTCTGGGTGCCACATGGAGTGTCCTCATTTATCCTAATATCTTTTGATTGTTTTATGTGTAATAAAGGAGAAAAGCTTTGGTCTGTGGTAAGTGTTTTCTGTCCACATTCCGAATCTTCTGCCAAAACCAGAATATCCTGATTATATATTTTTTAAGATTGCATTTTTTAGGTCTCGTTCTATTAATCCCGCAAGAGATAATAGGACGAGAGTATAGAGGCCAATCCAAGGTCTGAAACCATCGGGGATTTCCTACAGTTCGTGTGGTGCACTGGGGCGGAACGCGCGTCCACATCAAAGCCATCAGCCTCCCTCCCACAGGCGTCTGAAGTTCCCCCAGCGTGCGCTCGGCCTCAGGCATTTCTCCTCCCCCCTAATTATTCACCCCTGCTGTTGCTGCCCACGGCCGGCCGTACTTTCACTTTCACGGCCGCCAGGCCGTGTCTCGCATTTCTCCTCCCCCCTAATTATTCACCCCCGCTGTTTACTGTAGCTGCCGCTTGTTTTCACTTTTTAGAAATGCTGCAAACAAACAGGACGTGTTTATCCGATATTTTACTTCCTGAGGCGTAAAATCTTCTGCGCAGAAACGCTTCTAATATTCTCACCAAACAATAGTGAGTAAAGATACTCCACTGCCCACAACAGAAGAACTGAAATGAGGGATGCTTGGCCTCTCTTATCTCTCTGCTCTCCTTACTCTCACCACTCTCCCCTCCCTCTCTCACCTCCCTCTCACCTCAATCTCCCCTCTCCTCACTATCCTCACTATCCCCACTCTCCCCTTTCACCACTCTCCTCTCACCACTATCCCCTCTCACCACTCTCTCCCCCTCACTCCCCTCTCCCCTCCCTCTCCCCTCCCTCTCCCCTTGCCTCCCTCTCCAATCCCTCTCTCCCCTCCCTCTCTTTCCCCTCTCTCCCCACTCCCCTCTCTCCTCACTACCTTCTCTCTTCACTCCCCTCTCCTCACTCCCCTCTCTCCTCTCCACACTCCTCACTCTCCCCTATCCTCACTCAACCCTCTCCTCACTCAACCCTCTCCTCACTCTCCCCTCTCCTTACTCTCCTCTCTCCCCTCTCTTATTCTCTCTCACCTCTCTTCTCCTATCTACTCTCTACCCTCTCTCCTCTCGTCCCGCTCCCCTCAGCACCACCACAGCATCACTCAGGGGCACCACAACATCACTATGCGCCACCACAGCATCACTGAACGCCACAGCATTACTCATCGCTACCACAGCATCACTCAGCACCACCCCAGCATCACTCAGCACCACTCACCATCACCACATCATCACTCAGCATCACCCCAGCATCACTCAGCACCACCACAGCACCACTCATCAGCACCACATCATCACTCAGCGCTACCCCAGCATCACTCAGCACCACCACATTATCACTCAGCGCCACCCCAGCATCACTCAGTGCCACCCCAGCATCACACAGTGCCACCCCGGCATCACTCAGCCCCACCACAGCATCACTCAGCGAAACCACAGCATCACTCAGCGCAACCACAGCATCACTCAGCGCAACCACAGCATCACTCAGCGCAACCACAGCATCACTCAGCACCACCACAGCATCACTCAGCACCACCACAGCATCACTCAGCACCACCACAGCATCACTCAGCACCACCACAGCACCACTCAGCACCACCCCAGCATCACTCATCACCACCCCAGCATCTCTCAGCACCACCACAGCATCACTCAGCACCACCACAGCATCACCACAGCATCACTCAGCACCACCACAGCACCACTCAGCACCACCACAGCATCACTCAGCGCAACCACATCACTCAGCGCAACCACAGCATCACTCAGCGCAACCACAGCATCACTCAGCGCAACCACAGCATCACTCAGCGCAACCACAGCATCACTGGTTCAAATATGTTTTCTCAATGTTTCACGCTTTATTACAAATCACAAAAAGATGTTAATATTTCACTTCTGTTCTTGGATTTTCGTCACAATAAAAACACTGAACATAATCTTCACAAAAGTTATTTACAAAAGTTTAAGCTATTGCCATTAGAAATTAAATAAATTATTTAAGTATTAATTATTTAAAAAAATTAAAAGCCATTGTTATTTGTAATATCAATACATCTAAGTCACGTAAATACAAAACATGTTGCATTACAAATGCTATAGGTGTCACATTTGCGAAAGTTATAACTATTGGCATTGTAAATGACAAAGCTATTAATTTAGCTATTTTAAAAAATAACACATAAATAAAAAAAAATTCATTTATAAGACCAATAGCTCAAACTTTCCTAATGCGAGCCCTATTGCATTTCCAATGCTTGTTTGGGATGACCACCACCTCAGATGCTCTTTTGTCCTCTGGGAGACACCCTTATTTTCAGGCAGTCTGAAACCTCCTCTGGAGGCACTCCCTGATTTTATCCATCATGCCTTTATATAATTCTAACGGGGGCTCATCAGGCCCCGTCGCTGGCCCTGTTTGCAAGGTTCCTATTGTCTTGTTTATTTAGTCTACTGGCAGGTCTTGGTCTAGTGCGTCTAGGTCCTTATTTGTTAGCATTGGCAGGGTCAGGTCTTTCAGGAAGTCTCTCCCAGTATTTCTGTCCCCTTGTTGTCAGTGTCCTCAAGGATCCAGTTCCGTCCTTTGTCTTGTCTCTCTAACCATGTTAGCAACTCATTGGCTTTATCACCGACATCATAGAGACAATGCTGGGTAGCCAGCGCATGAGTGCCCCCTATTTTCCATTAGTGCTCTTAATGTGTGCTGCTTCAGTTGATGGTGTAATGGGAGAGAAACTGATTCCCCACTTGCCAAGCGAACCTCCAGGAAAGCACATTCCTTGTCCTGAGCCTCGCACTTCAATTTACGTTCCTTCGGCATTCCCCCAATCAAGGCTTGAGTCTGGCCTCGAATCACTGACTTGAAATCATCCAATAGCACGCAAGCTCATTCAACAGGCCGCCCGTTCTCCTTAAAATAGAAGTCTGCTTCATCTCTCATACGAGCTTTGAACGTCTTGTCTTTTAAATATCACGGATCAACCCTAGGGGGTAGGATGAAGTCCATAACCGGACCATCGAGTTGCACCTTCCCCAGCGAATGGTCTGAGATTCCCCCTGCTATGTGTGTAGCGGCACTAAAATCACCTTTATGGACAGTCTGGGTGAAAAGATAGTGCAGGCATTCCAGACTACCATGTGCTGCAGACAGGTGTGTCCGGTTCTGATACCCTCTTCCCCTCTAGGGGCATTTAGGAGTATCATGAATATAGTATAGGTGCAGTTCTGTCACCCCAGTCACCCCAATGCGTATATGCTCTGTTGTAAGCGTCTTACCCTTTCACAAGATGAGTCACTCTTGTCTAGGTCTCTTTCCTGTTTCCCGGCACTTGAATGACACGCCCGAACACTCGAGAGAGCAGTGACCCACCAGAAGGCTTTTGTGAAGCACTTTTCCCCTAAGTGTAGGGCTGCATTCAGTAGGGCCCCCACTCTGTCTTTTCTTTGCAGTTGCCTGAAGATCAGCAGTCCTAAGGTAGCAGTCACACCTGGCCTGTCGGTAAGTGCAGCCCCTCTGGAGGCCCGACTGTCAGCAATTGACCCCACACTGTGGTCGGCTTTACCACAGGCGTAAGCTCAGACAATGTGTTTGACACTGGAGTAGTTGTAGTCCCTCATGGGCCTCTGACACAGAGTAGTCAGAAACTCAGCAGCTAAAAGCCCAACACAGGCTCTCCAGGAAGCCAGTAGATTCAGACCCTGTTGTGTTAGGAATGTGGCAAATGCAACCTTGATCGGGCCGGTTGGCAGCACACAATCGTCCAACTGGGCCTCAACAATCACGTTGTCATAGAGTTTTATTTTCTGCCTTGAACTGTTGGGAGAGTCTTGGCGGGGGTTCCCTCAGACTAGCTGGTCCTGCTGAATGGCTTTCCGGCCCGCCCTACAAATACCAGGGATGTGTCAGACCTTGCTTCTTCAAGGACCGCCTTGTCCTCCTACTGGATAGTCAAACTCCCTTCCCTTTCTTACCAGACAGGCAGACTTCTAGGTTCTTCAGTACAGGTACATAGCTTCTCCATTAAGTATTTCAGCCTGCAGGTAATGTCCCTTCAACTTAGATAGACTGTCAGGCGGACACCATCCCTGGTGGCACAGCAGACACCTGAGTACTTTGTAGAGCACATTATTCCTTGGTAACAGAGGACTTTGAACTGGAGTATAAAAGAGGGAAATATAGTCCCACTTTTATACACACCTGGCAGGCAGAAGTTGCATTTTAATCTGTCGCACTCTCACATTGCATTTATGCTACACACACCAACACCCTATACACACACTTGATGTTAGCGCAAAGTCTGGGCAAAGGCATAGAAATGGAGCATAACATGGGTGTGTCAGTAGAAAGCCCCTCCACTGACCATGATGCAAAGATCTCATCAGGCTATTGATCCTTACAACAGGGTGCATTGCCACCACCGCTCTATCTGGTAAACCCATGACAGTCTTCTGCCTTAAATATAGGCACACTTGGTGTGACCCTCCAGATCACAGGACCGGTCCAAGACCTCTCATAACCCCTTGTTAGAAGTTGCACAGTACTGGGGTGACAGGAAAATCTCATGTATTATTTTTTTTTTTTACTTTGTGGTAGTTTTACCCCAGTAACGTGTATTTACTAGTTTGACGCCATGGACTGGGGAGTTGCCACAAGGAACAGATTCTTCTGCCTGTCAAACCACATGCCATTCACTATTTCATAGAGTTTTTCAGCTTTTATTTACCTCTTGTTTTAAGCAGGTGGTATATATGCATGTGGTTGGTTGGGGGGAGATTGGTGAAGCAGGGGAGGGATTGGTGAAGCAGGGGAGGGAAGGGGAAAGCATTTTCTAACAGAGGGAAGAATTGTGTGTTTCCCCCGGTTAATAAAAAAAACAGCATAAGTCTTGGTTGCTTCTGCTGCACCCAGAGTCTTGTGCGTCTTTTCCGTCTAATTTTTCTGTCTGGAAAAAAATTGTGTCCTGTTTTTCTGCACCCAGTAAATCCAGTGTCGTGTATTTCTATAGGTTCTGAATCAGTCCCCCTATTCCTGACCCTATTCTGGTTAAACTAACTATCAAGTTAACTAACAGTCAGCCCATGAGGCAAGAAAACCCCCATGATGCAGATACCGTTATCTGACGCAGTCACACTCCGGCACAGGAACGTGTTATCTGATTAGGTCATAACGCTTGAGATCTAATTAGACAAGCGACATTCCTCCAGCCCCTGATAAGGCATACGACGTTCTCATAACAAATCAAACCTATGACAACCTGGATAATCCGTGCGGCCATTGTTTTGATTTCACAGAGAACTTTTGCAAAAGAATGTGCTAACGAGCAAGTCATATGACATCTTTATTGACGTACCTATGTCCATCCTTACGTCAATCTCGGCACCTTTAAGGTATAAATATTGCCGACCTTGCCCTATGCAAACACACGCGTGGTGACAAGACGGAGCAGCCATACTTGCCGAAGCCGAGAGCAGAAGCAGACCCCGCTGGCAGCAGCCCCGCCTTCCTGGCGCGCTGAGAGACGCGCTGCTATCTCAAGCCGAGAGACCCAGCACCGGCGCTTTCGGGCAGCCCTCGCAGGCAGCCTGGAATATCGAGAGCAGAGAAAGAGATACCATTCCTCATTCATCCTAAATTCCAGGTACAGAACTGAATAACCCCTCACAGAGAATTCTTTAGTTATTCACTTGGCAAAAACAAACTTAACTTAAACTGTAACTTTCTATTCCCGCCCACGCATTAGACTTAGGTCAGGTACACGGGGTAGGCGTATTTAGAAACACCAGTTGAGTACGTTTAGTCAAATGTATATGTGTATGTAAATATATTTTAATCATTTTAAACATCATATGGCTCAGAAACCATATCAATGTTTTTACAGTATTATTTTATACTATTGCTTTTAATGTATGCACTTTACTTAACTATAAGTATTGCAATAATATCGATCCATTTCTCTTGTACGAGAAAAGAGACTGATCAATAAATAACACCTTTTATTGAACACGCCCGTCTCTTCCTTTTCTCTACATTCTGATGAGACTAAGAATGCACGTACTGACTGAGTAAAATAATTGCCTTGTGCTCACACGACTCTCGAGATTGACTCTTGATTAGGGGAGAGCAAAGTTGTCATGTTCTATGGTTGTCAGAAACTAAATCCCTTCTTGTCTAATCAGGGAAGTTAATCCTTCCTTGAACATTCGAGAAAGTTTCTAGCGAACTGTGGTATATAAATAAATAATACCGGATCTAGGTTTTACTGGACAAAGTAATAACAGATAGCTCAATAAATAAGAGTCAAGATTCGAGGTAGTAGGAGTTTGCAGGTTTAATACAGCATAAAGAACAGGAACAGGACAACCTGCACAGGAATAGGATGGCAGAGCCCGCCAGCTGCCGGGGCTGGATCTGGGATGAGCGCGCTAACATTTAATAACAGTACACAAGCATATATACTAAAACAGTTGCATTACAATGAATACAGTAGGCGGAGCAGTGGGTGTGGTCAATAGCAGTCGCGAAAGATAAGGGTGAAAGTAGGTGTAACAGGAGGCGTATACATAGACATGTGATGTAAACGTAACAGAATATGTCATAAATGGGGCGGAAACATGGAGGGGGCTACCTAAGGAGCCGGGACCTCTAACCTAATGGTGCGCGCAAACGGACAATGACGTGTTACTAGGAGAAGCTGTGGGCTATGAACTCTGTGCTAGGAGCAGAGACTGAAGTCTGGAGAGTCAGGGCGACATGTACCTAAACCCTATCTAGTATCTAATGTTTAGAGAACATGTTGATAGAATCCAAAAGTTATCGGGGTAAAGGCTAACAGACTCTAAGACTGGTGCATGCATTATTCTACATGTAGTGCGTGATGAAGAATATTAAATGACCATAAATACAGTATTTCTCTTGCATGGAGACGTAAAGGCTAGACAATGACGGAAACTATTGATGCGATTCAGTAGCTTAGGAATGCAGAGAAGGAGGGCTGGACTGATAACTAGAATCATAACATACTTTTGGCAGACTCGCAGGCAGAGCCAGGCCGAGCCGGGCACTGTGAGGCAGGAAGTAAGTGAAGGGTCAGGAACACAGGTGGGGGCTGTATCGCTCCTCAGCGAGGATTCAGGAGACAGGAACTGAATCTGGTGTCCAGGCCCTTTTGAGGCCTAGAAACGGGGACTTTACAATGAAATAACGTGCACACTGGGAAACGTGGCAACGTAACTTTACATAGGCCTAATACTCGTAGCTTTCACGAGAACTGGAAACTGGCATACTAGGGATGGACACAACTGTAATTGCGTCTTTAATCGATCATGGGGAATACATATGCATATTAATCATGCACACATAACATAAGATGGGGGACACGTAGGGACACAGAACATGGCAAAATTTACTTTTCCACATTCCCTCCTTGTCACTACGTTTCCATCAGGAAACATCAATATTCATGATACCATCTATCATTTCATACAGTATCATTTGCTCGTCTCGAATTTTCTTGGAACGGGATTTAGAACGGGACTTGGGGCTAGGAATACAAGAAGTAGCACAAATGCCACAAATCGCAGGGCCACATTGTAAACAGAGGCAGCAACTGAATATGATCGCTACTGCAATACCCAGAAATGACAATACTTTCCATCCCCAGGCGGAAATTATATTCCAGAACCAACCGGACCATGTCCAGGTGTCTGGATCTTGGTGTAACATATGGGCAATTTTATGGAGTCTGGTTATAGCTGAATAAACAGACGGCGCGTTATTTGGAATGAAAATGCAGCAACTAGATCCGATGACTCTACATGCCCCGCCCCTATCGGCCAGTATGACGTCAAGGACGAGACGATTCTGGAGCACGACAATTCTCATAAAGGATTGCTCTTCGGTTAAGTTACTTAGAGCAGAAGTAGTCTCAATCACTACTGCTTCAAGTGTTCTGGTTAATCTACGTATCAGTTTACTATTCACAACAGTACCTAAATAAGGGAAGACACCTTTATTGATATCTATGTATTGTTCTAGAGCAGTTTCAGTATAATCGACAATCGGGAGGTCTCTCTTGTGTCTCGTATGTACTAGGTGGGAATTCCTATGATAGTCAGGTGGGGCTAGAAAAACTGGTGGCAGTAAGAAGGCAATGTAACAGGTTCCCTCCCAATCGAGGGGCAGACGAACATATGCGGTCTGACCACAAACAAAATAAGAATGACGTGAAGCTTTGAAAATAGATTTCCCACTGTCACTATACTTGACAATAGTAGCACAATCACTATGGCCTACATGTACGGAACCATTCTTTCGGACACATAATTCGCCTTTAACTGGTAGTACTGACATAGCAGGTAAGTCTGGAGTAGTATCAGACTGAACATTCAGGACCATGAAATTCGAAGAATAATTACCCAAATTGTAAACTTCATTTTCTAGATCTAACCCTGTTCTGTGGGGAAGACCTTGCTTGTCTGGAAAACATGTACTGTTAAGAAAAGACATATCTGTTGAGGATGACGTTAACGTGGACCATGCTCCACACGAACCATTATGTGAAAATGGATAAGGAAAGAGTGGCAGAACTCCCTTCAGTGTCTGGAAAGGGGGGAGTCGACCACACACCCAACAATTAGTGGCATTGCTGGTCTGGTGTGAATAATGTAACATGCGGATAAAGGAATTATTACGCATAGCAAGACGATATGCGAGTTCATGAGAAGGCAGATCACTAAACGTGTGTTCTACTGTAGCAATAGAAGACTTATTTACATGAGAAACTGGAAAACACAAATAAAATGCATAACCTGTGCAGGTAAACATGAGGCTGAAAAACAATATGAAACTTAGAAAAACGATACATCGGATTGAGTTTTGACTAACTCTCTCACTATGGGGGTCTATTTTATACATGTCAGAAACCGGTCTAACCGTTTCACCTAGGGGAGGACTTAGACAATCAAACTGGCTGACTTATTTTACTAGACCTTAATTTCTTCTTATACTCCTGTTGCGGAGTTTTCTCTAACAGGGAGGGATTTGTATCATAGTCTTTTGCGGGACAGTCCTTAAGAATAGTACTTTGGCAGTCTTTCAAATCCTGGGAAATGTTCTTAGAAACAGGCTTCAGTCCGTAAAATCTTTTCACATGAGACAGATGCACCCAGCCCTTCCTGCCTTCCAGCTTGACGGCAGTACGGGTGGCCAGGAGGACCTGTCGGGGTTCCTTCCAGCGAGGCTCCAGCGGACTTGAACGATCAAAGTTCCTGACAAGAACCAAACATCCAGGAACGATGTCATGCGGTGCCACCTCGGTATTGTCTGGAAATGCGGCAGCAACCTGTGAACGACAAGAGTTGAGGGCAGACATCAAGGAAGCTAGGTAATCTGTCAGCATATTACTTGAAACATCGGTAATACTTCGGGGTCTAGGTGTACCCCACATATTAGAGGGGCGGCCGAATACGACCTCATACGGGGACAGACCTGATCTGGAATGTGCGACCATGCGCATATAAAACAAAGCGACTGGCAGAGCTACTAACCAGTCCACACCTTTCTCTTTACATATTTTAGCAATGCGGATTTTCAGGGTCTGGTTATGTCTCTCTACGAGACCGGCTGCTTCAGGATGGCGTACACAATGGAACTTCCACTGGTACCCTAACAAAAGGGAAACATGTTTCATGAGCTCAGATGAGAATGGCTGGCCGTTATCAGAATATACGACTCTAGGGAGTCCATAACGGGGGAAGAATTCACGAACCAACTGCTTGGCAGTGGTCGCGGCTGTGTAATCTGGGACTGGATATGCTTCTGTCCATCTGGACAAAGCGCATACAGCTACAAGGACATACTTGAAACCTCGACATCGCTCCATTTGAATATAATCCATCTGGAGGACTTAAAAAGGGTGGTCAGGGGGCTGGAATCCACCTTGTTCCACCGGGACACTTTTACCTGGATTGAACTGGCAACATATCATACAGGTACGGACTTTCTGCTTGGCTGCAGCTCGTAAATGCTTGTTGAACCAAATGTTCTGGATACTGTCTAACATAGCTTTTTCTCCTAAATGTGCTGGACTATGTGCGGTATTGATAATGACTTGAACCATAGAGTCGGGGAGAAACCATGTGGCTTTTCCCTTCGTTACCCATCCCTGATCTGTCTGGACCCCTCCTTGTTCGGACCATTTCTTGATTTCATCGGGAGTAGCATGTAACTGGATATCTATGACATCTTGAGTAGGGTCCTTAACTGTCATACAGGTAGTCGGATCTGGAGTATGTGTCTGTGTCGGATTAACTGAAATGTCTGGAGTCTGTGCTGTAAGCTTGGCTGTGCGATCTGCTAGATCGTTACCTTGAGAAATAATGTCAGTAACTTTCGTATGTGCTTTGCACTTCATGATAGCAATAGATGTCGGTAAATGTATGGCATCTAACAGAGCTTGAATAAGGAGACCATGCTGAATCTTGGTTCCATGAGAAGTCATGAAACCTCTCTCCTGCCAGAGCACTCCGAAGTCGTGTACAACTCCAAATGCGTAGCGTGAATCTGTGTAAATATTAACTTTCAGGTTCTTAGCGTGTATGCAGGCTTGTGTCAGAGCAACTAGCTCTGCTGCTTGAGCAGACAGGGTGTCAATACGGTGTGTTTCTATAACTTCAGTGTCAGTAGTCACTGCATACGCGGCTACTAGTTCTCCTGTACTCGTTCTCATACATGAACCATCCACATAAAGTGTCAGGTCGGGATCTGGTAATGGAATATCTGTCAGATCTTGTCTTGGCTTAGTCATAATGTTAACTACTTCCACACAGTCGTGGGTGGCAGGATTCGAAATAACTGACGGTAACAGTGTAGCAGGATTTAGAACGTTGCAGCGTCTGATTTCTATGTGTGGCTGGAACAGTGTCAATTCATAACCTGTTAAACGTGCAATTGTCAAGTGCTGAGTTTGTGTTCGGTTTAATAGAACTTCCACGGAGTGTGGAACTTGTACTGTCAAGGAATGTCCTAATACTATGGAATCACTTTGTCTGATAGCTAGTGCTGTGGCTGCAACTGACTTGAGGCACGCAGGCAAAGCCTGGGCTACAGGATCTAGTGTGCTCGAAAAATAAGCACAGGGCTTGTATTGTCCTGCTTGATCTTGTGTGAGAACAGATAATGCTGTACCATCACGTTCTGTGACGAAAAGTGTAAAAGGCTTACTGTAGTTCGGTGTAGCTAGAACTGGAGCTTGGCATAAAGCTTTCTTTAACTCTTTGAAACTAAGTGTATGTTCAGATGTCCAAGGGAGGACAGTCGATACGGCTGCCTCCTGTGTCGTTAACTGTATCAGTGGCTTAGCTAGAAATGCATACTGAGGAATCCATTGTCTACAATAAGAAGTAAGGCCGATAAAAGCACGTACCTCCTTCTGTGTCTTGGGCTGAGGAAGACTCGCTATTAACTGGATACGGTCTGGTGTCAACTGCCTACCCCACTTGGACAGTAAGTGGCCTAAATAGATCACTTGCTGGACACAGAATTGAAGCTTCGAAGGGGACACCTTGTGCCCCATCTCTGCTAAGAAGTACAAGACTGTAAGAGATGCTCGCTCGCAAGCACGTTCAGAACGGGCTGTGATCAGTAGATCATCGACATACTGGAGCAGGGCAGTGTCAGTTGGCATGTGAATGTTGTCTAGTTGTCTCTTAAGTGCTTGACTGTAAATACTAGGACTTTCTGTGAAACCTTGAGGAGCTCGTGTGAACATATAGCTCCTTCCATTTAAACAAAATCCGAAAAGAAACTGGCTGTCTGGATGAATGGGGACACTGAAAAATGCGTTCTTGAGGTCTATGACTGTGAAAAATGAGGCTTCGGAATCAATGGCTGTCAATAGGGAAGAGATATCTGGGACAACTGGGTACTGGGGAATAATACATTTATTGAGTTCTCGTAGGTCAATCACTAATCGATATACTGGGGGTGCATTTGGATCAGTACGTTTCATGACTGGAATGATCGGAGAATTACATACATTGGAGTTAGTTTCTACAACTACTCCTTGAGCGATGAGCTCGTCAATAATTTTGGATAAGGCTGTTACAGCCTTAGGTGGCAATCTGTACTGTCTGATTCGTGGTAACACTACACCTGGCTTGAGAGTCACACGATGGGGTGTGATTTGCATATAACCTACATCAGTTGGACCTTGCGCCCATAAATGCTGCGGAACATTAGACAATCTCGGATCAAAATCTCGTAATACATAGTGACCCTTGAAGTCACGTAGAAACAGGCGTATTCCCTCTGGGGAGCAGCAAATAACTGCACCTAATTCTTTCAGTGTTTTAATACCTAACAGATTTTCTGGACATGACTTCGTAAGTAACAGATCAGTAGTTCGGGACAATGGACCTACTTCTAGAGTAACTGGCTTAGATATCTCGTTTACAATAGGCTTTCCTGAAAATCCAAGGGAAACATTTCTAGAGCCTGAGAGCGGAGCCCCTGGAACTTCGGCGTGACTGATAGTCGTCCTACTTGCCCCTGTATCAATCAGAAACTTTCTGTCTTTCCCTAGTACCTGACTATGAACATAGGGACCTTCTTGATCTACAGGAATCTCGATGAGAGGCAAGCCTACCTCCCTCTCTAGGCTGTTTCATGAATATGGCTGATACTCTGGATACTCGGACTGTGCATACTGGTACATCTGCTGTGTAACATGCTGTGTTGCAGCAATAGGCTGCGGTGCTGGAACTGTCTGTTGTGCATTCTGTGGCTGAGAAATCTGTGAAACTTGTTCTTGTCTAGGCGGACGTGGTCTTTCTTTAGTCTTACCAGTGGCTATATTGTGTTTCAGAACTGCACACTCGTTTATAAAATGACCTGGCTGTTTACAATAATTGCATGTCCCTTTAACGGGAGCTGCATGATGACTGGCTTGATTCGTACCCCTCTTCTGACTGTCTTGAGGAACAGATTGTGCAACTAGTACTTTCATTTTCGTGTCTTTCATACGTTTTCTTTCATGATCTTGCTCTTCTCTGATTCTATTCTGGTGATACTGAAGCATCTGTAACATTTGGGACGGGGTATTAGCTTGCCAGGTACTTTCGACTTTCAAAACTCGATTCTTAACTTGTGGACTTGAATTCTCGACTAATTTAGTAACAAAAAGATGAGGGTATGACTCGCTACTTGTCTTGAGGCCACTGTTTATAATAAAACATTTTTCAAATCTAGAATAAAAATCACTAGTGTCTTCGTCTTGTTTCTGTTTACAGGCTGAGATTGCATCCCAGTCTTCCTTTTTAGTGGCTAATAATCTGGGCAAAACTTGTATTAACAGTTCAGGTAATTCTTTACATTTCTCTCCAAGACCGGTACCTGGTACTCGTATCTTATCTTCAGCTTCTAGAACTGCCCAATCGATCTTTTTCTCTCCTACCTCCCATTCTTTTTCCTTGAGTTTTTCGTATACCCCTGCGGGCAACAGGACCTTTAGCATTTTAATAATATCTGGATACGTGTATTCTCCCATACGGAGCATATCTTTTAACTCTCGGTGGAACCCTGCTGGATCTTTGTCGTGACAAGGAACTAATTTCTTCATTTCTAAGAGTTCCATCTTTGTAATCGGGGTGTAAACAAATACTCGTTGCATTTCACCATCTGTTGTCCTGACTGGGTGTACTTCTCGTAACGGGTTCTGTCTATCTATGTAAAACGGTTTACTTTCTGGAGGTGAGACATGAACAAAATGCGGGTTCAGGAACGTTCTATATTTGTGACGCTGTTCTAGAATGACACTAATTAAATCGGTACCTAAACCTTTCCATCTATACTGGAGTAACTCGTTCAGGACATCGTGTAACGGACCTGGATCAGAATGTTGACCCTCATACAGAGTAATGAGGTGCTGGATCATATACATACCCACCAGTCGTTGCTCGGCTGGGGGCAATTTCAGAAACAATTGTGCCACTATTTCGTCTGGAAAAGTGGTAGAATCAGTAATCCATCGGACTGCTGATCGGACTAGTTCTTGTTCATGCATAGTACTTAACTCACTATAACCGATTCGTGATTTCAGAATATGATCGGTAGCTTGAAATACTTGTTCTAGAGAACCTTGTTCTGGTGCTGGATGATGAAAAACTGACTTGTGTTCTAGGCGTAAATGGCGGTCTGGAAATCTAGACTTACCTACATACGCTATTCTGGCGGGATTCTCGTCGTCTACCTCTTCAGTAGAAGAGTCATTCTCTTTCTCGCTTACTTGTGCTGCTTTACGTTGTTCGTGTAACTTTATTATTTCCTTACGAATTCTCTTGTACATACTCTCTATACTACTGATAGTTCTGTGTTTACCCTCGGCTATATTATCACTCCACCTTGTCAGGATTCTCATTTCGGCTGGATCTTTGGACGGATAATCTTGTTCCCTTATTAAACAATTAATCAGAAACTTTAATAGCATGAGCTGGATTTCAGCTTTCCTTTGAGACATGGCTTCACCAATACTTTCCGGATCATCCCCTGTACGGATGAAACAATATATTCTGTCTAGATCTTCTTTCATATTCGGTAGGGTGTCCAAATACCCGGTCACCCGTCTTACACGGATGGAATATATAACTGTACTATCATCACCTGCAACTGGATCATAGCGGCATTCAGTAAGAGCTCGTCGGATATCTGCAACGGACTTATATTTGGGCGTACGCTGTAACGCACATTCATGTAACTCGACTAACGTTAAACGTTGGTGTGGTGGCGGGGTACCAGGAGGACCTCCTACTGCGGCCCCTAAACTGGAATCATCGACTGATACTCTTCGTGCTGGCAGAGTGGGAAATTGTAATGCAGGCTGGACCGGGGGTACCGTAACAGGTACTCCGGTGTCTGGAGGAGGAGGAATGGCATGATTTACAGGGACTGGCGGAACAGGATTTGTATATTCCGGGACTGTGTCGTCCAAATAGGACGAAATGAAAATATCAGCTGCGGTCGGTTTGTGACGTAGCTTGGTCGGAACTAAGGGTGGCGGAAAATTACTGGATGCCTCCGGGGTCGCTTTTGGCAAGCCCTCGGCAAGAAGAGGATACATACCCTTAATGAGGGCATTTCTCTGTCTGTCTGACTGTTCGGTTTTAACTCGTTCACCTATCTCGATTAGTTCCCTTTCTTGGGCTCGTTCTAAGGATTCTCTACTTAATTCTGACTTTCTGATTTCTTTTTCGGTTCTTTTATGAGATTCTTTGCGCCATAACTCGATGGCATCTTTCTGTGACTGTCTGGCTTTCTTTTTCCATAATGCTTCTTCTACTCGCATAATGCACTCGGCATCCCATGTACCCGATACGGGCCATCTATACTTTTCTTCTAACTGTTTGGTATACTCTACCCATAAATCTAGATATAATATGGCACCTCTGCCATGCTTCTGATACATAAAATGACCTGGACTGTCCCTAGGCGGGACAGGAACTGCTTCTTCTAACAGACCTTTTCTAGTTCTTAACTGACGTAGTCTGGAAAATAACGGCATGACTGAACTGTAATCTGGACACAATACAATACACAATAAACACGATAATTACACCGCTCTCATACCACGACATTAAAATACATGAAGAACATTTAAAATAACAGTTCGGACAGAATACTACCTGGAATACGGAAAACAGAATACATGAATCTTCTTGAGAACTGAACTGACTAGAACAGAGACTAGATGCACTGCTGAAACAGTACGAAACTTACCGGTCTCATAAAGAGACACGTCAGGACCCGCATCCACCGGAGTGGACACTTCGTTTTGGGATCTGAGTACCACCAAACCCCACGGACCAGAGACAATTAGATTGACCCTGTCTAGATACTCCCCAGCAACGGTACTCACCGGGCAGCAAGAACGGAAGGCCTCGGACTGGACTGGACTGCTTCGACGCCGGACGGACACACTTCGGACTTCTGTTACGGGTGGGCCTCCGGATACCTCGGACCTTGGACTCTCGGCTTGGGCTCTGGTCGGGACTCGCCGCGTTCCTCCACCGCCTCGTCTGGATGCTGGACCGCCACCTCCGTCTCCTCCGTGGGCCGGAGGGATACTTGAAGCAGAAATATCTGCACGTGGCCGGTATGGTTCCGTCACGGCTGCAGAGGGTCAGGGGGCATACGTGGCTTCACCGGCGCGTGGGGAAAGGGCAGGTCCCTATTCGGGCGCCATTATGTGGTATATAAATAAATAATACCGGATCTAGGTTTTACTGGACAAAGTAATAACAGATAGCTCAATAAATAAGAGTCAAGATTCGAGGTAGTAGGAGTTTGCAGGTTTAATACAGCATAAAGGACAGGAACAGGACAACCTGCACAGGAATAGGATGGCAGAGCCCGGCAGCTGCCGGGGCTGGATCTGGGATGAGCGCGCTAACATTTAATAACAGTACACAAGCATATATACTAAAACAGTTGCATTACAATGAATACAGTAGTCGGAGCAGTGGGTGTGGTCAATAGCAGTCGCGAAAGATAAGGGTGAAAGTAGGTGTAACAGGAGGCGTATACATAGACATGTGATGTAAACGTAACAGAATATGTCATAAATGGGGCGGAAACATGGAGGGGGCTACCTAAGGAGCCGGGACCTCTAACCTAATGGTGCGCGCAAACGGACAATGACGTGTTACTAGGAGAAGCTGGGGGCTATGAACTCTGTGCTAGGAGCAGAGACTGAAGTCTGGAGAGTCAGGGCGACATGTACCTAAACCCTATCTAGTATCTAATGTTTAGAGAACATGTTGATAGAATCCAAAAGTTATCGGGGTAAAGGCTAACAGACTCTAAGACTGGTGCATGCATTATTCTACATGTAGTGCGTGATGAAGAATATTAAATGACCATAAATACAGTATTTCTCTTGCATGGAGACGTAAAGGCTAGACAATGACGGAAACTATTGATGCGATTCAGTAGCTTAGGAATGCAGAGAAGGAGGGCTGGACTGATAACTAGAATCATAACATACTTTTGGCAGACTCGCAGGCAGAGCCAGGCCGAGCCGGGCACTGTGAGGCAGGAAGTAAGTGAAGGGTCAGGAACACAGGTGGGGGCTGTATCGCTCCTCAGCGAGGATTCAGGAGACAGGAACTGAATCTGGTGTCCAGGCCCTTTTGAGGCCTAGAAACGGGGACTTTACAATGAAATAACGTGCACACTGGGAAACATGGCAACGTAACTTTACATAGGCCTAATACTCGTAGCTTTCACGAGAACTGGAAACTGGCATACTAGGGATGGACACAACTGTAATTGCGTCTTTAATCGATCATGGGGAATACATATGCATATTAATCATGCACACATAACATAAGATGGGGGACACGTAGGGACACAGAACATGGCAAAATTTACTTTTCCACAGAACTCTGAGCTTAGCTGGCAAACCCAAAAATTAAGTCTAGCATCGACAGTAGTAGACCTAGTTAACGTCTGGCCTAGGCCTTTACTGCTGTAGGTACTATTCCAATGCGCAGAGCCTATTGGGAAGATAGGAACTACACTACATGGCGCCCAACGCGTTTGGAAAGGGCGATAAAACTAACGTAAGACATTTAGAGTAACTCAGTCGTGCTTTCTCACTCAGACCCCTTTTCCCGAATACTCCAAAGACGTCTGGAGTGGGTGAAAGGTTATATCCTCCAAAACCTCGCAGGAGGGAACTCCTATGTATGGTTCTTGGTCTAGTCAACGTTGAAGGATAAACAGTTCCAAAATATTGTGCATCTAATCTCTGTTTCCATAAAGAAACCTGATCTGCAAACAAACATAATACCATCCTGTCTGTAAAATGGCAGAGAGTGATGATGAAAGAGAGGCAGTTAGATTAGCAACTGAACTCGCAGATGCTGATGCTACCATGCAAGCAGCAGACGCGGATATAATACTCATTCCGGTCATTAAAAGGAGATCTATAACCTTAAAACTTATAGAAAATGGACTGACACCTAGAGGTGGCACAGTCATATTCGTAATTGAGGCACACGAATATCGGCAGACAGAGGTATACTATTCATGGATACATTTTCCAGCAGCAAATGCTGTAACAAAGTACTTCCACTATTACAAAGTAGAGGAACCTCCTGAAACGTACACTCCTTTCGAGGAGGTGGAAGTACCACTCAAATTCCAAGAGCATTTGCTCTTATTTGATGGCGCCCTAAAACATAACAATCACATTACAAGGCTCGGTCCTTTAGGAAGACCAGGAGCAACGTGGCCGGTCTTAGCCGGATACACACCACATCCAGACATCGACGAGATGCCTGCCCCACAGCTGTTAATACAGCTAAAACAATTACTAAAAATTCACAGACAATTAGTTCAGTATGTAATGCGGACTTCAACAATTCAGCCAGCGATTAAACTTCCACAGCTGGCCCCTCACCAGGGGAACACAAACAAAATTACACCACAGAACATCCAATCCTGCCTAGGTAAAGTTCCAGCTAAACGGGAACAAATACCATTCTGGTTGGCACAGAAAATCACCCAAATAGAGGCGGTGTTTCCTGACACCACCCCATTAGAAAAACACAGGATTCTGACTATATGTCTCCCAATGGGAATCGCACCACACATTGAGGACTGTGACACTTGGGGTACAGTCTTTGCTTCCATCTACACAAAAACGCACGGTGTTCCATCCATTTCGGTAATACCAGATGTGCTAAAACAAATTCAAGATGAATACGGTCCAGAACCTGCTTTAACTCTTGGTATGAAATTACTAAAAGACTTCAAACAGGTCTCGGCTATATTACTAGCCAACATAAAAGGTGAAGCAGCAAACGTGGCGATCCGCCAGAGGTTAAAAGAGACAGATATAGCAGACCAACCAGCTGAAATTGCCAGAATCATAGAAAAATCCTATGAAGAACTAGGCAGAGATAGTCTAGGTGGAATACCAGTAAAACCGCAACTGACTACAAGTCCAGAAAAAATATTTTTTAATAATAATAATTCACCAAAAAAGAACTGGGATGGAAATAAACAATCCAATCCTAAAGAAAAGAAATTCCAGTCCAGAGGAAGGTCTCCGAGGCGAAGAGAGAAATCTCCAAACCAAAGACAGAGGTCACCGCAGAGTGACCCCTCTGGGAATAGATATAACCTTAGAAATAGGGATAATATTAAAAAACCTGATAGATATCAAGACATTGATACATGTCCCTCTCAATCTTTTCAGAATTCCTCGCAGAAATCGGAAAGAAGAGGACGATCAGAAGAGCACGCCAAGTCCAAAGACAAGGAACCTGCTCAGCTAAAAAAGAAATTACAATTTCCAAAAAAGAAGGTAGCCAGTATCAAGGTAGTTAAAAATGCCGAGAATACTGAGGACACAACTGAAAAACGGAGAATGGGCTCAGACAATGCTAGACAGCGCAGCAGAGGTGAGCATAGCTCGCAAAGTCCTTATGAATCATCTGGAGACAGTGGACACGAATGAATACCTTCAAGTGGAAACTGCAGACACCAGAGTTAGCAAGCCCCACAAGATATACGAGATAACATTACGTATAGAGGGAGATAAGACTAGGAAAATAAGGGGACTATTTTGGGATAACCTCTCCAAAGGCTATGACATCCTTCTAGCTGAAAAAGACTGGCCACCAGAGTTTGTCAGGGAGTGCCCTCATGGCGAAGAAGTAATTATGCCTGCCTTCTCGAATCAAATACCGATTCATAAAAAATACACACTTGCTAGAAAGTGGGCAGTGGCCTTAGCACCTGCTTTATATAAAAATCATGTAGGATGGGATGAGGACTCCCCTCCTCACAAAATCCAGTTAAAATCACAACCTACTGCACAAAGGCAGTACCCAATTAAGCAAGAAGCTAAAAAACAAGTAAATGAAATACTAGATCAGCTAGAATACCAGGGGGTGATTGAAACTTGCACCTCACAAATGAACAATCCTTTGTTTCCGGTCTCCAAACCAGACAATTCATATCGTCTAGTTTTGGATTACCGACACCTTAACACATGTTGCAAAACCTTTGCAGTGCAAAACTCACACAGTGCTGCACTAATGAATAACATAGTGCGCAAAAAATACAAAACTACCTTGGACATTTCCAATGGATTCTTTTGTCAAAACATAGCACCGGAGAGCAGATATTTAACTGCATTCTCAGTAAATGGCACTCAAAAACAATTCTGTCGGTTAGCCCAGGGGTACAAGAACAGCCCGGGGGTATTCTCAGCGAGAGTAACAGAATTACTACAACTATATGATGATGAAGCATTATCTTATGTTGATGACATTTACCTAACAGATGATGACTTGGAGACACACTTGAAAAGAGTGAACACCATAATACTTGGGTTCGCTGCAGAGGGTTACAAATTCAACTTCAAAAAATCCAGAATTGCCCATCTGACGGTCCTATTCTTAGGATATGAGTTATCAAGTGAAGGTAAAAGCCTGGCAGACAATTTCCTAGAGAAATGTGCCGTAATCCAAGCTCCTAAAACACTAAAAAACCTACAGTCAATTCTAGGCTTCCTAAATTTCGGAAGAACATACATTGCAAATTACGCAGAAAGGGTCAAACCCCTTTATGATCTAAGTAAACCAGACTTTAAAAGATCCAGTTGGACTCAAACACACACAGAAATTTTGAGATCCTTACAAACAGACATGCTAATTAAAACAAAATTAGAAACACGTGATAACACACGCAATCTTGTGATTCGAGTCATCCCAGGGAGATGCGGATTCACATACCTGACTTCTAATGAAGGAGAAAAGGTACCAATTGCATTCAAATCACACTTGTACACAGAAGCTGAACAGAAATTCAGTAATACAGAAAAAATCATTCGTGCAGTTCAAACCGCAATAGCTAGAGAAAAAGACATAGCTGACGGTAGACATATTACAGTCAGAACAGCAGAATCAGCCTTTGAGGCACTAACAGCACCGTGTAATTTACCAACAACAACATTGAATCCGGAATGGATACAATGGGTGAATTCAATCACAACGGACAAAGTATACTACTACTTTGATCCAGAACTAGAAGAATTAAAAAATCTAAAATATGAAAAGACGTATCCTCTGCCAATCGACATTCTGCCTCTACGACATTACGCCTGTGTAATCTATACAGACGGACATGCTCAACCCTCCGTTTGGGGAGAACATGCATACAACCCCACATGTGAGATTACAAAAGAAGTGTGGCGCGGAGGTAAACTAAGACCTCTATTAACAAAATCACACTCAGTAGAAACTAATTCAGAACAACAAACTGAAATAATAGCTTTGAAAATGGCGCTAGATAATGCGGATCGCGAATTCCCGACGCTTATAGTGTCAGATTCATATTACTGCGTCAAAGCATATAACAAGGATTTGCAGACATGGATTCAGAACGGTTACAAAGATGACACAGATGCATCAATAAAGCAGAAACTGCTCTGGGAACAAGTAGCTCTTTTGAAAAAAGAACTACCAAAGACTCACGTGACTCACTCACTGAGTCATCAACGTGATGGCATTCACGTTGTAGGGAATTCATTGGCTGAAACAGCCGCAGCGGCAGCCACTAAATCGGCTCCCGTAGATCGAAAAAAGCGTACATTAAAATACATTGACGGTGAAACAATGCTGGCGGTGAAAACGTCATCAAAAGGCAACTGCTCAGCGTTACCGATCAACTATCCACTCAATTATACATACATAATCGATGCAAACTCCGTCCCTTTTGCTCGAATCCCTGGAGTGGGGGATAGAGTGATTCCAAACATGGACAGGAGAAACTTGTTAATCGCAGACGCACACATGGGCGAGGGTCACAGACACCTTAAATTAAAAGATTCTCTGGAAGAATTACAATCACGGTACTGGTGGCCAGGCATGAGCCTGCACTACACCATGTTTGTAAAAAACTGCCAAAACTGCAACAGAGATCGCAGTGGGGAGAGAAGCAGTTTAATACCTCGTCGTATCAAGGCAGATACTATTACCAGCAAAAAGAATGGCTTGCGATTAACATATACAGGCTAGTTTGCACTTATAATGTAGATCACCAGCACTCGGCTGACGTCCGGACTATTATACAAGATTTGCGAGTCTAAATGGCATATACGCTAAGAGCATGCTACGTTCGACCATTGTTTTCACTCAGGCAATCCAGCCTGGGGGGGAACATGGCCAAATGAGCACAGCCCAGCGGGAATCTTCTCACTTCCTTCCTGAGGGTACGGGATGGTGTAAAGAAAAAACCAAGGCAGAAAGCAATCTATAATGGAAAGGATATTAGGTTCGGGAGCTGGGTGGGTCAAACATCTAATAAGTGTCCAACGTAGTCTAAATAACTTGCCAAGAAATTCTCTGAAGGGATTCAGTCCGTACGAATTATTATTTGGAACTAGGATGTTGATCTCTGACCTTGATAGTCAGACTTCAGTGGTAATAAAAAAAAAACCTTTGATGTCAAAGACCGTTTGGCTATTTTGCAGGACTTAAACAAAACAAGAAAAGACCTGAGCAACATATAGTTGAAACAACAGCCAACGACCACTGAAGAATCACCACCTGTCCCAGCAAGACCTGTCTGGATTCCAAAAGTCGGGGATCTAGTCAGGGAGAAGATCGCGGTAAAGAAGGAATTTGGGCCTTCTTACAGAAAAGCAGTTCCTGTCTTGTCTGTCAACGGGACAAGATCAGTTATACTACCGCCACTTGCTGGAAAAAAGGAGAACCGAGTTGTATCCATCGACCTGGCAAAACCACAACATGTGGCCGATAACAAACAGTAGGCCAAGTGGACTCCCAATAAGTAGCAGAACACCAAGGTTTGCTACCAGCACAGAGGTCCTATCAAAAAGGCTCATCACATTCGAAACGCCTGCAGAAGAACAAGAAGGACTATGCAACAATGCAATAGAACTAAGACCTCTGAAAACCCAAATAAAGACATTTAGCAGAGACACACCAATCTATACTGAAGTACCAAGTGAAAATGCAAGGAACAAAAATCCTGAAGCAATTGGAACAATTGACAGAACTGCATCCGGGTACTTCATCAACTTCGATGATTCCTCTGACGGCTTCAGTGAATCAAAGACACAGCCATCATCAAAATCCTTTAAAGACAAAGCTAAGGAACTTTTGAAACATCTGAAAGAAACATATCTGGTTTCTCCATGGATTGAATTTTGGGTGGGTTTTGGTGCATTTATCCTCATACTTTGGCTCATCATGGTATTTACTTTGGGACGCTTCATTGAGGGAAAATATGCTAAAATGGACACAGCAAGTCAGAACATCAACTTGGTCCCCAAACCACACACATCTTCACACGTCGAGAAAAGAGAACTTTCTTCAGAACTTTCTTCAGCCAACTTCACAGCCAATCATATACCTGGTGGGGTAGCCTGGGACAACACTGACTATGAAATTTATAGTCCGGTCGAGATCCTGAAATATCCACACCAAATCAAGATCTCTTTGAGTGACTTTGCAAAACCAAACTCATTTGCTGATGATTGGGACTTCGAGAGTATTAACAACATGATGTCTGACTTAGTAATGTCTGCTAAATTTACAAAACATGATTATTTGCAAGGTTCTACAAATTATGATAGTATGTATTGCTATAACCATTATGGTAACCATTTTTTGCATAAATCTGCACAACCTAGAAATGTTTTAAATTATAATCAATGGGAACATTGTGCTACACCTCCAAAAGGAAGCTCTAGAACCGTTTACGACAAATATTCATATTTTTCAGGTTTTAACACAAGTAATGCTGAAACATTTTATTTTAAATTGTCAAACAAGACAGGGATGAAAACCATGATAACCAACACAAAATTGATATATTCAGATTCATTCTTTGAAAAAATGAATACTTTTGGATTTGATTATTGGGACAAAAAATGTTGATTTAAAAAGTGTTTGGGGTACAAAAGAATGGCAAGTACAGGGTTTAGAAGCTTTGTTTAGAGCCTGCATGATCCCAGAACAAATGATATTTTTAAATGACACTGTTCAACAAACCACCTGTCTTGGCTTAGCCAAAATCAAAGATTTAAATAATCCGTCTATTCCAAAGCCAACAATGTTTAGCAATAACTCTGATACAGATGAAGAGATAGACGTAAACCATATACTTAACCAAAACAGAACACATCCTGATTGGAAACAATGGTTGATCTGGCCCACAGATACAAATAACTGTCAAGATAGATTCCTGAATAAAACACAGGGTTTCAAAATGACCAGGCCAGACCCTAGATATCCCCAAAGACATCACCCAGGGATAATAACAACCTACAGTGTGGGCAAATTATGCCTTCAATGGCTACAGTCTTCCACACTGCCTGAAATTAAGCAACACCTAACTTTACTTACTGATGGTGCTGACTTGCGTGATTTCATACTGGGACCACGCAAACAGCGTCAAAAGCGTTTCATAGCAGCCTCTGTATATGCAGCATACAATGAGGCCTGGAAGGTTACTCAAATTGAGACAGCAGAAAGAATACGGGAAATTGACCGTATCAATTTGGAAAAATCACTTTCTGTAGTGGACAATGGGTTAATGACTCTGTCCTCCAGAATTTTTTCATTGGACAGCATTGTGTCTTCAGCAATCGATATATTATCGCAAGACTTACTGTTATTACAACATGGTCAGTCACAATTGCGTTCCATTGTACAGCTTGGCTGGACGTTACAAAATCTGCGTTCAGGCTATGTGCCTTGGCGTTTAATCAACACAACGTCACTATTCCAAATCTTTAACCTTACTGATAGACAAATCGGTATGGCGCAAAAGGGTGCTGATTATACAATCTTGAGCATTGAAAAACTAGAAAGATTACCAATGACAATGTCAGAACGACCTGTCAGTGAATGGATAATACACGGAATCATAAATATTCCAATCTCAACCTTCAGGTTTCAATACTGCCAAAAATATATACAGGCTGGCATGTACGAGAAATTGGGAAAGGGGTACCTTAAAACAACTTGGAACCTGCCCTATTCACATGCATGTGTCAGTAATAAAGGACAGAAAGTGTTTCTTAGTGGCAACAATTGTGCTATGTCACTAAGCGGCACGCTTCTGTGTAACGGAATTAGTTTGCACGGAGCCTGTGAAGGGAATTCATACAACCTTTCATGTCACCAGCAAGGCGCACCTGCAACTGAAATAGAACCATTCTTTCAAAGACGCTATAATGGGAGTTACATTCTTATTGTAGACCGCAGATGTTGTAGTCTTATGCCCGGGACTCCTTATCTAGTCACTACGACGGCCAAGGTCAAGTGCTGTGGACGTTCTTTGTTCCCCAGCTCCTTTCCAGACAGGGAGGCAAGGGCATGGCCCAGTTTGAAAATTACTTCTATTCGAATAGACACTTTAAGCAGAATGAAAACAGTGCTTCTTCAGACGCCTACAAGGCTCACGTCATCAAAAGAAACGTATGATCTACAAGTCGCAAGGACGACTGCAGAGATACATACATTATTATCAACTAATTCCCCCGTACATTTCGCGGAAATCCTGAGCGAAATCTTAAATATTTCTGATACCACTGGGGTCTCAAAGGTATTTAAGACAGTATTTTCGATGGCATTAACACCATTCAAAGCCATACTGGGTATTTTTCCAGATTTCGTCCATTCGATTTTTGGCGGACTTCCCCTGATCCTGGGACTAATTGCAGGAATCCTATTCCTAGTCCTTATTTTTCGTTATGGCAACCCATGTCACAGATCAAACTCTCGCGACAATGGAAGATACGATCCTAGCCATTGGATACCGGGACCGGATATCAAAAATCCTGGGACTCTCCCGGCTTAGAGACCTGAACATGGCTTGGTTTCTATCATTTCGACCAATGTGGCAAAGGTGTGTTTTACCTGTACTAAGGTGTCTGCTATGCGGAGAAGAATGCGTGTTAGACACCTGTCTGACGCTACAATCGGATGCGCCAGTGGATGCAGATACACTGTTGGTTCCTACCAAGGTTCACGCTTTGTGCTGCCCTCAAAGGCTGCCAATCCTGATGACGGCATTCCTGGAATCTTCACCACTGCGATTGAAGAGTAGTGAAGTTCAAGATGAAAGCAGCATCGAACAGGTACGACCTTCTGTCAGCAATGCGATTCAGAATGTCAATGGAGACAATCATGCGCACGAATGCATGGTTACCCCTATTTCCGACTTAGTGGAACTTTCCCATGAAGCTGTTGACAGTTTTTTCGAAAGCCTGAATGATATGATGTTCTCTCCAGAACAGAAATAGAGACTTTTGAGTAAACTCGCACACGGCGTTCCCTGAATTCGGCCTTCAACTTTAAAAATAAAGTCACATGAACAATTACAATCCAGTTCACGGACAGCAATTTTTTCAGCATGCCCCTTAAAATATTTTTCTACATATTTTTTCCCGGGACACTGATCTTCTGCTTAAAGTAAGAAACTATTCCTAGAGAACTAAGATTTCTATTTTTAGATACTTTATATAGACTTTAGCTGCCCGCTGGTAGGTTCACAAATATTTTATTATGTGATGAAATGGTCTCGAACTTCCTTTCTGTATAGCCATATTAAGAGCCATTTCATGTGTATTTCTCATATACCGATAAGCAATAATGCATAAAAATGCGTGTTTACTTTTGCATTTAATTCATAGCTTAAGTGCATACAATATATATGACTGCAATTTTTCAGTATATTTGAAAATTTCGAAATGCATTTATGTATTTTGGGGTGGTAAGGTATACACTATACTCTATAGTATGTTGTACTATGTTATACTATGCATAGATTAGTAGATATGACCATAGTTAGCGTGGAGTGGGTGTCGTGTATTTCTATAGGTTCTGAATCAGTCCCCCTATTCCTGACCCTATTCTGGTTAAACTAACTATCAAGTTAACTAACAGTCAGCCCATGAGGCAAGAAAACCCCCATGATGCAGATACCGTTATCTGACGCAGTCACACTCCGGCACAGGAACGTGTTATCTGATTAGGTCATAACGCTTGAGATCTAATTAGACAAGCGACATTCCTCCAGCCCCTGATAAGGCATACGACGTTCTCATAACAAATCAAACCTATGACAACCTGGATAATCCGTGCGGCCATTGTTTTGATTTCACAGAGAACTTTTGCAAAAGAATGTGCTAACGAGCAAGTCGTATGACATCTTTATTGACGTACCTATGTCCATCCTTACGTCAATCTCGGCACCTTTAAGGTATAAATATTGCCGACCTTGCCCTATGCAAACACACGCGTGGTGACAAGACGGAGCAGCCATACTTGCCGAAGCCGAGAGCAGAAGCAGACCCCGCTGGCAGCAGCCCCGCCTTCCTGGCGCGCTGAGAGACGCGCTGCTATCTCAAGCCGAGAGACCCAGCACCGGCGCTTTCGGGCAGCCCTCGCAGGCAGCCTGGAATATCGAGAGCAGAGAAAGAGATACCATTCCTCATTCATCCTAAATTCCAGGTACAGACTGAATAACCCCTCACAGAGAATTCTTTAGTTATTCACTTGGCAAAAACAAACTTAACTTAAACTGTAACTTTCTATTCCCGCCCACGCATTAGACTTAGGTCAGGTACACGGGGTAGGCGTATTTAGAAACACCAGTTGAGTACGTTTAGTCAAATGTATATGTGTATGTAAATATATTTTAATCATTTTAAACATCATATGGCTCAGAAACCATATCAATGTTTTTACAGTATTATTTTATACTATTGCTTTTAATGTATGCACTTTACTTAACTATAAGTATTGCAATAATATCGATCCATTTCTCTTGTACGAGAAAAGAGACTGATCAATAAATAACACCTTTTATTGAACACGCCCGTCTCTTCCTTTTCTCTACATTCTGATGAGACTAAGAATGCACGTACTGACTGAGTAAAATAATTGCCTTGTGCTCACACGACTCTCGAGATTGACTCTTGATTAGGGGAGAGCAAAGTTGTCATGTTCTATGGTTGTCAGAAACTAAATCCCTTCTTGTCTAATCAGGGAAGTTAATCCTTCCTTGAACATTCGAGAAAGTTTCTAGCGAACTCTGAGCTTAGCTGGCAAACCCAAAAATTAAGTCTAGCATCGACAGTAGTAGACCTAGTTAACGTCTGGCCTAGGCCTTTACTGCTGTAGGTACTATTCCAATGCGCAGAGCCTATTGGGAAGATAGGAACTACACTACACCAGGTGCAGAAAAACCTAACAACTGATAATCAGGTGGAATAAAATGAACACATGAAAGTACGCCCTAATTTCATTGCCCTTGATTCACTCTCTGGACCATAGTTGAGGGATTGGTCTAGGCATAGTCCTCGCAATACATAATAGATTTGCGTGCGGCAGAGGCCAAAACTCAAAAGTCAGGATACCAGATACAAGTAGGTGGTTACTCAGGGGAAAACGCCTGTTGTCCATGGGGAGATACCCATCCCATAAATCTACATTAAAAATTAATTAATAGTGTTCTTTTTTAAATATCTGTTTGGTGCCAGTGCATATGACTTTAATTTCTGCTTTGGGATTCTATGTTACAACTCCATAGGGTACAGGTATCCTTTGTGAGCTTAATAAAATGTTGAAAATTCTACAAATCCGTACTCCTACATCCAAGTATTTTCAGGCTACCATTCTATCTGCTCTGTCAGAAGAACAGCTCAACATTTTCAAAATTCTGCAATTCTGCACTTCTGTATTGATTTGGCTTGTTAAATATTTTTGGGGACATTTACATGTATTAACTATTTAATTTTAATACTATAGGTGATTGAAATTATGGACGAAAAGAGCACGATTTAGCACCAGGCAACTGAATGTTAGTGCCATAAGAAGGATTATTGTGAAAAACTGAAGGACATCCAGCATTCTAAGTTTAAACAATTTCCAAAATCTAGGTGTGGCGAGGAAGTGGGAGCTGAGGAAAGTACTATACCTGTAAGTGAAGTCTCTAATTTTGCATTTCATTAACCCAGACCAAAGTCATATCTGTGCACACAGCATCAGAAATAATGCCAGAAAGACCAATCACAGCATCCTCATCTGAAATATTATTAGTAAGACAAATTGCCTCAGCATGACAGAATAACGTTCATCTAAAGATTCATGTAATCCCAGAGAGGAAGCACACACTGCATAAAAGAAAGTTATAACAAAAGGTTTCTTTTGCAGACCATCAAAGAAAAGACACTGAAAGAAGACTCCGAAGCTGACACGCTAACAACCAAAAGATTAGAAAATCACCTTTGTTCAACAACCGTTTTTAACCAGTTACGCAAGTTTGAGACTATCTGCCTCGGGATATAACACCTCGACCCACTCTGCTCACTCTTGCGAAAACCTTAAACATTCACCACTTCAATGTGCTCATGACCATCTCAGATTGTTTCCTTTTTATTATGTACTGTTCTGTAATTCTATGTAAATTGCCTCAATATTATCTGCTGTGCATGAGTGATATGTAAAACTGTTAAATATAAAAATGGATTAAATGAGCACCGTTGCTCTATAGCTAATGTAAATAAATCCTTGTCTTCAGAACTAAAAACCTTAACCTTACACCAAACATAGAAAGGGTAAAAGGAACTGATGTTGTGCGACTAATGATCCACAATAGTACTGTACATGTTTTAACGCCCTCAGTTACTGCCAATACGTCAGTGCAAAAAGGAACTTCTCAGCTTAATCATTAAATATCAGACTAACACCTTATCACTGCATTGCTAAGAACCTATACAAATAGATTTGAGAAAAACTTCAGTCACACAATAAGTTGATGCCGGAGAGGCTATAACCAAAAGACTAATATCTGCTAGAAACATTTCAACAGGTGTTACAGGGCTGCTACCAGACATATTTTGCTCAATTCAAGTGTTAAGAAGATTACACACAATTTCTTTTAGAGATAAGTGCTGAACATTATCTAAACAAGCCAGACTCTAAAATCAGGTTCACTATTACTGTGGCATATAAGCAAGAGAAAACTCAATGAAACTCTAGGAATACACCTTATAAAAACACAGGCTGTGAGAACAAATTCAGTGTTCAAACCCGCCCAAATCAAAGCAAAATAACCCAAGTTGGGGGAAAAAGTTACCTGTGCCAAAAAAGATTCAGCCATCAATCTCATCTCACTGAATTTGAGAGAATGCTCACTGGGAAAAACCACTCTCAGTGCAAAGTATGCCAAAAAAAGTTTCAGGCGTGAATCTTATCTCACTGCACATATGAGAATCCACACTAGGGAAAAACCTTATCAGTGCTCTGAATGCCAGAAAAGGTTTAGTGTCAAAGCGAGTCTATATCGACATGCATTAACCCACTCTGTGGAAAAACCTTACCAGTGTGCTGAATGCCAAAAAAGTTTCAGCCGTAAATCTTATCTCACTGAACATATGAGAATCCACTCTGGGGAAAAACCTTACCAGTGCCCTGAATGCCAGAAATGTCTCAGTGACAAAAACAGTCTCACTCGGCATATAAGAACCCACACTGGGGATAAACCTTATCAGTGCACGGATTGCCAGAAATGTTTCATTGAGGAACAAAGTCTCACTCAGCATAGAAGAACCCACACTGGGGATAAACCTTTTCAGTGCTCTGAATGCCAGAAAGGTTTCAGTTACAAAAGTGGACTCACTGAACATACAAGAATCCAATGTGGGGAAAACCCTTATCAGTGCTCTGAATGCCCAAAACATTTCAAACTTAAATCACTTCTAACTGCACATGTGAGATTCCACACTGGGGAAAAACCTTATCAGTGCTCTGAATGCCAGGAAAGGTTTTGTAACAAGCAAAGTCTTTCTCAACATGCAATAACCCATTCTGTGGAACACCCTTATCAGTGCTCTGAATGCCAGAAATGTTTCAGTTTAAAACATAGTCTCACACGGCATACAAAGATCCACGCTGGGGTAAAACGTTATCAGTGCTCTGAATGCCACAAATGTTTCAGTGACAAAAACTGTCTCACTCGGCATACAAGAACCCACACTGGGGAAAAACCTTTTCAGTGCTTTGAATGCCAGAAATGTTTCATTGAGAAAAACAATCTCACTCTTCATATAAGAACCCACACTGGGGAGAAACCTTTTCAGTGCTCTGAATGCCCAAAATGTTTCAAATTTAAATCACTTCTAACTGCACATGTGAGATTCCACACTGGGGAAAAACCTTTTCAATGCTCTGAATGCCAGGAAAGGTTTTGTAACAAACAAAGTCTTTCTCAACATGCAATAACCCATTCTGTGGAACAACCTTATCAATGCTCTGAATGCCAGAAATGTTTCAGTGTAAAAAGTAGTCTCACACGGCATACAAAGATCCACACTGGGGAAAAACCTTATCAGTGTTCTGAATGCCAGAAATGTTTCATTGACAAAAGAAGTCTTTCTCAACATACAATGACCCACACTGGGGAAAAACCTTATCCATGTTCTGACTGTCAGAAATGTTTCAGAGACAAACTCAGTCTCACTCAGCATATAAGAACCCACACTGGGGAAAAACCTTATCAGTGCTCTGAATGTCAGAAATGTTTCGTATACAAACTCAGTCTCACTCAGCATATAAGAACCCACACTGGGGAAAAACCTTATCAGTGCTCTGAATGCGACAAATGTTTCATTGAAAAAAACCATCTCACTCAGCATATAAGAACCCACACTGGGGAAAAACCTTATCAGTGCTCTGAATGCCACAAATGTTTCAGTGAAAACATCTGTCTCACTCACCATATAAGAACCCACACTGGGGAAAAGCCTTATAGGTGCTCTGAATGCCAGATATGTTTCAGTGTAAAAGGCAGACTCACTCAGCATATAAGAACCCACACTGGGGAAAAACCTTAACAGTGCTCCAAATGCCAAATATTTTTCAGCCTTAAATGTAATCTCACTAAACATATGAGAATCCACACTGGGGAAGAAAATTATCAGTGCTCTAAATGTCAGAAAAGATTCAGAGGAAGTGATAATTTCAAGCGCCATAAGAAAACACACCAAAATATTTTAGTGCTCTGAATGCCAGAAAAGCACAGCCTCACTAACCATAAGCGATTCTCCATACTGATGAAAAACCTTATGAGTGTTCTGAATGCCAGAAAAGCTACAGAGAAAAACGCTATCTCACCATGAGAAACTCCACACTGGAGATAATCCTTATGCCAAAAAAGCTTGTATCTGAAAGACAGAATCTGAAAGAAACACGTTAGTGTTAGATTCCTTACCTTAGAATTACCCCCAGGCGTTAGACTGGATCCGGAAAGTTTTTCATCAGCAGTACCCCTGCACGTCGGTAGGCCTCGTCTGCGGCTCCGTGTCCGTCGTCTGCGCCGTGATTGCCAGAATGTTGTCGCTGGAGTACTTAGACGCCACCCTCGCGCGTTGACGTCAGTTCTTCTTTTTTCCGCGCCAGCTAGCGCAGATCCGGGAAGAGCACGCACCTTTAGCAATTTTTTTACTAACTTTTTGGACATTTTTGTCTATCTTTTTCGAGTCGAGTCGACCCCTGGTGCCAGTAGGCAGCCCTTCTGTCCCTAAAATTAATAATTATACAGTCTCCCTCGATAGACTTTTTCCGTGGCCCAATCCAATCCACGCGCCTTGCAAAAAAAATTTCAGTAGATACCATTGGGGGAAGAGGCCTGTTGTAATTAAGGCAATGGATACATTTGTTCTTAAGCTCCATATACTCCTCCCTTCTACTGTGGCTCAATGGTGGGACCCCCGCAAGAACCACCACATACGGTGTGGATTCCGGGGGAAGATCTATACGCGGTAACCCATTTGTTGATGGAACATGATAAATATTATTGTTCGCTTGGCGTTGTTGAATTATAGCCCTGCTCCCATCTTCTATCTCTGCCCTTCCACTAAATACAATGTGGTTAGTTACTGCAATATCATTAGATGAGATGAAGTAGGATTAGGGACAATTACAACAGGGGCACTGATATCAGCTGCATTACTCGTAGGCAGAGGGGTAGAGGGAATTTCAGATTCATTAGTTTGCTTTGATAATCTCTTATGTTTTTCTGTTATCCCTTTATCCCGGTTCCCACCCCATGCCTGAGCCGAAGCAACTGATAATTAGAGACTCGCAAGCCTGTTTTCTATCAAGTTAAGTCTGTCATAAATGGGGAGACATGTCTTTTTAAAAATGTGTTCAAGTTTGGTCCAAAAGTCCAATCCCAACTCAGCGGGAAACACAACACCAGGACTCAATATCGATGTGGGGTCTTCCGTGATGGGCTGGCATGTAGCAGGACTATGCGGAGTTGGTGGTATTGTACTTCCCCTACTTTATCAGATTTCTGAATTTTAGCTTTTCTTTTGACACTTAATGTTGGAGGTCCAGAATGCACAGTGTGAAGTTTAGGGGCATTTCTAGTATTTAGCATGGCGGCTTCACATACTGGGTTGCAAGGCAAGCCTCCAGCAATTTGCAATTGTTGGTTGCCCTCTCGCACGTCATTGCCATCTGGCCTTGTAAGATCAATATTTTGTAGGGGGTTTGGCGAAGATGCCTGGGCCAAACTTCCCATTGATGCCTGTTTGTTGAAAGCAGGGTCAAGTGACAATCTTCTTTCTGTCAGCTCTATTTCGTGGGCCAGAACGGAAGATGCTCTCTTGAGAAACTGGTCCAGGGTACCCACTATTGACCCACCATTAGTTGATTTCCTGCCTCTCCCAGCCTTAGGAGTGGTCATTTCCGATGAGGTTTAGAACAACTACATCTTTGAGTGTGTAAATGATAGCTAGTAATTAGATAATCTACAACAAATGGCAGGGTATAAATCATGCACCAACCTTGCAGTGGAGATATTAGGGGGGAACCCCGTCCCGTCCTCGGTCGTTCTCGTACGGGCTCAAACGGGCCCGCCCTTGGCCCAGGCTTCGCCCGGCGCGCGCCCGCCCGCATGCGTCCCGCGAAGCGGGGGCCTCGAGCCGTAAAATAGTGCGGTGGGCGGGATTGGGCTTCATCCCAGGTGAGTGCAGTTAAGGGGATTCTGGTGTCTGTAGTTCCGCAAGCTTCCTTGTAGCAGAGAACACCCAGCAGCAACAAAGTCCGGCTGCGAGCGGCTCCCGCGAAGCGGGGGCCGCGAGCCGTAAAGTAGCGCGGTGGGCGGGATTGCACTTCAGCCCAGGTCAGTGCAGCAAAGTGGATTCTGGTGTCTGTAGTTCACCAAGCTTCCTTGTAGCAGAGAACACCCAGCAGAAACAAAGTCCGGGTGCGAGCGGCTCCCACGAAGCGGGGGCCGCGAGCCGTAAAGTAGCGCGGTGGGCGGGATTGCACGTCAGCCCAGGTGAGTGTAGTTAAGGGGATTCTGGTGTCTGTAGTTCCCCAAGCTTCCTTGTAGCAGAGAACACCCAGCAGCAACAAAGTCCGGCTGCGAGCAAGCATTTGTTGTACACACTCAGTCAGCAAAAGGTTTCACACACTCAAGGACTGAACTCCAGGCCAATTGTTTTATATCCACAGTTATAGTTGTTTTATTTTTAGAACCGACAGTTATAAAAATATACTTTTCTTGTTATGAGTACTCTCATGTAATTACTTTGCAAAGGAGCAATAAAGGTTGTGCACACAATGGATACAGTATTGGAAGTAAGCAACACAAACCTAAAACACACTATAGCATTGAGCTCAGTGGGTTTTCCACATATAACTACAGTTGATTACTTTATAGATTACTTTGGTAGTTCCAGGACTAGATCCTAGATTCAGTCCTGGGGTCTAAGCTGACACCAGATTAGCAAAAACGTTTAAGTTACTGTAGTGAATTTTCATGAATATAAAGCTGTTTTAAAAGTTAACACTTAGAAACTTTTCCATGGAAATCTGACTATGTTATTCAATGGGAGAAAATTCAGGTTGCAGGTAAATTACGATTGTGTTACTTTTATAATCCAGCACTGGTCTCCTAGGGCCAGCACTGGGGTCTTGACTTAAAACAGGTAGGTTATTGCGTTTCAGTATTTTTAAAGAATATTTCAAGTTTTCAAAAGTAGACACTTAAAAGAAATTTCATAGAAAAGCAGACAATGGGTTCCTATGGAGAAAATACTGATTAATAGTAAACCCGGAAAGGATTACTTTTACGATTCAGTACTGGGCTGAAAGGTACAGTACTGACTTCTCCCCTGGTCACAGTTGAGTACTTTGGAATTCGTACTTTGGCTGATTTTATGTGAATATTTTCAGTTTTCAAAACTTCACACTTAGAACATTTTCGAGTCAAAATTGGTCAATGTTATCCAATGGCAGGTAAGTGACCTACCGGTTTCCAGGTGAGTACGTGGTTGGTGAAGTTAAGGTTCTGGGCATAGACTCAGGGGTCCCCCAGGGTCAGGTAAGTACTGTTAGTTCAATCCCAGCAGCACAGGGGCGGCCGGGTGCAGAGGTAGGTAGGCCTAATGATATCCAATGAGGGAAAGGGGGCCTTCGGTTGGTGTCTGCTGGCTAGCAGGCCACGCGGGTGTGGGAGCTGGGCTCCTGGTCACTTGCTCAGGGCAAGGGGGAAGTAGACTAGGACAAAGGTGGCACAGCCAGCGGCACTCGGGCGGCTGGGGACAGGGCGGTTTTGAGCCGTCGGCGCTCAATGTTATTCAATGGGAAATGTCAAAAAGGAAAAAAGGCTGCAGGCTCGGGGACGGAGACTCTCCAGGGGCGACCAACACTTCGAGAGGTAAGTTGGGGTCTTGGAGCCTAGGTAGGTACCCCAAAGGGGGGCACAGGGATCCGCAGGGTGCCGGGTTCAGGGGTGTCTTTGGGTGTCGGAAAAGCTTACCCTCGGGGTGGCCCCTGGTTCTGAGTCTGCAGGCGTCGTCTGGTGCGTCGAGGAGGGTCTTTGGGCACTGGACTTCGGGTCCCAGTCGCGTGGGGGACGTTCTCGTGGTCTTGGTTCGGTTGGGCACGGCCTAGGCTCGGCGGGTGCAGAGTGGGCTGGTCCGGAGCTTCCTGGTTGGCACCAGGGTGGTTGTTGCAGCAGAGCCTCTGCTGAAGGGAGTCCCAATCTTCAAGAGGGTCAAGGCAGGCAGGTCCTCTGGATGTCCCAAGGTTGCTATCCACAGGAGTTGCCAGGGTTAGGCAGGATCAGGTTCAAGGATCAACAGGCCGGTAAGACTGGGGCCAAGTCAGTTGTTGTTGTCCTGTTGTTAGCAGCTGCACGGCGGGTCTTCTTCTTCTTGATCTTCTTTCTTCTTTGGTTATCGGAATCTGAGGAAGGAATGTTCAGGGTGCCCCTAAATACTAAATTTAGGGGCGTTACAGGTAGGACAAGGACAGGGACCAATGCGTCCCTGTCCTGGGGTGAGTACACCCCCTAGCCTGCTCCTCTCCTGGGGGAGGGGGGCAGGAGCCTAGCTGGGATTGGGCAGGGCCCCCCATCTACAAGATGGCCGGAGCCCGGGGTTGTGCTTCACCTCGCCTCCTCCACCTGAGGGGTGGAGTTGGCAAGGCTGGCACCCCCCCCCTTCCTGACGTAGTTTTTCCCGCCAGTCTTGTTATGTTATGTTATGTTATGTTAATCTTTATTTGTAGAGCAGACGTACACCAGGTTGGTTTCTTGGCGCTGATCTAGAGCTGATAAACTGGGGTGTTAATAGTATGCCTGCTTGAATAACCACATTTCTGATAGATACATCTGCCAGTGGGTTCCTCAACTTGTGAATATCCCCTTGCGTCAGCAACATCCGGAAATTCTTTTTGTAGCTTCGCGCCAACGTGGACGACGTCACCGAGGCACGGCATCGCGCAAGACTCCGCTGACGTCACCGAAACCATAATAGGCCCACGCCGGCGTGATGACATCAGTTCCCTTTTTTCCGCGTCGTCGACGCTAACGGTTTCTGGGAATCTCTGTAGGTGTAGTAACTTTGTTACTGTTTTCTCTGTTTTCTTGCTTCTTTGTCTCGCTGAAAGATGTCGACTAAGAAGACCAGTTTCAAGCCAAGTGGGGAGTGCGCAAAAATATGTCGATCACGGACCCACACGATGACTGTATCTGGTGTCTGAGTTCGGACCACGATGTCGAAAGCTGTTCTTCGTGCAAGAAGATGAACCCGAAGGCACTCCGAGAGAGAGAAGCTAAACCTCTGGTGGCGAAGTTGAAAGGTAGAAAGGAAAAGAAGACTTCGAGATCGCATTCGAGAAAGTCGAGGTCGAAGTCAAGGGCGCTGTCGAAGTCCAGGTCGAGATCCCGTACGGCGTCGCCTGCGAGGTCTTCTTCCGATCATGCTTCGAAGTCAAGAAAGAAGCATAAGAAGCGTAGGCATGGATCTCGCCATCATTCCGGTAAGGAGTCGAACTCGAGGCCGAAGTCGCCTAAGAGGAGACCTGGAGAGGATGTAGTGTCTCTGTCGCCGAGGTCTTGGGTCCAGAAGGTGAGGCTCCGGTTTCGAAACCATCTCAGGCGCCGTCTCCGGCTCGAGAGGATGAGGAGGTTCCATTGGCAGAGGGCTCGATGACTCCGACCCAGCCACCTATGGAAGAAGAGGCGAATCCGGTACCTCCCGAGGTTCAGCCAGCGGGTTCTTACCCACCCTTCCCAGCTCCTGGACAAGACCCTACTGCGTTTTTAAACGCTATGTATGGAGTCTATTCGAGTGCTTGGTACCCCTCTGGTGCGCCTTCGGGTCCCATGGGTCCTATGGCATATAATTTAGGAGTTCCCCATTCCTATGCTCCAGCTCCTTTCATGCCATTTATGCCGGTGTCGAATCCGCCTTGGCCTTTTTCGGCGCGCCGAGGTCGTCAACGCTGATGCCATCGTCTCCGGCTCCGATTCAACCTCGAGAGCAGCGCATTGTTTCTCCGGATTCGATCTCAACACCCCTATCGGCTCCGTCGGAGTCGTTCACGGATCCGACGGCGCGGCGTGTGAAGGAGAGATCCAGAAGGGATGCTCAGCGCCTTGTTGAGGAGCAAATATATAGGGAAGCTGAGGCTGATATGGAAGAAGGTGAGCTTCAGGAGGACTGTTTTGATGATTTAAGAGAAGCAAGTGGGCTAGAGCGTTCGCCTGAATGGGAACTGCCATCTGTGTCTGACGCCTCTTCAAAAGACAATGTGCCATACCATGTGGTTATTAAGAAGGCTGCGGAACTTTTAAATTTAACCTTGCCTACAGTGGAATATAAATCCAATCTCTTGACTGAGGTCCTTCCTTCTCCGAGTTCTGTTGTCGAACCGTTGCTCCCTTTTAAGGATGCGTTAACTCAGTCTATATTGGAGGTTTGGGGCAAGCCTCTTACTGCTCCAACAGTGCCAAAGGTGTTTCAAGGAGGTATAGAGTTGCACCTGGGGATCCTGAATTTTTATCCTCGCATCTTTTGCCTGAAAGTCTGGTTATTCAGGCAGCCTGTTCAAAAAAGACTGGGTGCATTTCCTCAGGTGCCTGGGGATAAGGAATCCAAGAAACAGGATCAGACTGCTAAGAAGGTTTTCTCTTCAGCAAGCATGGCATTGAAATCGACCAATGCCACTTGTCTTTTGGGGAGGTATATACATGCCCTGATGGACTCAGTACGCCAGTTGGCTCCTAAAATTCCTGAGGACAGCAGGAAGGATTTTAATGAGGTATTGGCCGATACGCAAGCGGCTGCACGCCAAGTGATTCAGAGTGGGCTTGACACTGCTGATTCAGTTGCTCGTATTATGGGTACTTCTGTTGCCTCTAGAAGGGCTGCCTGGCTGAAGTCATCTGACTTTTCTGCGGATGTTCAGGCTGCGTTGTTGGATTTGCCCTTTGATGGTGTTGGGCTATTTGGTAAAAAGGCTGATGCGGCTTTGGAAAGATTTAAGGACTGTAGGGCTACTGCCAGATCTTTAGGGCTGCAGACCAGAGGTTCAACGACTAAAAGGTATAGAGGTTTTGGACGTGCTTCCTTTCGTCCCTACTGTCAAGTTCAACCACAGCAGCAACAGCAAAATACGCTGTATAAGTCATACAGGGGCAGACAAAGAGCTCGTCCTCGAGGGCGTCAAGCCTCCTCCTCTTCCTCCTCTTCTAACCCCCCTCCAACCACAGCAAAGCAGCCCTAGATCCGTTATTCCGGATCATGCGGGTCCTGTGGGGGGTTGGCTTACCAATTTTCTACAAGATTGGGAATCGGTTACATCAGATCTTTGGGTTCTCAATCTTGTAGAAAATGGGTATGCTCTTCCTTTTCAGGAGTTTCCACCGAATTACCCTCCTTGCCAAGGTTTTTGCACGGAGGAACACCTGTTGCTCCTGCAGGAAGAAGACCTGGCAGTGTTAAGAAAGGGTGCGATAGAGGTGGTTCGGAGCAGGAAAGGGGTCAGGGATGCTACTCCCGGTATTTCCTGATTCCCAAGAAGGATGGCAGACTTCGTCCAATCCTGGATCTCAGGATCTTGAACCTTTACCTGAAGCAGGAAAAGTTCAAGATGCTCACCCTTGCGCAGGTTCTTCAGGCGCTGATGGAAGGAGACTGGATGGTGTCGATAGATTTGCAGGATGCATATTTTCACATCCCTATCCTGCAGTCTCACAGGAAGTATCTCCGTTTTACGGTGGGATCTCAGCATTACCAGTTTATGGTCCATCCGTTTGGTCTCACTACTGCGCCTCGAGTCTTCACCATGGTGATGGCTGTGGTGGCAGCACATCTCAGAAGGTCGGGGATTCCGGTATTCCCTTATCTGGACGACTGGCTGATCAAAGCAGAGTCACCAGAGATAGTGCTCCATCATCTGCAAGAGACAACTCAATTATTGCACAGATTGGGTTTTTCGGTAAATGTACCCAAATCTCACCTGGTGCCCTCCCAGCGCAACCTGTTCATAGGTGCGGTACCGGACACAACTGTTTGTCGTGCATTCCCTCCACCTCAAAGGATTCAGGAAATGATTCCTTTATTTTACAATGGAGCAGTTGTTCCAGTCCTGAAGGTCCTTCGTCTGCTCGGTCTGATGGCTTCTTGCATTCTGTTGGTCAACCATGCACGCTGGCACATGAGGGCGCTCCAGTGGTGCCTCCTCAGGCAGTGGTATCAACATCAAGGGGATCTCAGGGAATCTGTGAGGATCTCCAGAGAAGCTGCAGCGGATCTGTCTTGGTGGGGCGTGGAAGGCAATCTGTCACAAGGAAAGCCTTTTAACTGCCTCCATCGGTGGCCACAGTTATAACGGATGCATCCACTCTAGGGTGGGGTGCTCATCTGGGGGGGATCTGGAGGTCAAAGGTCTTTGGTCTCCGGAGGAAATGTTGCTTCACATTAACCTTCTAGAGTTGCGGGCAATACGTCTAGCGCTCAAGGCCTTCCTCCCTTCTCTTCGCGGTCGGTTCAAGTCCTGACGAACAACACCACCGCGATGTGGTATATCAACAAACAGGGAGGTGTGGGGTCGCAGTGTCTCTGCAGAGAGACACTGCGTCTCTGGTCCTGGGTTAAGAACCATCTGATTTGTCTGATGGCAAATCACCTGTCCGGAGTTCTGAACGTGCGTGCAGACAGTCTCAGTCGGCAGTTCTTGGCCGACCACGAGACCACGAGAATATGTTTGACAAAAAAAATAGGTACATTTCATGACAATATTGATATGGGAAATAAAATAACACAAACAAATATTTACACCACATGACAAAAATATTAGAGACTAAATTTCAGCAATATAGGAAATACTGAGGTTCATGTATTAATAATCCATTTGGTAAAAGTGGTTGTTTTTGGAGTCAGCACACTACTGTGTCTGTGATTGCTTTTAAATAAAGGCATTTTTAATGCACCCCATTTTACTTTCAGATTCACAAATGTCCCCATGGGTTACTACCTCCTGTTACTCTTTTTTAGCCCACATACGGTTTCAAAGCTTAATACATACCTTAAGGATGTATAACATATTCAGAAAGGACACTATTAACATTCCCTTTCCAAATTATGGCTTGTTAAATGGGCTTAGTACATTTCAAAAAGGGGTTTAGCATTTGCAAACTCTGTGAATTACCGAACCAGTGGATTTTTGAACAATAAAACCCTTGGTACATGAGGCAATTTTTCTCAATTCCCTCCAAATTAAGTTTGCTAATAATGTTAGTTGAATTATAACCTGTGCACATACCTATTTAGTGATAGTGTTGCTTCAGATCAAATAAAAATCATCACACAAAACTCTTACACAATACTTAAAGACAGAATTTCTGACATCCAGCTTTAATGTTTTGTTAAGTATATTTGCAAATGTTGTTACTTAAACAGGAAAGCATCTAAAACGGTCTCTGGACATAAATTGGATGTAATCATAATCTTTAGATACATTTTCTGAATTTTAGGACCAATGTGTGTCTTCTGGGTTTACTCTAAACCACTATAATAAACATATTCAATCCTTTTAGATTTGATCTGTTTGTACTGGTTTCTATTGCAGACAATAATCTAGATTTAGACCAAGGATCAATTCTATCCATGGCTTTTAAAATCTATTTATCATTGATCTCTTTTAGTGATATCGCTAATAAAACTGTAATAGAACTGATCTGAGAGATGGACTTTCAAGTATTATGCCTAGTCAATTTATTGAACAAACTATGGAGTTAAAATCTGAATAGATTAGATCTACAAGCATTGCCTGACCACTGTATTTTACATCAATAGATTACTAATCAGCACATTTTCTCTAAGTACAATTCACTCATCTTCAATTTTTCGCGGAGCTCGTGCTGGGTCTGTTTGAACTCTTTTAAAACATGACATTTAAATGTCCTAAAGTTCAGGAACTCTAGTTTCAAGCCTGGTCAAACCTTAATGAATGCTATACCTAAAGACGCCCTTCTGTTCCTACATTTTATTGTGCACCATGATTCAGAAATGGCATGTTTTTCCTTTCGGAGGTAAAATTCTAAACATATTTATTGTTGTTGCCATCTGAAACATTATTACTAATTGGGAAGATAACAATAAGTGGTCCTGTGATGGTTGCTGGAATGGGAACTGTTTAATCAAAAGGTGGATTGAATTCAAGTTTAGGTGACAATTTTACACAAGTGTATGGATTTTGTATATATTTAAAATTGCTGATCTCCAAAAAGGCCTAAATCAATTAATTGAATTTCAAGTTTATCATTGTAATCCTATTGTTGGAAAAGATGTGCTTTTGAACCCCATGAGGCGGTTCCTTTCCAGAAAGCATTCAAGTTGTAATCATGAGTCAAATAATGCTGAGGAGGTTAAATTATTCAAATTCAATTCAAATTACACATGAAATGTTCATTGTTCAATATATTTCTCTTAGTATTTTAGTGTGCAGACATTATTGCTTAAGGAAAATAATTAGTTTTGTTTTTCTATATGTAAAAGCATTACATTAATGAAATTACTATATCCTACCACCTTTCTTTCCTGTTCTTTATGAACGTTTCTATCGTTGAACTTTAAAGATTGCCCGAAATTAGGAATTGTGCTCTACATAACTTTGCAGTGTTACAGTATGTTGATTTTTATGTACAATTTTTGTCTCTTATGTGTATGGCAACTGATGTTCTGTTTTGCTTTAATAATCAGATTATGTTTATTAGGTTTTATTATTCAATAAAATGTTTCAAACACAACAAATGGTAGTTGATATGCATTTACAACTGCAGCATTTTTATTCTATGGGCAGTTTCAAAGGGGCCAAACATATGGTCTGTGGGTTGACGTAGGACCACATTGGCATCATCAGGGGGAGGTTTGGGCAAGGTATTGGGGGTATATGTAAGGTTGGAAGTAGGGGGAACAAAGCATGTACATTGTGTGAACTGTGACTCCTGGAGTTATTGTGAGGGATACTATGCTACCCTGTAAATGAATCCCCTAGTGATTATTATCAACAAACTTTATTCGGTTTTATAAAGGAAAACCATAAAAGTAATGTATAAAATGATAAAACATCTTCCAAGTTATAGATTGACAAATATAATATGTCCAAGTTAATCAAAACATAAAATACAAATTCAGAAATTACAGTACAGAAGTTAATCGCAGCTTGACCTGAGTCTAACAGCGACCCGTAAAAAGTATAGCATATGCAAAACAGTGTCATAAGAGAGGAGTTGTAAAAAGATAAGAGCTGGTCTCACACGCCTAAAACCCGCTTTTTAGGGCTCGGCCTAGCGTACACTGCGCAGCAGTGTCGCGCAGCCGAGATCTTATGTTTCCCTAGTACTGGGGCTTGAACCCGCCTTCTCTTCCATTGGCTAGCTTCATAAATGAAGGGTAGCCATTGGAAGAGATGTGTGTCACTCAGTTCTGTCCCTGGCTTGAGCAGATTCGTGGGCGTTTCTTGCTTTTTTTTAAGCCTGCCCCTTTTTTTTCATCATTCAGAGGTGGGCGTTTACTTTTTTTGTTTTTTTTTGGCGGCGCTTTTGTCCTCAGGTGAGTGCTTGCTGTCCTGCCCCCCCTCGTTGTTCGTGCTTGCTGTCCTGCCCCCCCACCTTGTTCGTGCTTGCTGTCCTTCCCTCCCCCCCCCGCGTTCGTCGTGCTTGGTTTTTTTTGTTGTTGTGAGGTCTTGTTTTTCCTCCTCTCAGACTTTTCACTCGTGGATTTATTGGAACCGCTTCATTCCATCTGAAGACACCCAGCCCGGCGCTGCTCCTCTGCAATTTGACCTCAGCGCTCTTGCCACTGCCCCATCATCTGGCCCGGCCCTTTGAACTTTCGGTTTGTTCCAGCACACGCACTAAACCAGAATCTGCCATTTTACCCCGGGACCTGCCTTCTCGCCCCCGGATCTGCACCCTGAGCGCTGCCGGGATCGCCCCGTGTGCTGCCGGTGGGGTCTCTGCCTGGGCCCCCTCACCGCTGGATTTTGGATTTGACCCGCAGCTGTCCGTCTCCTGCAGCTGCCCCCCAGCCCGGCTGTGCGGCACTCACCCTGCACCTGCCCCCAGTGAGTCCAGACTGCCCCCTTGTTTCTTTTGCCTCCAGTTTTTCTTAAACATCAGCTAAAAAAGGAGCCACAAAAGAAGAGCTCTTTTTAGTGGAGCTTTCATTTTGCCACATTCTTTCTTTGCAGTAATGCATCTTTGCTAAATGAATACATTGACTCAGAGTTTGTCTAATTAGTTTCGTTCATGGACTTTCCTTTCCTTCTCCTGTTTTCTTCAAACATAATGTTATCTCAGTGAGCATACTGTGGCACCTGGCAGTTAGGTGAGGCATAGTGAAGTAAAAGATGCAAATGCAGGAAGGGCACACAGTTGAGGAAATTGCACCTTTTTATGGAATTAAAAGATAAAGAGTGGCGGAAGAAGATGAATCTTAAATTTGTTTATTTTCTGTTTTCCCTGTGGTCTTCATTCCTTTCAGCTTGAATTCATTGCTTTGGGTTTTTATCATTCAACGTTACCTATTGCCACTTCACTCCTTTTGGGTGAGAGCTTTTCTGTGGAGGTTTGTGAGTCCCCTCTGAGCTTTCTCATTAGTCAATTTCACTCTTACGTCTCTACGAATTTTCTGATTTAGCTGGAAGTCAAGTTAAAAGTGCTGGCTTTTTCAGTATTGTTACTGTAGACATGTGACGAACCCTTTAAGAAGTGATGGGGAAGATATTTCAGGGAAGTGGTTTGGCGACAGGGAATGAGAGCCCGCTTTTTGATGACTTTGTAGCCTTTTGTGATTCTAATGTTAGATGATGAGGATAACCTTAAGCTTGCTATGGCTGGCTCAGGGTCTTCATTATTAAGGCAGTGTGATTACTTGCCATTCGTGCACTTGTACTTTCTTGTTTGATCATTATCACTATTTTCTTTTCATTTATATCTCCTTCTTTTAAATCCTTAACAAGTATAGGTCTCTGTACTCTTTTTGTAGAGCATGATTGATGTACTGCAATGATTATTCGGAAGAGATTATCATTAAAGTGCGAGTGACCATGTATTTAACACACCACAGAAGAAAAGTAGTGTTGTTTACTGAATTAAATAAGAAATTAATGTTGATGATGGTGTAAAGTGAAATTCATTTTTGAGGCTGTTCCTCACTTCTGCCCCCCTGATTGTGCCATTTTTCTTGCCTTCTGCCCCCTGATTGTGCCGTTTTTCTTGCCTTCTGCCCCCTGATTTTGCCGCTTTTCTTGCCTTCTGCCCCCTGATTGTGCTGCTTTTCTTTCCTTCTGCCCCCTGATTGTGCCGTTTTTCTTGCCTCTGTTCCCCTGATTGTGCCGTTTTTCTTGCCTTCTGCCCCCTGATTGTGCCGCTTTTCTTGCCTTCTGCCCCCTGATTGTGCTGTTTTTCTTGCCTATGTTCCCCTGATTGTGCCGTTTTTCTTGCCTATGTTCCCCTGATTGTGCCGTTTTTCTTGACTTCTGCCCCTGATTGTGCCGTTTTTCTTGCCTTGTGTGTGTGGCTCTGTGTGTGGCTCTGTGTGTATGTGGCTCTGTCTGTGTGTGTGTGGCTCTGTGTGTATGTGGCTCTGTCTGTGTGGGTGTGGCTCTGTCTGTGTGTGTGGGGCTCTGTGTGGCTCTGTGTGTTGGGGCTCTGTGTTTTGGGGCTCTGTGTGTTGGGGCTCTGTCTGTGTTGGGCTCTGTCTGTGTTGGGCTCTGTCTGTGTTGGGCTCTGTCTGTGTGGCTCTGTTTGTGTGGCTAGCTTTTTTTGTAGGTGGCTCTGTGTGTGTGTGGGTGGCTCTGTGTGTGTGTGGGTGGCTCTGTGTGTGTGTAGGTGGCTCTGTGTGTGTGGGTGGCTCTCTGTGTGTGTGGGTGGCTCTATGTGAATGACTGTGTGGATGGCTCCGTATGTGTGTGTGGGTGGCTTTGTGTGTGTGGCTCTGTGTGGGTGTAAAAGCAATAGGTCTCGCATTTGCGAGCGATTAAGCTATTGGCATTGTAAATGACAATGCCATTTATTTATGTTTTAAAAACAAAAACATAAATACAAATAATGTCACGAGCAATGCCAATGGCTCTAACTTTAACAATGCCGAGACCATTGCATTGTAAATGCTTGTTTGAGAATGGGAATAATAAATAACTTTCTTGGGACAGCATAAAAACTACAAAACATCATGTCCTGAGGAGACTCGCTATTGCAGCCACAGGGCAGGAGGCACTGGCCTCTGTGGAAGCCGCGAGGGTGTGCCATGAGGTAATGGATGAGGTTGAGCCGAAACCTGGTCAATAGAAAATGACTATGGATGCTTTTAAGCCCTAGAAGATAAGGTTTGCTGGTTGGTACCGTTTTTAACACGGTGTACTTACGCACACTAGGCTTACACCGCTCATTTCCCTCTATCACAGTGGCTCATTCTTAAAAAACACTCTTTGACCAGAGAAAGGTCCCTCTTACATCTGAACTCAGGGTTAGCGAATAGTTCCTACTTACCCTGGAGAGGCCAACTCTTATATACTGGAGCCATCGGATGCGCAAGACACGGTCAAGTGAAAGGCATTCCCGTAGGATGTCTTTGCTGAGTGTATTTTCTTGCTTAGCCCAAATATTAAGCCACAAAGCCAGGGGACGGAAAGCTTGTACATCTGAGAGGAAAGGCATTCCGAACTATTCGTGCATGACATAAAACGAACTACTTTGTGCGACAGAAAGGGCCCTTTGGAGGAAAGAGTTTTCAGCACTTTGCACTGCTCCTACCCCAATGTGGCCCAAAATCTCACTCCCATAACTAACCTTTGAGATATATTTGTCTTCACATGTCTTCAAAAGAGCCCCTATTGGCTTCCCTCCCACTCTGCTGGTAAAGTTGAAATCAGCTGCAAAAGCTTTCACTAGATCCCCTTTCTTCCAAGTAAGCAAAGGGCACCAACTCAAGGAATCATCAAAAACAACTCCCAAGTAGGAGAAAACATTGGTCTTCGGTATTGATGAAAGTCAGAGTTTAAAAGTGAACTGCTTTGCTTTAGGAGGTCCCACCTGCATAATGAACGACTTGGCATGATGAAACAAAAGGTCCAAGTCCTCCATAAAAAGGGCAAAATAATTCAGAGGAAGTTGTAGGCCCCTTGCTGTCCTCGCCAAGAGGACTGCGTTGTCCGTGTATAGGAGTACTGGCAGGTTAAGCTTGCCTACCTGGGGACAATCTGCATTTGTGGCCAAAAGGGCCTTCTCTAAGGAATTAATATATAGGTTAAAAAGAAAGGGTGCTAAAATGCACCCCTCTCTTGATGTCAAGCTGACTGGACACTTTCAGGTCCTTTGAATAGCGGACAACCGCAGTTGAATCACGGTGAAGATCCCTCAGAAATAAAATAATGTTACTGTCAATGCCAATGGAGGACATCAACTGCCACAGCTTGGACCTATTAACACAGTTTTTAATGTATTTTATTTATTGCCTTTTTCAACAAAACAATTCCGTTACATTCCAACAAGCCAGTACAAAATGGATTGAAAAGGAGCGTCTACAGTCTGTCTTTTCAGTACAAAATGCTAATAATAGCTCACACCGTACCCACCTACAACAAATCTCAGGCATGATAATAATCGAGCTAGGAATATTGCACACATTTCAACAATTATTAACACAAATGTAATGATGTTACACATATCTTCCCAGATACGGCCTTTGCTAGAGTTGTACATTGTGGCCTCTGGCCGGAGCTATCTCTTCATGTGCTCTAGCATTGAAATTGGGTGTGGGGTGTAGATATATCACGTCTGGGGAGCAGTTTGCGTGCCCTCCGCGTCTGTCACTTCAGTCGTTATTTGTAAGCCAGCATTCCACGTTAAGAACGGCTCCCATATATTGCGGGGTCTGGATGAGAGTGGCATCAATTCCCAAAATGTGCTCAATTGTGCGTGCCCATATGTGACGTTTCTAACCCAATCTTTAAGGGAAGGCACTCGCTGTCTTCCCCAATTAACTACAACCTGTCTCTTAGTAAACAGTAGGAGGAGTGCATGCAGTTAACACAACTTTGGCAGAGTGTCCTTTACGTACCCTAATAGGCTAATGATGGGAGACGGGGCCAGCGACACCCCCAATATGCTGTTCACCGACTCGAAAATCTGCACCCAGAAGTCGGCTATCTTGGAACATTACAACACAAAGAGAGGTAGGGAGAGTAAGGACACCCTCTTAGTCCCCGGTTATAGATCAATAAACAAAAAAGAGAGGTCACTGGTAAGTGGATGACCACACAAAGGGAGTAGATCTTGAGAAACAGAACCTGACCCGACTTGGGTAGGTTAGAAAGCCCTCACACACCGACCTGGTCGGTGTCATGCTTCATCATAGGGCGTGCAGTGGAAATAATTCCACTGCACGCCTGTTTCACACAAACCAGCTCCGCAGTAAAACTGGCGTCGCAGCACACCGAAAAGGCACTCTGCCTTTTTGGTGGGGCCCTATGATGAAGCATGACACCGACCAGGTCGGTGTGTGAGGGCTTTCTAACCTACCCAAGTCGTGCCAGGTTCTGTTTCTCGCGTTCTGCTCCCTCTATCTTGGAACATTGCCATGCAACATGTAAGAACGTAGCTGAAGCACAGCCACATCTCCAACAGGTATCCTCATCGCAAATGCCCATCCGGTGAAGGCCCACTGGGATCCTGCAGTATCTATGCAAATATTTAAAGTGGATCAGCCTCAATTCATAATTCGGGGAAAGCTCAGACAGCTGCCACAGCAATAGTCCCACTGGGCTTCAGTCAGTGGCGTTTCTAGTTTGTCGTTCCAATGCTTAAGAGTTTGGCGTTACTATCGGAGCAGTGTCTTGCATGCGGATATAGAGGTGTGTAATAAGTGTATGGAGAGACGGGAATCTCAGCAGATTTTTTAATGCAGGCAGGGTCGGCAGCACCCTCAGGAATTCCTCACAGAGGGCACTACATGCTGTGCGTATTCTATGATACAAAAAGATCTCAGTAAATGGGACCAGTTGACCCTCGGGTGCCACAGGGGAGGTCTGACTTAATCTCCAGGGTATAGGTCTTCGAATGTCTGAAGATTCATTTTCTGAGCTAAAGCCTTACTCATACTGTCCCTTATGCAAGGCATCATTGGGTCATGAGATAATGGGATGAAAGGAGCAAATAGCAACGGGATCCCCGCTCGTTTGCGCTGTTCATCCCATGACCAGCACAGGGTCCCAGCAGAGTCTATGTCACCACGAGGGCGGCGTGCCGTCCAAAAGAATACATCTTCATTGAAAGACTGAACACAGTAGTAGAAGTCACTCACAATTAAAGTAGTCACAGGAGGGTCAGCAAACTCCAGTGCAAGCACTAGAGCACGTAGCTCTGCCAACTGGGCGGTACAGTCACCTAATGTCTGCATGTGCAGGACATCGGACTTTAATTCACCATTCACTATGGTACCAGTCACTATTGTGCAGGCCGCTGAATAAGAATGCTTAGAGCCTATCGCCGATTGCGAAGAACCGTCAGTGTAAATGATACAATGGTAATCATCAAGCGGGCGCATGGGCAGAGGAAGCAGAATGAACAAACTCATACTGTAAGAACTCCTGAGTCTGCAATGAGGGGTCTAAGATAAATGTGACATCCCGAAATGTCAGCGAGGTGGCACATTGTATCCAACGAGGATGTAAATCTTTAGAATTTGGTACACTGACTGCTTCAAGTGCAGGAAAGGTGTAACAACCAACATGCGTTTTCCTTGTGAAAGCGCTCTCTTTTAAAATCTCCATCTGCACATCCGTCAAGACTTTTTTAACAGAAGAAAATCGCATTCCAGCCGGTGTACAAGTGCGACTTGTATGCGATAGGCACTGTGTCTTCTTCATTAAACGTCAAGTACGTGAAACCCACGGCACCTGGCACAATTCTTATTACCAGGTAAGTGTGGTTATCACGAGTCAATAAGTACTTAGATTCAAGAAGATATGACTGAAAAGATTGCAGAATAGCTGAATGTTCAGGAAGCCAGCATGACTTGGTAAATGTTGGTTTTATCAAAGCATATAGCGGCTTGATACGCTGGGCATAATCGGGAATGTAAGTACGCCCCCAAATTCAAAAATCCCAGCAAGGATTGTAGCTTTTTCAGTGTTATAGGAGATTTCAAACGTGTACATTTCTCCAGGAAGTGAGGTACAAGACCCCTACCTTCATTGTTGAGCTCATAGCCCAGGAACAACACTGTGTACTCTGCAATATGTGATTTTTGCAAAGTTAAATTTATAACCGAAGTCCGCGAACATAACTATGATGCGGTCTACGCGACACAGATGCGGCCATAATTCGTCATCCGTGAGATAAATATCACCAACATATGAGTATGTATCAGGGTCAATGCCATCTAACATACAGAAGACACACACGGCAAAGATGCCTGGGCTGTTTTTATAGCCCATGGCCAATCTTTTAAATTGTTTGTGTTTGCCGCCACAAGTGAACGCTGTCCATTGACTACTAACAGAGGACAGGTTATTACTAAAAAGGCAGTTGGAAATGTCTAGTGTGGTCTTAAATCTTTTTGGCACCAGACTGTCAACGAGAGCTTAACTGTGGGTGTTCTGTACCGCACATGTACGACACTGTGAATTTAAATGTCGATAATCCAAAACCAGGCGGTATGACCCATCAGGTTTAGTAACAGTGAAAAGAGGATTATTAATGTGTGACACACATGTCTCTATCACACGTTGGTATTCTAATTGTTCAAGGATTTCTGCAACGGGAGCTTTAGCCTCTCGCCCGTATGGGATATTCGGTTTGTGGTTGTGGCATAGACCGCAATGGAATCTCGTGGCTGGGAGAAAGTTTATCCCACCTGACCTGAGTACAATACAACGCTGGTGCAAGCACCAGAGCCCACTCTTCTGCAAGTTCTGCGCCTGTTCCTTGGGCGCTGTGTGCGAAAAACTAGGGAGGATCACCTCCTCCCCTCTCGGAGGGGCCAAAATGAAAGGCGGTGCCAGTCTGCCTCAGCTAACAGAATGTCATATGTAGAGGTAACATTTTCCCGAAAAATCCCTTTTATTACACGTTGTATGTCACCTTCTATCAAAAGAACAATGTCATATAGTCTATTAATGCCCATGTCAGGATCCGAAGCTGTGTTCTCACTATCTGTGGCATACCTTGCAGTTAACGTAGCAACTTTCTTTTTCTGAAACTGAGGGCGTTGACATGGAAAGTCGTCCTGCTTGCCTTTACCATCAGTCGGGCGGGGCTGCTCACGTCCTTGTTGGGTGTCCCAACTTCTGCTGCGTTCTCCTCCACCGGCTTACATGCCCGATGTTTCCTGTGAAGAACGAGGAGAACATTGATCAGGAACCTGAAATCTATCAGGAGACCTAATTCTCGTGTGCTCAGTAGACACTGATATAGATGACGCAGGACGTGACCCTTGTTTCTGTTGCTGCTTCCCCTGTTTTTTATTCTTCCAATTCTGTTTTGGAAAATTTGGACGGTCGTCTTTAGTAGACTTTGCCGTCTGAGTTTGCGGTTGTGCTGCTGATTTAGTAAAACACCCAAACTATTGTGGCTAATGGTCTTATAAGCCTCCACAATAATTTTCGGTAACGCTCAGGGTTTGTCGACGTCTGGGACAAGGCGCAAAGCATTTGACACCTCAAATTTAACCGCAGCTCCCTTTACATTCGAAAGGATGAGATCACCAACTACGTCAAACACTCCAACAAGCCTCATTCCCAACACGACACCCGCCTCCGGACTGAGCTCATCTTGAACACGTTTGATCACGGAGGGCAGGACAGTCATAGACGGTGTGCCAAAGCACTTCGCATATACTGCTGCAAATACTTTACCCCAATTCTCACAATCTGTTACCTCTGGCACTAAGTCTTTCTGCAAACTAATTGTGAGGATCCTGTGTTTATCCACAGGAGTGGTATTAGGAAATACTGCTTCCAGTTGGTCAAGTTTCTCAGCAAGCCAATAAGGCATAATGTCCTTAGTTTGGGGGCGCTTGCCCTTTTCCGAATTAACCATGACAGGACTAATTGACAACCCGGCCGGTCCAACTGGTTGCGCCGCAACCCCAGGTGCCCCCACCTGGACATTGCGAGAAACTTATTGAACTAAAGCCCTATGTACCCCAATCAAAGAGGTATAAAGTTGACGCAAGTCGTCAATCTGGACATTTAGATAACGTGGATGTGGTGTGAACCCGGAAGACTGGCCAAGTGGCTCCAGGAATTGACAAGAGACCTAACCGAACCGGAGTTACGGCGTGGTGGAGGGCGCCATTCAACCAAACACGATGCTGCCATGCCTAAATCAGAATCTCTTATGTCCTATATGGAGTATAGTTCACAGGTATCGCAGTGTGAGAGTACGTATGGAATGTATGATCATCCGCATTTACTGTAGGAAACATAACCCAAGAGTAGAAAAGGTCAGAAGGGAACGCTGCATCGGCACTCACCACAGAGATGACAGACATATCATCGTCAGGCACTCTAAACTGCGTCAAATTACGCCGGAGCGCTGCGTGACTATGCTGAGCTATATCAATGTCGCCCCTAAGGCCACAGAGAAGAAAAACAATTTATATAAATTGTAGCACAAAAAGGGTAGTAATTCAAAACGCGAACCTTTTTATAAATCTGAAGCTTGAATGAACCTATAACACATTCGTATAGGTAGGTTAATCCGTCACTCCTGTTAACCGGAAACAGTAGTGAGGGTATTGAGGACAGATCCAAGCACTAATCAAGTGTCTCGAATATAAGACCAAACGTTAGGTGTGCCATGTTGCTGGGATTCTGCTCGTGCACAGAAGTATGCGCAGGAAACCAGGCCCTCAGTGTATTATAGTGTACCAAAAACCCACCTCAGTGCCCAGAACCCTAATCTGACTTGCATCCGTGTCTTATTTGTTCTCCGTACTACAGCAAAACTACCAATGATTAGACAACCCAGAACAAGTGACTTAGGAACCTCTCAGGATTGTGGGAATCAAGAACACTCTTTCAGTTTTTATTCTCATAAAAGTACACAACTTGAGTAATCAGAGACACGGTATAGTTTAAAATGTTTATTTCAACTAAGTGCTCTAAGAAGCAGTATCTTTCCCAACATAAGTAAAAAGAAGCATAAAATCAATACAATCAGCATTGTTACAATTCCATAAAATACAAAGGGAGAAATCATATTATAATGATAGTGGAACCAGGCTATAGTGCCTTGTGTACCACCCTCCCTTGGCTGGGAGCTATGTATTATAATAATAGAAGATCTCTAGGTTAGGTTTCACCAAGCCTGTTGCCTGTGAGACTGCTGAAATAGCATCCCAAGAACTTTGCGATGAGATCTCTCTATTCTTCACAAGTAAGATAGATGGGATATATGAGAAAATAATGGTCTCCAATAGAACCGCCACAGTAGATAACATCACTCCTCTGTCTACTGGAGTTTATCCGGATTGCGCCCTGCGCTTTACTGAATTCCCCCCCATATCAATAGAGGAGGTTATTTCTCTAACCACTCAAATAAAGAGTGGCTGCCCTCTGGATACCATCCCGGCACACATTATGCCTGTGCTGGCTAATGATCTGGCTTCGGGGATTCAGCAAGTAGTCAACCTTTCCCTGAGCACAGGGGAGGTTCCTCCAGATTGGAAACGGGCGCTGGTAAGACCATTGAGGAAAAACAATACCATTCCCTGGACAGAATTGTCCAATCTGAGACCTATTTCACTCCTCCCGTTTCTGGGCAAGCTCACCGAGAAGTTTGTAAACCGCCACCTGTCTAATTACATCGAAAAAGCAGGGGGGCTGGATCCTTCTCAGTCAAGGTTTAGGCCAAGGCACAGCACTGAGACCACCTTGCTGTCCGTCGCAGACGATCTGTACATGTTCCAGGACAGGGGTCTCTCCGTTATCCTGGTATTACTAGGTCTGTCTGCGGCGTTTGACACCGTGTCACATAACATCCTGACCTCCAGGCTAGATAACATCGGCCTTGAAGGCAAGGCGCTGGCTTGGCTGAGGAGTTTCCTAACAAAGCGTACCCAAAATGTCACCTTGGGTACATATCGGTCAGAGGAGGTGGGGATCTCAAAGGGGGTGCCACAGGGCTCTTGTTTGAGCCCCACGTTATTCAACATCTATGTGGCCCCCTTGGCTAACATCATGAGATCCCATGGGTTCATCCCGGTGTCATACGCGGATGATACCCAACTCCTCTTTCCTTTTAAGACCCTCACTACTGAGGTTAGGAACTCCTTCACCCAGGGGATGAAAGCGGTGGCCCACTGGATGGCATCTAACTTTCTGCAATGTAACGTTGCCAAAACAGAAGTGATGCTATTCGGGGAAGCCAAACTCCTGTGGACTCCGAACTGGTGGCCTCAAGATCTTGGCCCAGTCCCTGAGCCAAAGCAGGTGGTGAAGGATTTAGGTGTCAGACTGGACCAGGAGCTTTCCTTAAAACAGCATGGAAATCAAGTGGTGGGCTCTTGTTTTCACAATATTGGGCTACTCCGGAAAGTGTTCCCTCTACTGCCAGACACCACCAGAAAGACCTTGGTGCAGGCGCTCGTTTTGAGCAGACTAGATTATTGTAACGGGCTGCTATTGTCTGCAAACAAGGGAGTCATTTCAAGACTGCAAGTGGTTCAAAACACCGCTGCGTGCCTTGTTCTTAATGCACCTTCCCGTACACCCTCTAAACCCCTGCTAGACAAACTCCATTGGCTCTCGGTGAAACAGAGGGTTAGGTTCAAAACATGCTGCATCATACACAAATGCCTTACTGGGAAAGGCCCGGACTATTTGGCCAAAAAATTCATCCCATATGTTCCCACTCGATCCCTCAGGTCTAGCGAACAGGCTCTGTTATGTGTCCCTAGGGCTAGGAAGGCAAGACAGGGGGCTAGAGCTTTATCGGTGGCAGGTCCTATGCTGTGGAATGGTCTTCCCATAGCTATTAGACAGTGTAGGGAACATTTCCCTTTTAGAAAAAAATTGAAAACCTTCCTCTTTCAGAACTAGGATACCACGCTAGGGTTATGATGATTTACGGCTAGGGTTTCTTTGTTCACTGATGGTGCTAAAAGGCGCGGAGATACTCCTTCGGGAGTCGATTCCTAGCGCGGTATAAACTTGCAAATAAATAAATAAATACAACAGGGAACCCCATACCTCCAAAATCAGGTGAAGTGAATCACATTCCAGATCAGCACAGCTCTTTGTCGATGGAAGGGTTTCTTCCAAGTGCCTGAAAACATGCCTGCAATGTAATATTAAAGGCACTTGAGTTTCAGATATTTGTAGCTGTGTGCGTGTTGTATCTAGAGCGTGGGCCGATCAACCTGGATCAACAGCATACATTGTTATTATGACCTTGAAGACTTCTGCACGCAGTGTACAGACTTGAGGTCGCAGTGTGAGTCTAGAGATGTGAAAAACAGACTGTTCTCATGTGAATGAAAGCAAGCAGTTTGTCTTTATAAAAACTGAGACATGTAGTGCTGTGTGGAAAAGCAGCAAAATGGCGTTTGAGCAACTAACTCACTTATGCTAACATAGCAATGTGTGCAGGCCGAACCGTATCCTCACTACAAGAGTTCTGCCAGTAAGTTCACAGGTAACGCTGGTGCCCACGGGATCCAGGTGTTTCTCCACACACCAACGAACCCATCATCTCCAAGCCACTTAGTACCTCCTGGTAGTTCCTGGGGCCCACGCCTGCTGGATGAGGAATTCGATTAAAAAAGGGGGTGGTGATGGACAGAGTATCTGAATTAAGCAGAACACTCCTACCCAGTCAACAGATCAGGGCTTGATCCATCACCGTTTTTTAGCTCACTGCACCATCCCAGTTCAGAACCTGGCTACATGCAAATTAGTCTGTCCCTGGCCCAGTGCATCATGGGAACAGAGCAGACCAAACTACCAAGCCAATTCTTTACTGGAAAGAACGCAAGCTTCCGGGGACCGGTTTCTGGCATTACAGCCGTCTTCGGCCCGGCTTGATTGAATCCTGATGGTGCAGTGAGCAAGGGACTCACATCTGATCATACCCTTCCACGCTCGCGGTGGCCAAAACGATTCAAAAAGGGGGTGGTGATGGACAGAGTATCTGAATTAAGCAGAACACTCCTACCCAGTCAACAGATCAGGGCTTGATCCATCACCGTTTTTTAGCTCACTGCACCATCCCAGTTCAGAACCTGGCTACATGCAAATTAGTCTGTCCCTGGCCCAGTGCATCATGGGAACAGGGTAGACCAAACTATCAAGCCAATTCTTTACTGGAAAGGACGCAAGCTTCCGGGGACCGGTTTCTGGCATTACAGCCGTCTTCGGCCCGGCTTGCTTGAATCCTGATGGTGCAGTGAGCAAGGGACTCACATCTGAGCATACCCTTCCACACTCGTGGTGGCCAAAACGATTCCCCTTTTCTGAATCGTTTTTGGCCACTACAGGTGTGGCAGGGTATGCTCAGACATGAGTCCCTTGCTCACTGCATCACCAGGATTCAAGCAAGCCGGGCCGACGACGGCTGAAATGCCAGAAACTGGTCCCCAGAAGCTTGTCTCCTTTCCAGTGAAGAATTGGCTTGGTAGTTTGGTCTGCCCTGTTCCCATGAGGCATGGGGTCAGACTAATTTGCATATAGCCAGGTTCTGAACTGGGGTGATGCAGTGAGCTAAAAAACGGTGATGGATCAAGCCCTGATCTATTGACTGGGTATGAGTGTCTTGATTAATTCAGATATTCTGTCCATCACCACTCCCTTTTCTGAATCGTTTTTGGCCACTACAGGTGTGGCAGGGTATGCTCAGACATGAGTCCCTTGCTCACTGCATCACCAGGATTCAAGCAAGCCGGGCCGACGACGGCTGAAATGCCAGAAACCGGTCCCCGGAAGCTTTTCTCCTTTCCAGTGAAGAATTGGCTTGGTAGTTTGGGAGTTCTTTCCTGATTGCTGTGATACTGGCTGCCTCTGTGGTGTGTGAACTTTTGTTTTGCTGCCTGAATTCGTAATTAGCAGCGCTCTGAGGCAACGCCAGGACTTCTCTGCTTACAGCGCTATTTGGCAGCGCTAGAACCATCACTGCTCGCGTTTCCCGCTTCGCGGGAAACACTCGCTGCGGGGGGCTTGCTGGCCGCAAGGAGGACAGAGAACACCAGCGCCCACAAGGCACCAGGGCTTGGTGAACCTCCCTGCCACGCCCCCCTCACCTGAAATAAATCGAGTGGGACGACTGCGGAAGAGCGGAGTTCTTTCCTGATTGCTGTGATACCGGCTGCCTCTGTGGTGTGTGAACTTTTGTTTTGCTGCCTGAATTCGTAATTAGCAGCGCTCTGAGGCAACGCCAGGACTTCTCTGCTTACAGCGCTATTTGGCAGCGCTAGAACCATCACTGCTCGCGTTTCCCGCTTCGCGGGAAACACTCGCTGCGGGGGGCTTGCTGGCCGCAAGGAGGACAGAGAACACCAGCGCCCACAAGGCACCAGGGCTTGGTGAACCTCCCTGCCACGCCCCCCTCACCTGAAATAAATCGAGTGGGACGACTGCGGAAGAGCGGAGTTCTTTCCTGATTGCTGTGATACCGGCTGCCTCTGTGGTGTGTGAACTTTTGTTTTGCTGCCTGAATTCGTAATTAGCAGCGCTCTGAGGCAACGCCAGGACTTCTCTGCTTACAGCGCTATTTGGCAGCGCTAAAACCATCACTGCTCGCGTTTCCCGCTTCGCGGGAAACACTCGCTGCGGGGGGCTTGCTGGCCGCAAGGAGGACAGAGAACACCAGCGCCCACAAGGCACCAGGGCTTGGTGAACCTCCCTGCCACGCCCCCCTCACCTGAAATAAATCGAGTGGGACGACTGCGGAAGAGCGGAGTTCTTTCCTGATTGCTGTGATACCGGCTGCCTCTGTGGTGTGTGAACTTTTGTTTTGCTGCCTGAATTCGTAATTAGCAGCGCTCTGAGGCAACGCCAGGACTTCTCTGCTTACAGCGCTATTTGGCAGCGCTAGAACCATCACTGCTCGCGTTTCCCGCTTCGCGGGAAACACTCGCTGCGGGGGGCTTGCTGGCCGCAAGGAGGACAGAGAACACCAGCGCCCACAAGGCACCAGGGCTTGGTGAACCTCCCTGCCACGCCCCCCTCACCTGGAAGAAATTGAACGGAAGCACCGCGCATCGCGGGACGCGCGCGGGCGGCGCCGGGCTAAGCCCGGGCAAAGGGCGGGCCCTCTGTGGCCCTCAGTGGCCGAGGTAGGCCGGGCTGGGCCCTGGTATTTTAATCTTATTTCCATATTTTGTTGTCTGCACATCTTCGCTGCTTTCAATTGCAGCAAATATTCGAACTAAAATATACGGATGATCTGCTTACTGTAACTCTGTTATCTGCTCTTGTGAACTTATCGGCTTCCATCAGTATCCTAGTATTTATTTTTTATAAACTGTGTGTTTTGATATCTGCGATTGCCTATCAGGCATAAGGATTATCTTCTAAAGAAGTATTATGTCTACAAAGAAATTACGATCCGGGAAAGTGTTAAGGGATAAAGCAGAGGTGATATCTGAACCTGCACGCCTGAGAAAAAAGTCAGAAAATAGTGCCTTAGTGAAAGGTCAGATGCAGCTGGAACACATTTGGGAAAAATCAGGAAATAAACTCGTAAAAGACCCAATAATCTTAAAGTCTGCTTTATCACCTCACTCGCAACCACAAACCAACGTGGAATTGGATTTAAACACTGATGTACTGATTGAACTAAATCAATCTTCTTTCCCTCAAATGAATGACATTAATTCCTTGGCTCATGATCATAATACTCTTATTGAAAGAGAAAAGGAAGAGGAAGACTTTGCTGCTACATCCATCTCCACTAGTATTGATCTCGAACTTTGTGGTCGATACATGGATAAGAAACCTTCTGCCCAGGTTGGGGATAGTAAAACTCCAATTAGAGCAACTCCATCTGGAATGCTTTTATATAGCAGCACTCCATCAAACAAATCTCAAGATGATTTATTAATGCATAGTGATTTGAAGTCTCCTCAATTTAATTTATCAGGGATTTGTTCCTTTGTTCAATCTAGCTATCCAAAAAATGAGAAACCAATTTCTGAATCTCTGATAGCGCTTGAACAAATATTGTCCTCTATATTGTTGCTCCTTGGTAAATTTGCTGTGAGTTCTGATTGTATTTTATCATCTGTGTCTGAGATATTGAAGGAAATGTTGACTAAAAAGGGTGCTAATGTTTCATTACCCCCCTCTGAACCTGTAGTTGAAAATGTTATATTACCCCCTACTGAACCTGCAGTTCGAATTGCGTCAAACTGTATCAATCTCTTGCAGGGCAATATTCCTATGAAATTGTCTGTTAAGGCAGACATCCATACACCCCTTAAGAGCCCTACTTTATCTGTCACTGGACAGAGCAAACTTTCAAAGCTCACTGTTAAGGATGACAGCTTGGTAGAGGTGGTGCAAACGATCGAAAATGATCTTTTTCCCATCTTTACTCATGAAAAAAAGGGCCTGGATGGATTGCCGGCTCAGACTAAAACTAGAAAAGAAAAATCAAAAGGAAAAAATAGGAAGTTACTACGTAAATATAAGAAAAAAAGGCCAAGGCAAATTCTTTTTCAAAAAAACATAAGTCCTGAAGCACGAGAGGAGTCAGGAAATGAGGAAAATCCACTACTGAATACCATCAATAATAAGGTAGCGGGCGATGCATTTAATGATGCATTGGAGGATAATATGGTTGGGGGCTGTGCAAATGAGGTGATTCTATCTCAAGTGTCACAAGCGCCGGAACCCTTACCTGTGCTGGTTGATGTTATGGGAATTCCGCCGCAAGTGGTAAAAGTATTAAACCCAACTGCATCTACTTTCCGGCCCCAACCTAATACTGCTAGTGGCCTAATTATTCAACCAGTAAAATGCGCAACGATATGTGTGGATACACTAACACTGGATTTTCTTCCGTTGTTCGATCAGGATGTAAAAATGAATAGGTCTTGGCTGCTTAATTGTTTTAAAGAGACTGATAATTTAAAATTGATTTTGTCAAATGATATTGACTTAGTTTTTCCAATAAAATCAAGCATTGGACAACGAACAAGAGTAATTTTTTATTCAAAAATAATTACGAATCTTGTTCTACAACAGGCGGAATTTTTCCAATGTAGAGGAATTGACGTATTACCTTATTATAATAAGGTCTTATCTATTGCCTCTAGAGATAGTATTATTAATCCAGTATCTACACAGGATGATCATTACTTTGGTAATAAAGATCTAAAAATCTGGGTCTCAAAGGGCAAAAGAATGGTATCTCAGGCTCTGCCATTGCCTGATAATACAGATGTCCCTCTAATAGAAGACAATCAGATGTGGAATTGGTTGCCGGGGGTTTTATCTACTAATTCCGCGAATAACCCACGACTCTTCCAACATCTTTAACAATAATTTAAAAATTGTCTCCTGGAATGCTGCTGGCATGTTTAATTCCCCTGAGAAATTTGACTTTCTATCCACCTTAAACGTTGATGTAATATGTCTGCAGGAGACGTGGTGTAAAAATCTCCCCTATGTAGGGAAAGAGTTTTTTGTTCTAGAGGCTCCTGCAAAACCTTCTAAAAAAGGCCATGCGAAAGGTGGAATTGCTTGTCTTTTATCCACCTCTCTTCAATGGCAATATACACATTACTCTGACTCTAGTAATCTCTTTCAATCTATAACTATCACTAACTTAGGCAATGTAGGCACGCGGTCTTCGTTTGTTATTTTAAATGTATACATCCCCCCCGAGGAATGTTTTAATTCAGTTATGAAGCGAATGTTTTCTTATGTAACAAAACTATTGGAGGCTGAATATCCCCCCTATATACTAATGGTTGGAGACTTAAATAGTAAAATATCCAACTCTACTTTAGTTAAGTTCAGAAATAAACTTAAGGAAGAAGTGTATAATATACCTCAAATGGCTTGGCCTCCTAAAATAAAATCTAATAAAAGAGGTAAGATTCTTTTGGAGGAACTTAGCCTCCTAGAAGGGCTTATTATTAATGGTAGAATGCCCTCGGATAGTCCTGCCCATTACACACATGGCTCATACAGGGGTGAGTCTATTTTGGACTATGCCATTACGGACTTTGAGTCGTTCCATCTGATTAGGGATATGGTGATCACTCATTCTATACTGAGTGATCACAAAATAATTAATTTGACTCTTTCACTAACCCCTTCTGAAACTAACTCCTGGTCCTTAAAGCATAGAGATCTTTCCATTGATCGAAGGTCGGGTAGATGTTTTTGGGGTCCAACTATCATGAAGGATGTACAAAGCCTCCTGGCTCAAACTTTACTAGAACTCGATCAGTGGGAGGGTACAGAATTCCTACAACTCGAAAACCTTATTAAAAAAGTTATTGGATTTACCAAGAAAAAGGGAAATCCTAAAAGACCACATTTTTCATTTAATCCTCTATTTTTCCTGAATAGGGAGATAAATGCACTAATCAGGAAACAATATCTTAATAGAACTGAGGGAAATGAGTCTCTACTAGCACTATTAAAACGTAGAAGAGTTAGACTGAGACTCAAATTGAAAAGAGAAAAAGAAGACTCTCTTTGGATTAGTTTGAGGGAGGCTATAACCTTTAATCGATCCAGAGAATTTTGGTCTATAATAAGGAAAGGTTGTGGTACCATAGTAGCTCCCCGTCCTATAGCCATCAGCGAAGAAGTCTGGACAATATTTGTAACTGCATTATATGCTCCAAATGAAGTATTGGAGGATATAGGTATGTTGGAGTTAAATGGTATGCAAAAAAGCACTCTCCCTACAGAAAAAACAATAGTTGCTGCAATAAAGAGTATGCGCTCTACTGGAGCCATGGGTCCAGACGAACTTCCCATGACAATCATTAAGCAGGATATCTCTACTTGGAGTAGGATTCTTCTCCCTATATTTCAGGCTTGCTTTCTAACAAGAACTGTCCCTGACTCCTGGAGGGGTAGTATATTAATTCCTATATTTAAAAAGGGGGATCGGGAGCTCCCATCTAATTATCGTCTAATAGCTTTGTTAGATGCCATAGGAAAAATTTTCGCCAAATGTGTACTAATGTTAATTATGGAATGGGCAGAAACTAATAAGATTTTACCAATGGAACAAACTGGTTTCCGTGAAGAACACGGAACGCTCGACAACCTGACATTATTGGCAGGTGATCAGTGACAAGTATGTATGCATCCGTAATGGTGGCGTATATGCCGCATTTATTGATTTCTCCACGGCGTTTGACAAAGTGGACCGCCCATCGCTGTGGAGAAAATTGGCGGCATTGGGTATGCCAGGATACTTACTTGCATTGGTTCATTCTCTGCATATGAACACATGGTGTAAGGTGCTACAAGGCGGTGAAGAGGGTCTTACTTCATCTATTCCCTCCCAGAATGGCCTTAAACAAGGGTGTATATTGGCACCTATATTGTTTTCTTTATATGTGGCTGACCTCCCAATTTTTATTTCATCTTGTGAGGGAGTGGCACCGAAAATTGGAGGGTCTGCTATATCTATTCTAATGTATGCAGACGATATTCTTGTCTTGGATTTGACCCCGAAGGGTTTATCTAATCGTCTGCTTGCATTGAATGAATTTGCTGTAGCACACCATATGAAAATTAACACATCAAAAAGTAAAATCATGTGTATTTTTGGCAAGAGAAAATGCAGATCGAGCAATTATAAGTGGTTTATTGGGGGGCAAAAACTCGACGTGGTTAAATCTTATCCTTTTTTAGGCAAAATAATATCAGCGAATCTTAGTGAGATTCCCCATATCGAACATAACTCTCGCAAAGCACTGACTCATGGTATGGGGTTATGTTCGTTATACAATGCCACTGGGAAGAGACACTTCTCACTCTTTCTGGAAGTTTTTAAAGCAAAAGTGCCAGCTACTCTTTTATATGGAATAGAATTAGTGGGGCTGAAATATTGGGGATTCCTTCAAAAAATGGAAGGACGGGTACTTCGGAAAATTACATCGCTTAGTAACGCATGTTCTACCTCCTCATGCAGACTAGAATTTGGACTCCGAAGTTGCTGGACACAGGGATTGGTGGCCCTGGTAAGATGGGTAGCATGCTTGGCTAGAGGAAAACCTGGTACCCTAAGAGAGCTCGTTAAAAAGGAGTTACTGGGTAATCTTAATGATTTTTCCTCTTTACTAAAAAATTTTAGGAAAGCTGTGGCCCTGTTAGAGTTGGATGAGAGTACCCTATTCTTACTTACTCCCTCCGAACTTAAAGCTTCATTAAAAAGAGCTTCGTGGGAGCTATGTTACAAGTTGGATACCCTTGCCCAACCTAGACTATATGACAGGGAACCTCTGCTAGAGACATACACCCCCAAGCTGGCCCAACAATATCTGACCTGGAATATTCCTCACGGAGTCCGTAGGTTATGGTATCTCCTACGACATGACTTGCTCCCTCTTAATTCTCTCTTAGCAAAATGGTATGGGAGTTCCCCTATATGTAACTTCTGTGATGTCGCTGTTCAAGATCGTAACCACGTCCTGTTCATTTGTCCTGCTTTACGTTCCTTGCGATTTAAGTGGATTAAACCTATTTGTTTACAATTGGGAATCTCAAATGCTAAATTGTTTGTACATGCTCTTTACTGCCCTCCTAATGAAATGTTTTGTTGTAGAATTTTTAAATTTTTTAAAGGGTTCTTAAATATTTATTGAGGTTACTGGGATGTTGCCGTGGTTCACTTTAAGAGCCGATAACTGTAGTGTTTTGTTCGTTCATTATTAATTATGTATGTTTATATATTCTTTTTCTTTTATTTGATATCATTGTATCATGTTATGTTTAATTTTTATGTGGCCCTCAGTGAGAGCCAAAACATAATAAACTTTTGACTTGACTAGTTTGGTCTGCCCTGTTCCCATGATGCATGGGGTCAGACTAATTTGCATATAGCCAGGTTCTGAACTGGGGTGATGCAGTGAGCTAAAAAACGGTAATGGATCAAGCCCTGATCTATTGACTGGGTATGAGTGTCTTTGATTAATTCAGATATTCTGTCCATCACCACCCCCTTTTCTGAATCGGATTAGGAATTCAGCCCCTTGCGAAAGTCTGACGTCCTGCCAGTGTCGCCTGAAATCCGCCATGCCATGAGATGAAGATGGCCCTCGAGGACCAGTGGGTGTGGCTGGCCCAGGCGATTTGTCAAGATCTTGGCAATGGTTGGAAGACGTACCGGCGCGGCCCATGCAAGCTCCAGAAGGGAAGGGAACCATGCTTGTGCACGCCAAATCAGAGTGTTCAGCACCAGAGAGGCCCGTTGACGCCTGGCTTGGGCCGCCAATCGGTGAATAAATAGGAAAGGAGGGAAGACATAGACTTGAGTTGTCAACCAGTCTTGCAGGAAGGCATTCACCGCCTCCGGATCCGGTCTCCAGCTGACATAGCACACAAGTTGGGTGTTCTATCTGGAGGCAAAGTGGTCCACTTGGCAATGACCCCAAAATGACATGAGAGCCTGAAATACTCTAGGGCAGAGCCTTCAGTCGCTGGCGTCCCTGAGGTATCTGGAGTTCCAGTCTGCCACTAAGTTCATTGCTCCTGGAAGGTATTCCTCCATCACCGAGATCTGTAGTTGGAGGCAGTAATGCCAGAAGGCCTTGGCTAATTCTGCCAGAGCCCATGAACAGGTACTGCCTAACTGATTGACATATTGCACTGCTGTCGTGTTGTCCATCCTCATCAGTACGCAGCAGGATATCCTGTCCCTCGTGAGGTATTGTATACCAAACGAGCCTGCAAGAAGCTCGAAGCAATTGTTGTGGAGGCTGAGTTCCTCTTCCGTTCATCTGCCTCCCATGGAGATCGAGCCGCATTTGGTTCCCCAACCCAGAAGGCGGGCGTCCGACTCTTTCACCAGGTCTGGAAGTGATCCGAAGATTGCCTGCCTGTTCCAGGCTTCCATGTGGTCTATCCACCACTGCATCTCCGTCCTGACTTCCATCGTCAAAGTCACCATCTCTTAATAGGTAAGGCCCCTCCCAAGGTGAGCTGCCTTCAGCCTCTGGAGAGCCCAGTAAAGTAATGGGCCCGGGAAGATAGCTTTTATCGAGGACGATAATAAGCCAACAATCCTGGCCAGTTCATGCCGCAAAATCCTGTCCCTCCGGAGTACCTTCCTCAGTTCTTTTTTGATCTTTGTTATCTTCTGGCTCGGTAAGCTCAGGGTCGCCACCCTGGAGTCTATACAGAATCCTAGAAAGGTCATGGTCTTTTGAGGCGTCAGATCCGACTTCTATTGGTTTATGTCAAATCCCACTTCTTCCAGGAAATGTATGGTGGTGTTTGGGTGGGCTATTAGGTGGTTCCGTGATTGGTCTATCAGCAGAATGTCGTCCAGGTAGATGATGAATCTGATGTCCAGAGTCCGGAGGTACTTAACTACTGGCTTAAGGAGCTTAGTGAAGCAACAGTGTGCCGAAGATAGGCCGAACAGGAAAGTCGGGAACTCAAATATTTGCCCTCTCCGTTCAAATTGGAGATATCTGCAGTGAGGTGGGAAGATGGGAACCGTCAGGTAGGCGTCTTTTAGATCCAGACGCTCCAAACAGTCATCTTGAAGCAGCATGTCCCTGAGGAGGTGAATACCCTCCATCTTGAAGTGGCGATAAACCAGCCACTCGCTGAAAGACCTGAGTTTGATCAATGGGCGGAACCCCCTGTCCCTCTTCTCTACCAGAAACAAGTTGCTGAGGAAGCCACTGGGATGAAGGTGGGAGAAGCATATCACACTCTTGGCCAGAAGGTCCTGTACCTCTTGATCTATTAGGAACATTTCCTGGGTGGAAAAGGCCAGAAAGTGGGGTCTCTCTGTTTGTGACCGGGTTCCGTAGAATTCTGTGTGGTACCATTGGACGATCTTCAGTACCCACTGGTCCACCGTTATCTCTGCCCATTTGTGCGCGAAAAGGCGTAACTCCCCCCCCATACAGAGAGGTGATAACAGAACAGGGCTTACCGTTGTATCCACTGTTGTTGGATCCTCCTCGAGGTTAATTAGGTTTCCCTCGACTGCCATTACGGGAGGGAAAGAAGGTTCTTAGACAGCCATTGAGCCATCTTTTGTTCCTCTTCGCATGGGCACTGTTAGGGCCTTCGTATGTTTAGCTTACATAGGAGCAACCCCTGCCTCTTCTGGCCCTCCAAAAACCCTCACCAGGAAGATCTTTTTCATTGAATACTTTGTCGAGGGCTGAGAACTTGGCAACTAACTTTCCTAGTCCTTTGACGAAAGGGTCGCCGAACAGGGTAACCTGTGCTATCAGGCCTGCCTCCGAGGTTGAAAGTTCTCCCAGCTTAGGGTCGATTTTGATCAGAAGGGAGCAGCGTTGTTCTGCTGAGAGGGCGCAGTTGGGGTTGCCCAGGAGGCAGATTGCTCTCTGCGCCCAGCATGCAATGTCCTCTGAGGGGAGAGGATTCCCTGACTGTCTGGCCTGTTCCGCTAGTTTGATGATCTTGGTTAAGGGCCCCACCATGTCCAGGAGCCTGTTCTGGCAGGCTCGCCATGACCTGTCTACCCCTTTCTTAGGATGCCTCATGTACTTGACAAAAAAGGTGCATCATTAGGGAGTTATCTCTGGGGTCGCTGTCACCTTATAGCGAAGGGAAGGTCTGGGGCATTCCACCCTTAGGCTTTCCCTAACTTCTTTACTGAGAGGCTGGTGGATCTTGCTCGCTACATACACCTCCACTTTCTTCTCCGGGACCCACTCTGCGGAGTGTGGTTGATAGATCCCGTCTGGGTTGAACATGTCACTAGGGGCATTGTCTCCCTCAGCAGAGTCTGAACAGGTTGAATATGGGTTCCAGAATCTGCGCCTCATCGGAGGAGGCTTCGTCATCCTCAAATTCACCCTCATATCGGGGAACCCCTCTTTGGGATTGAAATCCATTACAAAGTCATCGCCCGTTACTCCCGAGTATTTCTTCCTCCCGGTAGGGTGCATCCTTAAGCGTGCGCGCACTCTTGTGGAAGACTTCAGTGAAACGACTAAAGCCTTCCAGGTGCCCCGTGTTACGCTTGCTGGCCTTGCGTGTGGGGACTGAGGTCACCCCACAAGACCCAGCCCCACTGTCCCGCAGTATACCCCTGTATACAAGGGCCGACAGTTTGGCAGAGGGGAAGCGCCTGAGAAATGCCTTGGGGAAAGAACTTATCCATCTCTTCAGGAGGGCGTTGTTGGGGGGGCCAAACCTCCTCATAGGCACATGAGGGTGCATAATCATGTTCCCTCTGGGATTACATCTTCTTTAAGGGTAAGAGCACCAATACGTCCTAAGGTATATAAAGGGGCAGCCCCCTCGCTGGTGCTCAGAAGTGGTGTTCCAGGCAGTAACCAATTTCAGGGGTGAACGCTGCCTGCCTACTGCACTTGCTGTGTGTCATCACACAAAAGTTTTAATTGGGCTAAGCCCCGTTTGTCTTACCGCCTCCGTGGTGTCGGGTGAGGGTTGGAGAGAGGAGGCACACAGCGGGTGTACACTTCACCTCTCTTCAGCGGTACGTGCTGGCTGAACGCTGACAGAGCTGCTCCACGGTGCGATGAATGGGTTGGGAGGTGCGAAAGAGTGCCACGTAGCACACCAGCACGGTACTAGCACAACCCGCTTGGGCGGTTTGCCTACTGCGCGCGGAACCTGAAGCAAAGAGACCGTATCCATAACAAAGCAGAGAGAAAGCTCATGTAGAAAGACAATAATTTTTTTAAATAAGCAGTAAAATCAATAACGCTACACCAGAAATGCCCACTATCCCTCTAACTATAGTCAGGAAGGAATCTAAAGGCGACTTAACTGACATTGTGCAGTGAAGAAAGAGGAAGTCCTGCGATGTGTTGTGTTATATACACTATCCGAGTCTTAATGAATTGGACTATTGGTGACCATGGTTACTCCCTGTGGTTCATGGGAGTTGTAGTATTGTTGCTGTGTTGTTTTTACTTTTACCTTTGAACTTGCTATTAATAAAGAGTGAAGAAAGATATGCGTAATCCTCACCTCATGTCCTGCCATAGAATTCCCATGTCTGGAAGAAAACGGTATTTATGGCCCAGGTTGTATCCACGCTAGGTTAGACTCTTTAGAGGCTGCGCCCTCTCTGCAAGGCTGTCCATACAGTCTATACTCCGTGACAAAATACGATACTCCCACAAGTTCTGCTATAGGAAGAATGTCTTTTCTACGTGCATGCACAACTGTGACAAGTTGTAATGCGCAGTTGTAAGTGGCCTTTACTACACATATGTCATGTTCCACGCATGAGCACTTGTGATTCATCATATCTTGCAATGCGCAGTTGTTCATGATCAAGTTCCTCTTGACCGATGCACGTGCTTCAGTCCTGCGTGTCCAGGGGAATAACAGTGTCTGAGGTCACTGCTGTGCCCTCTGTGCCAGACTCACGCAGGCTGGCCCCGACAGTCTACACTCCGTGCCTCGCTCCTCCCAGGTTGTGTTCTCTCTCTTTATTCATTTATGGGTTGCTATATAACGCAAACTTTACCCAGAGGTGTCAGAGCACTTTACAATAGAGCAAAGTAAATTGCATAAGGCAGGAGAGTAGCATGGTTGTAGGTTAAACTACTTGTATAACAGTTACTCTCACTGCCAAACCACCCCTCCCTTTTCACCAGCTATCCACCCTCTGTGCCAGGCCACCCCTTCTTTAGGCTGTCTACTCACTTTGCCAGAATGCCCCACCCTCTCCACTGGCTGACTGCCCTCAGTACCAGGCCGCCCCTCCCTCTCTACCAGCTGTCTACCCGCTGTGCCAGGCCATCACTTTCCATTGGCTGCCTTCTCTCGGTGCTAGGCCGCACCTCTCTCAGGCTGTCTACCATCTGTGACAGACTACCCCTCCCTCTCCTCCAGCTGTCGACCCACTGTCCCGGCTGACCCTCCCTCAGGCTGTCTACCATCTGTGCCAGGCCCCCTCAGGCTGTCTACCCACACACTTTTCATTCTGGGGCGCACTATAGACTCTCCCGCCTGGACTACTGTTTGGTACCTGCGGCACAAGCAACCTACATCTAAAAAATTAAGCACCTAGCTAGGGGCATATCCGACCACTCACCAGTATGGGTCCACATAGTCCTTAACCAGACCAAAGTGGGAAGTATAGCGCTGATTAACCCTTGGTACCTACGTGATCCGACAATCCGCAAAACCCTTATCAAAGCCACAGACAAATACTCTTCCTACAATGTGCGGTCCGTGTCCTCCTCCCAGTCCTTATGAGAAGCATTCAAGACTGTAATTCGGGGTCAGGATTTATCATTAATTACTGGAATGAAGAAAGATAAACAAAGAGAGGTCCTAGACATTGAGGCTCAAATTTATAGGTTGGAGGGTGATCTAGTGAGCCTGAAACAACACGACTACAAAGCTCTAGTTATGGACAGGGCCACTACACTGGGTAGGGAGCGACAGGATAAGGTTTATGACCTGGGAGATAAAGCAGGGAAACGCATGGCTAGACAGGAGGGAATGGGCAAGCAGACTGGTCCCAGCACTCCGGGTTGATGGGGACGTCGTTCTCACTGAACCACAAGACATAGTTGACCGATTTGCCAGCCACTTCCAGACCATCTACAAGACAGTCACCACATGCCCTCAAGAGGACCCTCAGGAATTGTTGTGAGACATTAAGTTCCCCAGTCTCAAGACCGAGATTTCATGGATAGTGACTTAACAACAAAAGAGATAGCTCAAGCAATCCGTTCCTTAGATTCAGGGAAAACCCTTGATCCCAATGGCATCCCCATTGAGTTATACAAATTGCGACCAGATAAACTTGTACCTTATCTAAAAACCATGTTTGAAGAATCCAGAGAAATCGTAATACTGCCCCAGGAGCAGAGCATAGCCACCATATTCACCATACATAAAGAGGGAAAACCAAAGACTGACTGCACCTCCTACAGGCCAATTTCTCTTCTAAACGCCAAACCTAAAATCCTGGCCAAACTTCTAGCCAATCACACCGATCAATGCGGCTTCATGCCACACAGAAATACAGCTTTGAACCTGCACATAGTCCATAGGGTTTTGGATAGGCCACACACTATCCAAGGACCAACTGTGATCGTATCCTTATACGCAACCATGGCTTTTGACACTATTGAATGGCCATACCTCTGGGCGGTCCTGGCCAAGATGAGTTTTGGCCCAAAATACGTCCAATGGGTACTAGTCTTATACCAGGAGCCCTTGGCCCAAGTGGTGGTCAACAATAAATTATCAGTGACATTCCTACTTGGTCAAGGCACCCATCAGGGTTGCCCACTTTCACCACTTCTCTTCGACCTTGCCCTGGAACCATTGGCAGCCTGGATCCAACGGGATCCTATGATGCAAGGTCTGCGATGGTCCCCAGACTTAGAAGATCGCATCTCGCTTTAAGCGGATGACATTTTGCTCTATTTGGCTTACCCCACGAAATCCCTCATAGTAGTATTGGATATTCTAGCTGTGTTTGGCAGCTTCTCTGGTTTTACGGTCAACTGGAATAAGTCCCTATTGTTCGCTCTCCAGGGGGATCCACCCATCCCCGAGGGACTGCCCAATACAAATAAACACTATGGGCTTTAAATATTTGGGAATTGTTATCTCTCTTGATCCTATGGTCCGTTACGCTCAAAACCTTCTTCCGCCCCGCGTAAGCTTAAAACAGACATTGCCAGCTGGAAATTCACCCCCCTCTTACTCCTGGGCAGAGCCGCCCTATTCAAAATGATGTCTTTGCGTAGGTTCCTCTACGCATTACAGAACACTCTAGACCCTGTACCGACACACTACTTTAAAGAAGTTGAACGTCTCCAGAGGGACTTGTGGGATGGCAAACCCTGCAGCGCCCTCAATAAATTGACACTAAACTGGTACGATGGGGGCATTAGCCTCACAGGTATTAAAAAATATTCCTGGGCTGCACAATTAGCAGCCATCAATCATGGAACATACGGCCGTATTGATGATCCCGGCGAAGCCATGGATAGATGGCTTCTTCCCGGAAGCAACTATAACAGGGCATTATACTCATGACCCAAAAGGAACACCTTGACAGGCCCCACCAACCATGACGTCCGCATTTGGCATGATGCCACTAATTCTCTCGGATGGGGACAGAAATTGACTTTGGCCACCCCGCTTTGGGATTTTGAGAAGCTGGGCAGTCTATGGAAGTCAAAGGGGTTCGATAGGTGGGACCTGTAGGAGAGTAGGGTCTGCTTCCCATGGTCACCCCCACTTTTTGCTTTGCTTTTCTGCTTTTTGACTTAGAGGTGGCTGTGGGCCTGCTAATCAGACCCACAGCCCAGCTGCTCTCTCTCTAAATTCACACCATGTACTTTAGGTACATACATAATTGGATATTGGGTCACCTTGTGAGCCCCTGTATAGTGTACCCTAGGTACCCAGGGCATAGGTGCATCCAAGGTCTACCAGGGGCTGCAGCATGTATTATGCCACCCCTGGCTGGCCCTCCACATTGACACAACTGGCTGATCACTCAGCTGGGGCAAGGTGGTGTAATCACCCTTTGCTTTAGATATAGTATACCTATATCTAACCTGCATATAAACACATAGTGACCTATAAGTCACTCCTATGGCAGGCCTTAACAATCCTGGAGGCAGAGTGCTTGGTAACATGTGAGATGGCGCTCTAGCATGAGCTGAGCCTGTCTGCAGCTTTCGGAACCATGTCCTTATAGCTGTTCTATGATATCGCCATACCATATACTCTTAAGTGCATTGTAATCCTCGCGATTATTGCTAACTTTGGTTTGGCTTTATCGAAACATGTCGTGTAAGGTGTCAAACACTTTGGAATGCTACCCCCTCGCCAATTCTGGTGACGGGGGTAGCATTCCACCCTTCTAGAGGGAGAAGACATGTTAAACTTACGATACCTGGTTAAAGTTAACCAGAGCCCCAGCATCACAAAATGGACGCTGCTGTCACCGACACAAGTCTGACCTCCTGCTGCTGGGAGTCCTTCCAGCGACGGAGGCTTGGGCAATAGGTTTCCTGCCTTGGGAGGTGATAGCACCACCCCAGACAGGACTTAGTGTATTGGGACAGGGAGGGCTGAAAGAAAAGAGACACTGCCTGGGGCACACAAGGTGTCCCATGCATAGCCCGGTTCAAAGCAGTTGCTGGGGCACTCCAGCCCCAGCTCTGGCGCGAAACTGGACAAAGGAAAGGGGGTGTAACCACCCCCCTTCCTGGTCTCACCCATAGGAGGGACCTAGCAGGTAATCCAGCCCCCTAGATTAGTATATAGGTGGAAGCTGAGTCCTGAGACTTTAGATTAATCCTGACTGAAACCTGAAACGAAACTCTGGACCTTCGACGTTCTACTTGAAGATAGAAGACTGAAGAATCTCCCTTGTGGCCAAGGAGTGACCACCCTGTGCAAACAGGCACCATCAGCAATCAACGGCTTGCTTTGTCGACGTTCCCGCCGGAACCCTGGCACAGAGCCTGACAAGACCCAGACTTCCAGTCTTCTTCGACCCTGATCCTCGACCACAGCAAAGCTGAGACCCGTGGAGGCGACAAGAGACGTGGGACCGGACCTCTTGAAAAGCCTGCAAATTGCTACTTGTGCAGCTTCCGAGGCACCCTCGAATTTGTGCATTGGGGATTGAGAAGCCCCAACCCCGAGCACCATCTGCTCTGAAGATCAGCCCTCCACGCTCCACGAGATTGGCGTGGGGCCCTTAAGCATGAACTAACGCGAGTACTCCGGTGCTCCTGTGGGTAGTGACTGTCCATGTTTTTAGTTGCTTCCTCCTAGCTTCATCGGAAGTGTCCTAAATCCGCTAACTTCTGAATTCTAAGTTCCCATTGACTTCTATGGTAACGCGCGCACATGTAAAGACACTGCACGCACCTCACATGGGCATCCTACTGGTAGTCTAGTGTAGCCCCAGCGATGCCCTAGGCCTACTCCTTGTTCGTGACGTGGTCCTTATACCACTATTTTAGTATATGGTTTTCGTGGCCCCTAGGCCATAACTGTATTTTGTACAACTTAACGTGTGCTCTTTAAGTTTCTTGTATTGTGCTTAGACCTCTGAACTCATAAAGAGTGCAGAGGGTTACCCTGAACGAAAAGATTTTGTGGGGGCATCATCAAGAGAAATCCCAACTAAAACTGGCCCAACTAGGTGGAGGAATCATTAGGCTTATAAGCAAAAATAAATCCTCCTCCAAACCGGTTGGACCACCTTTAGAGATCTATAGAGCACAGGCTAGGGGTGCGGCCATGTACGGAAGTGAGCTCTGGGGCCACGCATGTAAATGTGATTTAGTGGCAACAGAGAGCAAATTTATCAGGCAGCTATTAGTACTCCCCCCTAGCACCCCTCTGTTGCCAATGAGGCTTGACTTGGGTCTGAGACCTCTTGATGAAGACCTGGGCCTACGGCCTCTAACCTTCTGGCGTAGGATATGGTCCGTACCAGAGTTACTCAACTATAGGTTAAAATTGCAGGAAATCCTTACTCTCCCAAACGCTGGGAAAATCCCCTGGTTGAGCTACATAAAAAAAGTACTGGGGCGAATAGGATTACCTACTTTATGGTCCGATCCATTGTCATCATGCCCCAGGGTTTCACGGAAGCGGTTGGCCACTTTATATCATGAAAGTAAATTTGTTGCACATACACAAGGTTCTGACCTGGGCACCCTAACTGAATCATTCCTAATGGCTAAGGACATTTATAAGTTCGAAACAGCACTAGATGTTATATTCCCAATAGCCATCAGGAAACTGTACCTACAGTGGAGGTACGGCAGTCTGCCGATTTGAGCTTATACCAGTAAATGGTCTGAGTCCGCGCCGAGCCCTGCCCAGGGTGTAAAACAGAGCAGGAAACCGATTTGCACATACTGTTCTTTTGCCACGCTTATGTGCAGCCTAGGAGATAATGGATTGTCCCGGTGTGTAAAAACCTGGGGTTTTCGCATTGTCTACAGGCATACAGGGTCTTCAAAACTGACTTATCTGGTTTTATTGTATTTGCCATATCCAAATATCTGGGAATTGTCTGGAACAAGAGAAGACACCTGTTAACTGGGGATGTATGACAAACCTTAAATTGTAAACATTGTTTCTATGAAGGAGGTTGGCCCTTGTTGTATAAATTTGTTTTTTAAATGCTTTTATCCTTCTATTTCTAACTGTTCTTAATGCAATGTTTCTTGTATCTTTTATGGCAACACGTTGCCGAAATAAAGATGATAATGAATGAATGCAGAGGGTATGTGTTAGAATAAATACATTCTACTTTTTATATATACCTTGTGTGGTGTCCTTTCATTTGGTATTCAAGGGATTGTACTTGGTAAAACAGCTGGCTTCACATGCCCTCTGAAGTTTTAGCCTAAGACTACTTTGTCCATGCTACCACTAGGATAGCTGGTCTATAAGGTTGACTTTACAACCATCACCATAAGGGATTGCTTGGACTGATACAAGGTGCCACTAGAACTAGTGACATCATATATCAGGCCAACTTCTCACATTGGTGTGCAGCGGTTGGGATTTGAGCTTACTGTTGTTTTACCATTACAATCTTGAGATATCATTTGAAAGATCACATTTAGGTACTGTAAGGTACATATAAAACACGGCTTAAAATACTTAAGTTCTACTGAACTGAGCTGTTGTAGATTAAAGGGCCTAGCACACCCTGACTACAACTCCTAGGGAGGTTGAGTAGATACACTTAGTGTAGGTAGGTGCACACACCACACCTCACTAGATCATGTCTCTGAGAGTAGACCAAAGTGGTTCTCTCCCAGCAGAGGTAGATCCTTTAAGGATACCTTCCAGATATGATACCCTAACTTTCCAAGAATGAAGGTACTTGTGCACTTCTGGAAAGTTAAAACAGGGTTCAACCCCTACCCTCAAGTACAAGATAGAGCTCATGGAAGACTATGATGCTCAGAAAGCCTCTAGCACAGGCCCCTCAGGTTCTGCAGATGAGGGCCTACCCTCAACAGATGATACCACTGACCCCACTACTCAATATGAGGAGGATGAGGAGGAGGAGGAGAATTCTGGGGATGATGTAGCTAGCCAGGTCCAAGTTAGGAGACTTAGCCAGGCTAACCTAAGCCTACATGGAAGTCAGCATGGGATAGCCCCATACAGACCCCCATGTGGACTTAACCAGAGGTACAGGAGAGGAAGATCCCACTCAGGGGAATCTATCCACTCCCATGGTTCACATGGCTCTAATGCCTCTGCTCAGAGGAGAATGACTTCACCTCAGAGAAGAGAACATCAGGCCAGAATGAAAGAAGGATTGAGAGGGAAGAACTTGCCCTCGCCAAAGAGAGACTTGCTCTTGTAAGAGAGCAAATGTTAAGTGGGTTAGAACCCACTGGTGGCAGCAATATCCTTACGGATAAAGACAGGTCCTATGACAATAGAAACCTGAGCAAGATAGTCCCTCCCTACAAGTGTGGGGATGACATCCACAAATGGATAACTGCTTTGGAGAGGGCCTGCAAAGTACAGCAGGTACCTCTTGTGGCTCTCCTTTTCAGAAAAAGGTAGAGATAAGCTCCTCACAGTTAGTGATGAGGATGCTGACAATTACCCTGTCCTGAAGAGTGCTCAGATTGATGGGTTTGGCCTAACCACTGAACAATACAGGTTGTTGTTCAGAGATACCCAGAAGACACAGACTCAGGACTGGACTGAATTTGCTGATTGTGCCACTAAGGCTCTGGAAGGCTGGTTATTGGGAAGTAAAGTTAAGGACTATACAGGATTGTATAATTTGATCATGAGAGAGCAAATACTTAACAATTGTCAGAACCAGTTATTGCATCAACACCTGATTGACTCTGATCTGACCTCTCCCCAAGAATTGGGAAAGAAGGCAGACAGGTGGGTCAGAACCAGGGTTAAGCAGAAAAACCAGAACCAGGGCGGTGATCAGAAAAAGGCAGACCGGAAGGTTAATGAGCAGAAACAAAAAGACCAGAAGTCTTCACCAGGCCCCCAAAAACCTCAGGGGGAGGGGGTTCCAAAAGCAACAAGAAGAAAGAAGGTCAAAAGAAACCTTGGTGCAACTTCTGTAAGTGTCTGGTTTAGTGAGTGCACCAAAAAGGAGACAGCTCCAACCACCATTGCCCCTAAGGCATCCGTTCCCCCTAGTCCAGCTGTTAGTGGTGGTTCCCAGCAAAAGGGTGTAGTAGGGTTGACCCTGGGAACTGAGATGGATTCTGGCCTAGTCAGAATACCAACTCAGGCTGTTCTTGTCTGTGATGGGGACATAACAATGTCCTCTACTGTAAGTCCCAGTAATCTGAGCAAGTACAGACAGACACTTTTGATTAACAATAAGATGGCTCAGGCCTACAGGGACACATGTGCCAGTGTCACTATGGTGACACCTGACTTTGTGGACCCTGGACAGATCATGCTAGGTGAGAACTACCGAGTGACCAATGCTAGCAATGCCACTACCTCCCATAGTGTGGCAATTGTTAACTTCTCCTGGGGAGGGGTAACTGGCCTCAAAAGAGTTGTTGTGAGTTCAGACCTTCCTGTAGAATGCCTGTTGGGAAATAATCTTGAAACCTCAGTTTGGTCTGAGGTGGAATATAGGACCCATGCAGAAATGCTGGAAATATCCGCACATGTCCTTGCTGTGACCAGGTCACAGGCCAAAAAGTGCATAACTGAACAGGTGCTGGATCCTGGAACAATGGACCAGACACCATCCAAGAAGAAGAGCAGTAGGGTTAAGGCAGTGCCTTCCCCCTTGCCTCAAGTTGAGGATCAGCCCTCCCAGGAGTATGATTCTGAGATCCAAGAAGGAACTGTCCTAGAAGAACTTGAACCTGATCAGGTTGAGTTTCTTGGGACAGGGGGACCTTCAAGGGTAGATCTGAGGCAGGCACCGTTAGACTGCCCCTCTCTTGAACCCCTCAGACAGCAGGCTGTTGCTGAGGCTGCTGGGAATGCTCAAGGTACCCATAGAGTCTATTGGGATGAAGGGCTGCTGTACTCCGAAAGTAGAGACCCCAAGCCTGGTGCTTTCAGGATGTTGGTTATACCTTTGAGTTTCATAGGTTTCCTTCTTACCTTAGCCCATGATATTCCCTTAGCAGGACACTTGGGCCAGAACAAGACTTGGGACAGGCTTGTCCCTCACTTTCACTGGCCCCATATGTCAGAAGATACAAAGGAGTTTTGCTGCTCCTGTGTCACCTGCCAAGCCGGTGGCAAATCAGGTGGCACTACAAATGCCCCCCTTATACCACTACCTGTGGTGGGGGTTCCCTTTGAGAGAGTGGGGATAGACCTTGTTGGACCAATGGACCCCCAAACTGCATCTGGGCACAGATTTATACTGGTGGTAGTGGATCATGCCACCAGGTATCCAGAGGCTATTCCCCTGAGGACCACAACAGCACCTGTTGTGGCAAGGGCCCTACTTGGAGTGTTCTCCAGTGTGGGGTTTCCAAAGGAGGTTGTTTCTGACAGAGGTGCAAACTTCATGTCAGGATACTTGACTGCAATGTGGAAGGAGTGTGGTGTAAACTATAAGTTTATCACACCCTATCACCCACAGTACAATGGGCTTGTGGAGAGATTCAACAAGACCCTCAAAGGGATGATAAAAGGTTTACCAGAAAAGCTTAGGCGAGGATGGGACATCCTTTTACCCTGCCTTCTGTTCGCCTACAGAGAGGTCCCACAAAAGGGGGTTGGCTACAGCCCTTTTGAGCTTTTGTTTGGGCATCCTGTAAGGGGACCCCTATGTCTTGTGAAGGAAGGATGGGAGTTACCTCTCAAAAAGCCTAATCTAGACATAGTGGACTATGTACTTGGTCTCCGCTCCAGGATGGCTGAGTATATGAAGAAGGCTTCCAAAAACCTGGAGGCAAGCCAAGAACTCTAAAAAGCTTGGCATGACCAAAAGGCTGTACTGACTGTATATCAGGCAGGACAGAACGTGTGGGTGCTGGAGCCAGTGGCCCCAGCAGCACTCCAAGACAAATGGTCTGGGCCCCACACAATTGTTGAGCAAACGGGAGAAGTCACCTACTTGGTGGACCTTGGGACTCTCAGAAGCCCCCACAGGGTGCTTCATGTCAACAGACTGAAGGCATATGTTGACAGGGCAGACATGGGCTTGCTCATGGCTACAGATGAGGGGCAGGAGGAAGAGAGTGGCCCTCTCCCAGACCTGCTTACACAGAACCCTGATGATGGTTCAGTAGATGGTGTGGTCTTTGCTGACAGCCTCTCTGAACATCAGCAACAGGACTGCAGACAAGTTCTACAGTCCTTCAGACATATGTTCTCTCTGACCCCAAGTCAGACAAGCTGGTGAACCCATGAGGTGGACACTGGTGACAGTCTGCCTGTGAAGAGTAAAATCTACAGGCAACCTGACCATGTCAGGGACTGCATAAAGACAGAAGTACAAAAGATGTTGGAACTGGGAGTCATTGAGCCCTCAGAGAGCCCCTGGGCCAGCCCAGTAGTCCTTGTGCCAAAGCCTCACACCCAAGATGGTAAGAGAGAGATGAGGTTTTGTGTGGACTACAGATGTCTCAACGCTGTCACTAGGACAGATGCCCATCCAATACCTAGGGCAGATGAGCTCATTGATAGACTGGCTTCTGCCAAGTTCTTGAGCACATTTGACCTAACAGCAGGCTACTGGCAAATCAGACTATCTGAGGATGCAAAAGCCAAAACTGTCTTTTCAACCCCAGGAGGACATTATCAATTTGTGGTAATGCCCTTTGGCTTGAAAAATGCACCTGCCACTTTCCAAAGGTTGGTGAATCAAGTCCTCACAGGCCTGGATGATTATTGTGTAGCTTATCTAGATGATAGTGCTGTCTTTAGCTCCACCTGGGAAGATCACCCGGTCCACCTGAGGAATGCTTTAAAGGCACTGCAAAAGGCAGGACTCACTATCAAGGCCACTAAGTGCCAGATAGGGCAGAGCAAGGTTGTGTACCTGGGCCACCTTGTAGGTGAGAGTCAGGTTCAACCACTGGAGAGCAAGTTCCAGACCATCAGAGACTGGACTCCTCCAACCACCCAGACACGGGTCAGAGCTTTCTTGGGCCTGTCTGGTTGCTACAGGAAATTAGTTAAGAACTATGGGTCCATTGTGACACCACTTAAGGATTTGACCTCAAAGAAGATGCCAAAAAACGTTCAGTGGACAGTTAGCTGTCAAAAGGCATTTGATGACCTGAAGCAGACCATGTGCACTGCACCTATTCTAAAAAGTCCAGATTACTCCAAAGAGTTCATAGTCCAAACAGATGCTTCTGAGTAGGGTGTGGGAGCTGTACTTTCACAACTGAATATAGATGGTCAAGACCAGCCCATTGCTTTCATAAGCAGAAGGCTGATCCCTAGAGAGAAACGTTGGTCAGCTATTGAGAGGAAGGCCTTTGCTGTGGTTTGGGCCCTGAAGAAGCTGAGGCCATACTTGTTTGGTACTTTCATCAAGATTCAGACCGACCATAAGCCCCTCCTAGGGCTAAATCAGATGAAGGGTGAACATCCCAAACTACTTAGGTGGTCCATTTCCCTACAGGGGATGGACTTTACAGTGGAACATAGACCTGGGACTGACCATGCCAATGCAGATGAACTCTCCAGATATTTCCACTTAGAACATGAAGACTCAACTGGTGAAGGTTAGTTTAATGTCCCTACGTTTGGGGGGGTTGAGTAGGAGAGTAGGGTCTGCTTCCTATGGTCACCCCCACTTTTTGCTTTGTTTTACTGGTTTTTCGACTTAGATGTGGCTGTGGGCCTGCTAATCAGACCCACAGCCCAGCTGCTCTCTCTCTAAATTCACACCATGTACTTTAGGTACATACATAATTGGATATTGGGTCACCTTGTGAGCCCCTGTATAGTGTACCCTAGGTACCCAGGGCATAGGTGCATCCAAGGCCTACCAGGGGCTGCAGCATGTATTATGCCACCCCTGGCTGGCCCTCCACATTGACACAACTGGCTGATCACTCAGCTGGGGCAAGGTGGTGTAATCACCCTTGGCTTTCGATTTAGTATACCTATATCTAACCTGCATATAGACAAATAGGAACCTATAAGTCACTCCTATGGCAGGCCTTAACAATCCTGGAGGGAGAGTGCTTGGTGACATGTGAGATGGTGCTCTAGCATGAGCTGAGCCTGTCTGCAGCTTTCGGAACCATGTCCTTATAGCTGTTCTATGATATCGTCATACCATATACTCTTAAGTGCATTATGATCCTCGTGGCTATTGCTAACTTTGGTTTGGCTTTATCGAAACATGTTGTGTTAGGTGTCAAACACTTTGGAATACTACCCCCTCGCCAATTCTGGCAACGGGGGTAGCATTCCACCCTTCTAGAGGGAGAAGACATGTTAAACTTACGATACCCGGTTAAAGTTAACCAGAGCCCCAGCATCACAAAATGGACGCTGCTGACACAGACACAAGTCTGACCTCCTGCTGCTGGGAGTCCTTCCAGCCAGGGAGGCTTGGACAATAGGTTTCCTGCCTTGGGAGGTGCTAGCACCACCCCAGACAGGACTTAGTGTATTGGGACAGGGAGGGCTGAAAGAAACAAGACACTGCCTGGGGCACACAAGGTGTCCCATGCATAGCCCGGTTCAAACCAGTTGCTGGGGAACTCCAGCCCCAGCTCTGGCGCGAAACTGGACAAAGGAAAGGGGGTGTAACCACCCCTTCCTGGTCCCACCCATAGGAGGGACCTAGCAGGTAATCCAGCCCCCTAGATTAGTATATAGGTGGAAGCTGAGTCCTGAGACTTTAGATTAATCCTGACTGAAACCTGAAACGAAACTCTGGACCTTCGACGTTCTACTTGAAGATTGAAGACTGAAGAATCTCCCTTGTGGCTAAGGAGTGACCACCCTGTGCAAACAGGCACCATCAGCAATCAACGGCTTGCTTTGTCGACGTTCCCGCCGGAACCCGAGCACAGAGCCTGACAAGACCCAGACTTCCAGACTTCTTCGACCCTGATCCACGACCACAGCAAAGCTGAGACCCGTGGAGGCGACGAGAGACGTGGGACCGGACCTCTTGAAAAGCCTGCAAATTGCTACATGTGCAGCTTCTGAGGCACCCTCGAAGTTGTGCATTGGGGATTGAGAAGCCCCAACTCCGAGCACCATCTGCACTGAAGATCAGCCCTCCACCCTCCACGAGATCGGCGTGGGGCCCTTCTGCATTTTGCCTGCTAGACGTGTTGTCCGGGTACTGGCCCGCTGGCTAGTAGCCTCTGTGACAACCAACCTTTGAATTCCTGCTGCTGGTCTGGTTGCCCCAGACTGGCCCCTGCTTCCCTGTGAAAGAGAAGCCCCTCAGACCTTGATGGTCTGCATCAGAAGCCATCTTCGATTCCTGCGAGGGTTGCCTTTGCCAAGGCCTTTTGACTCCAATCCGGAAGTCGACTCCTCCATCAGCGAGATTGTTCGTGGGACAGTCCGTATCCAGCTCCTGGTCGTCTTCGACGCCCCCTGGTCCACGTGGCTGCAGAGACAAGCTTCAAGACATCACCTGATTGCTCCTCGACATCGCCTGGTTCCTTCCTGGTTCCACGCGGTCACTGGCTAGTGACCCAGACTCTGTCCCCTCTGCTTTCAGGTACTCTTCATCCTCGATCCACCCTTGGATCCACCCGGACATCTTCCTCCTAGTCGCCTGCAGCCTCTTTCTCCAGGTCTCAATAGGATCCGGCTACGAAACGCGACACATCTTGACACCTATGCCCCCGTCTCCCGTGGGTGAGGTAACGCGAGTACTCCGGTGCTCCTGTGGGTATTGACTATCCAAGTGTCCATGTTTTTAGTTGCTTCCTCTTAGCTTCACCGGAAGTGTCCTACATCTTCTTACTTCTGATTTCTAAGTTCCCATTGACTTCTTTGGTAACGCGCATACGTGGAAAAGACACTGCACGCCCCGCCCATGGGCCTCCTACTTCCTAACTACTGGTAGTCTAGTGTATCCCCAGTGATTCCCTAGGCCCTAGGCCTACTCCTTGTTCGTGATGTGGTGCTTATACCACTATTTTAGTATAAGGTTTTCGTGGCCCCTAGGCCACAACTGTATTTTGTGCAACTTATCGTATGCTCTTTAAGTTTTTTGTATTGTGCTTAGACTTCTGACCTCATAAAGAGTGCAGAGGGTATGTGTTAGAATAAATACATTCTAATTTTTATATATACCTTGTGTGCTGTCCTTTTATTTGGTATTCAAGGGGTTGTACTTGGTAAAACAGCTGGCTTCACATGCCCTCTGAAGTTTTAGCCTTTAGACTGCTTTGTCCATTCTACCACTAGGATAGCGGATCTATAAGGTTGCCTTTACAACCATCACCATAAGGGATTGCTTGGACTGATACAAGGTGCCACTAGAACTAGTGACATCATATACCAGGCCCACTTCTCACAGGACCTTATTGGCATTTCCCATATTAAAGACATTTGAAGAGAGGCAGGGGTCAAATCCTTCCACACACTATAGACTGAATACAAGCTGGCAGGCACCAAATGTTTCTGATGTACACAGATCTTGCATTCACTCCTGACTCATCTTCTTAAGCGGACCTCACTTCCCAAAGCCTCACCCTTAGACGACAGAATTTTGGATGCTCACCTGCCTGAAAAAACTATCTCCTTAATATACAAGAAACTAATTAATAACATGGCAGATCCCCTCCAATCACTGGGGGAGAAGTGGAGGCGAGATGGGGTTGAAATAGATGACGAGGACTGGCAAGAGGCTGTGTCCTCCCCTAGAGTGGTTGCCATTCCAAGGCGCCTCAGGTTGGTGCAGCTTAAAATCTTCCATAGACTATATATCACTGGGCCCCGATTGGTGCTTATGGGAAGATCCGATAAAGGAGAATGTAAGTGGCGCTGTGGCCATATGGGGACATTCATGCATATCACCTGGGAGTGTAACTATATCAGCTCCTACTGGAGCTAGGTCCATGACACAATCAACGTGGGGCTACAGGTCCAACTTCGCCCAGAGGTGCTTAGGTGCCTCTTGAATATATGGAAACCCACGGACCTGAACACTCATCAGACTCAGTGGGTTACACTAGGGTTCATGATTGCTAAAAGAAACCTCGCACAATTATGGGGAGCAGCCCAATCGCCCACACTTGAAGCCTGGGAAAGAGACCTTGATTTGTGTATGTATAGAGAGAAAACAGGGTACTCGGCCAGGGGATGCCCCAAAAAGAGGTCCTGTATATGGAGTCCCTGGAATACATACCGTGGAGAGATGTGTGTGCCGCCCCGATGTGCTGAACAAGATGACTCCCTAATGCCGTAGCATTCCCCTCTTATACAATGCAATGATATGAAAATTCTCCTCCTGTGCCTCTCTACAATGTATAATTTGATTGATACCTCTGTATTGTTTATTGAAACCGATGTATGTTTAATAAAATGATGTATAAAAAAAAAGTATTTAAATCATTTTAAATTAGTCTTTAAAAAATGTAAAAGGTTGATGTTTGAATTGCCACACGGGCAAAAAGTACAATTTGTCCATTCATAGAAGTTGCTTTACTAGAAGCAGAAGAAGGCCATGTCTTTTTCAGTGAAAGTGTCAATGTAGGAAATGTTCCAAATGTTGTTTGTTTATTTATGAGAAAAAGAAGAAGCCAAATTCTTTCCCAGCAAAAGATGAGCCAATTTTAGATTAAGTGTCCTGGCTTGGAGATGCAACAATATCGGTGTTTGCTACTGCAGATGACAAGTCTAATACCTTGCAGAGTATGTCAATCGCACATAGATGATATTCCGTACTGCCAACAGCCGGTGCTAGGGCAGCTTGTGCGGTAGTTGATACCAGAGTGCCTGTGGAGGAGGCAACACCTAACCCAGCAGGAGCAAACGGCACCTGTGGGTTCTCGAGGAATGCAGCCATCAGTATAGGAATACGCTGGGGACAACGCAGAGCACGGGCTTTTATGGGGTCCAGCATAGCATCCATGTCCGAAGGCGTAGCTGATGAAAGTGTCAGAGATCCCACACACATTCTTCTCCTTAGAACAGGCATCGAAGAACATGTAAGATGCAGTCCATCCAGACTGGTCTAAATAACACGAACCAAGAGGCGCTCAGTTCCCGCAGGTGAGGTATGCCCAGATGTTGCACCAAGCGTTCACGGTATTTCCGCTCCAGGAGCGCTTTTGTCATCTCTTTCGTGATTGGGCCGTCCATTGCATAGCAGTAATGGGACAATCAGGATTCCTGCAATTAATGCCAGGATAAGCAGAAGACCTCCGAAAATGCTTCCAAATCAGAGTGTATAAAATATTGGATAACTCAGAGGACTCTCTGAAAGGTGCTTAAGAGTCCTGACCCTATTGTCTTAAATAGGTGTCCAATACTATGTGCTGGTCTTGGTATAAGACAGAAGTTCCATGCGGCAAACCATCCACAGTCAGCGGAACAGAAAGTCAGGATTCCATGTGAGAATCTCATTTCTGCAGAGAAAATCCTTTGTATCTCTTATGTAACTCGGCAACTGGCTTACAAAGTCACGTAAGAAAAAATCGACGTACTTGGAAATGTGTTCACTTACACTACCTATGGAGGACACAATCGGGGGTCCCGGAGGTTTGGTGTTATGTTTGTGTAGCTTAGGTAGCAAGTATAGAATGGGGAGTTTAGGGTAATGTCTTTTTAAGTAGCAATACTCCTCCCACTCCAGTAGGCCTTTGTCTTTCTATGTTATAAGTTTGTCCCAGATTTCAGTGATGCTTTGATTATAAATCTGAGTTGTCACAGGTATATAGAAATTAGTGTAACTCAGTTGGCGTAAGGCCTCCATGATGTATTCTTCTCTCTCTAAAATAACGATATTGCCCCCTTTTCGGCTGGGCGAATCACTATTGTTGTGTCTTTATAAAGTGATTTGAGAGCTTGTCGTTGTGTGTGAGAAAGGTTGTTATTAGTCCTGTTGTTTCACAGAAGGTGAAAAAAATAATCACCAAGAATAATCACCAAGTACTGGGACATCCTCAAAACTGATGGGATTTTGGGAACTATCATACCCAATAGACCTAGCATCACTTATAGACTTAATAAGAACTTACGTGATTTGGTGGTCAGGAATGACATCACTGAATATCCCAGTAGCACATAACATGGTCTAGTGGGCTTTTTTCCATGCGGCCACTGCAAAGCCTGTAAGAACAGCAAATACAAAGGCACTGTGGAATACAAGGGAATCCCCAGGAAACTCACTCAATTCCTAACATGTGGCACAAGTTTTGTCATTTACGCCATTGAATGTACATGTAAACTGTGGTACATAGGTAGCACTACCTGTGCTGCGAAAAAAAGAATCCTCGAACATCTCAGGGCTATAACCAACCATGACCCCAAGTACCCAGTTGCGAGACATTTTGAAGAATGCCATTTTTCCAACACTGCAGACCTCATTTACATGATTCTAGAACACATTCCCAGACATCCAAGGGGGGGACAGAGTCCTATCCCTCAGACAACGGGAATCGAGTTACAAAATTGATTTCCAATCCAAAACCCCGGGGGGGCTGAACATGGATGAGGAATTGGAAATACATTTAAGAGAGGGATCATAACTACTATGTTTGCATTGGGTCCTATGGTTTCACTGCTATAATTGTACACAATAAGTATTTATCTACCATCCAATATGTACAGTGCATTACGTAATAATCACACACAATTGTGTGTTTGTTCTTTTAATAACTCTTTTTAACTTTTTGTTTTCTCTGTTTCTCTTTTAAGGAGGAATGGAAGGGGCCCTTTCACAAGTATTCACCTCACGGGCGCACCTAACCTTTGCACTCCGATTACTAAATCACGTATGTCACTTATGAATTTTTCACTGATAGATCTATAAGCTACTTTGGTCTAGCGGCACTTGCCAATAGTGGACTCTGTGTCTCTTTCGCAGTCAAAGGCTAAGTGGATACACCCAATACATCTGATAATAACAATCTCTTGAAATGCATGAATGAGCTGGTTATGAACAGAAGTGAGGCACTGGCAAATCAACTTCTATTGGGTAAAATCTGTTGGGCTTGGAATTTATATGCTCAGACTGGGAAATTGCACACAACTCGGTCATTTCATACTAAGACGTACTATACGTGACTATGTCTTTATTCCCATTTATTTGAAACACGACAAGTGTATAATGATGCACTTTGTTTCCTTGCTTTTACCAGCTGTAAACTATTTCTGCCAGCATATCACTATTAATTTGCATTAGCATTTATTGCACTATGTGAGGACATTTCATCTATCTTCTTTTATTTATTTTCATGCTTCATGTATCATTAAACATCAATATTCATGGCAGTAACTGTGCTAGCTTAAGATGGCCGCCATTGTGGTGACACGATTAGTCCTTTGTCAATGTTTATGAAAAACGTTATCAGTGTGGGTTTGTTTTCAACACGTCTACACGTAAACAAGCTGCAAGGCGAAACGCGTTGTGTGGATTAAAAAACCTGTGAACTTTGAATCGTGGTATTTTCCTCATTTCCTGAGAGCGCATGATATACTTTTGAAAGGACTTTGGATATATATATATATAAAATACACATATATATAAAATACACATATATATAAAATACACACATATATATATATATATATGTGTGTGTGTGTGTATTTTATATATATATGTATATATTTTATGTATATGTATTTCTTACTACTATTTTATGTACCATGGGACTCCCACTTCGACGACGGGGAATTATTCAAGCATGTGAATCTATGACAGACACCCCTAATACTGGAGAAGTGTACTTGACCAAGCCTCCGGCACCCGAGGGATGGAGTTGGCAGAGGGGGGCACATCTCCTCTTCAATTAAAGGTTTCCCACCTGTCCTGCCGCCAAAAAGGGGTTGAGGACAGGATGGAGGCCAGCTCCTTTGAACAGGAGAGGCTGGGGTTGCATTACAAAGGAGGCAAGACCTTTGAAGCTCCCCACCACGGGATGGCTCTTCCTGTCCAGGGGAGACGTGAACACCTACACCGTGGAAAGCCATTGTTCTCAGCCTCAGAGTGCGCAGGCACTCTCCCCCGAGGTGATAACACACTCTGGTGGTAGCAGCCTGGCGCAGGCCAGTCAATGACTAGAGTAAAGATTGGTAGGTTTCAGGGGACTCCTCTAAGGGGCGCTCTGTGTGCAATTTTTAATAAAATCGACACTGGAATCAGCACACGTTTATTATGTTGAGATGATTGGTGCCAAACATCACATATTTCAGTGAAGCCCTCATGGAGCTGGGGAACTCATAATGACGAGTGTCCAGCCTATGTACTTGCTATGGGGATAGCATGTGGTGCAGCAGCCAGAGCTGTTGACTCGGGGCACCCATCAATGACGAGGCAACCTTCGACGAGGCATCTGTCGACAAAGCAGGTAAAGCCTTGAGAGCCATCGACCGTCTCATCAGCGAGGAGACAGTTCTCTTTTTCATCGACGACGAAGTGAGGGAGGTGGCAGACAAGCGAGGCTTCACCAACACCATGACAAACATCGACAGAGAGGACGCCGATGACATAATCATTGTAGGTTGAGGAGAAGAGAAGGTGGGAGTTGTCATTGTAGCAGTGGCGACGGAAGACTTCGTCGACGAGGAACCCATTTTTTTAGGCAGATTTGTCTCAGGAAGAGAGACACCTGAGACTTAGAGGCAGATCTCGGAGGCGTAGAGGGCATAGGTAGTCCCTTAGACGGAGCAGAAGCCCTTTTTGAGGAAGAAGTCTGGCCTTCTTGAGTAGAGGTGGGGTCTTTCTTGAGCACCTTAGCCTTAGCAGATACCATCTCCGCCTCACAAGCCCTCTTATTAGTAGAGATGACAGTCCTGAGAGAGGAATCACTCTCAACCTGTGATAAAGGATTATCCTTGGTGTTGAGTTTCTGTAAGCACAGAAGCAGACGTCCCTCTCTGTCTCTTAAATTCTTTTGAGGAAAAGTCCTGCAGATTTTACAATCTCTCACCTGATGTTCAGGGTGGAGGCAGTAGATACACTTTTTGTGGGGGTCTTCGGAATGAAGCCGGAGTTTCCCACAAGACTCATAGTGTCTGATGAATGACCTCTTTGTAGTAGACAAAGCAGTGAAGATATTCTGAAGAGTTTCTGAAGAGAAAAGGTAGAGGTACTGAGCAGAGCTCAGGGAGACTCCCTTCACACGACGTGCGGTAGAACATCTGAGAGCCTGAGCCTCTGAGGAGAAGGTTCCAGAGGTTGCTGTCGCCTGATTGGCTGGAGTTTGTACCATATCTAATGACTTGGACAAGTTATTAAAGTGACAAGTTTTTTCCTATTAACGTCCATGTTACAATACTTCCTATTGCTCTTTTAGCTATGCTTTCGCTATATTGCTATTCTATGTACCGTGGGAATCCCACTTCGACGACGGGAAATGATTCAAGCATGTGAATCTATAAAAGATACCCCATTACTGGAGAACAGCAGATTTCTCACTACGGAAGCTCTTACCCAAGTTGCTTTAGCCTTAGTCATCTCTCACATTGACTACACTAACTCTTTACTTTGGCATTCCGGCATATCAATCTAAAAGACTGCAACCAGTTCCAAACCAGGCTGCTAGATTAATATATCACCAGCCAAGAATGCAGTATGTCACCCTCTTATGAAAAAGTTACATTGGCTTCTGGTGTCCAACGCAATGCATTCAAGTTGGGAGGCCTCCTCTTTAAAACGATCTATGGCAACTGCCCAGTGTCTGTATCTACTCGGGTCCAGAGATATATCCACATTCAGGATCTTAGGTCTTCCCATTTGAATCCCCTTTCTACTCCGTCCTTTAAACTCTAGAAATCGGGGGTCTAAGATTTGCGGTCCTGGCCCCTCAATTTTGAAATTCTCTCCCTCAGGACATTAGATTGATGATATCATATCCTCAATTTGAGAAACTCTTAAAGACCTGGCTCTTTCGCCAGGCTGATGAATGATTCACTTAGCGCACGCTTTTATAAGTATTTTTAACATAACATAACATTTAACATAGTCTAAACGGGACAACCTGGAAAGTCCATCTGCATTGGCAGATCCAGGTCTCTGTTTCACTTCAAAGTGTATTCCCTGTAGGGTGATGGACTACTTTAGCCGTTTGTGATTTTCTCCTTTTATTTGCATTAACCATCGGAGAGAAGTGTGGTCGGTTTGAACCAGGAAGTGAGAGCCAAACAGGTTTGACCTAAACTTCTCAAGGGACCAAACCACAGCAAAGGTGTCCATCTAAATGGCAGTTCAACGCTGTTCCCAGGGGATTAGCCTTCTACTGATGAAAGCCAGTGGCTGATCTTGACCGTGGTCTTGTTTTTGGGAAAGCACTGCTCCTATACCATGTTCAGAGGCATCAGTCTGCACAATGAATTGCTTGACATAATCTGCAGCTTTCAGAACAGCTGCAGAGCACATTGTTTCCTTCAGCGTGTCAAAGCCTTTAGACAGCTCGCAGTCTAGTTCACTATTTGTGGGCATTCTTTTGGAAGCCAGTTCTGTGAGGGGTGCCACAATGGTGCCATAATCCCTCACAAACCTCCTATAGTACCAGGGAAGCCAAGGAAGGCCCTCACTTGAGTCTGGGTAGTTGGAGCCACCCAGTCTAGAATGGTCTAGATCTTGGGTTGTAAGGGTTGAACCTGGCCTCCACCAACAAGGTGACCCAAGTATGCAACCTTTCCCTGCCCTATTTGGCACTTGAATGCCTTGATAATGAGGCCTGCACTTCTCAGAGCCTCCGGTACTTTCCTAAGGTCGATCAGGTGATCCTGCCAGGTGGAGCTAAAGACAGCAATGTTGTGTAGATGTGCTGTACTCAAGGATTTTAATCCAGCAAGGGCTTAGTTCACCAACCTTTGAAAAGTGGCAGAAGCATTTTTCAAACAAAGGGCATTACAGTGAACTGATAATACCCATCTGGGGTTGAAAATGCAGATATTTATTTTGCTCCTGCAGTCGTCGGACCTATCTGCCAGTACCCTAATGTGAGATCAAACATACTCAGATACTTGGCTGCTCCCAACCTGTCAATAAGTTCATCTGCCCATGGAATTTGGTATGCATCGCTTTTGGTCACAGCATTCACGCCCCAATAGTCCACACAAAACCTCATTTCTTTCTTACCATCCTGGCTATAAGGCTTGGGGATTAAGACAACCGGGCAGGTCCAGGGGCTCTCAGAAAGCTTTAGAACTCCCAATTCCAGCGTCATGCTTACTTCAGCTTTGATGCTCTCTTTCACATGTTCAGTCGGCCTGTATGTTTTCTTCTCAAAAGGTAGTCTTTCATCAGTGTCTACATCATGGATACACCAGCTAGTCTGGCGAGAGGTCAAAAAGAAGAGCTTAGTAAACTGATTCAAAACTTGTCTGCAATCAGTCTCCTGATGGGCTGGTAGGGAGTCTGACAAGACCACACCTTCCACTGACCCATCTTTTGGATTGCTGTACAGGTCAGGGACATGTTCACTCTTTGCCTTCTGATCCTCATCTGTAACCATGAGCATGATCACATCTGCCATGTCATAGTAGGGTGTAAGGCGGTTGACGTGGACGACCCTCTCGGGGTTCCTGTCAGAGCGAGGGTCTACCAGGTAGGTGACCCGCATTTTCTTTCTAGGATAGGGTAGGGTCCACTTCACTTACCTTGCAGACCCCTAGAAGCCACAGGCCCCAAAACCCACACTATCTGCCCTGGCTGGAACTCAACCATAGCAGCCTTTTGGCATTACCAGAGCTTCTGGAGCTCTAGGCTGTCCTCAATGTTTTTGCTTGCTTTTTCCACGTACTCATACATCCTGGAGCAAAAGCCAAGCACACAGTCCACTATATCTGCTAAGGTTCAACAATAGATTTCTACAATCCCTCCTTCACAAGGCACAGTGGTCCCAACAGGAAAACCAAACAGAAGCTAAAATAAGGAGGAGCCCACTCCCTTTTGTGGCCCTTCCAATAGGCAAAAAGCAGGCATGGAAGTAAGACATCCCTTCTTATTTTGAGTTTTTCAGGAAGTCCACCAATCATGCCCTTCATGGTCTTGTTAAATCTTTCAACAAGGTCATTACACATAGCAGAGTGGCTTTGGCCACACTCACCAGGACTTATTCAGAGGGGTATTGGAGGTCCCACATTTGGACCCCTAATATTATGCCGTTCAATTGCAACACGCAGCTCGATCGCTCAACACAGTCCCTAGTTGAGAAATGCGGCTCTTGGCGGGAATGGTGGATGCTGGTTGTCTTCCAGAGCTGTTAATGGAGGAATCAGGTACACCGAGAGATACTCCATATATTGTGCGGCAGACGGCCAGAGTATGTCAATGGTTTGTAGTGAGAGTACACCATTCTATAGGGAGCTCCCAATCTGGATATTAAAACCAATCAGGCAGATAGCACTCAGTATGTCCTTCCAGGCATGGAGGGAGAGGGATGCGAACAATAGGGTGAATTGTACCCAGATGAGACTTATCGCCTTTAAACATGCCTGCAAAGAGTTTGGTCTAAGCCAGGGGCAATTTTTACAACATGCGGGCTTGGCAGACACAACTAAGCACACCTGGCCAAGCTATCCGACAGCTCCGCCGCATACTCAAACCCTTGAGATACTGCTAACCTATGGAGCGTGTAGACACCTAATTATGCATCTTTACAGAACAATGTGATCAGATACAGTAGACACTACACACGGGCCCGAGAGGCCTGGAATTTAAACTTTGACATTCCAATGGAAGATCAAGACTGGTAGTGGGCCTGTGAACCAACATGCATGGTTTCTAGTAATGCTCATTTCCGAATGATACATTATAATTTTCTGCGAAGAACCTACTTAACGTCACAACACCTTTATCGAATGGTCGGGTCTTGCCCAGATATATTCTTGTGCTGCAACACTGTGGGGGCTGATTTCTTACATTAACCATGGTCCTGCAATGAAATACACTCCTTCTGGCAACTAGCTGTCGAAGAAATGGTGCATGCCACACAACTAAGTATTGAGCTGACACCCAAATGCTGTTTATTAGGCCTCTTTAGATGCCAGAAGGGCGCAAGATAACCTATACATTTGGTCAGTCGCCTATGGTACTGGCATGACGTAGAATTGCAATCACATGGCTGCCCCAGACTGCCCCAACGATTGCTCTCTGGCATAGAGATGGGCCTCTTCTTCTACGGCGGACGCTTCTATCTCGTCTTGGTCAGATTCTTCCCCGAAGATATCCAGAGTGTGTTGAATGCTTTGACGATGCCTCTCTCATCGAGCCTGATGATCGGGTAGAGTCCTCTTGGACAGAAACGACTTACCAGCGTCGCAGTCTTACTCCCTGTGCGCTGGAGAGAGGCACCAGTTACAAACTTTATGTAGGTCGGTCCGAGGGAACTTGGTGTGGCACCCAGGACAAAAATGGAATGGAGTCCGTTCCATTTGCAGATGGCTGGCCCTACTCAGCAAGGCCCGACGGTTGCCCACGAGGTTTTCTATTAGGGTGGATGCTCTCATCCATTGCAAAGACAATTGTCACTTGTTAGTTTGCTTGGCGTTTTGCTATTTTTGCATTAAATTTATGATAGATTTGTTGGCCTCCAGGTGTGTTGTGTTTTATTTTACATATCATAAGAGATGACGGTCCAGTATACACATTCTTCATATAAATCAACTCACAGTATACTGTTCTGGAGGTTCAGTCCCACAGACATTATCTCTAACTGAACGCAGGCATCCTAGGAAGAATGTGCTTTTCAAACGAGTTGCCCTCTGATGCGGCGTCCTCGCTATTGGATAAGTCAATATGTTCTGAATTTTAGGAGGGTTACCGTATCTGGTGCACTCTGTTAGATAGCGCTCCCCTCTGGTGGTAAGATGGTAATAGGCACCTTATCACCTATGCACGGTGCATGGCTTTGAGTTACAGAGCTCCTCACACTGTGGAGAAGATTAGGTCACATTTACCTATTTTCCCATTTTTCGTTCTGTGAAATGCCAAAAGATTGCTCCATGTCTACACAAGGCATGAAAACAGTTGACCTGAAGTATAGACCCAGCTTACCAGCAGGTCCATAGGTGATCGACACTTTCACACAGTGATAGGGGCCATTAGTTCCTCAATTTCTCTGCCACTGTTTTTAATCTCAACATGGACCAGGAAGATAACATTAACTATATTGTGGCAACTGGCCGATAGTTGATCTTATATTCAGACTTCACCAAACTCTCATCTTATGACACAACATCCTCTGTCCTACAATGCTCATCCGGCGTACTTAATAAAAGATCTGCGACAAAGTGCCCTCTTGTGGTGCCCACCAGGATGAAGCATGTCACCTTCAGGTGAGTGAACGCAACTTGTCTTAAAAGCACATGCTTCCCAGGGTTTCTGCGTTCAGTTACAGATGTCACTGGGACTGAACCTCCGGAACAGTATACTGTGATTTCACTGTTTTATTTTAACAAATGTACATAGCAGACATTGGCCCTTCCTTGTTTCACAAAAATGATTGGATAACTGCCTCGGAGCGCACTTCTTACAGACGAGTATGGGGTTATCATGTTGCTGCTACACGCTCCTTACCTGTGCGAGTTATCGGGAACGAGGCAGGGGCAGACCCAAACCAGCCACATGTGGAGATCAATGACAAATACTGAAGAATTAACAGAGCTTCCAAGCTGGTGACCATTACTTAATTGACCTTGAAAATAAAAGACACGTTTTTAGTATTCTGGTGACTCATGACCATAAAAAACAAAGGTTAAACATTCAATATTGTGTTAAATACTTAAAAAATGGAACTGGATGTGCTGAATCGGATGTTGCCCCAGGTCATGCGTGACACCTTCCACCACTATTGCTTATGGGACTTGTAGTTTTGTTTTTCTCATTAAAAGGATGGGCTCTAAAGTCCCAGTGTTCTAGCATGACACTGCTCTGCTTAGCAGTGAGATGACTGACAGTTCCCCAGCCCTTCCATTACTTGACCTACAGAGGCTCGTTGGCTGTTGCAACAACAAAGAAACTTTTATTGCAACTTCTGTCAACTGAAGAGATAAAACGCCTGGGCGTGTTTCATTAACTACTGACAAACATGAACAATCAAGAACATGAGTTTCTGGAAAAATATCAAGCACCCAATCAGAATCAGCCGACTTTCACACCCAGGAATTCTTGTGGCTTTGGAGAGGGTGAATTGCACGTGGTATAAGAGGAACACCACATGACTCAAAGCTCACTTCTCAGGGAGGTACTAAACTGCCAGCTTCATGGCACACTTAGCCAGCTCTTCACCTCCTCCTCCTCAAACTGTTGACCAGCTATCAGGGCAAATGAGCCTGCAGCAAAGCCTCGCTGGCTTGGTTCCACACCGGACCAGGCAAGGTGGTCAACTCCATACTCCTCCAAATCAGCAAGCACTCTGGTCGAGCCAGTTCTAACCCCACATGAATGTTCCCAATCACAACTATTTTAATGGTACTAAGTTATGTTTCTGTCAAATGATTGAGTCAAAAGTTGAAAGGTTTTACTATGAAGTGCTGAAAGAGAAATCATGAAGTTTTTCAATATTTCTGAGTCTGCCACAGTACACAGGAGCATTATTTCTCTACAGCAGCAAATCATGTATGAGCCCTGTAGAAAGCACATTTGAATGAAACATTGAATGCATTGCAGCCAAAAATCCATGCAACAACAGAGTGCAAGATAACTTGTTTTATTATTTCAGCAGAACGAAATGCCATACCTAATGTGTACATCATTTTAAAGACGGTGCCAGGAAATGTATGGTCAGTGTTGTTCTTCTGCCTGTTAAAAGACAATCTCCATTAATGTGTCAGGAAATAAAATACAATGAGAAATCCTACTCTATGGCAGGGTGCTGCCTGCTACTATATTGCAGGTTACTTCCAACATAATCTGATTTATACATACATACTCCAGGGTGCTGCCAGCTATCGGGTCTGCACACAGCAGACAGAAGCCACTCCGGAAGGAGGTAAGCTCTTCATTTCATCTTAAGCCCTTAGGTTACATTCACAGCTTGATGGGTCCGGAGAACTTTATCTGCACTCTAACTGCGCCGAACAGATAGACGTAGCCCATCATAGTCTGTGTTGTGTGCTGGGTGATGCCTGGCATCTTATTATCGTTGGCGGATGGATGAAGCTCTGATAGGAGCTACTACAAGAAGAGCAGAGAAACAGGACCACAGGTTGCCACAGAGCAACAACTGCCTAGAAGCTGAAGAAAGAACTCTGGAACAGCAAACCTCCTCCACCATGGAGATTTTGAAGGAAAAGCAAATGACGGTAATGAAATGCAAACTGCAGCATTAAGGTCACACACTACAACATCATTCCCTTTAAACCAAAGGTAACAGCCTACAAGAAAAAACTAAACAAAAAGCAACAAAACTAGAAAATTCATTTCCAAATGCTGCAAAAGAGAAACAGTTAATGCAAATGAACAATATTAAACTTTGTTGGTACCTTAGTAATGTGCTTACTTCTGGGCTCCACTCGATCTGCAGCAATACGCTCTGAAAGGAGAAATTACTGCTGTGAGACTCAGTCTTAAGTATTACTGGTCTCAGTCACGAAGACTATGGTGTCCGAAGATAACTTTCTCGTATTTGGCTTTATAGTTCCACCAGCCACGCCATCACTTTTAGCAGACATGCTACTGTCAGCAGCATCATAACTTCAATCAGACCACCAATGCGGATCTCACCACTCACATTGGGTGAATATTCAACAAGTACGGTCTCGGCTTACCAAGCAGAACAAAAGAATCGGGTCTCATAACCATACCCATAGCCACAGTTAGCTCTGAGCACACCCAAACACCTCAGCACTTAAGCACCAGTCCCAGGAGAGACCATCTGTGAAGTCCTTGTTAACTGGCACCACTCCTGGGTCAGCACAAGCAGCATCATGGACAGCGTCTAACACTGCTACCACAAACATTCATGAACATCCAAATACTCGTCACCCAAACTATCCAAAAATGGTTTCTAGATAAGCAGCCAGCCCTGTAGTTTCTGTCTCTGTGCACTAATTTGATGTCAAAGTTGTAATTTAAAAAAAGCCTTATCAACCTTACAGGGGCCTTACTGACACCATTAAGGTTTCAAACCAAAGGGCTGTGGTCTGTGAACTTTAAAAGATGCATGCCCCCAGACCTCTTTTAGACAATAAAAACCGGTGAAACCATTCAGAAGAAAAGGTGACATCATAAATCATGTAAAAGGGCAGTAAGCTCACTCTTTACCCTTAGAAAAACAGAGCGCACTCTATGAATGAGAGGTACTGCCTGAGCTTTAAGTTTGATACAATGCTCAACCCATTCACTGGACCCACTCGATTAACAACAGGAGAATGTAGTAAAGTATTCTTAGTGTCATTGGCATCAAAATCTACATTAGATACCGGCTTGTCACTCAACACCGCTGGATTATCAGGACCCGGCCTCGTAGCGAAACCCAACTAAGTCTGATTCTGCCATTCCATCCCTTACCTTCCATTGATAGTTACATACATTTTTGAGGTAATAATTTTACACAATCATTCCAGCGGTCTAACAAAGTAATCCAGTATATATCGATATCCTGCTCACCTAAGGCTTTAGGATTTATATTGGAGCTGGTCAGCTGTTTCTCACATCTCTACTTTTATCAAAGGCTACATCACACAAAACCTTGATCGGTAGTCCTGAATCCACCATTCCATTTAACAACACCGTACCAGCATGAACCATACACAAGGGACACATTACCTGTCGCATGAAAGCTGTAACGAACTATGGAATCAATTTCTAACACTAAGTTATTCCTTCTGGAGACATTCTTCCTCATTAACATTAATTGTGCCGACTTTTACAGTAGTGCATACACTCATACTGCTTGAAAATGCCCCAACACTGCAACACTGTCCTTGATCCGGGCATTTCCCATTACTTCAAGTGTGCCTTAACCCCTTGCATGCTGACGGCCTCCATCCGTCATGCAGCACGGTGGGCGTGTGCTGATGACGGCTGGGGGCGGTCATGAACCCACCCACTCTTTAGAAGTGCCGCACAGGCGCAGAATTGCAGCCGCACGCAAGGGGTTAAACCCACACCTGTAACAACTGTCCCCCAGGGCTCTTCTCTTTCTCCCCTTCTTTTCAACCTTTATATCTATCCTCTCATAGTCGCTCTGCAAAACATGGAGGTCTCGGTATTTAACTATGCCGATGACCTTCAGCTTGTCTTTAATCCCTCTTCTTCCCCCGACTCTATCCTCAAGTTCCAAACCACACTCACTTTCATCTATGACTGGATGAATTATAATCATCTAAAGCTTAATCCGGATAAGACGGAGTTGGTCCTTACCGGTGGCCCTTCCAGCCCCTGGACCCCCGGCTTCTGGCCACCTGCCCTTGGTCCCCCTTCCCTACCCTCTGCTTCTGTTAAAACCCTGGGCATTAAAATCAGTCATGACCTCACCATGCGCCCTCAGATCAGCACTGCTGTTTCAGCCTGTTTTTTGTCCCTCAGAATTATACGTAAGATCTCCTGTTTTTGTTCCACTGAAGCCCTTTAACTCATCATCATGGCCATGATCATTTCCCGCCTCGATTATGGTAATGGCCTGAATGTAGGCATCCCAGCATACGAACTTCGGCGCCTACAATTAATCCAAAATCAAGCAGCGCGCCTGATTTACAGGCTCCCTAAGTTTCATCGCATCACCCCTTTGCTTAAGTCCCTTCACTGGCTGCCCATCCTGCAGCGATCTCTATTCAAGATGGGCTGCCTGATCTTCATGGCCCTAGCTGGCACAACCCCAGTTTTCATTAACTCAAAGATCTCTCCCTATGTTCCCAGCAGAAGCCTTCGCTCCTCCACTCAGGCTCTCCTGAATGTCCCTCGCTTCCAGAGGAACAAATTCGGTGGCATGAGGTTCTCTACCCTTGCCCCCCGCTTCTGGAATGCCCGTCTCCCTACCATTAGGTCCATCACTGTCTATTTGGACTTTCGCAAAGCCTTAAAAACCCACCTTTTCTCCCAAGCATACCCATTGCAGTAATCCTCTGGTGTCCCCTCAGTCTTGTCAATCCATAGCGCCAAGAAACCGCTTAGTGTCAGAGCGCTCTATAAATCACTTCAACTTCAACTGTCATAATGAGCTTTCTCAGCCCAATTCCCATTTGTTCTGTCTCTGGAGTTCACAGAACAACCAAGAGCAGTCCCAAGCATGCGACTCACTGGTGATGCGCCCTCCTCAGAGGTCAGTGTCTTAGATGAAAGCGTGGAGCGCTCTATGCTTTTAGGAATGGCCACCTCTCGGGGAGAGTTGGGTTCCTACAGCTCAGTAATCTCTCCTGCAACTTCTTAGAGAATCAGTTAAACACAAACTCGTCTCTGCTACATACATCCACTCTGTTCTCAAATTTGATTGGGGTTCTCAAAATGCACAGAGCTGCAATATATTCCGCCACACTTTTCTGACTACATTGTTTTAGAAAGTTGTGACATTCAAGCGTGATGCTTGCTTCATCTCCAAACTGAATTTTATAGAGGTTCTGTTCCCGCACGATACTTGTCCCATATTCCAAGTGCTTCAACCCTGGTAGGTTATCAATGGCCTATTTGCAGATAGTTTCTAAAAACTCTCTGCTGGTTTCTGCAAGAAATTTAATTATTATTTGTGGTGAAAGAGGAAAAATCACAACCCCTGTCAGAGTGAATTCTCAACGCCATTAAAAGTAACCTGGAGTCAACCCCCTGGTACCTAAGTCACGGAACAGTCAGGCTTAACTTAGGGTACTATGTAAAATGTGTATGCAGAAACCAAAACAGTAAAAGTCAAAATGCAAAACAATAAAAATAAAAAATAAAATAGGAGAATAAAGAAAAATGTAATGAACAAAATAACACTAAAATGACAAAACCCAATAAGCGGAATCAGAGATATGAACTGTAACGCTTTAAGTAGCGATAGTGCCAAGAATCACAAGGTGCCAATGATACTCCATAGTTGCGGAAGACCTAGGCGTAAATTGATGGTGACCACTATGGAAGTCAGGTCGGACACACCGACCAGGTTCGTGCTGGTCAAAGATTTTACCTTTTGACTTTAGTCCTTTAAGGGTTCTTCCATAATAGGAGTGCACTTCTATAGCCCCCAGGACCTCAGGTGAAGCACTTAGAGCCTCATATGGGCTCAGTCAAGGACCAACAGCCAGGACCAGTCCAGTCCATGCCACTGGTCAGCTGGACAGTTGCAGCAAAGGCCTTTTTAGTGTTCGGTATCCTTGTAGGTTGAACAGGAGGTCAGCCGTATGACCCTACGAGTCTACTTCTTTATCCAGAGTGCAAGAGGGAGCAGATCCAATCCTTCAGGGCTTTTTTCAGATCACAGACAGGAGGTCCTGTCGTCGTCTGCTCTTCCTCAGGTCTAGGAGTGTTCTGAAGTGGGTGCCTGCAGATGCCTCATTTATGACGGCACAGGCTATTAAGTGGGAATGACTCCTAGGCATGCCCAAACCAATGGAGTAAAAGTTACCCGGCAATCATACCCACGTGAAGCATTTTTAAGATGACAAACTTCTTCAACCACGTTAAACTTGGTCTTTGAGAGATGAGGGTGTCCATGGGGCATGTACTATGGCAGTGCTAGTGTCCCTCCACATCTAACCCTAACATACAGTTTGAGGCAGACACTGTACCCCCAATAAATCCGGACACAGATGTCTGATAGGACAGAAGCAGGTGCCTTTTGAGGCTTGGAGGTTGGGGGTTGGCTGAACAGCTCCAATCCCCATTTTGAACAATTTCAGCAGCTCAGGTGGGCTTCCCAGGGCCTCTGATGGTTCGGAGGGTCGGCCGCACATAACCCTCCACTTTATGAACACAGCTCCGGGGTGGAATCCCCAGGGCTTATAGTAAATAAATGCGACCCAGCTACCATTTGTTTTTAAAAACTCTTTTTATTAAACAAAAGCTCAGAACATGTGTTGCACACAATGGACAACAATTATACATGTTCCAATACTGAAATCTCTTACTTCTCAGGTAGTTTTCCTTCTCGTGCATCCTGGAGATCTCAGAGCTGCCGGGATCCAAGGCTACTCATAATCCACTATCCTACCTCGCCTTCCCACTCCCCTTTCAGTAATACCTATATGTCTTCCAGCAACCCCAGATTTTTCCCCATTTATGTGGACACCCTCTGGCATTATATTTCACCTTCTCGGCCCCAGAGCACCAGTCCAAGTCATTTTCCCATTCCAATAAATCCAGTGTTTGTCTCTCTCCCACTTCCTGGCTATATTCCGTTTTACCACCATCGCAGCTACTTTCAACCACATAGCCGCATATTTGGCCCATTTTTCTTCCCCAGTAACACACAATAGCAGCCATCTTGGCTCAGTTGGAATTTCAATTCCAGTGACTTCAGACATAATTCTCGTGTCCGCCTTCCAAAAGTCATTGATGTATTTACATTCCCAAATGATATAAAAGATGGAGACAATTTCACCACATTCCATAGCACAATATTTGGAAATACCCTGCCCCAGTCGATGCAGTAGTGTTCTAGAGGCATATGATCTGTGGAGTATACGTAGTTGAATCAAACGGAATCTGGCCCTTATGGCTACCTCCAGAGGACTCTACTCTGTACTGCCTCTTCCCAGTCATCATCTCTAACAGGCCTACTTCTCCTTCAGAGGCCGCCCTCAAGGGGTCTACCGGGTTAGGAGAGTTGTACATTATTTTCTTGTATGTCAATGAGGTGGTCTTTACCACCATTGGGTCCATCAATAGTCTATCTCCCAGGGGCGAGTAATCAGGTAGGGTTCTCCCCCTCTCTAAGATATTGGCGTAGGGCGTGATTTAATGGCATATGTTTATATCTTTTAGTTTCCACCATTTCATATTCACTTTTTAGCTCTTCAAAAGTAAGCGGTTTCTGTCCACTCCATAGGTCTTCCAACTTTTCGATTCCCAGCAATTCCCATTTTTTGAAGGTCCCTCTCAGGGCCCTCACCTCTGCCAACTGATCGCTATCCCACAGTGGAGATCTTCCTGTCAATTTCCTTTCCCAACCAGTGTGTCTTGCCGCTTCCCTCCAAACTCGAACCACCGCCTGTGTATGTGAGGGTAGCTGTTTTTCCCTACGTCTGCAGTACAGCGCGGCTAGATATCCCCTTTCCCCCATAGCTCAATGGTCTGCCCTGAAGGCCAGGTCTGCACGATCAGTAAATGCCCAGTCATTAACCACCGTCAACTGTGAGGCCCAGTAGTATTTGCCTCCTTCATAAACTCCCCTTTGGAGCTTACAGAGAGGTGTTCTAGAACTGCCTCCATCCCAGAGGAGTTTTTGCAGCTCACTATTTGTATCATGCAACAACTTCTTGTGTATCTTGTAAGGGGTATTCTGTAAAACATATAGTAACCTGGGCAGTGACATCATTTTGAAAATGACCGCCCTACCCATCATGGACACCGGTAGTTTCCTCCAGTGTTCCACGTCGATGCCCATCCGCTGTATCTGGGGGATATAAATTGTCTGATAGGAAATCTTCCTCTGTGGATATCTGAATACCCAAGTATGTAAAGCGTGTTTCAACTATTAGTGGGGTAGTGTCTACCAATCTTTGAGGGACCACACCCGCCAATTTGAAGATGAGTGACTTAGTCCAATTTGTTGTGAATCCCGAATAACTACAGAATAATTGTAATATATGGAGCACCCTAAGCACTGACCCATATGGGTGGACCAGGTAGAGGAGTACGTCATCAGCGTATAAGGATATTCTGTCCTCCCAGTTTCCCCCTCCTGGAACTCCTTGTATTATTGGGTCATTACGGACCCATGTGGCTAAGGGCTCCAATGCCAGGGCAAAGATCCTCGGCGAGGGCAGAAATCCCCGACACGTACCCTTGCTAAGCAGGAAGGAGCGAGACACCTCTCCGTTAACTCTCACCCTTGCCTGGTCTAGCCTTTCAAGGGTGGCAAATATGAATTGCCATTCAATACTATCCAATACTATGGAATGCCATTTGGGCATCCAATGAAAGGAGTACCGCCTTCTCATCTTGTATCTTTTTGGTCCAGTATAGCCTTCAAAGGTTGAGCCGTGTGTCCCTATGACGCATAAACCCCAACTGATCCAGATGGACCACTGTGGAATTGACAGCCCGTAGTCTGGTTGCTAGTATCTTCACCAGCACCTATGCCTCTGTGTTTAGCAAGGATATCGGCCTATACGACCCACACTTGACCAGCGATTTATCTTTTTTGGGGATCACCACTATCGTGGCTGTGCGTTGGTCCAGGGGAGTTCCTCTTTTTCCCATAACTCAAGGTACATATTTAAAAGATGGGGAGCAACCTTACTTGCTAGACTCTTGTACAGTTCAAGTTTTTCAGCTTCTCCATTTTGTTCTTTTCAATGACTGCCTATTTGTACCTGGGAGTATCCTCTGATCACTGTCTTGTAAGCCTCCCACAAAGTGGAGGCCAATTCCACCAAGCCCTCATTGTCTTGAAGGTATTGTGTAGTATGTATCTGCACCTTTTGCACAAACTGCTTGTTTCTGATGGGCCATGGCAGTGTAGTGTTTCTTGTTGGTCCCTTTAATCGCACTGAGACTGTGGGAGTGGTCGGATATAGCAAGCGCTTTGTGTGTGGTCTCCCAAAACGGTCACACCTGTGATTTGAATGAGAAGATGTAGTCTAGTCTGGAGTGGCTTTTATGTGCCGCGGGGGTATGTGTGTACTGTCGACTCAATGGATTATGAGCACGCCACAGGTCAATCATGCCCATCGCTGCTATCAATCCCTGTAGTGGTTCGCTTCAGAGTGTCCCCATTGCCTCTGTCAGTCTATCTAACTGCGGGTCCATGACTGCATTCATGTCATCCCCAAGAATGGGCATGCCTATGGGCAACTCAAGTATGGTGTTTCCCTGCTGTGTAAGGGTATCACTATGCAGCCTCGAAGGAATGTATACCGAGCACAGGTTCAGAGTTTTTTCTTTCCAAGTGCTGGTGATTGCTACATACTGTCCTAGCTTGTCGAGCCAACACCTATTCACTATCAGTGAGAGCCTTAATTAGAATCCCTGCTCCCCTTGAGCCTGAGGTATACCTCGCGTGCATGTGCAACTTGTACCCATATCTATCCATTGCATTTTAGTGATTGCCTCTTAGGTGGGTCTCCTGGAGCAGCACCACGCCTGGGCCATGCCTACGAGCAGCAGCGTTCGCTTCACCTTACTACCCAAACCATTGATATTCCACGTCAAAATTGTAAGTGCCATCATGGAGAGTTGGTCAGGTTATGGTGGTTGAGAACTTTCAACCCCTCGCACCCCCAGCTGATTAAGTGCATCTCCTCAGCGCCTGTGTCCACCTCCATGGAATGGCTTCATGTGTCCGACAGCTCTCATCGAGGTGCCCTCGTGTATTACTGTGTTTCTTAGCTCCGAGCATAAAAATAATAACTACAGTAACAATCACACCAACTTGATGGGTTTCTATCCCTCTACCTTGCACCCCCCACCCTGCTTCCCTGCTTGAACTACCCTCCTCCCCAACCTGCAGAGAGCTTGTCGCCCCATAGAACTTGCTTAATGCTAGGGTAGGCTCTCATCTGCCCCATTCTCGCCTCTGTTTCCAGCCCATTGTAACTATTAAGTTTCTTTCATTGCACAGTGCCTTGGGTAAAGTATCTCTTCCCATTGTCATCTATATTTCATTGCTCCCCCCGACTCTACGGTCCCCCCTCACCAACCGCAAGGCCACTTGAGCGAAGACCATTCCTCGCGGCTCCCTGTTCGGAACCTTCGCGCAGGCGACGCATCCTATTGCCAGTGCTGTTCCCCGCGTAGTCACTCATCGCCATTCTCCATCAGGCCGGTTCTCATCTCTCTTTCGGCTCCCCACGAGCCCGGGGCCTTCTGCTGGTCCTTGACTTTTGCAGTCTTCTGCTTCACTACTCAGCATCCTTCCAGCCAGTCCCAGGCCTCCTGTGGTTTGCAGACGTGCCAAGACTTCCCCTCTGCCATTATTTGCAGCTGTGCGGGGTAGAACATCATGTATTTTATATCCTTGGCTCGCAGCTCTTTCCTCACTGCCTCAAAGCTGCGACGCAACTTTTGAACCTGGAGTTTAGATTGGGAAAAAAGCAGATCGTTGCATTCTTGTATTTAAGGTCTCTACGAGTTCTTGTCGTTTGCAATATCACGTCCCTGTCCCTATAATTAAGGATCTTGGCGATTATTGTTTGGGGGGGGAGGGGGCACTCCTGGTCTCGGTTTTGGGACCAAAGCTCTGTGTGTCCATTCAATGGTGAAAAAGTTTGACATCCATTTTGGGCGCAGATGGTTTAGGATGAGGTCCTCCAGGAAGAGCTCCACACTGCTCTCCATCCCGTCAAGCACACCCAAAACACTTATGCTGTTTTGGCGCTCGCCCTTCTTGGTCCTCGCGTTTTGCTGCTAACACGTACTGTTGACGCTTGAGGTGTTGCATGTGTTCCTCAAGACTCTGATTGACATTCTGCAACTGTGTGATATTTCCTTCGGCATTTGTTACCTTTTCGGATATTTTCCGGCAGTCCGCCCTTAAGAGATTTACTTCCACAGTGACAGTTTCTATTTTAGGCTCGAATGATCCTTTTAGGTCCGCTAATGCTGCCATGATAGCTGTTGGTGATGGTTCTGCTGACCCCATTTCTGCAATCTGGGCTCCAATGTCTGCTGATTTTGCGGCAGTGTATTTATCCATTTTATTTGCTTGAGTTGTCACAGGGCCTTTTGGTTTCACCATTTCCTTTGTAGTTGCCACTACACGGATGTCGAAGTCCCTCCTGCAATGTGTTGAAATACGCTCCTCCGCGCTGCTTTCACCAGTCCAGGGTGTTTACCGCCTTCCTGTCCGACCAACCACCAATCCACCACTCGTAGCTTCCAGTTCTGTAGACTATATTAACCCAAAAGGATTGGCCAACCCACTCCCCTTGGGTATTTTCCCTTCCTTCTGCCGACCTGCCTTTCCAGGACCCGCCTAGGGGGAGTGTCTCTCATGGTTCTCCGCTCCCCGGTGTCACCCTGTCGCTGTCCGAGTAGTCTAGGCCTCTGCGTCGCATTGGCAGGCCTCGGAGTCAAGGTTCTCATCACCCTCACCTTGCCCAGTTCCATGCTCCCGCCGTCCCCCCATATCACTTTGCCTGCTGCCGGTTCCACTCTCAATCCTCTTCACTGCGTCACCACCTTAAGACAAAATCAGGAGCTCATCCACGTGTCGCCAGCTACCATTTGGTGTTTTCTTTTTCCTGTTACCACGAGTCTCGAGGGATATTTTTACGACTTTTTTATTATCCTACCCCGTTATATTTCATTTATGATCTTTATTTCGCCGCAATAGAGCCATAAAAGATACATAACTCAGACTCAGACTCAGAAATCTTTATTTCGGCTACTTTAGCCATAAAAGATACATACATAAAAACACAGAGCCATGTCGTCTTACACATACAAGTCTAAAAACAGTTAAAAACTTATCCATTAGTTACAGAAGTCATAATAATCGTCCTCAATAAGAAATAAGTACACAAATGCATTAGAAACACAGAGCTTCATGGCAGTTAACATCTAAGGTCTGGACATATACCATAATTAGAGGGAGAATCATACACCATCATCATATAAAAGCAACTATAACATTATAAACCAACAAAAGTTTAACGGCTTAAAGTAATTGACCAATCTTCCTGCGAGCAACATACACAGAATAAAGGAATCTACTAATACTGAATACAATAGATTGGGAAGTGTTTGTTTTAATAATTCTATATGCCACGATACAAGATCTTATTCCTAGAAGGTTGCACAAGGGTTTGATCCACCTTTTTCTTGCTTTAGTATATGCTTGACAAAAGAACAGGATGTGGACCTCATCCTCCTTGTGAAAACCTGTGCACATGATACACTTCCCCTGTGTAACGCTGGGCCCTTCCGATTTTCTCTTGGACCAACGTTCCAGGTTAGAATTTATCATGAGATTCCCATACCTGAACTTCAAAAATAAGGACTTAGCAAGGGGAGGCTCTATCTCATCTAAAAATACCTCAAAAAAGGGTTCGTCTTTGAAGCCTAGAAAATTATAAGTTAGAGACCCAGTTCTATTTCCATTTACTAACTGATTAGTTATGATGGACCAGAAGGCTCGTTTCACCATAGATTTCGCATAGTGCGGTTGCCTTTCCGGACTCTCCCATAACTGTGGCAGGCCCAAGATTGAGAACCATTTTTTAATGTGTTTGAGCCAGAAAATAGAATTAAGAGAATCTAAACCCAATATTTCCTGAAGACCTTTCCTATAATCAATCAGTTCTGGAGTAGACCATATTCTTATCCAGAACATTAATGGTCTAATGATTGTATGATTGTCAGTTCTTTTGAGGTTCAAATCCAATTGAAGAGGTGTCAGAGGTGTACTAGTAGGAACCCTTACAATGGATCTCATAAATTTGTTATCCAGACCATGGAAGCTATCCCTTGCCCAAGGCCCCCATATCTCAGCCCCATAGAGGGCGGCAGATTGAATTTTAAATTTAAAAAGCTCAAGCACAGGAGTCACACATTTGCTGGTACTGGCATTGAGTTTGCTAATAATTGGCTTAACGTTTTGGGCATAAGACACCTTACTTTTCTCGATTTGGGCCTTCCATGTAAGGTTTGAGTCTAGCACCACCCCCAAATAGGAAAAGTGATCAACTGTTTCTAGCACTTGGCCGTCCAGACTTAGGGTCCCCCTATCCGGCCTACAGGGATTCAATGCCATACACTTCGTTTTATTAACATTTATCTCCAATCCTTTCTTTACACAGTACATACTAAAGGAGTTCAAGAGTGCCTGGAGACCTTTCTTAGTTTGGGATATCAAGATGGTATCATCCGCGAAAAGTAACGCAGGCACCCTTTCCCCATTAAGTTGTGGTGAGTCATTTGTACAACCGTTCAAATGATCAGGAATATCATTGACAAATAATGAAAATAGGGTAGGGGCCAAAACGCATCCTTGGCGGACGCCACGCTCTATAGGGATGTTGCGCGTCAATTCCCCATTAGGACCCCACCTGATGTTGGCATGATTCCTAGCGTGCAGCTCGACTATTTGAGCCAGGAGGCACCCTGGCAACCCAACCTCACTAAGGTACCTCCAGAGCAAGTTACGTGGAACGAGGTCAAATGCCGCTCTCAAGTCTACGAAGGCGACATACAAGTGCCCCTTCCTAATGAGTACATATTTCCAATATATACAACAAAATCTAAAAACCTGGTCTATGGTGCTGACCTTACCCCTGAACCCAGCTTGAAGTTTGGTGAGTATTGCTTTTTCCTCCAGCCAGTCATTTATCCGAAATAGTAAGTGCTTGGCGTAGAGTTTTTGCAAGATGTCCATCAAACTAATCGGTCTATAGTTTGATGGAACAAACCTGCTACCCTTTTTAAATATTAGAACAACCTCTGCAGCACGCCAACTATCTGGAAACTGACAATTACTAGATAGAGCATTAAACAAGTGATTTATATATGGAGCCCAAACTTCAATCTCATGCTTGTACAGGTCACCGGGTATCTTAGCAGGACCAGGACCTTTGCTACTTTTCAGTTCAGCGATTGCCCTTTTGGTTTCACCAATTGAGAAATCAAGGCACTCAATCGGGGGTGGCGACCATGGCGTCTCATCAAAACCACTATCGTATTGTTTGTAAAGGGTTGTGAAGTGCGTCACCCAAGTCAGTTCGTCTAAAAAGTCGTCCTTCACAGCCCTACCTGCATGGCACCCATTAGCGACCAGCCTCCAAAACCCAACATTGTCCTTGGATTTGGCAGCAGCCAGCATGTCCGCCCAGCTTGACTCCTTCCATTTCTTTTTTGAGATCCTTTGGATATGCTTATATGTCTCCCTGGCAACTTTGACATCGTCTTTCGTTTTGTTTTTGATTGCAAACAAAAGCTCCCTCTTGGCCGACCTACATGACTGGTCATACCATAATTTACCATGACACCCAATCCTTACGTTTTGCTGCTTTGTTTTGGCATTTTTGTCAAACATGTTTTTAACTCCTGAAAAAATGTCTTGTGTAATGCAATGAATTGTTCATAGTAATTAGGTGAAGAAGTGTATCCAACTATGGGCCCAAAAGTTGTATCAAATAGTGAGTATACAGTTGCGAGAGCATTACCATGTGCGAGAACATGCGACCATTTCAATGCACGTCTGTTATTACTGACATGTACTGATCCAGCGGCCTATAGAAAATATATCATAAACAACGCTACCCAACTTCATAACCTATAAACAAAATTCTATACTAAATATGGACCCATTTATAAACCTGACATATTTTGGGCCTACTGAATCAGGTGGTCAGATTAAATCTATATACACATTATCTACAAACTATATACATTTTATACATCTGCGGAAAGAATATTGTCATTAGAATAAAACTTGACCATTTAAACGACCACCATTGGCGACGTGATCTAGCTAATAGTAACCTACACTCCTGAATAACCAAGACCAGCTTGTTTGTCAAAAGTAAGATTTTATTTACTAAATTATGGTATATAAGTTGATAGTTTTATAAATGAATTTTATTAGCAATAAAGCAAGCATGATTGTAAAGAAATATGAGAAAATACAATTTAAGCAAGTAAATCAAATTTAAAGTGAATATATAAAGTTTAGCATTTCTAAAACCTAATTCCCTAACTGAACTAAATAGATAGAAATTAAAGTAAAGTTCTTTGAGGATTCTTACGTGCTCCACGCAAAGTCCGTCAGCACTTCACCCTCATCGGAAAGTCAGAAAGCAGCAGCCAGCCCATCCCTAGGGGCATGACTTTTTATACCTTTCTATGCTAACTAAACTACGCAAAGGAAAGTTTTCAGAAATCTTCGACGTCCCATTGGCTGAGAGTGACAAGTGACATGTCACCCACTTTTCAAAACTTCCATTAAATCACATTTCTTAGAGACCATTGTCCCTTCCACGTGAAACCAGAAGCTTCCTGAGTTTGCAACAAATGTATAAAGTCATTCTCGCAGCGTCCATTGACTTTCAATAGACTTCCGCGGATGCCAAGTTAAGGACTGACAAAATGTTCTTTTTCGACCTTGGCCATGTCCGACAGAATGATGACAGCACATTAGTTTTTGCTTTGTGAACGCAGCTTTTGACGAATAATTTATTTCAGAATGGGCGTCTCGTGCTTTTGCAGAATTACAAGTCAGCTCTTTTCTGCGACTCAAGTGACTAGACCCAAAAGCAGGCAACTTATGATTTCTAGTATAAAACAAACACAAGAAAAGTATTAATGTAAGAAATAATGTAGATTCTGTATCCACCCCTTGGTTCACTAATTAATTAACCCACCCGATTAATCAAAATGTTACCTAGCCATTGCAAACAAATAAAGCAGCGTTTATATCTACCAGTCTCCGTTATTCCATGAGACTCATATGCACCTAGAATAGTAGAAATGACATCACACAGACAAGGAAAAGCAAAACAAGCACATGCTTCCTTTAAGTTTGCAGCAGTTAGTAATGACAAAAACAAAAACAATAAATTATTTTATTATTTTGCACGAACAAAAAGATGCAACATTTATGCACGTTTATGAGCACACATGTTAGTCCCCCCATGTGTAAAGTTTAATCTAAGTTGTATTAGCACGACATATCACAAATCATTAATATTATTATTCATGTTATGGAAATGTGACTTCACGAGATTAAACAAAATTTTGTTTTCTATCTCGCTCCATCAACTCCCTCATCTGGTGATTAACAAATCACCACACCAGCACTCAAAATTTTGATAATTTAAATTTCTAAGAAATCGATTCAAATTCATTTGTATCAGTAAACCTAAAAATCTGTTTCTGCATAATCTTTGGAATTAGTATAACGCTCTCCATGTAACTCCTGTAATTCGATCTCTCTTTCTTGTTCTTTTCTAAGTTTATAGATTCTTTTCTTTTCTTTCAACTGTTTCTTTCTTTTATGTAACAAACAACCTATTTTGGTCAAAATAAAAATGAAAACTATTATAATCAAAGGTGCCAGAATCTTGCCAAGAATTGAACTTCCGATATTATGAAACCAGTTTTTAATTGCTTGAAACCTTTTTGAAAGTTTCCCTGTAAAGTCATCTTCTTCTAAAGGAATTATCTCTGAATGCATTTGTGTAATATTCTTAATATACATTTCAATATTCTTACTTTCATCAGGTATATATGTACAACAATGTTGTACATGTAAAATGCCACAGACTCCTCCCTCTTTTGCTAGGAGTATGTCTAAAGCAAGGCGGTCTTGAATTACCATAGATCTAATTGCAATAACTTCAACATTCACTAATTGAAATCCATCAGCTGTGTCAGTTGACAATCTATCAACTATAGTGGACAATTTTCTGATTCTCCCTGCATTTAGAGTTATACCAACAAAAGGTATTACAGCTTGAAAAATATCTCCCAGAACTTCAGTAAAAGTTTCTCTTTTAGCTCTATTTACATAATTATGAATTTTAAACAATCCTTCTGAATCTCTGTCAACATGAAACACTTTAGGAAAAACAATTCCCACATAACAAGTTCCATACCAGTGGTCTGGAAGGTTGTAGTAGGCTTTGTCACCACAAACAAAATAAATCCCAGGAAAGATTGGATCTTTTCCACCTTTAAATCCCCAACCTCCCAAAATCTGATAAGTATCTTCACAGTTACTTGCACCTACAAAATAATTGTCAAAAAGTGTATTATCTCTTCTAATGCAAAGCTTTCCACTAACTGGTTTGTCTATGTGAATTGCAATATTTTCAAGCATTTTGCCATTTAATTTCTCATCCTCTTTTTGCCAGAAAGCTGACTTAGTCTGCTTGACTAATTCATTCCTCTTATAAATTGCTCTTCTCTCCTCAACCATGTTCAAAAATTTCTTTCCTTCAGCACTTAATTTACATGTTAGATTATTCTTGTAAGCATACTCGTAAGTGAGTTCATTAGTAACAAGGAAAAATTCTCTCATTTGTTTTGCTTTCTTATGCTTATTTAAAGCATTATCAATCTTAATATTAGCAAAAATTTCATCATAATTTGAATAGTAATATTCTAAACGTCCAGTTTGATAAAATAAACTAGTTAATACACTACATGTTACAGCATAAGTGAGAGGAAGCATATTATATGTTACTCCCTCAGAAACAGAAGCAGGTAACTTAACGCAGACATAGCAGTCTTTTGCATCCATTACCTTAACATATTCACTCAATAGCTTTGTGAATGTATTACTTGAAAAATCACCTATTGATTTATCTTGATGAATGTTAGGCTGATGATCAATAACTTTTGCAGACGCACTATGTTTAGTTTGGCTAACCAGAGCTTTGCTTGTTATGTTAACTTTGTGTAATTCTCTATTCATTTCTAAAGGGATAATCACAGCTAGAACCAACCAGAGCAGAATTAAAATGAGCAGACACACCAGAGTCATCTTACAGCATCTTTTAAAAACAGAACACTTTGAAGTGCTCTCCTTAACATAAGGCATTTTTGGTTAGTTTAGCCTAAAAAATAAAAATAAATTTTAAAATTTATATACACCCCCCTTTTAAAATAATTTTTTTATTTTTTTATTTTTTTTTTTTAAAACCCTAAACAAGATTTCTTCGACCTTATGTCATACATAAGTTTTCTTCAACTAAACAGTTTTTCTTCGACCTTGTGTCAACTAACAAATTTTCTTCAGCCTTTTGCCAAATTTAATATTTCTGTACTTCAATCATTGTCACTAATTTCTTGGATTTCGTTTTCTTCTTCACTACTATCATATATGTCAATAACAGGTGGAATTACTAAGTAAGTCCACTCAGGAGACTTGTATTTTTGGTTTGGTCTTATTATTCTCTTTCCTTTTCTCGATATCACTTCAATTTTTCTTCCAACTCCAACTTCTTTTCCAGGACTCTTTTGACTACTGATTTCTTCAACTTGTTCTTTTGGCTTTTTAATCAATCTCACTCTCAATCTTCCACCTGGCCAGTAGTCTGCTTTTCTCACGTACTTCTTCTTTGGTTCAGAATTATTTGATTCTGACTTCCAAGTCCTTTTCTTTCTGTTTTCACTTTCACCTTCCACGTCACTTTCTTCAGTTTCGTAGTCTGAAATTTCAATTGACTCAGGAACTTCTCTATTCGGCAATTTCACTCCTTCAGGAACTTCACTTTGTCTTCCATCACTGGTACTCGGTAATTCGTTTTCCTCCTCTTCCTCAATTACCTCCAACTTCCCAGATTTCGGATTTTTGTTCCTTACTTCAGAGTTTGTTCTCTGCCTTTCGATACTCTCCTGGTCTGAAACTTCTTTTTGTTCTGCTTCTTTGTCTTCAATGGAGACAACCGAATCCTCAGTTATCTTTCCTTTCAACAGATTCTCTTCACCTTCAGAATCTATTTCAATTATTTCCAAGTCTTTTCTTGTCAGATTTCCATTCACTTGCACAGTTTCCAGATGTCGACTTTCTTGTCGATCTTCAGAATCTGGAATTATTTCACCTTCTGTTTTGCCTTCTGCTTCAGAATCAGAATCATCTGTGGTATCACTTTCAACATCAGAACTTTCAGGAGTTGGTACTGGAATAGTATGACTAGGATGTATCCAACGTTTCAATCCTCTGCACTTTACAGCATTAGTAGTGATCAAGATTATCTGCCTAGGTTTCTGCCATCTAGGAGCTAGACAATTCCTTCTCCGATGCACTTTTGTTCTGACCCAATCGCCAGGTCTCAGATCATGTGTCAAAACCTTTTCATTTGATTGAGCTTCAGTTCCCACCTGATTAGACACAGAAGTTACCATATCAGATAACCTTTTACAGTAATCCAAAATTGCACTGTCATTTATGCTCAACAGTTTACCTACAGGTACAAAAGCTTGCCTCATAACTCTTCCCATTAAAATTTCATGAGGACTCAAACCTGTCTTTTTATCTGGTGTACTTCTTAATGACATCAAAACAAGTGGAAGAGCATCAGTCCACTTTATACCTGTTTCAAGACACATTTTTCCAATTCTGTTTTTGATTGTTCCATTTATTTGTTCAACTACTCCTGATGCCTCTGGTCTGTATGCACAGTGTATTTTCTGCTCAATGCTCAAAGCTTCGCAAATTAACTTCATCAGTTTGTTATCAAAATGACTTCCTCCATCACTCTCAATAGTGACTGGAAAACCGTACCTTGGGATGATTTCTCTGAGCATTAGTTTTGCTACTGTAATTGAATCACAATGTCGTGTAGGGAAAGCTTCTACCCATCTTGAAAATAAACATACAATTACAAGTACATATTTCAAACAATTGTGTAAGGGCATTTCAATGAAATCCATTTGTAACCTGGTAAAGGGACCACCTTCTCGACCAATTATTCCTGTCCCCACCACTGATTTTCTGTTTGGATTCATTTGTTGGCATGACAAACACCTTTGACAAAAAGATTCAGCAATAGTTCTAAACTTGGTATTGAACCATGTTTCTCTGAAAAGTCTAACCATAGAATCTCTTCCCAGATGAGCTGGACCATGATATAATCTGGCCATGTCAGCAATCAAGCAATTTGGTAAGACTACTCTGCCATCTTTGTAAACCCATACTCCATCTTCTTCACGTGGTCTACAATCTGATCTTAACCATAAGTCCTTTTCATCATCTTCTGCTTCGTTTTGTAAATCTCTAATCTCATGCCATGTTTCTACAACAGTTGTTAGCATTAATGAATTTGAATCAGTTTCTTTACTCCTCTCCCGATTGTATGAATAATTTTTCCTTGCGCAGTATTTAGCTGTTTCATCTGCGAAGGCATTTCCCTTGGAAATATAATCAGTTCCTCTAGTGTGCGCTGCACATTTAACAATGGCGATTTCTTTTGGTAATTGTATTGCTTCAATTAATCTCCTAATGAAAACTGCATTTTTAATTGGTGATCCTGCTGATGTCATGTATCCTCTCTGTGACCAGAGTTGTCCATAATCATGCACAACTCCGTACCCATACTGACTATCAGTAATGATGGTAACTCTTATATCTTTTGATATTTCACATGCACGAATTAAAGCAATCAATTCAGCCACTTGTGCTGAACGAACTCCTTCAAGACATGATGCTTCTTCAATATCTATGACTGTACAAACTGAATATGAAGCTTTTAAGACACCTCCTTCGGATCTTAAGCATGACCCATCTACAAAGTAGACAAAATCCGATTCAGACAAAGGTCTGTCTTTGATGTCTTTTCTTGGTTTAGTGCAGAATTCCATGACATCTAAACATTCATGTTCTGTTTCAATGTCATCAACAATTTCAGAATCAGGCAGTAATGTAGAAGGATTCAGATTTAAACATCTTGAAATCGAAACATTATCTGCTCCCAGTATGATTTTCTCATATTTTGTCAATCTGCTACTTGTTAGATGTTGAGTCTTACCTCTTGTCAGTAATATTTCAACTGAATGAGGCACAAAAACTTTTACAGGAAATCCCATAATGATCCCCTCACTTTGTTCGAGGCTGATACTTGTAGCTGCAACTGCTTTCAAACAACCTGGTAATGCTTTTGCAATTGGATCAAGAACTGCAGAGAAGTATGCAATAGGTTTCTTTAAATTTCCGTGTCTCTGAATTAACACAGATAATGCACATCCTTCTCTCTCACTGCAATACAGTTCAAAATCTTTCTCATAATTTGGCATACCTAAAGCAGGAGCTTGGCATAAACTCTTTTTCAGGTTCTCAAAAGAATCCATCTCAGCATCATTGAGAATAATTGGATCTTTTACATCTGACTTTGTCAGTCTTTGTAGTGGTTTTGCAATTACTGAAAATCCACTTATCCATTGTCGACAGTAACCAACCATTCCCAAGAACATTCTGACCTGTCTTTGTGTTCTTGGTGGTAACATTGCTTGAATCATTTTTATTCTCTCTATTGTTACTTGTCTTTTTCCCTTTGCAATTCTGTGACCAAGATATTTTACTTCTTGTTTGCAAAACTGTAGTTTTGCTGGGGACACTTTATGTCCTTCTTCTGCAAGGCGATTTAACAGAATTATTGTGTCTGTTACACAATTTTCTCTTGTCTTTGCAGCTATTAATAAATCATCAATATACTGCACTAGCGTAGACCTACCAGGTAAGTCTAGGTCTTCTAAGGATCTTTTTAACAATTCGTTAAAGATTGAAGGACTTTCTGTATAGCCCTGAGGGATTCTTGACCATCCGAGGGTCTTACCTTGGAATCTGAAAGCAAATATTTCATAACTGTCTGGATGTAAGGGAACAGTAAAGAATGCATTGCAAAGGTCAATGACTGTATACCATTCAGCATCATGTGGAATCTGAAATAGAATTACTGCTGGATTTGGAACCACAGGACAACATGGAACGACAATTTGATTAACCTTTCTCAAATCTTGTACGATTCTAAATGTTCCGTTAGACTTTTTAACTCCCATAATTGGTGAATTGCAAGAGCTACTCTCCATTTCTTTTAATACACCTTGCTTGATTAATTTTTCAATTATAGGTGTAATACCTTCAATTGTTTCTGTTTTCATTTTATATTGTGGAGTGTTTGGAAATTCTATTCCCTGTTTCAATGTAATTTTTACTGGATCTACGTTTTTCATCAGACCCATCTCATTTCCAGTAAAATCCCAAATTTCAGATTTCACTGTTTCTTTGAGTTCTTCAGGTAAATCTTTTTCTTCAAATGCAGGAAACAATTTTGTTTCTTCTGCTTCCATCATCATCATTGTCATTCTGTATAAACCATCTTCCTCCATTGTTTGTAACTCAACTCCATCAGGAGAACAATATATTCTACAATTCATTTTACATAGGATGTCTCTGCCTAATAGATTCACTGGACTACTATTACAAACCACAAATCTGTGTTTGTCTCTGTAATTTCCAATTTCAACTGGTACTGGATCAGTTAAGTCAGTTTTAATTTGTTGATTACTTACTCCGACAACTTGAATGGTATCCCCAGAGAGAGGTAGGTTTTCAATTTCCACTGATCTAACAGTAGAACGGGTAGCACCAGTGTCCACTAGAAAAGTGATGTCTACATCATTAACTTTCCCGTTTACAAAAGGACCAGACTGGTCAACCTCAAGAGTGGCTCCAACAACACACTCTTCCTCCTCTCTCGGGCACCGTCAGCAATAATCATCAGAATCGCTGTCTTGACTTTCTGTTAATAAAAATTGTTGTGAAGCATTTTGCATTTGAACCCTTTGCTGCTTTTGCTGTTTTTGTGGTTTTATTACCTGTTCACTTCCCTGAAATCCCACGTTTGGATTATATTTTTGAACTCCCCCACAATTCGGAAAAGGTGGTTGTGGCAATTGGTCTTGACGATTATTCACCTGTTGTTGTTGCTGTTGCTGTAACTGTCGCTGAATATTAAATTCGTTTAACCCCTGTTGTATCTGTAGCTGTCGCTGCAGGTCAACACCATTCTGCATCTGTGGATTCAATAAGGGATTCTTTAAGTTTTTAGGAGGATGAGGACACTCGTCTCTCCAATGTCCAATTTCGCCACAATTAAAACAAGGTAATCTTTGCTTTAACTCCTCAATCTTTGGGCTAAATTTCTTTGGGAAATTATTATTTTTAAACTTTCCTTGTATCTGGTTTGTATTTCCAGTTTGAACAAAATTAGTGTTCTTATTACCCATGCTGGCAATCTGTTGCTCAGCCACCTTTACCTGAGCCCACATGGCTTTCTCCTTCAGCTTCTTCTGTTTTACTTCTATTTCATCGCTGCAATACTTTGCTTTTCTTAGAATATCATCTACAGATAGTGATTGCCATCCGACAATACTATTTCTGATCATTTCTCCAATTTCAGGTTTTAGTCCATAAACAAATCTATAGACAAAATGACTCATGTCTTTTTCATCTAATTTTTCATAACCACTGTATTGTTTAAAGATTAACAGTAGTCTTTCATAAAAAGAATGGACTGATTCTTTTGTTTCCTGTTCTGTCCTTTCTATTTTAACCCAATCTACTTCTTTGGGTGGAATTTTGTTTTTCATCCAAACAATTACTTTTTCATAAAAATCCATTACAAGTGGATTTGGAGCACCTGTTTCTTTGATTCTCTCAGGTTCTGTTTTTGGCCAACTAATCGATATTTTACATTCTGTCCAAAGATCTGATGGAACAACAATGTCAAAAAATCCATCTAAATCAATCCACAGAACTTTTGACACTTTGATAAATCTATCGACTTGCCTGTACCACTCAACTGGTTTTTCCCTCAATTTTGGAAAGTCATTTGTAAATAACAGAATGTCCTGTCTCGACCAAGGGACATGAACATATCCTCCACCTGCAATTTCTCTCATTGGAAATTGTTTTGACAATTTTTCCAATCTTTCATCTTCCTTCTTTTTCGTCCATTTTACTCTCCATTTATTCAGTTCTCCTAGCTTTTTGATATAGACAATCAAATCTTTAATGTGAACTATTCTTCCCATTGAGTTTAAACTCTCAATGTCACTTTCTGAAAAGTCTAATCTGTAATGCTTTGCAAAATTCTTTTGTTTACTTACATCGATTTCAAGTTCTGCTGCTAGATCCTCTAGTTGATCATATTTGTTTTTTGTTTTCCACTGAATGCTTTTGCAAATGAACAGTAGTTCATCATCTCGATAGTAATTTAAACTATCTGGACCAATTGTTCCAATTATTAATTCTTCAATATTCGCTTTTAATTTGGCCACATCAAGTTTTGGTGTGGTTACCCTGACTTCAGGACTCCCTATATCTGATACAGCACCCATTGGTGTTTTTGGAGATAAATCCTCATTAAAGGTTAAATCAGGCATTCTCGATTTAGAAGAGTTTATTTCAGATAAATCTGAATAAAATTTTTCAGCAGCCTTTTGAATTTCTGTATTTAAAGGAATAGTTAATCCAGTTTTGTTTGTTTCCTTTTGATCAAATACGGGCTGAACAGGACCAATTGTTACTGGAACTGTCACAGCTTCCATGCCTTTTGTCATTCTTTTTATTAATTCTTCCTTTGATCTTATATATTCATTATAATCAACATCTTCAACATTTCTTGCCTCTCTTGTATAATCTTTTGGAGGTTCTCTTGCTCTTGGAGCCATTGTAAAATGTCTACCTTCATTTCGAGCATTCTCGAATTCTGGTCTTCTAGGAGTTTCAATGATTTCACAATTATTTGGATAAAGTTTAGGAGCTTCATTAATTGGAGGTGCACTCGGTGAAGTTTCAGTAGAAACCACCGGAGTAGACCATGATCTAGGAGGTCTCAAGGGCTGATTCTTTCTAGCAGTTGTATATATTTCTTCCATAACTGCATCCTCAGATTCACTTTCCATAGATTTCCCTGTAGGAGAACCCATTACCATTTCATGAATTAAATACAATCCTTCACTCATATTTCCCTGTCTCCACATTCGCAATCTATCTTCATGAGTTTCTCTTTTCCAAGATGGATTTTTAGAAGGTCTTTTAATTCCACTAGCTTCTCTTTGTAACTGATACATCTCGTCTTCCCACTCAACTAAAGCTTCAAATTGAGTTGGTCTCGGTTTTGGAACAAGAGCATTCATTTTCTCTCGTAAATTTCTTAAAACTTTTACATTAAATGAACCTTCATCAGGCCAAGTTAAAACACCGTCGTTTTTAGTATATCGTTTCCAACTATCGAACCATAAAACAGTATGATATCCATATTCACCTTCCATATACGCTGCAGGTGTTTTATACTTATGAAGTAGTTTACCACCTCGCGTTTCGATTTTCTTGTCAGGTGAAAATAAATTCTTAAATTTCTGAAATAATGTTGGCTTTTTCTCAACATGTTTAAAATGATAACTCATTTTTAAGAGTTAAAACTAATTCACAAAATCGTTCGTAAAATATTTCCGGGATGTTCCGTACAACAACCAATCCGTGCGCGAAACACACCAACAAGCCAATGACAGTTGAGCTACGTCACTTTTCTGCTCAACCAATAAATTTAGAGTTTTTCCTAAGGACCAATCAGCTCACAGGCCGTCAGAGACTCAAGAGCCAATCAGAATATAGCTTGTGACGTAGGTCACCCAATCCCAGCGCGGCTCTGTGACGTACACAGCAGCTGCGGTTTCTCGTTTCTCACTCCTGGCGCTTACCCCTCCTTCACAAAATCTTTTCACAGCGCCATTTTAAGAACACTTTTCAGTGTAAATTAATTCTTAACGATGACTATAAAGACAACATCTGTTCGTTTCACTATTTAGGATAGTTTACATACATTCAAGTATCCACACTTCGGAATAGACGGCGCTATTCACACTAAGGATAATATTCAATTGTCAGTAGAGTAACCTTACCCCACCCTTCTAACACGTATAATTATGAACTCGCTTTGCTCTGAACCCACCGCGAAGTGAAAGTTCTAAGAGTTCCACTTGAACATAAAATACAATTCAAACTCGCACTTTCACACTGAAATTTCCCTAATTTCAAACACACATGAAATCCGTACAGGACTCTCACCTGTTTATAGAAATCATGCACCGTTAGCAAAATAACGACGTTATCCGTACAGGACTCTCACCTGTTTATAGATATGAAACATGTACCCGTACAGGACTCTAACCTGTTTATAGATAATCATGCACCGACGCTAATTTACCCTTCACTCAAGCTCGGATATAACTAATACTCTTATCACAGTGAGTTTTATGGAAGGCGCTTTGTCCCTATTCTCATGCTGCTTTAATTTCTTAGAAAACCCTCACTATACAAGATTCATACCTAGCCCTAAAACTGTGCTGCTCGGCGACAACACTATGGTACACGGCGATACCTCTTGTGATACTCGGCGATATCACTACAAACAGAACAGATGGCTTGCGTGACTAATTTCTCGCCACACAATCTATACCGGTATAGCTTACAGATAGCACGAAAAACGAACTTAACATATGTTAAAACATCGATCCTATTTCCATACCATAACGTTTTAGTAACCCTTAGCAACCAACATATTACCTTGGTTACCCTTAGCAACCATCAATTTCTGCTACCAGAGAATTGATCCAGCGGCCTATAGAAAATATATCATAAACAACGCTACCCAACTTCATAACCTATAAACAAAATTCTATACTAAATATGGACCCATTTATAAACCTGACATATTTTGGGCCTACTGAATCAGGTGGTCAGATTAAATCTATATACACATTATCTACAAACTATATACATTTTATACATCTGCGGAAAGAATATTGTCATTAGAATAAAACTTGACCATTTAAACGACCACCATTGGCGACGTGATCTAGCTAATAGTAACCTACACTCCTGAATAACCAAGACCAGCTTGTTTGTCAAAAGTAAGATTTTATTTACTAAATTATGGTATATAAGTTGATAGTTTTATAAATGAATTTTATTAGCAATAAAGCAAGCATGATTGTAAAGAAATATGAGAAAATACAATTTAAGCAAGTAAATCAAATTTAAAGTGAATATATAAAGTTTAGCATTTCTAAAACCTAATTCCCTAACTGAACTAAATAGATAGAAATTAAAGTAAAGTTCTTTGAGGATTCTTACGTGCTCCACGCAAAGTCCGTCAGCACTTCACCCTCATCGGAAAGTCAGAAAGCAGCAGCCAGCCCATCCCTAGGGGCATGACTTTTTATACCTTTCTATGCTAACTAAACTACGCAAAGGAAAGTTTTCAGAAATCTTCGACGTCCCATTGGCTGAGAGTGACAAGTGACATGTCACCCACTTTTCAAAACTTCCATTAAATCACATTTCTTAGAGACCATTGTCCCTTCCACGTGAAACCAGAAGCTTCCTGAGTTTGCAACAAATGTATAAAGTCATTCTCGCAGCGTCCATTGACTTTCAATAGACTTCCGCGGATGCCAAGTTAAGGACTGACAAAATGTTCTTTTTCGACCTTGGCCATGTCCGACAGAATGATGACAGCACATTAGTTTTTGCTTTGTGAACGCAGCTTTTGACGAATAATTTATTTCAGAATGGGCGTCTCGTGCTTTTGCAGAATTACAAGTCAGCTCTTTTCTGCGACTCAAGTGACTAGGCCCAAAAGCAGGCAACTTATGATTTCTAGTATAAAACAAACACAAGAAAAGTATTAATGTAAGAAATAATGTAGATTCTGTATCCACCCCTTGGTTCACTAATTAATTAACCCACCCGATTAATCAAAATGTTACCTAGCCATTGCAAACAAATAAAGCAGCGTTTATATCTACCAGTCTCCGTTATTCCATGAGACTCATATGCACCTAGAATAGTAGAAATGACATCACACAGACAAGGAAAAGCAAAACAAGCACATGCTTCCTTTAAGTTTGCAGCAGTTAGTAATGACAAAAACAAAAACAATAAATTATTTTATTATTTTGCACGAACAAAAAGATGCAACATTTATGCACGTTTATGAGCACACATGTTAGTCCCCCCATGTGTAAAGTTTAATCTAAGTTGTATTAGCACGACATATCACAAATCATTAATATTATTATTCATGTTATGGAAATGTGACTTCACGAGATTAAACAAAATTTTGTTTTCTATCTCGCTCCATCAGTACCACATCACACGGAATGAAATTAGTAACCTCGGGGCAGATAATAGAGAGGGTTCGCTAAACATAATTACATCAATGGACAGTTCCAATGGATAGTGATCACTCTCAGCCCTATTTGCCACCACGAGGTCAACCATATGGTGCCAGATGCTCAGTGAGACAAATATAAAGTCCAAGTTGCTTTTAATATCGGACCTCACAAAGGTGGGTTGTTTTAAAAGGTCAGAGGGAAGGCGACCATTACACGCCCTAAGACCGTGATCTGCCGTTAACCTCACCAATTGCACAGCCAAAGCCGAACATTTGACGAAGTTTGTGGTCTCAAGCGGAGGAATGTTATTAGCTTGATCTTCATCCTCAAAAACGTCTGCAAGCCCTAGAACGGGTTCAAAATTACAGTTTATGTCACCACCCAAGATCACTGCGGCTTCACCAACCACCCTTTTCAGAAAGCTATCCAGGATTTCAAGAGTGGGAGATTCTATAGAGTGTGCTAAGGGTCTATTATAAACATTAATTATATAGCATTCTACCCCATTCATATTTGTAAATTTTAGGGCCAAAATGTCCGATGAGCCAGCTTCTATTACTTCAGTCTTGATCTTCAGTGTGATTTTGACCCATGTGATGAGTCCCCCCGAAGGCCTACCCCTATTGGACTGAACTGCCCCAATGCCAAATGTTTTAAACCCTATCCTGTGAGGTGTGTCTATTGCCCATGTTTCCTGCAATAGACAAAAGTCGCTAGAATCAATTTAATCCGCCCACTCTGGGTCCCTCAGATTTTTATTTACCCCCGCAATATTCCAGGAGATCAAGAGCAGTGGTGGATTTGTCCCGCTACCAGGACAAGTTGGCTTTACAGTGACCGATATTGGTGCCACTGGTGATATCACACTGTCCTGCGACGTACCATCTACAGTGTGAGGTTCCATTCGAGGAGCCAGACCCACTACACCGTTGTCGGCTCTATCACCCAAACAACCCTCTTCATTTTCTGGGTTCATAAGGGTGGCTTCAAGAGGGCACTCCTTAGCTAGGGCATCCCCATTATTACAATGGTCATTACCCCCTCACCCTTTGCCCATATTACCTCACTGTTGTCATATTTGGTGGAAGTGTTCTCATCACAGGGTGGGTGATGTGAGCTATAGGAATTAGTGGTGCAGCTTAGCAAAGGCACGAGTCAATCAACTCCGTCTAAGCAGCTAAACCTATTGTAGGTAGGGACTCCATTCCACACATTATGACTACCCTGCCTACCAAATTCGGTACCACGCCTAGAATATTGATTGATCATAGCCCAATTACCCCCATAGTTGGTACGCCTCAGTGGGGGGTAAAAGAAGGTTAGGGGTCTAACTTCAATAGATGATGTGCCTGCATAAGTGTTCCATGTACATATATGTTGAGCAGTATGGGGTTCCTCGAATGAAACAACAATACAGTCACCCGGAATTGATTTGTTTATAGGGCCAATCCAAGGCACCCTTCGTACCATAAGAATTCTGCTTTTCATATGATTAGGAACAGGCTTGTTTTCGTTCAGACAATATATCACCTTGTTTTTCAAGGACAAAAATGTTTCCTCATGTTGATTACCTAGTTCAGGGACCCCGGTAAGTACAACTACAAAAGGCCTTGCATCAGGCGGAAGATCTATAAATCCTCCCCTTGGATTATCTCTAACATGGGGTGCCTGGTAGTTGTGATTATAAGCTTTATTTACAGAGGTTCTCTGGACCGAGGACTCATTTAATGCAGAAGCAGTGTGCACGGGAGGATGAGTATCGACAACACTCACTAATTGATTATTCACATTTGGTACAGTACCCTTCAAGAGTGGTTTATTAGCGGGTTTTCCTTTAAGTGGTGCCAAGGGGGTCGCAATAGGAGTATCGACGACACTCACAATCTGATTATTTACATTTGGTACGTCCTTCTTCAAATGTTGTTTGTTAGAGGGTTTTACTTTCGGTGGTGCCAAGGGGGTCGCAATAGGAGCCAATGAAGAGCTAGCAACTACATCAGAGCTTTGGAGCTCACTGCCACTTAAACTTAAACTGGACAGGGTGATGATACTTTTCTCCACCTCAAGGAGCTGATTTTCAATACAAGTTAACCTAACTTCCAGCGGCCTAAGAAGTTTCTTTAATGTCTCCCACACAATTTTCAAAAACTCTTCTCTACCCCCCTCTAACTCTACCACAGGTGTGATGATCTTCTCATCCCCAGTAACAGGGGGCCCGTCGATTGTATCCAAATTCAACGCTTCCATTTTATCACTAGTATTAGACATTGGCGTAGTTGAGAGCGTCCGAGGTTGCGAGCTACTTACGCTCCCTAGTTTCATAGCCCCCCTATAAGACACTGGCTTTTAGCCACTTTAGGCTTTTTCCTAGCGTACACTGACATGGCTTTACGTTTTCTCTTTTGTTTTGACTCTACCTTGATGTCACCCTGTTTGCTCTTGGTCTCTTCTTTCCCTATGGCTTTCTCCCCTTTATCATCCTCCAGCAGCATATCCACTTTAGTAGGGTTTTGAAATAAATTGCTATTAGCTGTGTGATGAGGTGAGTCTAGTATGACAACGGCAGAAATGGCTGTTTCCTCAGGAGCGGAGTGCACATCGGCCGATATAATAATGGGTGTGGGGCCAGTTGAACGCTCGGGAGTTTTAGCTAGGGCTATGCTACCTAAGGAAGATTTTTTACCCAGTGCAAGGTCTGAGGACAGTTTTCTAGCTGCCTCCAACTCAAAGGATACTCTATGCTGTAGTTTAGTGATCTCAATGTCAATGTTCGTATTAGTCCTTGTGATGAAATCATCCAGAGTCCCTGTAGCCTTTTTCACAGTTTTAACAGCCCTGCTCCGACTTTCACGCAAAGACATCGTTGGGCAATATCCCAGGGCTATAGTGTGCGAAGAAAACTATTATTGAGGCTATCTAGCACAACCAGACAGCCAAGAGGGGTGGCCCGGTCCGGTCTTGCCCGGTCAGTAACGGGCTAGAACGGGCCCGCCCTTTGCCCGGGCTTCGCCCCGTGCTACGACCGCGCGCGTCCCGCGTGCGCGAGTCTGTGGAAGATTAAATAGTGAGGGTCAGGGCGGGAAGAGGACCAGCTGCGGCTTGTCCACGCCGCACGGAATGCTGGTCCTCGCAGTCCCGCGGCACAAAGGGCTCCAGTCAGGTGACCTCCTTCTCCCTCAAAACCTCTGCACGAACAGCACCCGCGAAGCGGGGGCCGTGAGAGGTCTCTGGCAGTCTCTGGCAGTCTTCAGGAACCACAGTGCAGGCGAACGACAAATGGGCGGTGATCCGCTGACTAAAAGCAACAACCGGCAGTGGACTTAGGCAGCTTTTAAACCAGGTGAGGTCAGGGCGGGAAGAGGACCCGCTGCAGCTTGTCCACGCCGCACGGAATGCTGGTCCTCGCAGTCCCGCGGCACAAAGGGCTCCGGTCAGATGACCTCCTTCTCCCTCAAAACCTCTGCACGAACGGCTCCCGCGAAGCGGGGGCCGTGAGAGGTCTCTGGCAGTCTCTGGCAGTCTTCAGGAACCACAGTGCAGGCGAACGACAAATGGGCGGTGATCCGCTGACTAAAAGCAACAACCGGCAGTGGACTTAGGCAGCTTTTAAACCAGGTGAGGTCAGGGCGGGAAGAGGACCCGCTGCGGCTTGTCCACGCCGCACGGAATGCTGGTCCTCGCAGTCCCGCGGCACAAAGGGCTCCGGTCAGATGACCTTCTTCTCCCTCAAAACCTCTGCACGAACGGCTCCCGCGAAGCGGGGGCCGTGAGAGGTCTCTGGCAGTCTCTGGCAGTCTTCAGGAACCACAGTGCAGGCGAACGACAAATGGGCGGTGATCCGCTGACTGGTGCAGCTGTTGCCAGACCCTACTGGCTAACTCAAGGTGCTCACAATGTCGTCTGGCCGGCACTACTAGTGAGTGAACCAACGGCCATTGAACAACCATAACTATATAATACAAGGTCCGTGTAAGGAAATTAATGATTTTAGCAGCAACACTTAAGTCAATTCCTTTAAGATTATATCACAGTTCCATTTAAAGCTTCAGATCCACTTTGCCACGTATAAAGCTCATTGCTAACAAGAATCTGCTAACGCCCAAAACTATCACCTGCCTAGTGTCGGTATTTAAGATCCTTTCCGCTTCTATATATGAGCGTACTCCTAGATTTAGACAAATAGATTTAATCCATCTTTTTCTAATAGCCTCATAAGCTGGACAAAAAAGAGGATATGCGACTCATCTTCTTTTACATGGGCACATGGTACATAGGTCACAAGTCTTTTCGGTATGAATACTTGTCCACCTGGCTATAGTCTTATCTATTTTCAGAATTCCATACCTAAATTTCATATATAATGTTTTAGCCAAAGGTGGTTGGACCTCGTCCAAAAACTGCTCAAAATAAGCACAATCTTTGAATACAAAGAAATTACGTATCAAAGTTCCGCCTACTCTATCATTTAGCAAACTATGACCAATGTATGCCCAGTATGCAGATTTCAATAGCTTTTTTGAGTTTTGGGTCAATATTAAAGGCTCATCCCAAAACTGCACCAAGCCAATCCTTTTCAACCATGTACGGACATGATTCAACCAAATATTTGAATCATTCCGGTCTAATCCCATTATTTCTTGCAGGCCATCTTTATAATCAACTAACTCAGGTATATGAGTGCCTGTGTGTGCCTGTGTCTTCCTGTGTAAGCCTGTGTGCCTATGTGTGCCTCTGTGCGCCGATGAGTACCTGTGTGTGCCTGAGTGCATCAATGTGCCTGTGTGTGCCTATGAGTGCCTGTGTGTGCCTGTGTGTGCCTTTGTGAGCCTGTGTATGCCTGTTTGTGCCTATGAGTGCCTGTGTGTGCCTTTGCAAGCCTGTGTATGCCTGTTTGTGCCTATGAGTGCCTGTGTATGCCTGTTTGTGCCTATGAGTGCCTGTGTGTGCCTGCATGTGAATGCCTGTGGGTTTCTCTGTGTGCCTATGAGTGCCTATGTGTGCCTCTATGTGCACATGTATGTGCCTTTGAGTGCCTGTGGGTTTTGTACCTGTGTGTGGCTATGAGTGCCTGTGTGTGCCTCTATGTGCGCATGTGTGTTTTTATGTGCCTGTGGGATTTGTACCTGTGTGTGCCTATGAATGCCAGTGTGTCTCTATGTGTGCATGTGTGCATGTATGTGCCTTCGAGTGCCTTTGTGTGCCTCAATGTGCGCATGTGTGCTTTTGAGTGCCTGTGGGTTTTGTACCTGTGTGGGCCTATGAGTGCCTGTGTGTGCCTCTATGTGTACATGTATGTGCCTTTGAGTGCCTGTGTGTGCCTCTATGTGTGCATGTATGTGCCTGCCTCTGTGATCATGTGTGTTTTTGCCTTTGAGTGCCTGTGGGTTTTGTACCTGTATGTGCCTTTGAGTGCCCGTGTGTGCCTCTGTGCGCATGTATGTGCCTGCCTCTGTGATCATGTCTGTTTTTCCCTTTGAATGCCTGTGGGTTTTGTACCCGTGTGAGTGCCTGTGTGTCGCAGGAAACAAATGAACAGTGGTATTTACAAGCTGCGTGAGAATGAATTCAAACTCGGGCTTCTGTATGTTAAAGATGTTCTGAGGTGGTGTGGACTGGACAAAAACCATCACGTTTGCTACTGAATGCGCATTTGTTTGCTCTGCTATGTAGTTGTCCCTGTCTGGGGTGTGGTTGTCCCTGTCTGGGGTGTGGTTGTAACTGTCTGGGGTGTGGTTGTCCCTGTCTGGGGTTTGGTTGTCCCTGTCTGGGGTTTGGTTGTCCCCGTCTGGGGTGTGGTTGTCCCCGTCTGGGGTGTGGTTGTCCCCGTCTGGGGTGTGGTTGTCCCTTTCTGGGGTGTGGTTGTCCTCGTCTGGGGTGTGGTTGTCCCCGTCTGGGGTGTGGTTGTCCCCGTCTGGGGTGTGGTTGACCCCGTCTGGTATGTGGTTGACCCCGTCTGGTATGTGTGGTTATCCCTCCCTGGTGTATGGTTTTCTCGGTCTTGTGGTTGTCCCCGTCTGGTATGTGGTTGTCACTCTCTGGTATGTGGTTGTCACTGTCTGGTATGCGGTTGTCACTGTCTGGTATGCGGTTGTGGATGAGGTTGGGGTGGTTGTGCCTGTCTGGGGTGTGGTTCTCTCGGTCTTGTGGTTGTTCCCGTCTGGTATGTGGTTGTCACTCTGGTATGTGGTTGTCACTGTCTGGTATGCGGTTGTCACTGTCTGGTATGCGGTTGTGGATGAGGTTGGGGTAGTTGTGCCTGTCTGGGGTGTGGTTCTCCCTGTCTGGGGTGTGGTTGTGGATGAGGTTGGGTGGTGGTGAAAAGGGCCTTTGGTACAAGGAAGTAAGAGGTGTTTGTATGGGGGGCAGAAGCATGTCTGAGGCGTGACTGACAAGGACTCCATGCACGAGAAGAGGTGCTCCTCCCAGGACAAGTTGAGGGGCACCTTCCACAAGCAGAAGCAGGGGGGGGGGCTCCCAAAAGAAACAGAGGGGGGCCCTCCCAGAAGAAGCAGAGGGGGCCCCTCCCAGAAGAAGCAGAGGGGGCCCCTCCCAGAAGAAGCAGAGAGGCCTCTCTCAGAAGAAGCAGGGGCCCCTCCCAGAAAAAGCTGTGGGGTCTCTCCCACAGAAGCAGCAGAGGGTCCCCTCCCAGGAGAAGCAGAGGGGCCCCTCCCACAAGGAGAAGCAGAGGGGCCCTTCCCTCAAGAGAAGCAGAGGGCCCCTCCCACAAGGAAGCAGAGGGGCCCCTCCTACGAGGAGAAGCAGAGGGGCCCCTTCCACGAGGAGAAGCAGAGGGGCCCCTCCTCCAAGCAGAAGCTGTGGGGCCCCTCCCACAGGAGAAGCTGTGGGGTCCCTCCCACAAGGAGCATCAGAGGGGCCCCTCCCACAAGGAGCAGCAGAGGGGCCTCTCCCTCAAGGAAGCAGAGGGGCCCCTCCCACAAGGAAGCAGAGGGGCTCCTATGGCAAGGAGAAGCAGAGGGGCTCCTCCGGCAAGGAGAAGCAGTTGGGCCCCTCTCACAAGGAGCAGCAGAGGGGCCCCTCTCACAAGGAGCAGGCTTCTTTACATTCTGGTGGCATGTGTATATGTGTGTATATATATATATATATATTCACTGAAAAAACCATAGGTTATAGACCATATATAGTTAGGAATTAGCATTTACAAAACCTTGAAAATTCACTGAAAAAACCATAGGTTATAGACCATATATAGTTAGGAATTAGCATTTACTAAACCTTATTTTACTCACACAAAACCATTGAAATTCCATATATAGTTAGTTGCACTAACTATATATCGCGCACCCGCAATCCACTGCTGATGATGTCACATATTACATCATTCATGACATGGTCAGTGACATCACTGATGACATCACTGATGACATCTCAAATGACATCACTGATGACATCACTGATGACATCTCAAATGACATCACTGATGACATCATGACACACCAATACCAGTTACTACATACGCACTCACTGATTCCTACGTCTACACACACATTCACTCATTCACCCATACAATAACTCATACATACAGTCACTTATTATTACAACACTATCATATGCACTCATACACCTATGCAGACAGTCACACACTGCCACTCATCCATGGAGTTACTCACACACCAAGTCAGTCCTGTAAAGAATCAATCACACTTCCATTTCTTCATCTATACAGTTAAACACAGAACACCATACTTCAGTGACATCACTGATGACATCACTAATGACATCTGAAATGACATCACTGATGACATCTCAAATGACATCACTGATGACATCATGACACACCAATACCAGTTACTACATACGCACTCACTGATTCGTACGTCTACACACACATTCACTCATTCACCCATACAATTACTCATACATACAGTCAGTTATTATTAGAACACTATCATATGCACTCATACACCTAGTCAGTCCTGTGAAGAATCAATCACACTTCGATTTCCTCATCTATAGTTAAACACAGAACACCATACTTTTCACACATATACTAACACATACTTACTCTCTTATACAATCACTGATACAAGTACACATTGATATGCACAGAGTCACACACCTCCCAGCCAGCCACACACACACTCAGTCTTCCATACATCCAGTCATTCTTCAATATGTAAAACGTATTTAAACTTTACAAAAACACACAGACACTAGATGATGTCATCAGTGATGTCATTTGAGATGTCATCAGTGATGTCATCAGTGATGTCACTGACCATGTCATGAATGATGTAATATGTGACATCATCAGCAGTGGATTGCGGGTGCGCGATATATAGTTAGTGCAACTAACTATATATGGAATTTCAATGGTTTTGTGTGAGTAAAATAAGGTTTAGTAAATGCTAATTCCTAACTATATATGGTCTATAACCTATGGTTTTTTCAGTGAATTTTCAAGGTTTTGTAAATGCTAATTCCTAACTATATATGGTCTATAACCTATGGTTTTTTCAGTGAATTTCATTGGTTTTTTAACAGCTAATATCTGTAGCTGTAAAATTTATTCTTCTTTAAATCCAAAAATATATTTTATATGTTTATGAATAATTATTTTTTTAAATATTTTTTTTTCTTCGTTCCCGCTTCGCGAATCGGGAACCTTACAGTAAAAAAATGTTCAGAAAAATAAAAAAAAAAGTTCTTTTCAGAACTACCTCCCCGTTATTAAAAAATTGGTACAATATTTGGAACTGTGCCAACCTCTATTTCTCTTAGTTCGCTTCCTAGTTCGCTCGCTGGTACGCGAACTGGAAGCGAACCAAAAACAGTAAGTATAAGGGAAGGAAACACACACTTATGTTAAAAGAAAGACAGCTATAGGGGAGTAAACTAGAGATACTATTACCCATAATCCACTACTGATGATGTCACATATTACATCATTCATGACATGCTCAGTGACATCATCAGCAGAGGATTGCGGGTTTTTTGGCAACATGCCTTATCGACGGTTTAATAACGCTGCCTTTTGCTTTATATAAGTTTTCAAATTGTATGAAATATATACCAATAGGTCTTTATGAACCTTTAGGTAGTGCTTTTGTTCATGAGGTCTGGTCGCTTCCATACACATACAGATGTTTCAAAGATGATCAAGAAGTTTATCTGAATGGAGAGGAATGCACTGAGACGCCAGATCATTCACTAATGTGTAGGCACATACAGTTACACGATTCATGCAACAAACAGCGACCAAATATGGCTTGCGTGATGCAAGGCACGCCAGTTCCTGCTATCATCCCCACGTTCAAGTTGTTGGAAAATGGTAGTTATTTGATGCTCAATAATGAAGATTGTTCTGAGTTAATTAAAAGTATTCCTTTTATCGTAACAGTAAGTGAACGGGTTATTTGCTGCAGAAATGTTCTATTTCCTCCCACACATGAACATAGGGAGTTTTCAATCTGGCCACAAATACCAACCTTGGGACACGTTTCAACAGCATGACAAGAATAAGAGCTCTTTTGTCTCAGAGAGAGGTGGCCTTGAGTTCGGCCCGTGAAACTTTCGTACTTCACATAGCGAACACCCGTACACAGGTTTGCCTTTCAATTTCAGCAACATGTTTCCGACTATCTTTAACGCATCCTCCACAAAATCCCTGGCACACTTTTTTAAAGTTGTTACCAGTGGTCTCGTGACTTCATTTGAGAAAATCTTTGGAGTCATCCCTACTCCCTTTCATTCCATTTTCTCCACTCTGGTTTGTGGATTGCATTTTTACTTGCATTACCAGCGGACGCTCTTGTACTTTTTTACATTTTTAAATATGGATGTCCCTCCTATGCAACCTCCGACCCTGCAGCTGCTGACACTGTTCCGCAATCGCATGCTAGAATATTATGGCACAATGCCGTTGGCGATATTAAGCACGGCATATGGATTATCTTTTCGGTTCTCCTACTTCACCTGTGTCCAGCCTGTATTTCACTGCCTGACCTGTGATTTCGATTGGGCCATTGATTTGTGTCTCTGCGGACCGGTTTCTCCTGACGTCGACTTTAATCAGCTGATGACTCCTATCATTACTCACGAGTTGATTTGTCCTGGCGAAAGGATTATGGCTGTGGCATTGATGCATGGACTACTTGGTCCCTGGAATTTACTGGCGGCAGCACAGTCTTTCTTGGAACACAGCTTTCTTGAAAACCCACCGAGCTGTCCTCTGATGGTGATAGAGGATCCGGTGCTGGGAGAGCACGTATGTTCTTTTCCGCTTTTAAATTGGATGGCTGAACTGTTTTCGGATGAAGACGGTGACTTCCTGTTGGAGGCTGTTGCAGCTTATTTTGCATACACAGTTATGTCATAGACCTTTTTCATGTTTCATATGCTGAGTACTAGCATTTCATTGACAATTCATTGACTTAATTGTCAAGTTTTTATTATTTACCTTGCCTATTGGCTTAAGACTCGATAAAGTACTTGGCTGTTTTATTTTTCTTTAGCATTGAATTTTCCTAGTTTTTAATGCTTTACCTTGCGGACCGTCCACATATAAACTTGCAATCTGCTCTCATGAGATGGCACTTCTATTATCTTATTCAGTTCGTTTCCGGATCATGAGGAGGTGTCATCTAGGTCCTGGATATCTTTACACCGTGTTAAGTTAGCATGGGCTCATTACCGGTTTAAACGCCATTTTTCCTTTTTTGCAACTTCTGCACACGACATTTAGTTGTTGCTTTAGCTTTCCACCTAGTAGTTCATCGTGGTTTACATGAGAATAATATGTTATTGCTCTACTATCTGCTTTCCTTGTTAAACTATATCTGTACAGCGAGTGCTAAAGTTTCAAGAACAACACGATACAGAATTGTTATGAGGTCTGATCTCCACGACTTCATACTCATAACATAAGTGCAACTTCTGCCAATTCTGGGCATGAGGCGGGTTTTATATTGCTTTGCCGAACACACATACACAACAGTTGATGCGGTTCACATGAAGAGAGAGCTGGTGTATGCTGATGTGATTCCTTCAAATCTAAGACACTAAAGTATGGGCACGCCCTAAACCAACACAAAGAGACCTTCTTAGCAAATAATATAATATGTGTATTAGGGAGGGTGAGATATAAGCAGCCGCGGGCCGTGGAGGGAGTTACGGTGAGGCAGGGAGGCGGGGAGGGGGAGAAGCAGGGTGGAGCCCTCTCTACCTTGCCCCTCCCCCTCCCCGCCTCCCTGCCCCACCGTAACTCCCTCCACGGCCCGCGGCTGCTTATAAGTGTTGCTAACTCTTATTCATTTACAGCATGTTAACATACTGTCACCATTCGCTTTTTATGTACTAGTAACTATGCTGGTAATTTTGCTACTGATAATATGTGTACTTGTATTCTCCACCCTGCTTCTCCCCCTCCCCGCCTCCATGCCTCACCGTAACTCCCTCCACGGCCCGCGGCTGCTTATAAGTGTTGCTAACTCTTATTCATTTACAGCATGTTAACATACTATCACCATTCACTTTTTATGTACTAGTAACTATGCTGGTAATTTTGCTACTGATAATATGTGTACTTTTATTATCTAAGGTACTACGCCTGAGAAGACGGCATTAGTAAATAAACATTTCAAATACACATGTGTTCTTCTTAACTCCATGTTCTGGTTTCTAAGAAATATATAACGACCGACTGTTCATGAGTTCCACGTATCCTGAGGTACTATAAGTTCATATTCTGGATTGTCTAAACATTGAGAGTTTGTTATATCCAATGTGACACTGTACCTAGCTTGCTAAATAGTTTTTGATTACTAACGTGAGTTTTGGGACACCCTAATTCGCCGAGGTTCCAATCCTCTGTCCACAGTTCTGTGTGAGAACAGAAACCCTGCGACAGGGGCACCCCCGACCCTTGCTGGAGCTTCATCACACTTGCGATACAACTCCAGCAATGCGCCACCTTTACGGCACAGATACATCACGCATCTGTGCTGTTTTTGCCCCGTGATGCGCCGCATTGTAAATGCAGCACACCATAGGTGACGGAACAGCGGCACAGAATGACTAACACATCCCTGGTGATGCGCCAGTCATCATAAATCTATCCCTATGCTTCTTATCTTGTTAGAGATGAACCGCCATATGTATCATCAAAGTTATTTGCATTTCCTAAATAGCGAACTTTAAGGAATAAATAGCGATTCTTTACCATTCCTAGTTTGCGATGAGCTATTTGCTAATTAGCCGAATGTAGCCCAATGAAGCCCAATGTAGCCCAATGTAGCCCAAAGATGGCCGCCAGACACACAAAAAAACAAATGTAGCCCAAATATCAGCCAGATGTAGCCCAACTATAGCCCAGTGACAGAATGACCAATCAGCTTCGCAAACCTCCGTTACGCGAAGCGGAGCGCTGTTACAGATATATATCTTTTTTTGAACGTTAATTTCTCAAAATCCACTGGAGCACATATATTGAGACCTAGCAAAGGCACATCGGGCTACCAGTCCCTAATATTTTGCCAAGTTTCGTGCAAATCCATTCAGCCGTTCAATTATTATTTTTATTATTATTTTTTGCCCCGCGGGGCCCTTTTAAAACCTCCACATCAAACCTAGGGGGTCAGCGAGGATCTACTATGCCCCCTTATAGTTATTTCCCCCTTTGTTTTGACCTCCTCTTGTCTCTCGATCCTACCGAGAGACAAGATGGCGGCCGCTACGGACTGTTTGGAATGTTGACAGACGCCGGAGAACCAATCAGCTTCGCTTCACAAAGCTCCGTTGCGCGAAAAGTCCGCGAACCAGAGCGCTAACCGGTCCGCTGTTACAGATATATATCTTTTTTTAAACGTTAATTTCTCAAAATCCACTGGAGCACATATATTGAGACCTACAAAAGGCACATCGGGCTACCAGTCCCTACAATTTTGCCAAGTTTCGTGCAAATCCATTCAGCCGTTCGGGCTAAAAGTGAGGCCAACCGCCCTATGGAAAACTCAATGTTAAAAACACGTTTTGGGACCCCCCTTTTTTCTCGGCCCCCCCTTGACGAACCCCCCCCAAATTTTCAAGGGCTGCTCAGAAACAAAATGTGCCATTTTCCTGAAAATTTCAGCCAATTCCGTCCACAAACGCCAAAGTTATTAGACATAGAATTTTCAAAAAACCCATAGAGAAAAAATCCTAACTATATATACCTACTGGCGACCGCCAGTAGGTAATATATATATATATATATATATATATATATATATATATATATATATTTATATATATATAAATATAATATTAGCTATAGAAATGGCTCTATTACGTGTCTGATAATATGAACTTACTTTACAGAGAAATATAAACATATTGTGTGTGTTTCTTTCAAAAGGGGCTGTCAAACTGCCAGCTGTCTTTACTGATCACGCAAGACTTTCTCTAAAACATCAAATGTAGTGGCAACATAATGGGAGGGAACTTAGTGAGAAATACATGGTGTTATTAAGCACTCAGTTTGTTGCCTGACTTACAAGTGAGGGCTTTTTGTCCCCACGAACACCCCACGCAACTATGGACAGGGCACTGTCAAACTCAAGTTCACACCATGTGATCATTGGCAGTTGTCTGCATTTTTTGAGACTCTGGCTTTACTGCCTCACTGATGAGTGATCCTATCCACTTGATAGTACTCACTGACACCCAATGTGCTCCTCGGCCCTTACCTCTACACTTAAAGATATCAAATTATAATAGGATCTTCCAGTTAAGCCATAGGCTAGTTAGTCAATTCTCTCTCTCTCAATATTTGCAGCCTCCATTTGTAGCTGCTTCGACTGCCTACTCCTTGGAGTGCAGCAAGTTGGCAATCAAAGTCTTGTATAGATCATAATTACTGGACTATTTATACTTCCCAGAATTGTTTGGGGTCAAGGACAAGACGTTTGCAGGTCTATTTTGTTCTTTCGACAAGTAGGCCCAACCCCATGCAGCACAAACCCTTTGGATGCCAGATTACACTACCACATATGGATCTGGGAAGGGCATTGTCTGCATTTAAAGAATAGTTGTGCTCATACGTTAACGATGTTCGAACATGTATTTATGACGCATTAATACAAAGCCTTTATTATTGGGGTGAACGTTCTAAGGAAATGTTCAGACTGCACTACTGACAGTGGTTCCAGTATAAAAATGTGTAGACGTTTGAAAAATGTAACAATATAAGGGTACGTATAATGCTTCCAGGAGTCTCTCTGATTAGATGCAAATATATGCAAAAGCTTGAAAGCAAGATTGAGGAGTCTTTGCTTTCAAAATAAAATAGTCCCAAAAAAATGCAACAAGGGAAAAAAACGTTCTCCTAAACTACTGTGACATTTTAGGTACCATTTCTTTGAAGCGTCATTTAGCAAAATGTGTTGATGTATGCTAGTATTTTACAAAAATATTCATAATAAACATTTTTAAAAATCAGTGTAACCGGAGTGCTTTACTTGAACACCAGTTTTGTTACATGAGGACCCATTCATTTTTGTTAGGCATGGGGAGACTAAGGGGCATATTACCAACGATTAGCGATATTTAACGCTAACGAGGCTTAGCAACGAATTTTTTAACGCTAAGCATTGCTGGAAATTACCGCAGAGATAACTTGCTATTAGCAAGGTTTATCTCAGAAGTGATAAAAATCCTCACGCTAACTGCCAAATGAGAGATTATCACTGGAAAACCAACGATAATCTCTCGAAGTTTGGAGTTAGCTTGATGATAGGGGCTCACAAACTTAGCCATGATATCCACCTTCCATAGGATATCATGGCTAAGTCAGGAAAATACCAGGTGTAAAAAAAGCAGTGCTAACCGCGGTTAGCACTGCTTTTTTTATCACTGACCGGGTTAGCGAAATCCTTGATAATAGGAGAAATGTGGCTTAACGACATTTCTCCTATTATTTTCTTCTGGAACGCCCCCTTTGCATCTCATTAGAGATGCAAGGGGAAGCGTAGAGAAAAAGGGTGCTAACATGCGAATTTGCGTGTTAGCACCCTGTTGCTGATAGGGAGATAATTTTATCTCCGCTTTCTTGGCTTTTAAAGCCAAAAAAGCGGAGATAAATCCCTTGATAATATGCCCCTAAGTGATTTGCCCAGAATCACAGGAGGTTGAGCGTTGTTGTTGAGACTCGAACCTGAGCCCCCAGCTTCGAGGTCAACCCCTCTAGCCCTAAAAAGGTAGCTTTGGAGATTCATGATTGCGATTACATCCTCAGTGCGAACAGAAGGAAGAAATTTGGGAGCTAATGGGTAGTCTATATTAGTTAATCAGTCGGGGTGGGGGCAGCAAAGGGCAAAAAAGATAAAAGACTGAAGCAAATGAATTAGCCTCTTCTGGATACATCTGCAAAAGAAAATAGACTGGATGCTGGAGCACAAGATAAAGACTTAAGACAGGTTTTCAAGTCACCAACTAACGATAATATATTCAAAACTCCACGAGGAGCAATGACACATAGGGCATGACTGTATGCCCCAGAAACACAGGTTATGATAAAATCCAGGTCACACAGCTTGCATCACATCTCCTAGGAAAACGATAACAGCGGTGTAATTATCCTTGTGGGCCGCGGATGCTTAACCACTTCGCTGCGGTTAAGCATTGCGGTGGGGTGGGGAAAAAAATGACACGTGCGCTGTTTGGCCGGCCGTCCTCCGCACACGCCCACTGTGATGTAGGTGGAAAAGGTTAAGAGAAAACAAAATACTTGTTAGCAACTCCCCAAACCCACTTAGCTTCCTGTATTCCACATAAGGTCTTGAACACAAGATAGTCAATGATCGTAAAAGCTTAACTTATTCGTAGGTGATTATGTGGAGGTTCTGGAAAGTCCGGCCGTCAGATTAATACTATTTTAAACAACAAGGGGACCCCAATTAGTATCAGCGAGGGACCTCGGGGAGCTTAATCATATGGAAACAACAATGGTCCCTGGCAGTGAGACAAATGATTGAAAATGAATATAGACTCAGTCAGTTCTATATTAGAGAAGACATGCCCAGCCGGGCAGAGGTCCTCAAAATTTATATTTAAATCAAAGTTTGCAAAACACAATAACACCTTCAACAATTCACGTGCGTGGGGCACAAGCCTGTACCCAGCCACAACAATACACAAACAAAAACATACATAAAGGGCTTGTAAGGCAAAATCAACAGTCTCTGCAAAATTCCAAGTTTAGACAGAGAATTTCCTATAGGTACCATTACACAATTTTTGTAATAAATTATTCCACAAGTATATGGTACACAGTGGGTCGACGACGTTTCGGACCCCTTGCTAAATGATGGGGTCCATCATCAGGACAAAACAATGGTTGCCTTTTTAATTTAAAAGCCTCTTTTGCCAGAGGGGTAATGGGTACTGGAGCTCAAGTAAGCGCGCAGGCGAGGGCTAACTTCGTGAACAATTAATAGTCCGCTTCATTCGGTATATCAGTAGTACCAGAATATATATCGAGGGTCCAGGGCAATTGAAATGAGAGCTCACAGGAAGAGCGTGCAGACAAAGAGTTTAGAACGGAACCAATTAAGGATGCATTATCCGCTTGGTCGGTTCATCAGTGAACCAAAGACGTTAAGTCGAGGGTCCAGAAGGCGGGAGAAGAGAATTATCTTGCATCCGCATGTACCTTGTGAGCCGGGTAATACCGGAAGCGCCGCGTCGCGCTGGGGTCCTGGGGTCATCGTCAGATTAATACGGCCCCCTTTCCAAAAGGCTGAAGTGCATACCTAAGAGAGCATCTTGTACTTGTGCTCCGGAATAACAGGCTGCCTCCAGATGTTATTAGGGCACGTCTGAAGGAGGAGGGGTCATCGGAGCAGCGTCATCCAGGGCATCATCGTAACTGAATGCCCGGGGCTGCATTCCCAGAGGCAGGGACATCTTGCCTAGAAGGTCCCTTGTGCCGTGTTCAATGGCTGAGAACAGAGAGCCCCATGGTCACTAAAGCATACATACAACATGGATCTCCAAGGTCAAGCAGAAGATAGGCAAAATGCACAAACAAGGTGGGAGGATAAGGCCACAGACACAGGAATGTGGAACAAGTAAAGGTTCAAAGCAGTGAACACCAGGGAGGATACAAAAAAGTGAACACCACAAGCAGAGAAACTAAAGGCAGCAAACCTATTAGTACGAAGGGTAAAGGAAGTGTTGATAACCTTCAGTGGTAAGTGAGGGAAAGGTCCGGGAAGTATTTGAAAAATGAATAATACGCACACAAAAAAACAGGACAGCCAAGATCTCTCTCTTATACATTAGTTAAAGAAACAAATTAATGGCAGTATAGATAAAGACAACACGCCTTGCGTATAAATAAAACAGGACAAGACAGAGGCACAGTCACCTTGTTCCTATGACGTAGTCCTCTAAATCGAAACATACATACTCTCCAGTCAGTTCAAGGACCGCATCCCATTATGGCAAAGAAGATGGAGCAGGGCAGACTTATAACCTGATAATTTTCAAAGCCAAATATACCCCAACGTTTGGCTTTTTTTGAAGTACATAGGCATTTTGAAAATATACTTTAAAGAACAAGTACATGAAAACATCAAATGCCAGGTTTTTAGCACATAACTCAAACGACAGTGATTAGTGGTGTAACAATCTGAACGCATGCCAGGCTTGCAATTAGATAAACGTCGACTGGCCATACATTTGAGGTTATTTGTTTTTCTAGGGGAAAGAAGTGCTCTTTTTTAAAATGGGTGTTCTATTTCTTTGAAGGCTATAACTGGGAAACAAGAAATTGGGGAGGGGACTAGAGGCACAGGTACCACATCAAGCCGGAGAGGGAAGAGTGGAATGGAACCTAGACAGGAGATAAAATAATTTCCCAGGAATATCAGGCTGTGGTGATGTCATGATATCGCAAAGATCCAGACCCTCTCCGGAATACCAGAATATGAGTTACCTGCCACCCGGAAGAAACATTTTTTTTTGTTTTTTTAATCAGCAGAAACATAGTTTAGCTAAAGCACATGAACATGTCAAAATGACTCAACCTTATGCAAACCATTCAAGCAACGAGGCAAGACAAGCAGACTTGACCATCCTGCCAAGCGAACTGCCAGCAACGAAATGTACTGCGGTTATCAATTAAGGACACGCACAACTAAAACCCAGGGCAAAAGAGATAAATAGGGCCGCCATGTGGGACAAAGCACACAGATAAGGTTTCAAACAGGGACCAGACATGCACAGCGTTTCCCTTGCGGGAGCGAGCAGCTGTTTCGAAAGTGTGAGCAAGATCATTGAAAACAGATGGCGCTGCTGCTCGCTCCCGCAAGGGAATCGCCAAACGTGCACGAGTGCCACTAGAGAACAGTGCAAAACATGCACGAGTTTAAACAAAAGTCCTGAGCGATTCCAAGAGGTCCCTCTCGCGCGCTGCGTAGGTGAGACTTGTGTCAACAACATCATTTATAGATGCGGTCAGCAAATGGGTAATGTCGTGGTTGCGGTGGCCCAGGAGAAAGGTAAGAATGTGCAACTTGAGATTCGGCGACTACGGCGGCATTCAGAATCATGCCTGAAGCCTCCAAAAGCAGTCCGGCGGAGCTTGAGGTATCGACAGTTCTGAGTTGCCAGCTGCAACAGTCTTTAGTCTACAGACCTGAGAACATGTGACTGGGAGCCCCAAGGCCACAACGAGTCTCCAACAGCCTGGTCGCAGGACATTGCATTTATTTAGGCATTTTTTTATAGCGCATACTTTACCCAGAGGTGTCAGAGCGGTTTACGATAGAGCTAAGTATATAGGATTAGATATTATGTTAACATATTTACAGAGTATAAATCCGCTAAAAATTACACCTTGCAAACTAAAGTTGGAGCGATTTGGGTTCCAAAAAAACACATTCCACAGTTGAAGCGTAAGGACAAACTAGTTCTCCAGTGAGGAACACGAAACAGTCAGAGGTATTGGTCGCCGTATCTTTGGAAGAGAAAATTTTTAAGGTCCTTTTGGAAGATGCGGAAAGAGGTGGCTGTGCGGAGGTACGGAGGAGGCGAGTACCAAACTCTGGCAGCACAGGCACAGGTGCATGCAGGAAATTGAACTCAGAAACATGCAGACGCCCGCTCCCTATATAATGCAACACCTTCAGCCTGGGCAGGTTTGCTGTTTTGACCCCGCCCTCACCCACACAGACCACGCCCCCACCCACATCCACAGATCCTCCACCCCCAGGCCCCACCCACAGACCCCACATCCAGACCCCACCGCCTCATTCACAGACTCCGCCCCCGCCCCCACCCACAGGTCACGCGCCTACCCACAGGCCACGCCCCCATTTCAGTTCCCATACTTTTTTTTTTTAAACATAGTTTATTGAGTTTCTTCAACATACAATTGTTGAGGTTGCACACTTTGTTGAGCATTAACAGTATTGTATGTTTTCCATGTCTACTATGGTGTGAGCTCATTACCATATGGAATGTTGTAACTGTTTATATGTGACGTCACACTCACCGGGCGCCATTTCGCCTATCCTGTTCTCATGTGCAGTACGTTTCTCCTGGCTTCCAGTGAGCCTTTGTAATTTGATAATAAATAGATTTTATCTTCTTCCTGCGTCGGCCTGTCCTTCAACAATTGGCGATGAGGGTTCCGGACAGCACGTAAAGATAAGGGCTCACTGAGAGACTAAGACATGTAAGATCGATAAGGTGTCTTACAACACAGAGACCTGGTGAACGAACTGCCTCTAAGTAAATAACAGCTGATTGGAAAAAGTAAGTGCGGAGGGAACACGCGTAAGCTGAGAGGTTCCTGTAAACTGCACGAAGGATTTCAGTCAGAGGCACACGCAAAGCATGAAGGAATACGACGTGAGCATGCAAGCGGATTTTAATTGGCTGAAGGCTTGATACGTCACTCTCACAGCGTGCGTGCAACCATTTTGAGGCAGTGAAGGAGATTTCTGTCAGGATCAATGTAAACTGCGCATCTAAGCGAAGTAAAGGCTTTTATGAAGGAAAAAACGGCGAAATGTGTACTGAATAAATAAAGCGCTTCAACAGAGCATTAAAATCGAAGTGTTTAAATAAGGATATTAACAAAATATACAGGAAATTCAGAAAAACGAATGCAGGCATTAATGTGACAAGCTTATGAGGTACACCAATAATACCAGGCACATTTTATTCAAAGTAAGCAAGGTAGAGAAATAAGGAGTACAGACTGACAATCAACATAGTGAATATATAAACTAAATAAAAATAAAAATGGCACAAAGTAACAACATATGTGTACCACCACTATTTCTTGAAGAGCCAGGGAAACCTACTATGAAGTGGAAGAATTGGTTAAGAGCGTTTGAAAACTACATAGCATCGATAGATGGCAAAGGTTATGACGAGGAAAGGAATAAATCATTTCTATTTGGTTTATTAGGAAAAGCAGGTCAGGAAATATTCAACAGCTTACCAGAGTTTGAATATCCACCAGGAGTCTTCATACCAATGAATGAATATCAGGAGGCTATAAAAAGACTCGAAAAACAATATGATGAAGAAAGCAATATAATGGTGGGAAGGCACAAGTTTGCGTTAAGAAAGCAGGAAGAAGGAGAGACTGTTGAAGAATACATAGCATGATTAAGAGTTTTAGCAAGAGATTGTGAATTTGAGGATTTAACGGATACCTATATAAGAGACCAAGTAGTGTTTTATTGTTTCTAAAAAAGTACAAGAAAGATTACTGGTGTGTAGGAAACCCACATTGCAGGAAGTAGTGGACATTGCCAAAGGAATAGAAAGGTCTTTGATATCAACAAAAGAATTGGCTTGTTCTAGTAGTAATTCAAATGTATTTTATTTACAGGAAAAAAGAAAAGGTGAACGCAAAGGTAATGAAAGAAACTGGAATGATAGAAAGGTAGGAGGAAGAAATATAAATTGTTTTAGATGTGGTTCTCAAGAGCACTTAGCAAATTTTAAAACATGTCCTGAACTTGGGAAGAAATGTATGAAATGCAAAAATATGGTCACTACACTACTTTATGCAAAACAAGGAAAGTGTCAGAAAATGTTAAAGTGAATGCAGTAGGAGACTTTGGTGAAGAAATGTGTGCAAATATTGTACTGTATGTGGAAGTCGTTTATGGAAAAATAAAAGGACCTATAATGTAATATGCTGTTTTGTAGCGCGCTCAATTACTACCGGAGTATCCTGGCGCGGAAGACCGCTGGGGAACCTGTCCTTGCTTTCCCTGTGAGATGGTCCCTTTCTGGGTATCTCCAAGGTGAAACCAGGCATCCCCGGCGTCTGTGGGGGGCCGTTGTAGAGATGAGGCAAGCTTAATGCCCAGAGTTGCCGAGTGTGATCCCTGGTTAGAGTAGGCACCGAGGCGAGAATTATCGAGTACGTTGACCCTGGTCCACGACCCTGCCACGTCGGGAATTGAACCCTGGTCCCGGGCCGTTCTCTGCTTCTGGGTCTGCCGCCTCTAACCAGTGAGCCACACCACTCCACTATAGGAGATGTTATGATAGGGAATGTAGAGTTACAGTTTACTGCAGACTCTGGGTCTCCCATAACGATAATTTCTGACCTTTTATTTGAGGAAAAGTGGGAAGATGTAAAGTTAAATGAAGCTGACATAAACCCCAAAGCATTCGGGGAACAGGACATTGACATGGTGGGCTATTTTTATGACACGCAGTCATTCAAAGGGAGAGTGATTGACACTAAAATATACGTAGCTAAAAAAGGAAGAATATTGGTGGGCTGGAAGGACCTAGCTCGATTAGTGGTCATTTTACAACCAGGAGCAAAAAATCCAATAATGCTAAAAGAGGAGTTTGTAAACAATGTATGTTTTGAAGAAAATGAAGTTGAAGTAGAAGATGTACTGAGAAAGCACAAAGAGGTTTTCAGAAATGAAATAGGGTGTGTAAAAGGTTTTACACATGAAATAACATTGAAGAATGGTGCTGTGCCTACCAAACACAAGGTGAGAACTGTGCCACTAGCAATCAAAAATGAACTAAAGGATGTGCTGGGAAAATTGATAAGTGAGGGTGTGATAGAGGAAACAGATGCATCAGAATGGGTGTCAGCAATTGTAGTTTCCAAGACAAAAACAAGCATTTTACAATGCAATGGTCTCGGCATTATTAAAGGTAGAGCTATTGGCATTGCTCATGACATTTTTTTTCTTTTTTTTTTTAAACATAAATAAATGGTATTGTGATTTACAATGGCAATAGGTGAGCATTAGAGAGTAGTAGAGATTATTTGCGGCCACAGAGCCACACACACATAAAGCCACCCACACACACACACACAGAAAGGTACCCACACACACACAGAGCTACCCACACATACACAGAGCCCTATCCACACACAGAGCCCTACCCACCCACACAGAGCCCTACCCACACACACAGAGCCCTACCCACCCACACAGAGCCCTACCCACCCAGAGCCCTTCCCACACACACATAGAGCCCCACCCACACACAGAGCCCTACCACACACACAGAGCCCTACCCACACACACAGAACCCTACCCACACACACAGAGCCCTACCCACACACACAGAGCCCTACCCACACACACACAGCCCTACCCACACACACACAGCCCTACCCATACACACAGAGCCCTACCCATACACACAGAGCCCTACCCATACACACAGAGCCCTACCCACACACACAGAGCCCCACACACACATATAGAGCCTCACACACACACACATAGAGCCTCACACACACAGAGAGCCACAACAATGTGCCCACTGATTCCTCAGACTTTAACAAAATACAAGGGAGACCCTACTCACAAAGGAACCAGGGCATGCAGTTATATAAATAACAGAGGTTCCTGTGGCGCAATCCAACATAATATACAATGATTTTTGGCTTAATAGCACTTTATAAAACAACGAGGGTGAACGGGGGTGGCAGTTAGAGATACACTGACAATAATGTAAATCTTGGCATTGCCTTTTTAATTTTAGAACATTGACTTGTAATTATCAGCATACATTTTCAATTCAATACATGATTAATCTGACACATAATCATAAAAGGAAAAGGGTGCACAGTGTCCCACGAGTGTAGTACAACCAAAAAAAAAAGAAAAAAAAAAGTGTGAAAGATTGTAAGTATAAATACAGGGGTTTCTGCAGATAATCAAGAAGGGGAAAAAGACCAAGGTAAATATATATAATTAATATTGCTAGTGTCAATCTGCAGTCATGGACACTAGTTTAATGGTTCAATTCCTCGTGGCGTCGACGGCGTTTCGACCCGTAAGAATATGGGTCTCATCAGGACAAGAAGGATGGGGACATCTGAGTGTGGACTGTCAATCACCCAATTGTGGTAGGCCACCCACACACACACACAGAAAGGTACCCACACACACACACAGAGCTACCCATACATACACAGAGCCCTACCCACACACAGAGCCCTACCCACCCACACAGAGCCCTACCCACCCACACAGAGCCCTACCCACCCACACAGAGCCCTTCCCACACACACATAGAGCTCCACCCACACACACATAGAGCTCCACCCACACACAGAGCCCTACCACACACACAGAGCCCTACCCACACACACAGAGCCCTACCCACACACACAGAGCCCTACCCACACACACAGAGCCCCCCACACACACACACAGAGCCCCCCACACACACATAGAGCCCCACACACACACATAGAGCCCCACACACACACATAGATCCCCACACACACAGAGAGCCACAACAATGTGCCCACTGATTCCACAGAGCCCTACCCACACACAGAGCCCTACCCACCCACACAGAGCCCTACCCACCCACACAGAGCCCTACCCACCCACACAGAGCCCTACCCACACACACATAGAGCTCCACCCACACACACATAGAGCTCCACCCACACACAGAGCCCTACCACACACACAGAGCCCTACCCACACACACAGAGCCCTACCCACACACACAGAGCCCTACCCACACACACAGAGCCCTACCCACACACACAGAGCCCCACACACACACACACACAGAGCCCCCCACACACACATAGAGCCCCACACACACACATAGAGCCCCACACACACACATAGAGCCCCACACACACAGAGAGCCACAACAATGTGCCCACTGATTCCTCAGAGGCAGAACGCTAAAAGTTTCAAAACAAATCCTTTTCGTCCCTGCCCACCCTCGAGAGTTATCTCCCTGCAAGTAACAAGCGCCAGTGTATTAAATAATTGCAGTCACATGTGAAAATGTAACAGTCCGCGTGAAAGGCAAAAGAAAAAAAAAGCCTGCTACTGGTTATTGCAGCTGGTGCAATGTTAAAACTGTGAGGGGGTGCAACCACATCAAGTATGAACTGCAAACACAAACTCTCAACAACCACGAGCATCCAGAGATTAGATTGGGGTCTGTCTTTTGTGAACTTGCATATCAGGCATAGCTTTGGCTAAAGATGTTAAAGTTCTCTCAGTGATAAGATCCTCCAGAGAAACTCACTCTCCAAAAAATGCTATTTCCTTCATCTTCAAAGCAATCAGATGCAGGAGTCTATGAGATAAAGTACGGCAATTAGGGGAGGAGAATGGCTGGGCTGAGGCAGAGCGCAAAGCCTTTGATGCAGCTGGGGGCGGAGCGGGAAGAGCTGCTGGCGGCACCAAGCTGGCGATTTGATGCTGTGCACACGCTTTTTAGGTCATTGCGCCTAAAAAGACACGTGCACTGCATCAAATCGCAACTTTAGTTAAACTCTTGTTAAGCCCCTATACTCTCGCCAGCCCAATGCGCATCGGAAGGCGAGACCTAAAAAAAGGAAAGGATGGGCGCGACTGAAGGTTTTGAGGTACACACTTTCTGAGCGCACAGAGTTACGGAAAAGGGGAAATGGTGAGGGTGCACGTGACTGTCTATGAATGAATACTCACCAGAGGCTTAGGCAAGCATACGAGTGCCGTTAGAAGGGGGCAAGAGGAGACACTACTCTCCAGGGCACAAACTCCTAAGGGTCCTGTGCACATGCAACAAAACGTCCTCACAGACTTAGAAGCAAGCCTGCCCTCTTCATTAATGGTGAGGCTGACGAGAAGGCCACACCAATGGAGCGGGCTCGAGGCTGCACCGGACAGGTTTTTTCTTTCCCTAAACCGTAGTTACAGGTGTTTGTACCACATTCAGTTTCTGACCCAGTCGTTCAAAAACCTTTGTAACTGGGAACCAGATTCGAGTCTCGGCGTCATCTCGACATCCAGTGATTATGGGGAAATCACTTAATCTCCCCTTGCCTAACAAAAAATGAATGTGTCCTTATTTAATGTATATTCACCAGAAAGCCAGGAGTACGTCAATCACACCCGATGACACCACATGGTTGACCCCTTGTGTCACCTTTGGCCTGCAATGGCTCTTTGGCTGGGGACTCTGTCTCACTCTACCCTGGGGCTCATTCTGTGGCCTGGTGCACTATGCTTGAGAGGGTCCGTCTTGTCTTTGCACTGTGCTCTTGCTGCGTAGGAGGGGTGGAGGTAGGCATTAGGGGATCACACTCTGACTCAGGGGCGCATTGTGGTACTGCAGAGCCTGGGGTGGAGGGTGCTGATTGTTTAGAAATGAAATAATAGCTTTAAAAGCACTGGCTGCTGCAGAGTTCGACATCCTTGTTGCTCAAATGAGGTTACTTTCTGGTATTTATCTATTTCCATTGACTCCATTCCATGATTTTGGTCGTAAGAAAGTTCCACTCCATGTGTTACATATTTAGTCGTTGCCTGACTCTCTTAAATCCACTGAATCTATGAAAATTGTAAGGGGCTGTGGTGGGCCCTAGGCCCTCATGCTGCAAACACACAAACACTGACACAGGACACACTGGAGGTCTGGTGCAACTGGCCCAGAGCACGTGGGCTCGGCCTCTTTTATTACTCCTGTGTCACCTGACCAGTGACATCAGTGGTGGGTGGGTGTTTAGTGTTAATACAGGCTTCAGCACTAGAATGCTGACTTGTGCTGGGCATTACATCCCTTCCCAAATTGGTTAAAAAAATCAAACCAAACAGAAAAAGTCCAAGAACCTGTGGGGGCAAGAAAACACAGAAAATAACATTGGACTTGCACTTTCAGAATGAGTCTCTTTGGCTGCTTGCAAACCGCAGGCAGCATAGTTCTTGGATTCTGGATTAACAGTTCTCGGAGGCACGGTCCGCAGTTGTTCGGCGGGTTCCTTCTTTATCTGTGCTGTCTGTCTGCTGTTCTCAGCCCATCCTTTGCTTCGCTCCGTTGGTGATGAGAGATAACTAGATGACACAGGTGTCAACAGTCTTCTGGTTTTTGTTCTGATGTTTCCGGGCAGGCTTTCATGTTGACTCTTGGCAGATGAATAGAGTAGGTGCACACATCCCTCTCACTAGGATGCCCCTCTCGCCGGTATTCCTCTCTCACCAGATGTCCGGGAGGACCTCTTTGCCAGGCGTCCACTGGACTGGTGTCTTCAGTCGTGGTGCTCCACCATAGCCTTCGGGCCGTGAGCAGGGCGCTCCACGAACCTCACCGTCGTGTCCTAGTTCCACCTGAAGGTTGAGTTGTAGACTCTTCTCATCGCTCGCGAGGCTTTCATCCCCTTGGGTCCTGCAGACGTGCATCGGTAGGCCTGTCTCCCGTGCGGGACTTGCTGCCACCGGAGTCCCTCGAGGCCTCTGATTCTGGTTTGCCACGGGCTGGTGCGAGGTAGGTCAGGTCCTCAACTTCCAGAGGCCTGAGTAGTCTCGTCATCCAAATCTTCTGCTCAAACCCCAGAAGTAGATGTCGCCAACAGTCTAGCTTGCTCTCTTCTGCGATCGCCATGTGGATGGATGGCTCATAGGTGGTAGTCCTTGTTCTGCGCTGCCGGTGCTCTTGCCAGGCTTGTCTTCCATTGCACTCAGGTGTTCCAGTGCAGTGCATGTCACCTTGCTTCATTCCGCAGGGGCGGCTTCTTCTTTCAGTGGCAGCGTGCCATTCCGATTTCTCCCTTCTTTTCTTCTTAGTGGCGGTGGCCACTTTGTTCTTTCTTCCTTCTTCTCTTCTCCTCTTCTCGCAACGTACCCTGGTCCCTTTTTCTTCATCTTCTCTGGCCAGGCTTCCCCATGCAGTGCGCGCACTCTGCACGTGTCATCCTGGTCTTGTCCTAGGCCTAGGACACTGTCTTCTTGTCACTCACTTCCAGGGTTAGCGTCGCGACCTTTTCTACTGTTCCTTCTTCCTTTTCTTTATGGCGTCACGCCCTTCTTCTCCTTGTTCCTTCTTGCGACGTGATCTTATCACTGTACTGCCTTGGCCTTCCCAGCCAGTCTTCTCCAGGTGGCGTGCACTCCACCTGTTTCTCTCTGTTCTGGGCATGGCTCTCAGACATTGGTCTTTTCTTCTAGTGACTGGACCGGTTGTCGCCATCTTCTCAGTTGCTTCTTTTCTTTCCTTGGCGACCATACTGGGCGGTCGGTTTTCACCTTCGGCATGAGTCGTCATGCTGTGCTATCTTTTCCCTGGTCGCTATTCACCGACACGGTGTTTTGGCATTGGCGCGTTGCCGTGTGTCGTCACTCTGGCGCTCCTGATTCCTGACTCTCCTGGCACGTTCCGGCGCAGTGCTGCCTGTCGTGCGGGTGTGGAGTTCTTGCACTCCTGTCGCGTTCCTGCGCTGTCTCCTGGCGTCTTCCTTGCGCTTCCTGGAGAGTACCTGCGCTTTACTGCGCTGTCTCCTGGCGTCTTTCTTGAGCTCTCTGGAGAGTTCCTGTCGCGTTCCTGTGCTGTCTCCTGGCGTCTTCCTCGCTCTTTCTGGAGAGTACCTGCGCTGTCTCCTGGCATCTTCCTTGCGCTTTCTGGAGAGTTCCTGTCGCGTTCCTGTGCTGTCTCCTGGCGTGTTCCTTGCGCCTTCTGGAGAGTTCCTGCGCTTCTGGCGTCGCAGTGCTGACCTTCGTTCCTCGCTCTTTTCTTTGAGCACTCCTGGTGCTTTCTTGCCGTGCTGTGCTGCTGCTGTATTTTCTTTCTCCTAAGCAGCTTGGATCTGACTTCCTTTGTGACCCAATGTCCTTTGCCTTGTTGCAGTCTCTGTGCATCTGGTTGCTGCAGGCTTGTCTTAGGGAGAGTTCCTTGATTGGTCTGTGCAATGCTGGTTTATTCCTTGGAATCCTTTTCTTGTCTTTAGTTTCTCCACGTTGCATATATGTTCGCTGCCAGTGTGCTTTAATGTGCGAGGGTGATTCTACTTTTGGCCTGTAGATGGCAGGGGAACTCTTTTGCAGACACCTGCAGTCTTCCTTTCCTTTCAGCCTCAGAAGCTTTTCACCTGCTACGGGATTCGTGCTGCATTTCAGGGACCTCACGGCTCGTTCTGCATTTCAGGAACCTCACGGCTTTGTTCCAGGTCCTTAGTGCACAATGCTGTGATTCCTACCATGCCTCCCCAGCTGCTCCCTGTACACACGGTAGGCCTTTGTTGAGAGTGTACTTGTATATGTACATTGCATGCTCGGCAACTTTCCTGCCTCCCCTTTTTTTTTTTTTTTCTCTTTCTCTCGGCCGTCACGCGGGGCCACACAGCAGGCTCTAGCACTTCACTGGTGCTATTGTCGCTGCCCTACGGCGCTGTTGTCACCACAGCGAGAGTGCTCCACTTTAATTAATTGTGCCCCCCCTTCCTGTGTTTCTCATCGCAGGGAGGAGGGCTGGCTGTATTGCACTCTGTAGGGGAGGGGTGCACTCGCTGCTTTAGCGGCGCTGGCCGCGATTAACCCAAACGGGTTCTCCGCCGGCCTTTCTTTTCACGGGCTGCATGGGGGGGTTTTGCCGGTGCCTCCTAAGATCGCTGGGCCCTCGCTCACTCCGGCCGCTACCATCGGCCACACGTTAGTTCCCTCCTTGCTCCCCTCCCCACCTGCAGCAGCCTGGCTCAGTTTCTTGCTGCGCTGGGTGGGGGTTGGGGCCGCTGCATGGGCACTGTTCACCCTACTTTCGGGTGTGTCCGAAACGTTGCCGCAGATGCTGGGCGGTCTCCTGCTGGCGTCTGGCTGTGCGGGGGTCACTCTCCGCCTCGACCATGGTCTGCTGCCAATGCGGGTGGGCTCCGTTTCTTCGCTCGGCGCCCGGCAGCTCTTTTCATACGCTCCCCGCCGCAGCAGCTTCAGTCACACGCTGAGCGGCGGGAGTAGGGGTCGCCGCAGGCAGGCCGCGGGTGGGCTCCGCGAGCCTTGCTTTAATTCATGGACAGATAGGTGATGTTCACAGCGGGTGGGCTCCGCTTGCATTCAGTGTCCCGCTGCGGGGCTGCCGGGGACAGGAGGCACTATAGGCAGACCGCGGGTGGGCTCCGCTGGTCCTGCTTTCACGTACAGTTTATTCCCTCGCCGCCGCACTGGACACACGCGGCGGCGGGGGACGCAGCAGGCAGGCCGCGGGTGGGCTCCGTTGATCTGCCTTTATTTAACATCCATTCTCGGCCGCATTACGCCCGGCGGGGCGCCTGACCATGCGGGTGGGCTCCGCTTCGGTGCATCACATTAGAAGGGGGGTCGCTTCATGCTAGCGCGGCCCCCTAGGCCTTTCTCGGCATCCGGCTCACCTCCAATCTCGGCTGATGGTCACCTCGACGCTGGTGGGCACCGCTTGTCCTCTCATCCCCTGGCGAAGGGGGCAGCTCACAATGGGCTCACTAGGTGCGGGGTCAGCTCCCGGTCACCTCCTTTCCTTTTCTGGCCCCGAGGCTCGTCACACGCCTCGTGGGCCTCTCGGCGACCGGTTTCCTTCTCAGGGGGTGTGCCTTTGCAGCAGGCAGCTCTCTCTTTTCTTTTCCCTCCCGAGGTTCTTCTTGCTGCGGCACGCGTGACTAGCGTTACCGCCTCGTCACCAATGTAAGGGGCTGTGGTGGGCCCTAGGCCCTCATGCTGCAAGCACACAAACAATGACACAGGACACACTGGAGGTAGAGCACGTGGGCTCGGCCTCTTTTATTACTCCTGTGTCACCTGACCAGTGACATCAGTGGTGGGTGGGTGTTCAGTGTGACTACAGGCTTCAGCACTAGAATGCTGACTTGTGCTGGGCATTACAAAAATGTCACACATAATCAAACTGAAACATTAGCAGCTATACTCAAATGGGTGTACTTTCCGATATTTAAAGGATTCCCTCGTCTTCATTGCTTCATTTTGCTAGCGAGAAAGTGTCACTCATAGTCGTTGAAATGTCTGAAATTATGAAATGGTCACTCATAGCAACCTGAAGCCCTGGCAGCCATGAGCCCAGGCTGCTATGGCGAATAGGAAGAACCCTTTAAACACCCCTTTAACAAGAGCTCGTCCCCGCGCTTACCCGCTCCGTATGCCGGACCTGCCGGTGTGACCCACCCCCGCCACCGCTCTTCAGGGGGGGATGGGGGCCCCATGCTCGCTCGCCCCCCCCCGGCTCACTGTTTACAGTCGGGAAGCGTCCACGGCGGAGGGCGTGGTTACGCCTGATAACGTCAGAAGGCTGCCGGTGTTCACACTTTCTGTTGAGTGTGTCGGCCATCTTAAAGTGGTCACGTGATCTTTACAACGCTAGAGAGGGATAGCTATCACGCCAAAGACCGTGCCTCATGTCTTTGTAGTGATTAAAAGATTTAAATGTTGTGAATGAGAATTCAAATTGAATCGTAGATTTTTGATATTGAAATGGTGCCTCATCATGAAATACGCGGTCGTGAGTATAATGATACAATGAAAACATTTGAAGCACGATGCGGTATGATTCTGCTCATGTAATACACATTCGCGGCAGGAGTAGAATATATATGGTTTTAGGAGCCATGATTACTACTCGTGTTCGAACCGTCCCATGTGGAGAGAGCAGATCTGATGTATGTGTGTGTGTCTATCTCAGTGCGCCCCCTGTCTGGACCGGTGGGGGTTTACAGTCATTGAGAGGGGAAACATACATGAATTCGACCCAGGTAAATGACTCGAAATGTAGTGAGGGATTGATTAAAGTATCCTACCCCTACGTGTCTAAGGCCCAAAAAGGTTTCTTCATGGCTCTTGTAGACTAGATCTAATGCTCTACTCCTGTTTGGTGGGGAGTAGGATGTCTGGCCTGATTCAAAACTATAGGCGTGCGGGAACCGATATTGTTTCTTGGAGGAAGGGGTTGTGTTCCATAGTTATATGAACAATCCTGAAAGGAGGACCTTGTATTTTAATGCAGGAGTAGAAAGATGTTAGGGGATTTTCATCATCGCGATAACAGGGCCCACGGGATTTCATCATTGAGTCCATGGAGTGCAGTTTGTAAGCGATAGAGCAGGTAAACAACATGTAAAGGAAATATACACTGCAGCAAATAAACACAGTCTAAAAGGAGCTACAACAGAGCAATGCAGCAGCAACACACTGCCTTAAAAGAGATAAAGTATAACAATGCTGTACCCAGACACTGCCTCAAAGGAGTTAGATTGTATTTTTAAATCCATGCCAGAAAATAATTAGTGTGGCACTTAGTGTGACTGACGATACACTGTTTTCAAAAACTGAAAAAAAACAAGTATGGGCCTGCTGGGGGGGTGAGGGCTGAGCCTGCTTTTGCTGAGTCAGTCAGTGCGTGGCCTGCAACAGCAGAGTGACACACGATGGGTGTCACGAGGGGTCATCAATGTGTGGAAGGCCCTGGTGACCTCAGCATGAATGACGCGCCTGCACTGCGCATACACGGGGCGAAGACACGCTTCCTATCGCCGAGTTAGGACCTTGCAGAGTACAGACTGTGAACAGCCCTGGACAGAGGACGCTCAGGGTCACTGCGCCTGCTTCGAGGAGAGACACGCCTTTTGTAGTTCTAGTCTTTATTCTGGGCGACCTGTCCCATTGGTTGCCAGGCACGCGCACTTGTGGAATGATAATACTGTATAAAGGTGACGTCATTGTGATTTGGATACGATTCTCCCTATGACTATGCGCAGTCACGACCCCCTCCCACGAGCTCCTTTCACTACAATAAAATTCAAATAAATTACTTTATTCTGGACATTCATTATTTAATTATCCTTACATTTTCATCAAGTACTTCGACACTACAATTGGCGACGAGGACGGGAGATGATTTCTTCAGGAGCTCGTGGTGGATATTTCTTCAAGAACATTACAGTTCATTTCAAGGTGAATATTTCTTCGGGAATTCAACATTTCGCTTCGCGACGGATTCTTCTTCAAAATTTCAGTATTTCATGTCGTTGTGGGGATTTCTTCAAGTATTCTTCATTTCATTCAACATTCTTCTGTAGTTCTACATTTCATCTTAAGGCAAGTTACTGCTTTTCTTCCAATGTTAGGGTCGAGCTGACGAGTAATTGTGTTACGTTTGGCATAACTGTGTCCACTGCTGGACACCGTATTCCTCATTGCCCTCTAGTGTCCCTGCGAGGACACCGTACACTGGTTAGGTCATCAGCTGTCAACTGTGGCATTTGACAGTTGCCGGCTGATCACCGATGAACCCAGGTTGCGCTCTGTTTTCTGTAGGAGCACTGTGTTGGTTTGTTGTAATAAACCTATTCAACAAGCTATACCGAGTTTGTTCTTTACAAACTGGCGACGAGGCGAACCAACACTGGACCCACGGAGGAATAAAAATGAAAAGAGACTTTATGTAAAATAAGAGAAAAAGAAACGGTCAGTCAAGAAGAAAAACCGGTGAAGCACCCGGCAACAGAAAAGAAAAAAAAAAAGTGAGTCACATTCACAGTATTTGATATGAGGGATAAGTGAGGCTTCGGCAAGGAAAAACAAAAGCGTGACTGAATTCTCTTCAGTGATGATGGCGAAAGTTAAAGTGTGCGCGTGAGGCAAAAGGAGTTTTTCTATTAATATAACAAGAGAACTTTATTGAACTGTCGTCAACAAGGTACCTGTAAGCAACAACGTATGTGCGGTACCTGAGGTAATAGAATCCAACCGCCTCGCCAACGGAAAAAGAAACCGTAATTTCAACTTACGAACAACCGGCATTGAAAACAGCTGAGTGAGCAATTGCCGGCCTCCACGTCATCACGCCCTCACGTGATCGACGTCGGCGGCCATTTTAAGAGAAGGAAACACCTCAAATACTGTCAGCGGTCTAGTTCTCCATGGAAAAAAGCCGAGAACGATCGCAAACATGAAATCAACGTGAAATGTGCACCAAAACACCCGCGTTTGCCTGAATAAAGCGGAACAAAGAACAAAGTAATACTACTGTCAAAAACAAATGAAAGAAGCATTATAACACGAATTTTAAGAAAAAAATATAGGAGCATAACTCTATGGTAAATAAATGAAACACAGCACTATTCTTGGAACATAGAAATAAAAATAAAAACAGCAGTGACATTGCCATAGAAGGTAAAGCTACCTAGTCATTCCATTTAAAACATTGTATATCAAACAACAAAATGAGCGACATGGCAACAGGTTGTATCTGGAACTTGACACCCCCTGAGACATTTCTGCGTGCTGGCAGTGAACCAGTGCTAAAATGGGAAGAATGGAGGGAATATTTTGAAAACTACATCTCCACTCTTGAAGAAGATATTGAAATTAAACCAGAGAAAAAGTACAAAATGTTAATGCATAGCCTGGGAGCAAGTGGAATAAAGGTATATAAATCAATAAACAAAAAGACAAGAGTGGAGAACGAAGGTGATGTGTACTCCAATGCAATTGATGATCTGAATACATACTACAAACCTACGGTTTGCGTAGGAGTAGACAGGTACAAGTTTTTCCACAGGAAGCAAGGAAAGGAGGAGACAATAGATGATTATGTTTCTGCCCTAAAAAACCGAGCGATAAATTGTCATTTTGGACATCTTCATGACGAATTAATAAGAGACCAGATAGTGATGCAAGGATCAAACAAGAACATCCAGGATAATCTATGGGCTAAGGGTGAGTACCCCCTGCAGAACATAATAGACATAGCTAGGAAAGCGGAGCTAACGGGACGTTGTGCTAAAGCAGTACTAAAAGAAGAAAAAGCAAAGAAGGAAGGTGAGAATGTCAACAAGGTGTCGGATCCAAAAAATTGGAAAGTCAGTAAGCAAAATGTGGGATCTAAAGACTTAAAACAAAATTACAGAAGGAATGAGACTAGGAGCAAGGGGTATTGTTATCGATGTCTCAGCACTGCCCACATGGCGTATGACTTTAAGTGCCCCGCACGTGAAGCCAAATGCACATTTTGTGGTTTAATTGGACATTTTAACAAGGCATGCAATAGGAGGAGACCCCAACGGGTGAAAGTGGTGGAAGATGAAGAAAGAGAAATTGATGGAGATGAGGATGACATCAACATGTACATTCTCAACATTGACGATGAACAGGAAGAAGACAACGCTACAAAACTAAAAGCCAAGACGAAGAAACCGTTATGCACCATGACTATTGGCGGAGTTGAAGTAGAAATGGCGGCAGATTCTGGCTCACCATATACTATTGTAAACGAGAAGGTCTGGGAAACCAAATTCAAGGGGATGATCGGTGAAAGACTCAATAAACCAGACATATTTGTAAGATCTTTCAATGAGAGGCCCATAAATATTTTGGGTTACAGAAGTCTGAAATTCATATTCAAATGTAGGGAAGCTCAATGCAAACTGTACGTATCGAAGGTTGGACCATCTGTACTCGGGTGGATGGACCAGGGTAGTCTGGGAATCAAGCTTGATCCTAACAGCAGTGAGCCCGTGCTCTGCATGTCAGATACAGACGATTATGCTGGCAAAATACTGGAAAAATTCCCAAAGGTGTTCAGTGGAAATGTGGGTGTTCTTAAAGGATATCAGCACAAAATAAAATTGAAACCTATCTCAACACCCACTGTGCACAAGGCGCGCAACATACCGTTTGCTATCAAAGATGAAGTCAAGAGTCAACTTGAGAAATTACTTGCAGACAAAATAATAGAAAGGGTGGACGCTTCTGAGTGGGTCGCACCACTCGTCGTGGCGAAACGCCCCAACGGAAAACTCAGGCTCTGCATTGACCTTCGTGATCTGAATCAAAATATCTTAGTGGAACAGTACCCATTGCCAAGAATAAGTGAAATGCTGTCTACAACTAAGGGGGTCAAATGGTTTACCACCATCGACTTAAAATCAGCGTACCATCAGGTGCAACTTCACCGGGAGAGTAAGTCATTGACCACATTTGTAACACCGTTTGGATGTTTTAGATTCACCCGCGTTCCATTCGGTTTGGCCTCAGCGGCTGCAATGTTCCAAAGATTAATTAACTACATTTTTGAAGGCGTCAATGGAATATTGTTGTTCCAGGAGGATATCCTGGTGATGGGAAAAACAGGAGAAGAACACGACAGTCGTGTGGAGCAAGTCCTAGACATACTGAATAAAAAAGGATTGACCGCTGAGCATTCTAAGTGCAAGTTCGCATGCAAGTCTGTCAGCTATCTGGGCCATCAAATAACCGGTGAAGGTATTAGTCCCAAGAGCAACTTAATTCAGGCAATAAAATACTCGCCTGTGCCTATCAACAAGGACGAAGTAACATCTTTCCTTGGACTGGTAGAGTATTATGCCAAGTTTATCAAGAACTTCTCCACAAAAACTCATGCATTGAGACAGCTATTAAAATTGAAAAACAAATTTGAATGGACTGATGAGTGTGAACAGACTTTTCAAGATCTAAAAAAGGAAATGTGCAAAACGCTACCATTACAAGGATTTGATCCAGTTCTCCAAAACTACGTAACAACGGACGCAAGTAACAAAGGCATAGGAGCTGTACTTACGCAAAAAGATGCCAGTGGAACAGAGTACACCATAGCGTTTGCGTCACGATCGCTAACATCAGCGGAAGAAAAATTTTCCGTCATTGAACGTGAAGCGTTGGCATGTGTCTGGGCCCTCGAGCATTTCCGACAATATGTTTGGGGAAGAAAGGTACATCTTTGCACAGACCACAAACCTTTAACGAAGGTCCTCACAAGGAAAGGCTTACACACAGCTTCTCCACGCCTAGCAAGGATCTCAATGCGCCTATTGGACTACATGTATGACATACAATATGTACCTGGCGTAAAGAATGTAGTGGCAGGGTTTCTAAGCAGAGTGCCACTGGAATCAAAAAACGACAATGAAAAGGAAGAACATGAAGATTCGTGCATTGCCAATTTGTGGGATTGCTCCAGCGGGATAACGAAGGAAGAATGGCTGGAGGAACAGGACAAGGACAAAGTCATTGGAATGATAATAAAAATGATCAAGGAAGGTTGGTCCAGCAAAAACAAACTTGATGAGCAAGAGAAACCTTTTTGGGAAGTAAAAGACGAGTTATCCATGGAAGAAGGTCTACTAATGAGGAGCGGAAGATATGTACCGCCGACGACAAACAGAGAGAAAATATTGGAAATATGCCACAAGGGACATCTCGGCATCGCGAAAAGTAAAAGCAGAGTAAAGAACCTGTATTGGTGGCCTGGAGTCAGCCTGGATGTGGAGAGAAAAGTAAGATGTTGCAAGTTGTGCTCGCATTCAGACAAGGCGCAAGTGACCTTTAGACCACCTCTGCACCCTATTCAATGCCTATCCATGCCATGGGAAAGGATTGGCATTGACATAATGGGGCCGACACTCAATGACAATGAACAACTATACATAATTGTCATCATCGACCACTACACTAAATGGCCTGAAGTGAAATTCACGAAGAAGGCCGACTCACAGCAGGTGGTACAATTCTTGGAGGAGACATTCACACGTGAAGGACTGCCTAAACGGGTAGTGAGTGACAATGGGGTACAATTCACCTCCGAATTGTTCAAAGAGTACATGACAAAGCACAACATCGAGCACAAGACAACTTCACTTTACCATCCTGCTGGCAATGGGGCCGTAGAAAGATTCAATAGGGTCCTTAACCGCTTCAGCGCGGCGCGAATTTCCGCGCTGTGCTGAACGTTCCATTGGGCTTATGGAACCATGACGGAACGGTTCCGTCATGAGCACAGCTCAACCGACGCTCATGACGGAACCGTTCCGTCATGAGCATGGAAGGGGTTAAAGGCATCATACAAATAGCCAACTCCAACCAACTTAGCTGGACCGAAGAAATAATGAAAACCGTGTGGGCTTACAGGATAACACCATGTGAGTCAACAGGTCACAGCCCATTTGAACTTATGCGCGGACGGACTCCACTCACCAAGGACAATGTGGGTTGGGTCAAGGCCGCCCACAGGGTGCACTGGTCATCTAAGATGGTGATGGAGAGACTAACTCAAGCACAATTCAAGAGCAAGAACATCTACGACAACAAACATGGATGCAAGGATGTGGAGATCAAAGAGGGAGACACTGTGAAGGTAAAGAAAAGTGGACACATTGGCAAAGGGCTGGAGAGATACACCAAACCCTTGGTTGTGCGAGAGGTGTATTGTAATTCTGCGCGCCTGAGCAACGGGAAAGTCTGGCATTTTTCAGCATTATCACCCCACAAACATCCTGTAGGCGAGACTGATGAAGACACACTCCCAGGGTCAATGGGGGAGCAGTTTGAAACGCAGAAAGACGGTCCGGCAAGGCTATACTTTTCTGACACTGATTCTGACTTTGAACCACCAGAGGTTTCCAGGGAGTTGGGTGAGGAATCTGTACCCAATGACACACCACCAGAGTGCCGAGCAACCTTACCTACCAGTTCCGCAGGTACCAGGCGCAGGTTGCTCACTGTCCCCGTGTGTGAGACCTCACAACCCATTGACCGGAGCAGGGCAGGTAGACTGTTAGGACCCCTCGTGTATATTAGTTGTAGTCATTTTAGAAAGGCAGCGAAGGAATTAGAAGTCATGTATTGTGAGTGTAATTAAATTTGCAAACTGTTATAAGGAAGAACATGTCGCAGAGGCATGTGGTATTAGTGGCCAAAAATGCAATCCAGGAATTATAAACAGAGTGTTCAACGAGTTTGACGATATTAGGTGTTCCAATATACTTTTTGCTTTAAAAATTGGTGTTATTCTCATTGGTTCACTATTAAGGGTTGCACTGTTCGAAAAGGTAAATCGTAAAACCTTGGTGGACCAAGTTCGCCCATTATTAAAAATTCTAACAGGGTAAATTTGAAGTATTGCATGAAAAGCAGTTATGCCTATCTGATGTTTCACTTACAGAACGTGGAGGATATAAAATAATTTTATCAGGGTACAACGAAGATATGCTAATCGTTTCGTTTCATAAACTTTTATTCGATTGCCACTTGTTATTGCAACCATAAAAAGTACAAAAAAACATTAAAATTATTACATTGTTAAAAGACGTTTTAGGAGCAAATCAATCATATTATAAACAGGGTATAGAGAAAGAAAAACACAGAAGCTCGAGAAGCATAAACTAAAATATGAGTTACTCGTAATTACGTCGATATTTAATACAGGCTTTTAAAAAGTTAGCTACGTACTTCGCTATAAAACTTGACTCCAGACATTGCAGAGATAGATATGCTGGGCGACAGGTTCTTAGGCCTATTAATCTTAGTAAAGGCAAAATCCATACCTTCCTAGGAAAAGAATAAAATTTGCAAAAGAAAAGAATATGTATTGTTGATTGGGGGGAAAAATCGTCACAGGGACAGGAAATAATAGTGGGAGACCAGTCTTGGACATTTGGAAAGGTTACAAGCCGGAAAAAGGAATTAAAACGAAACCTTGTGAGAAGATACTTTTCATAATTGTTCAAATGGAAGGTCAGGTATGGTTGAATGCCCAGATGGGTCTGTACAGCAATAATTTGAGAATTTGTGGGTTTCACCAGTTCTACCGAGCATCGTAGGGCTCTTAGGCGGGACAAACACAGCTTTTCAAGTTCTTTCCTTGATATGTCACTCATGCTGGGAGGGTCCTGGAAAAAGTTGCTACGGTCCATATCCTGGCTAAAGTTCCTAATGTATGCTAGCCAGGGTATTTTATCCCAGTTATCGAGGGCTGTGCAATCCAAAATTAAAGAACGCGTTAAGTGGCACTCCTCTTTGGTCCATATGCGGTGCCACAAAAGCATAGGTTGGCAACGAATGGTGTCCATAATAAAATCCATGCCTAGTTCAGCTAATGAGGCATAGGTTGGGGCACTATGTGGTAAGGCCAACAGGTATTTGACGAACCCATTCTCAATCGTTTCGAGTGGGCTTATCGGTCCGTAGCCCCAGACCCCTGCACCGTACGTTGCCACACTGTGACACTTTGCATGATATATTGTGAGTAGTTCCGGGGGAGCCGGTTTCCCCAGTTTCCTTGAAAAAGAAACTAGGGCTGCCGTGGCTCTCAGGAAGAGCAGCTTTTTGCTTGCCACAGCCTGTCGCCAGCTCAAAGAATCGTCCACCAAAATGCCCAGGTAGGGATAGACCCGGGTTCTTTCAAGCTTAGTCTTTTCGACAAAAATGGGTTTAGGGCTCTTTATTTTAGGGCCAAGGTGCATTACAAATGTCTTTTTTATGTTGACCTTAAGGCCGAGAGAGTCCATATATGAGCAATACTTATTAAGCTGTACTTGAAGTTGGGTCAGCGTCCTGGCGAAGATGACAGAGTCGTCAGCATATAAGAGCGGTGGTATGGGGCGATGTTTAATTTGTGGAAGGTCCTGGCTCCCTTCTAGCATGGCTGCCTCCAAGCCGTTGGTGTACAAGTTGAACAAGAAGGGAGCCAGTACACAGCCCTGTCTGACCTCTTTTGTGATTTGGAAAGGGGGGGAGAGTTCTCCACTGGTCCCGTACCTGACACTTGCTGTTGCGTCCGAATAGAGTTCACGCAGGAATGCTATAAGAGCAGGGTCAACGCCCATTTCCCCGAGCAAGGCCCAGAGTTTAAGATGCTGTACACAATCGAACGCTGCACTGAGTTCAACGTATACAAGAAATAAGTGACCCCTTTTGGCGCTCACGTATTTCCCGATCAGGAGAGCGAGATTCAGGGCCTGCTCCACAGTCCCAAGACCCGCCTGGAACCCATATTGGAGGTCGGTTAAGATGTTATTAGTTGCTGCCCACTCCTGGAGAAGTTCCAGCAGTAGGCGTCCCGCTACCTTGCCCAGGGAATCCAGGAGGGAGATGGGTCTGTAACAAACCGGATCGTTCCGGTCGCCCTTTTTGAAGATGGGAAGGAGAATGGATGAAGACCATGAGTCAATAAGGCCTGATGTTGTTACCGCGGTCTGAACCTGGGTGAGAAGTGGAGACCAGAGCTCGATGTTATGTGTAAAAATGTCCACCGGCACCCCATCTGGACCGGGGGCCTTGCCTGGTTTTGACTTTTTTAGGGCCCTAACCACCTCAGCATGCTCAAAACGGATGTTTAATGGGAAAATCCTTGGGACCACTGTGGGGACCATGGTAGAGCCCCCCTCTGTTGGATTTGTTTGGGATCCACCAAAGATGCTTAAAAAATTAGCGACCCATTCTTCTGCTGTTACTGCGACATCAAGATGTTGGACTGACGACGAATCTGACAGAAAGGGAGATTTTACGACTCGCCAGAAGTATCCACTATCCCTTGTTCGACAGCTGTCATGAAGTTGTAACCACAGGTTCGCTTTAATGTCTTTAGTTCGTTTTACCCTTTCGGCCTTATAAAGTTTTCTTAATTTTGCTATCTCTTGAAGGTTCCTCGGGGTAATCCGGAGAGCTGCCTTAAGGTTAGAGAGTGCTTTCCGACACCCAGAATTAAACCAGCCCTCGGCCGATGGTTTACGTACAGTAGTACGAGTTAATTCCTCTTTTAATGTTTCCAGAATCCTGTCGAAACTGTCCAGCACTGTTTGGGGCGATGAACTAGGGTCTAAACAATCGTTAACAAAAAGGTTGGCTTTTTTAAGAACTTTCTCTGTTACTGCATCAGGATCTATTTTGGCCCACTTCACTGAGAACCCATTTACTTTGTCCATTTTTAACGATTCTTGTGTTAGAGGGCTTCTAGCATTTGTGTGTAGTGATACAGATTTTAATTTTATTAAAATTCTATTAGGGAAATGATCACTACAACTATCTGATCCTGTGGAAAATTTTGCCAATTGGCCCCTTAAGCTCTGTGAGCAAAGAATAAAGTCAATTGTGCTTGACAAACCCCTACCATGAAATGTTGGGGAGAAGTCAACTTGTGGATAGACCAGCTGGTTTGCATAGTCCAACTCTAGCGTAAAAAGGCTCTCATTCAAAGAATTCCCGTTGGTGCTGTGTACAAAATGAGCCAGAGGACAGTCTGTCTCATCAGACAGTCCACAATTCCCGTTTCTGTAATTGGAGCATAGTGGGATATTGAAATCGCCTCCCCAGATAATATAAACAGGGAGAGACGATGACTTGCTCAACTGTGACATTATAAAAGTGGTGATTCCATTTAATATCCGCACACAATCAGGAGGTGAAAGGTTATTATATAAGTTTACCAAAAGGTAAACGAAACTGTTGTTGAGATGGATTCTAAGAATTTGGTAACAAGCCTCTTCTTTTAAGCTGGTAATTGTTGTAAAGGGAAGAGTGTTTGTTACATAGACTGCTAGACCACCCTTGGGTCTTCCGAACAAACCCTGTGTTGCTGGGATAGAAAAAGTTTTGTAGCCCACCAAATGGACAGGGACTGTTAGCCAGGTCTCCTGGAGGCATAGGATGTGGTTCTCATTGATTGTATCCGCCCATGATTGTAGATTGGTCTTAGAACGAAGACCAGCAATATTCCAAAGTAAGACTGATAGAGTCATCACGTTGGATGGAAGGGAGTCACATGCTTGGCTATGTGGAGTAGCTATCATAGCGTTGTCGATTATAGTCGTTTGCAGAGAGATGATCCGGGTCACAGTTGGGGAGGGAAATTTAGGTCCCTCAATCAGTGGGGACAACAGGTCGAAAGGAATTGCAGAATCCTCCACAACGTGACCTGTGGGGGCGTAGGGAGGTGGGGAGGAAGGTGGGGAGGGTAGGGGAAATTGAGCACAGGTGGATGGCGAGAGTAAAAAGTTGGTATTTACAGAAGGAATCACCAAAGCTCTCTCTGGTGTCGGTGGAGGGCTAAGTGTCCTCTGAGGCTGGTTACTACGATATAGAGTAGCTAACGGTCAATCGACCATTTCCAGGCAGTCGAATCTGTTTCTAGTTGGAAATCCTTGCCATCCCGCCAAAGGAGCCTGTTCTCTAGTGGGATACCAAGGCCGGGGATCCCACTCTCTGCTGCTATTACTCTGGGTAAGCCAAGAACCCTCATAGTCCCAGGGCCTCTCTAGTGGATGCTCCCAATTTGGAGCCATTGAATACTGGTTGTTATGTATCGGGGGGTAAAAGAAGGAAAGACGATAAGCGTCAATCCCCCCTTTCTTGGCTAGGGCTGGCCATGAGCAGATATAATCAACAATGGCTGGGTCTTCGCAATTAACTATGATGCAATCTCCCTGTATGCTTTTGGGTTCTGGGCCTATCCACGAAACTCTACGTACAGTGGAAATTCTGCTGGTATATGCAGATTGTGTTGGCCTATTGATATTAAGCCACTGTAGGACCTTATTTTGAAGGGACCAAGATGGTTCCTTTGTAGTTTCCGGAAGCTCCGGGACACCCGTGAGGATGACGGTATAGGGAGACGCTTCTCGTGGAAGATGAATCGGGCGTCTAGACTTAAACCCCTTTATTTTCCCGTCACCTAGTGCGTTTAACGTGGGGTACCGGGGTACTAAGGGTGGAATTGGTCTCTGGGTTAGTGACTGAGCGGGACCCTTATCGGGAATAGACTGAGTTGGGACGGGTTGCGGGGGTGCTGACTGGGTAAGAATGGTGCTCGAAGACTTGTCCGTAGTCCCACCTCCGAGAATTGGGGGAGCAGGGGTTAATGGCCCCTTTGGGTTTGATTGAATGGTTTGAGGTATTGTCGTCTTTGATGGTTTAGGTTCACAAACTTTTTGGACACCTTGAGCGCTAGAGCTTTGGGAAGTTTCCTTACTAGCCCCTATATTCGATTGACTCACACTATGGTGACTAGATGGTTTTTGGGTCAATTTTGCGAGTTGTTTTTCGATGGTCATTATACTGCGTTCTAGGGGTTGAAGATGGTGCTTGAGGATTTCCCTAAAACTTGCCAGGAGCTGGGTATTTGTACTACATTGGCTGCAGGTCTCCCCCGCATTAGCTGGGATAATTAAATTAACAGAAATATCTGTTGGGTTAATAGATTGGATGGAGGGGTCGTTTAAAAAACCCTGCGATGTTTGAGCATTTGGTCTATTTTTGTTAGTTGTGGCAACTGTGGTATTTTTTGAATTATCTTTTTTCTTGTCTTTTTTCTGCTTAGGGACAGCTCCCTCCTTCACCCCCATATGCTGAGAGCTTGTACCCGGGTCTTGAGACTGTAGTAGCTGAAGGTCTGGGGTATTTTCTAGGTTACCTGTAGAGTCTGAGTCCAGTGAAAGATTTGAGACAGAAAGATCAATTGATTTCGGAATTGAGTGAATCTCTACTAGGACATTTGGCTGTGGTTGCAATGGTTGTATTAGCACTGGTATATCTGAAGTCGATTTTGGCGGCGAATGGGCTAAGGCTAGGGGGCTCAGTGACGACCTTCTGGCAATTGCAAGGTCTTGTGACACCCTTCGCTCAAGTAGAGATATGCTCTGATTGATAACTTCATTGGTTCTTGAAATAAAACGGTCAATAGGGCCATTGACCAGAGCATTGGTCATGGCCGTCTTGCTTCTACTCCCCCGAGTCATGGTGTATGGATCTAGGACTCTACTTAGTAGGTTATGTTAAACCAAGTAGCTTAAACAACAGATGAAAAATAAGTGTACCTGATGGGCGAAAAGTATAACGCCTGGTACAAGAGCCACGGGGAATGGCCCAGCCCAGCCTGGAACAGTCTAGAACCGGCTAAAACGGGCCCGCCCTTGGCCCGGGCTTCGCCCGGCGTCCCGCGAGACGGAGCTGGAAAGACCTTTATGCGCCTCCTGGCGCTGGGTTGTGATGCTGGAGACCTCGAGGGCTGCCGGGAGTTGTAGGCAGCCCCTCTCCACACTCCACTCGGCGGCCCCGCTCTTGATTGTAAGAGAGCAGCAGGGCGGCGGGAGGCAGGCGGGAAGAGCGAGGTCTCGACAGCCGGGTAGGAGACTTGAAGTGTGTTCAGCGCGGCACAGGGGCAGTGGAGGTAACAAAACGGGCAGAACAGCGAAGCTAATCATAATTGGTATAAGTAGTAGAACCAAGATTTACATAGCTGAAAAGGGGTGAAATAATTGGATACGGAGAGATATTGCTGAAATGGGGATAATACTGTAACCAGTGTCAGGTAATTCCAACGTCGTAAAATAAGTATTGCATTCATTTACTTTCTGTCCCTACAGAATCAAAAGATAATTCTTCTCCAGTTAAGTATGCATATTCATGGTTAAATTAAGTTTTGAGTGTGGGAAATGCTGAAATATTTGACTATATTTATTTTCACAGGACTCCAGGTATAACATTGATAAGATCGTCATTTTCCTATAAAAATTAGCTTCTATGAGTTTAATTTAAGTTGCAGTAGTTTAATGTCTAAGGTTTCACCACCAAGGGCACAGTTATGCAGAACACGGGACATGTTTTATGTTTCCAATCATTTTTCCTTCTTGCTTTCTTTTCCACCGTGGAATTCTCCGTTGGGCTCAACGTTTCAACGGGCTTTGACAGCCACATTCTGTTTATTAACTCAATTTACTCCATATCTAGTTATTTTTCTGCTATTAGATGCAAGGTTGGTATTTTTATTAAGGGAAATAGTTTCATAACATTTTATGTACATTCTTGTTCGGTATTATAAGGACAGAGATATGATCCGGTTTAGGTTAGAGTGTCTTCTTTCTCGTTTTCTTTCCCATCAGTTCCAGCACAGTATCATAGTACTCATGTAAGTATTTACGGAGGTATGGGAAGTAACTCCAGTATCCATTGATATATCCATCATTTGTTAGTAGTTGTTTGGCGATTCTTTTCCGGGTTAACTTATATTTCAGGTCTAATAAAATGTAGTAGCGTTTAAGAAATTTCTTTCCAAAAATCACCAACACAGTTACATGGACGCTAGAAAAGTGAATGGATTCCCATATCGTTTAGACTCTCACCTTGATGTTATCAACGTTTGCAGCGGACTATGAGTTATTATAGCTTAGACATTTTCCGTTCCATTTATGGCATGTCTTAGCAAGGTATTGAATTTATGTTTATTTTTCCTCATTATAATAAGGGAGATGTGTCATTGGTAGGTTTGTTATACATTACCCTTGTCATGCTATTATTTTTAGTATTCACATTCACATGCTCATTTAGATTCCCTTATCCATTTAGCTTTGTGATGTTACCTTTTTCGTACCCAGCCTTGCATATCTCTTTTTTCTTTACTTTTGGTTCATTACATAGGAAGCGTAGGGAATACTCTTGTAGTTCCTTTGTTTATATCATAGTGCTTTTATTAATATGTATTTACGTTGTGTTTTTTTCCACCATAAAAAAGGGAGATGTTGTAGTTCTAATCTTTATTCCGGGCGACCTGTCCCATTGGTTGTCAGGCAGGCGCACTGGTGGAATGATAATACTGTATAAAGGTGACGTCATTGTGATTTGGATACGATTCTCCCTGTGACTCTGCGCAGTCACGACCCCCTCCCACGAGCTCCTTTCACTACAATAAAATTCAAATAAAGTACTTTATTCTGGACATTCATTATTTAATTATCCTTACATTTTCATCAAGTACTTCGACACTACAACGCCCCCATAGAGGAGCTGACCGAGGAGCACTGCGCTTAAATACATCTCAGCGCGTGCTGTGGCACCAGGTGCTCCGTGTATCTTATTCATTGTGGCCCCACGCGGACACTGTCATTCTTGTGCTTCTTTGTGTTTTATTGATTTATGTATTTATTTATTTAATGGATTTTTATAAAGCGCGGACTCGTTACGTCTCACGACTCCCACCTGTACTGGCACTGAGCTGTCAGCTGACGAGTCACAGGTTTCGCCGTTTACTGCGCTCCGTCCTGTCGGAGCCTGTGTTGGTGAACTAAATAAATATTTCTTGCAACGACTTCTTGAGTTGAATTGTCTTGACAGCGGTGTCTGTCCTCAGCGCATGCGCAGCTGTCATCCACAGGTCCTCTTTAACCCGCAGTAGGCTGTGTCTGTCCTCAGCGCATGCGCAGTTGTCATCCACAGGTCCGCTTTAACCCGCAGTAGGCTGTGTCTGTCCTCAGCGCGTGCGCAGTTGTTAATTCAAGGCCTTCCTGAACCAGCGTTCGCAGCGGGCAGCAGAGTCTGTCCTCAGCGCACGCGCAGTTGTTCAGCCAAGGCCCTCTTCCACTCGCGCTCCGCCCTGGTAGGCTGTGTCTGTCGTCAGCGCATGCGCAGTTGTCATCCACAGGTCCTCTTTAATCCGCAGTAGGCTGTGTCTGTCGTCAGCGCATGCGCAGTTGTCATCCACAGGTCCTCTTTAATCCGCAGTAGGCTGTGTCTGTCCTCAGCGCATGCAGTTGTCATCCACAGGTCCTCTTTAATCCGCAGTAGGCTGTGTCTGTCCTCAGCGCATGCAGTTGTCATCCACAGGTCCTCTTTAATCCGCAGTAGGCTGTGTCTGTCGTCAGCGCATGCGCAGCTGTCATCCACAGGTCCTCTTTAATCCGCAGTAGGCTGTGTCTGTCCTCAGCGCATGCAGTTGTCATCCACAGGTCCTCTTTAATCCGCAGTAGGCTGTGTCTGTCCTCAGCGCATGCGCAGTTGTCATCCACAGGTCCTCTTTAATCCGCAGTAGGCTGTGTCTGTCCTCAGAGCATGCGCAGTTGTCATCCACAGGTGCTCTTTAACCCGCAGTAGGCTGTGTCTGTCCTCAGCGCATGTGCAGTTGTTCATCCACAGGCTCTCTAGTTCAGTCCTGGTGTTACACAAAGGCCTTAGAAAGCTCAGCAGGGCCAGCGAGGGTGCCCGACCAACAACAGGGACCACAGCACCCATATTAAACCCCAGGTGAGGTCATGAGATTGAAAGATTGAACACCTAATTATTGTATAGCTAAACATAAACAACAAGCATTGGCATAGCCATTAGGTCTCGCCTCTGGGACCTTGCAGACAGGCTCGCTGAGTCATTCTTGGTTACTGAGTGAGTCTGTTACATTTTTGCAACATTTATTCAGCGAGTCTGTTTATTCCTAATGTATGGTGACAAGAGGCCCGGATCAGATCCTTCCTGTTTCTCTTGCTAAGCCATAGAGCGTCCATTGGGGGGAGTGGGAGGGGTAGAGCTGGGGCTGCCCTTCCAGATGCTCACACCCTGCACAGCTCAAGAAGCTGCCATTGCTTAACACGAGAAACAGGAAGAATCAGAGAAACTGACACAGGTCAGACACACAGTACCAGAGAGTACTAACTGAGAACTTTCTTGTTTGACAATCTTTGTAAGCCAGAGTATTTTGAATGATTGAATGTATCGCTTTTAAAATTACTCTGAACGCTTCTAAGACAATTGTATTTTAAATGTAAAGCTTTTTGAAACAAATGTTTTTTTTAAACTGGAATTGAATGCTTACTCACTGTGGGGAAGCCTGACTTATGTCGAACAGTAGAACGGGAGCTGGGCGAGGCAGGACCAGTGAGCACAGCTGAGAAGACTCGCCCTCGTGGGGAGCGAGGGACAGGTCAGCGCTCTAGTAGTTAAGCAAAAGCCTACTTATGGTGCCCGCAGCACGGATGCGCAGCGGCATGCTGCTGGCGCGCCTAAGGCTAGCCCGCCTGCGTCCAGACACGGCCAAGGGCAAAGAACCATGCCGGATTCGTCCCAGAAAACGGTAAGCTCATCACATATGATAGAACATTATTACTCTCATTGAGATACTCGGGTAGAGCCCATTGTGAGGTGACTCTAGCGCCAACAAGCTTGATAGGGAAGAAGATGTCATGCCCTCTCTGTCGGACTAAGTTTAACTCAGGCAAGATTGAAGGGCCACTTCAACTAGATTGGCCCACAAGGAATGAGAAAGGGGACTTATTAACAGTAGAACCTTGCCAGCACACACCACAGAAATCATAATGCTAATAGAGAATGAAGAACTTGACATTCTCTTTGTTACTGAAACGTGGTTAAAAGACTGGTCCGCCCCTGACATAATCCAAGGACTAACCCCGGATTTCCTTATCTAAAGACAAGATAGGATGGGAAAAACGGGAGGCGGGGTAGCAATCATTTACAAAAACGACTATGAATGCATGATATTGTCCGTTGCCACCACCAACAGTGAAACTGTACAATTCAGCCTAAAACATCAGCTAATAACTCGTTTTCAGGCACACTGCTCTATAGACCCCCAGGATCCCGCACTCCAGTCCTATAGGCATCAACCCTGTCGACCCCTTAAGACCCCTTAATACCACAGCAGTTAGATTAATTCATGATATGGAGGCCATGCATCTGAAACAACTGATAAACACAAGCACCCATGTAAAGGGTACCATACTGGATGACATTTTTAGGTCTTGCATACGCAGTCCGCATGCGCTGCATAGGAGGACCTTTAGCCGTTGCTCTGCCCTTTTTGGAAGCACATACTCTTGGCGGCATCTGCCTTGCGGGAGCAAGCAGGGGCGCGCCACAAGCACGAGTATGTGCTTCCAAAAAGAGCTGACTGCGCGCTCACGCACGCTGACATTCTAACGTGCCGCAAGTGCACGCATGCACTACTTGCATCTTCAAATGGCACTTTCTTTAACAAATCTCATCAAAGATCGCTCCTACCACTGCTGCACGCACATCTACAGGGAGAATATTTTAATGTGCTTTACTTAATCAAAACCTGCTCATTCAACGATGGCTCCGTGGATGCGCAAGCATCAGCCAGAGCTCGCTTTGAGTGCACTTTTGAATAGTTAACAAAATGCCACTTAAGGACAGCCACCGCAGATACGCATGCATACATGAATATCTAGGACAACAACAAGCATCTGTAAAGAAAATAGTTTTTGCAAGCTTGTTTTATACTTAGACTTTTGAAGATGACTGCCGGGAGTTCAGGTATTGTTGCAAGATTTGCTCCTGCTTCCGAGTAAACAACCAGAGAGGTCTCGTCCGCAGCAGAGATGCATTTTCAGAGTCTCAGAGTCCTCCAATTCAATCTCTTTATTAGTTTAAAATGAGCAATAAACAGTTAGTGTAGGCTCGTACTAGGGTTCACCTGCAATTGAAATCTCTTTATTAGTTTAAAATGAGCAATAAACAGTTAGTGTAGACTCGTACTAGGGTTCGCCTGCAGCACGAGTCAGACTAGAATATCATATCTCCTCAGAATTACAAACATGCATAGATGGTGCCTTCTTCATGCCAATTCACAACATTGATGCCATTTTTACACCCACTATTAGAGGGCACGATTCACTGTATATTTCCACTGCCGCTCTGATCCTTGACACAAAAACATTCTTTAATAATTAGAAAGGAAACACCAGAGCAACACTACAAAAACAGTAGGAAATGATCTTGCACAGGCAACGTTTATTTGATTATATGTATTAACCCCATTTGAAAATATGGTGTATAGCACTGTACCAAAGGAAACACCAGTGCAACACCAAACAAGCATTGGCATAGCCAATAGGTCTCGCTTTTGGAACTTTATAAGTATTTAGTTATGCAGCACAATATCCTTTGTGCAACAGCATCAACTTGTGCATGGCTAAACACTTATAAGGTCCCAAAGGCGAGACCTATTGCTTACGCCAATGCTTGTTTCAAATGACCCTAAGCTAAAAGTAGAGACCCCTATACCAATGCCATGGTCGGATCATTATTTCATCCCGTTTACACTGGAAAATCCACAGATTCGACACACCAGTCACAAAGTAACCGGGATTAAGAATAAATGGCCAAAACCCCTACCTGACAACGTAAGGATTGAATTAGAGGACCAAGCACCAAGCCTGACCGATGACGTAGAAGAAGCCCACAAGATTTGGGCTGACTGGCTCAACAAAGTTGCAGCCCAACACTCACAGAAAACCAGACAAAATAAACTTGATGTTAGGATTAAAGCCCCATGGTTCAATGAGCAATTAATTCTGACAAAAAATTCATGTAAAAGAATGGAGAGGTTGTGGAGAATAAACTATGATCTCGCCATCAAAAGTCAATATAAGGCAGCTATTAGACAATATCCTAGGGAGATGATCCAAGCACAGACCAAATCTATAAAGAAAAAATTAATACGGCACACAATACACATATGGGTATCCGTCCCCAACATAGCACAGAGTCAGCTCTGTTGGTGGTAACTGAGGAACTAAAAAAGTGTTAGACCAGGGGTGCTCAGCGGCCATCCTGCTCCTGGATCTGAGCGCCGCATTTGATACGGTGGACCATTGCACATTGATCAATAGGCTAAAGGAAGAAGGTATCGCAGGCACAGCAATAAAGTGGCTCACTTAATTTCTGAAAGACAGATCCTTCCAGTTTCTGGAAGGGAACTATCTATCCGATTCCCTCCAACTACCGTGCAGAGTCCCAAAGGGCTCTGCACTGAGCCCCACACTTTACATGCAACCTCTTACAGGGATAGTACAAGAATTTTGTCTATCCATAGAGTTGTACAGGGACGATACATAACTTGTATTAGCAGTGATGAACGACCCGCACTCCCTACGCAACAACCTAGGGCCTTGCATGACACGAATACCTGAATGGATGTGTAAATGGTTCCTTAAACTTAATGGGGATAAAACTGAACATACGTTCCTGGGAAACAAAACAGTCCCCAGGAATCTTATAAGCTGGCCAACTCAGTTGGGAGAACCACCAACCTCAAAGACTGCCATCAAAAACCTGGGAATCTGTCTAGACAAAAATCTAAGCATGGAGACCGAAGCAAAGAAACTTTCAGGCAAATGTTTCGGCTTACTCTATATGCTTCGTAAAATTCTCCCCATCCTACCTGAACAATCTCGTAGAATTGTGATCCAAGCATTAATACTGTCACAGCTGGACTACGGGAACTTGCTGAATCTGGGTGCACAAAAATACGTCATTAACCGGTTGCAGGTAGTGCAGAATGCTGCTGCAAGAACCCTGCTACAAATCCCGAAACAGCAGTCGGCCAGGGCAGCTCTGAGGACACTTCACTGGCTTCCAGTCCAGACGAGTATCAAGTTCAAGGCACTGTATCTTGCACAGAGCCATGAATGACAGAGGACCGGTGTTATTAAAAAGATTTGTTACACACTATACACCGAGTAGGACCCTAAGGTCATCAGAGGATCTTCTTATGCAACAGGGCAGAATAAAAAGAGCAAGATGGGGAGAAAGGTCCTTCAAGCACTTGGTTCCTAAAATGTGGAACACACTACCCAGGGACATGCGCATGATAACCAACGAATTAGCATTCAGGAAAAGACTCAAAACATTGCTCTTTCCCTAAAAACTCCAGATCTCAGGCAACTTGACTTAGTCCGCCATAGTTATGTTTCTCTTAGCGCTGGGAAGCCTAAGGCCAGCCATGCACTTTACAAATACATAAACATCTTATCTGAGCCTCTTGTCACAATGCATTTAAGAATAAACAGACTCACAGAAGAAATGTTGCAAAAATGTAACCAAGATTGACTCTACGTTTACCCAGAGCAGTGAATGAAAGTCTGTGCATAAAAAGCAAGTTACATTGCTATATTGTTTAGACAAAGAAGGTTTAAAACAATATTACACTTTGCCATGATTAGAGTGTGAAGCATGATAATACAAAACAATGCAGCTCGAGGTTACAATATGAATACTTGACATCCTTCATTTAATTAATTCTGGCCTGAGAGGTCCTGACAGTCTGGGGGAAGGAGGGCGTCCATGTTTTTTGCAGGGAGGGAGTGGGGAGAGGGCTCAAGTTTTGTTACACCACTGACCTGCACATAAACTTAATACACAAAATGTTGTGAGTCAGCTCTTGTCACTGTACCTCTCAGAGAGCACCCGAACTTGGAAATTAATTATCTGCTAGCTGCAGGAACATGAGTTATCCACAGAGCACTGTCAGGGAAAGCCATTAGCAGCAGCTAACTTAAAGAAACCCTTCTAATCCATTCAAGAGTGAGAGGACTGAAAGTAGCAAATCCAATCCCAATCCAAAAGACTTTATTCGAATAGCAACGTATCCATAAAAGTAACACATGTACAGGATAAAAAAACATTAGAAAAATAAATAGATAGCAATGTGCAATCCATAATGTAGCAAAGTACAGTAAACCTAGGTAAAGCGCATATTGTGAATAGTACAATACGAATGACTTCATAGATCGCACATGGATTTCCGTGCACCCGTAGCTTCTCTCAAAAAGGTGTCAATGCGCAAGATCAATTCAACATTGTCCAATTTAAATTTGCAGTCAAGAGCGTCTGTTAAATTAATAGGTGACAATTTTTTAAAATACGGAATTAACAACCATTGTGCATATTTCAAATAGTATTTACTAAAGAATAAAAAGTGTAAAAGTGTTTGACCGCTGTGACCATCACATGGACATGGCAGGGAGTCAAGTTTTGCGTTATACCCATAGGGAAAACAAAGCAAATATCTTACTGTCCCAGCTCTTAGACGGAATAGGAGGCCTCTCTCCCATTGGGACATCGGTAGTGCAATATAACTTGGTAGACAATGCTCAGGGTACTCAATAGATATACATTTTGCGACAGTTTGTTTATTCAATTCCCTTTCTAGTCTTTCCGCGCTATAAAGTCTTTAAAACGTTTCTGTCTATTGTTACAGCTGTGTTCGAATTGGCAAACAGCCCCTGGATTGATCAAATATCTGGTGAAGGGTGATTGGGGGAGCAGTAACTCTGGCGGTTTGCAACACAATTTTGGGATCTAAAATACTCATACCAACACCCACACTATTGATGGCCCTGCTCCTATCAACCTCGTTAGCAACCATCATTTGTACATTTCCCTTCAATTGACCAGCCCCTCCTATGAGTGTAGCCAGATTATCTAGGCGGCTCTGTAATAAGAAACCAACGCTGCAGCAATATTAGCGAGAATGTCCCCATAGTTCTCAAGGATAGGTGCTGCTTCAGTCTGTGCACTAATAAAGCAACTCAGTTTCACAGTCTGTATAGCCACAGAAGAGTCAAGGGCTTCAGCTGTGCCAATACCTGATGATGGCTGTATCGAGGTAGAGAGGCGTGTTTGGCTACGGGCAGGGACGCTACCAGTAGACTGCTTCCTTTTACTACAGATTGATTTCCCAGGCCCAGACTTTCTTTTCCGTTTAACAGCAGGAATTCCCACCAATATAACAAAATTGGTATCAGGTTGTGGGTCTGCTTCCTCAATTATATCTTGCCCACTTGTGCTCCCCCAAACAGTTGGGGATTGATGAATCCAGATGCCCTCCAGCTGCGGTTGGGGCAAGTCTCCCGTATGCTCTGATAATGTTACTCTAAAAATTGTAAAGTCAGTCCGTCTCTCAATACCCATAGACAGACGCCGCTCCTTAAGCTCAATTTCACTTGAGACAATACTAACGGCCCCTTGAAGCATGCTGTCAATACTAGCAGTTAGTGGATGTGCTGGTTGTGGTGTAGTATGTTTCCCCATAATAACAGTACAGCTTTACGGCAACAACAGTAACATCGCGGGGTCATGCAAAGCAGCCATTGTCAAGGTTAATAAAGCACTCATCTGTGTTTTTTGACTGTTTTCTAATCCTATTTTAAGGGGGGTGGCCCAGCTCAGCCTCGTCCAGTCTCGGACGGGCACAGGTGGGCCGGTCCATGTCCCGGTCTTGGCCCAGGCACGGCCCGGGCATGCCTGCAGGCGTCCCGCGCTGCAGGAGTGCAGGCGCGCCTTTGCAGCATCAGGTGTGTGTGGCCCGCCCCTTTCCAGGAGGCGTGTCGGGCTAGGGGACCGAGTCCCACCCCAGCGATGGCGGCGTTATTTGGCTGGCCAATATGGAGGGACAGGGAAAGGGAGTTCGGCCCATAGGCGTTGGCAGCACCGAAGGTGAGTGCTTCAGTCAGCCTCTGCTCCACAGGACTGAAAGTAGCAATACCGTCTCATCTCACACAGGCGGCTTTCTCACCCTCATTGTAGACATGCCGCCTGCATCATGAGTCAACAGTTACCCAAGCTCTGCAAAAATTACTGGATCAAGAGGCTCCCTCCCAGGCTTGCCACAGTTGTTTTCCCTTCAGTAACGGAGCATGTGAGACAGACTGTGCTGGGCCCTGAACAAGTCTTCAAGGAAGTGTGAGTGCGACTAGGCTGGTGTATTAATTCATCACTTAACTAATCAGTCTCCTGCCCCTCCGTCCTCACTTAAGCCACAATTTGTGACACATTTGCTATTTTAAGGCTTGTAATAACATCATTTTTGTATATTTAAGTCCATACAGATACTAAAAACAGCAAACCATAAGTACGAAAATGCAGAGTACAGGGGGCACGAGCCCTAAACAAAACAAAAAATAGGTTTTAGAGGGGCAGGGTTTGAAAATTAGCATAGGCAGTGTGCAGTAATGTCACAGAGAGGGACATTGCAAGTCTATTATGCCTCTCTTTAATGGTAATGAAACGTGATTCACGTAATATAAGCACGCACATGAGCAGCGCATACCCTCATGTACATAAATAAAGAAGGCTTAAATGTATTTTGGTACAACAATGTGGGAGAGTTTTAATGAAACATGGGGGGACATGTTAACATTAACTTTTGTTGGGCAGAGCAAGTTTCCAGTGGGAGAAAGCTAAAATATTGTAATGCATGATATAAAATGAATATAGTACTCTCTGAACATGACTTGCATATCTATGTACTTTTCTTTTACTTCATTGCACAGATATTCTACGCAGTAGTCTATTATTATTTTACTTTTGCATGATAGCTTGCATTACAGTTAGCTTATAGATGCCACTTCTTCAGATATTTAATTCACTAATGGTGAGCATTTTTATTTTAGTGCCCGTAAATATTCTCTATCTCAGTGCGACCCTGAAAGTTGGCAGCCCACTAGCGATTCATTTGATATTTACTAAATACAAGGCAGTTGGGGTATACCTGCTACTTGCTACCAAATGGGTGTTTGGACACACAACAAACTGGAACAAGCATTTGCAATGCAATTGGTCTCGCATTTACGCAAGTTTGAGCTATTGGCATTCCTTTTATTTATGTTTGGTTTTCAAAACATAAAGAAAATGCTTTGTCATTTTCAATCCCAATAGCTTAAACTCGTGTAAATGCGCGACCTGTTGCATTGCAAAAATGTGTTATCTTCCGTCTCATGGTCTTTTTAGTAACATTAGAAAACTTACATTTGAAGCTTTTGTGTGGGCTTTTGTGTGGGCCCTGGGCAGAATGATTCTGCCCAGGTTTAACCAAAAGCTGTCAGTTACTGAAACATTTAGCATAGTGTATTTTCCTGTCAACAAATAAACATTTGTGTGGCATAAATGCCTCGGTGCCCGCTTACTTCCTTGAAGTACTATTGTCCTTATAGTAAAGTCTTCTTTATCATCGACTTCTCTTCTCATGCCTTATCCCCTGTCCTTTTGTCACCTTCCCCTTCTGTTCGTAAACGGATGATTGATACAGTTTCTGGCATTTTATCTCCTTTCTTTGGGTCAGTAAGTGTGACTCCTGTCCTTTTCCGTAGGCAGACACGTAGCTCACTCCCTGATTCCCAAGAACGAGATGCGTTAGATGTCCTTGCTCGCAAATGGATTCTGAATGGTCCCGAGTATACTGTACGAGATATCATGGATACTTTTGAGCAGTGGGATGCCCCTGGGGTTAGCTCTCCAGGGTTTGCTGGATGTTCGGGCTGATTTTGATAAATGAATTATTGTGGGTTCTGAGGTTGAGAATGCTGTACGAACACTTATTGCTTTTAGATCGATGTTTATTTCTCGGTCCTTGTCTGAACCCGATCCTTCCGTTAGACGTAGACTGAAACATTACCCTATGAGGGAGGTGCCCCCAGTGTGGAGAGTAGAGGTTGCAGCCCAGGATGGTGCACAGCCTATACCAGCTCACTTCCAACGTATATGGGTACATGTACCTTGGAAGAGATCTGAGGTTCTGGCCCTTAAACAGTCCTTACCTGAGCCCCGTAAAAACCCTGCTGGTTACTACAAGGAATTGTCTCAAACTGTTGATGCTTGCATTATGAATTTGGCTGATATAGATATGTTGATGGGAAATGTTGTTCCACAACCATTGTGGGCTAGGATTCGGAAAGAGAACCTCGCCCAAGAATTAGGAGGTGATTGGGATGCTATAGTTGCTGCCGATAGACTCCAAGTGGGTGGTGCTAAACCTAATGATTTAGTTGCAGGACTTCCTGCTTGGATAATCACTTTAATGAAGACTAAGATGCCCGCTCTGCGAGTTAACTGGGATAAGTTAGCTGCTTGTAAGCAGAAGAAGGATGAGAGTGTTTCCGACTTCTTTACTCGTTTCGAGGAAACGTTTCTTGATCACAGTGGTCAGGATATTAGCACAGAGGGTGGACAGCGATTGCTCGTAGATAAATTTGTATTTAATTTGCTTCCCGAACTTTCTAATAAATTAAAAGATTCTGAAAGTTCATAGGCTGTTTCTTCTTCAGCCCAGATATTGGCTACTGCTCAATATTATGAAAATAGGGATACAGAGGAAAAGGATAAATTGTATAAAAAGACTAAAGACTTAAAGACGAAAGTTCTTTTGCAACAGGCTTATCCCCCTCGCCCTGCTCAGCGCCAGCTTCAGCTGACTCCCCAGTTTCGGAAGTTGTTTCAGAAACCTGAGACCTTTGTTCCACAGCCTCCACTGGGTCCTAATCAATGCGCCTATTGTAAAGAAGAAGGTCACTTCAAGAATAATTGCCCGGTTTTCTTGCAGCGTGCTGGTGGTACGTCTGGGTCGCGAGGTCGAGGTGGCTTTCAGTCAACCCCTAGGGGGAGGGGGCGAGGTACAATGTCCCAGGATCAACGTTCCTTTCCACCTCAAAATTCCATGAATTATTTTGATCAGCAAAATACTCAGTCTGCCCATTATTACAATGACGATTATTATATGGAGGATGAGAATCAGGATTTTAATTCTAGCTAGGACAGCCGTAGACAAAGTGAGGGAGTCATATCAGTTCCAGTGGACCAAAATGGGCCTTATGTTGACGTTGTTGCGCTTCGTGTGTCAGAGCCATTTCTCTTGGATACTGGTGCAACGAAGAGTTCTATTATTCACTCGAAACTCCCTGGGGCACCTTTGTCTGGCTTAACGAATGTTTCTGTAGGATTCTCTGGCGCCCCAGTTCGTAACCCCGTTTCTTGTCCTCTGCCCATCTCGATAGGTCCTTACGACTTAGAGGTTCCGCTTATTTTAATGACTGGTTGTGGTGAGAATTTGTTGGGTTTGGACTTGTTGAAAAGACTGTATGTGACACTGCATTGTTCCCCTTCTGGTGTACACCTTACTTTAGGTAAGAGATTGATTTCCCCAACATATTTGTCTAGAGACCAACTCCCTTCTGAATTACGTTCTCTGCCTGCCACTCTTTGGGCTACGGGCCCCAATGATGTTGGCCTTTTGCAGATTCCACCCTACATTGTCACCCTCAAGTCTAATGTTAAGTTACCTCGCATTGCCCAGTATAAAATTTCGAGTAATGGTGAGAGAGCGCTTTTGGCTATTATTTATGATTTGATTGAGAAAGGTGTGGTTGAAGAGACTAGGGGAAATGTGTGCAATAGTCCTGTCTTGCCTGTTCTTAAACGTACTGACTCTTCCCAGTCACCTGTTTATCGTTTTGTGATCGATCTTCGGGAGGTCAACAAGATTGTTGTACCCCAGTTTCCTGTCGTCCCAGATATCACTGCTCTATTGACGATGATACCTGCTTCGGCTGCCTGGTTCTCAGTCATTGACCTTAAAAATGCTTTCTTTAGCATTCCCATTGCTGAGGAAAGTAGGGATATTTTTGGTTTCTCTTTGAGAGGCCGAAGTTTCCGGTTCAAGCGTGCACCTCAAGGCTATTGTGAGAGTCCCTCCATTTACAGTCAGGCTTTGAAAACTCAGCTCAATGCTTTCACTTTGCCTCCAGGTGCTACCCTTATTCAGTACGTAGATGATCTGTTGGTTGCTGCTGATTCTGAGAACATTTGTAAACAAGTTACTATTTCTTTGCTGCGTCACTTATCTGACCTTCATCACAAGGTTTCGCCCTCTAAATTACAATAATGTCGCCAAGAGGTTACCTACTTAGGTCGAATCACTGACATTATATCGACCACAAAAATATCGAGATGCAAAAATATCGAGGTAAAAATATCGAGGGACAGAATATCGACTTCCTATCTTCAAACAGGTAAGTACAAAAATATCGACTGTAAAAAATATAGACTGTCAAAATATCGATTTTTTTAAATGTCTTTAAATTAGGTTAAAACTAATATATTAATAAATATATTTAATATAAACTTAGTTAAAATTATTAAATAAATGTAATATTAATAAATAATTAATGTAACTTAAAAGAAAATGTAACAAAAATAATACATATACATATATATATATAAAGACATTATTAAATAAACATATAGAATATTTTTACCGTAGCATAGCTAAATGGTGAAAATTTATTGTAACAACTCTGGGGAGTTCAACGTTAGGGAAAGCGTTGGATAGCGTAGGGGTAAAAATTACTATTCCCACTCCAGTGGGTGCAACAGTAGAGAAAGCGTTGGATAGCGTAGGGGTAAAAATTACTATTCCTACTCCAGTGTGTGCAACAGTAGGAAAAGCGTTGGATAGCATAGGGGTAAAAATTACTATTCCCACTCCAGTGGGTGCAACAGTAGGGAAAGCGTTGGATAGCGTAGGGGTTAAAATTACTATTCCCACTCCAGTGGGTGCAACAGTAGGGAAAGCGTTGGATAGCGTAGGGGTAAAAATTACTATTCCCACTCCAGTGGGTGCAACAGTAGGGAAAGCGTTGGATAGCGTAGGTGTTAAAATTACTATTCCCACTCCAAAGAGTGCAACAGTAGGGAAAGCGCTGGATAGCGTAGGGGTAAAAATTACTATTCCCACTCCAGTGGGTGCAACAGTAGGGAAAGCGTTGGATAGCGTAGGGGTACAAATTACTATTCCCACTCCAGTGGGTGCAACAGTAGGGAAAACGTTGGATAGCTTAGGGGTAAAAATTACTATTACCACTCCAGTGGGTGCAACAGTAGGGAAAGCGTTGGATAGCGTAGGTGTTAATATTACTATTCCCACTCCAAAGAGTGCAACAGTAGGGAAAGCGCTGGATAGCGTAGGGGTAAAAATTACTATTCCCACTCCAGTGGGTGCAACAGTAGGGAAAGCGTTGGATAGCGTAGGGGTAAAAATTACTATTCCCACTCCAGTGGGTGCAACAGTAGGGAAAACGTTGGATAGCGTAGGGGTAAAAATTACTATTCCCACTCCAATGGGTGCAACAGTAGGGAAAGCGTTGGATAGCTTAGGGGTTAAAATTACTATTCCCACTCCAGTGGGTGCAACAGTAGGGAAAGCGTTGGATAGCGTAGGGGTAAAAATTACAATTCCCACTCCAGTGGGTGCAACAGTAGGGAAAGCGTTGGATAGCGTAGGGGTTAAAATTACTATTCCCACTCCAAAGAGTGCAATAGTAGGGAAAGCGCTGGATAGCGTAGGGGTAAAAATTACTATTCCCACTCCAGTGGGTGCACCAGTAGGGAAAGCTTTGGATAGCGTAGGGGTAAAAATTACTATTCCCACCCCAGTGAGTGCAACAGTAGAGAAAGTAAATACTTCATAAATAAATTTTAATAGAAAAATTATTAACAATTAAATTTAATTTCCAATACCAATTAATTTTAATTACCAATTAAATTTAATTTAATGAACATTTATTATTTAATTAACAATTATAATTAATTTACATAATTAATTAATTAATTATTATTAAATTACTTCCCACCCTATTCCCCTATAAACTCACAACCCACTACAGAAAATAATTTACAAAACATTAATTATTTATGAATTAATCAATTATAATTATCAATTATATTTTAATTAATTACCAATTAATAATTAATTAACAATTATAATTAATTTACACAATTAATTAATTATATTTAAATTACTTCCCACCCTATTCCCTTATAAACCCACAACCCGCTACATAAAATAATTTACTAAAAATTATTTATTTATCACTTAATCAATTATAATTAATTACCAATTATATTTTAATTAATTACCAATTAATAATTAATTAACAATTATAATTAATTTACATAATTAATTAATTATAATTAAATTACTTCCCATCCTATTCCCCTATAAACCCACAACCCGCTACAGATTTATATTACACAAAGATTAAAAACCTTAACTTACCTTATTTTTTTTGTCTATATTCTATCTAGTCGATATTATGTCTAGTCTATAATATTGATTCGATATTTTGGCTATTCTAGTCAATATTAGTCGATATTTTTGTAGTCTATATTATGTCTGGTCGATATTTTGTCTAGTCTATATTTTTACGTCGATATTCTGTCCAATCGATATTTTTGATTCGATAATATGACTGTTTACCACTTAGGTCATCTCTTGTCGAAGGAGGGACGGCGATTGACCCCAGAAAGAATCCAAGCATTGCACAAATGTCTGTACCATCCACACAGAGAGAGGTGCGTGCCTTTTTGGGCATTACCTCTTATTGTAGACAGTGGATTCCAAATTTGTCTTTGTTAGCCAAACCTTTGTTAGCACTCACTCTTAAAGATACACCCCAACCTCTCCCTTGGACAGAGGAATGCCAGAAAAGTTTTACTGATTTACATACTTCCTTGTGTTCTGCTCCTGTGTTGGGTACACTGTTGCCGATTCCAGTAGAAAAAGGCATTCAAGAGCAACATGATTGTTTCCTCAATACAGAGGAAGAGACAAACGGTAGAATCGATTTGAAGGATACGCCACTCTTGGACCCGGATGGGATCCTATGAGTGGATGGTTCTTGCTTTAAGCTTCCAAATGGTGAAACAACTGCAGCCTATGCTGTTCCCACTTTGCATACAATTGTAGAAACAGCACGCATTAGGCATAATTCAGCTCAAGCAGCTGAATTGATAGCTCTGACTAGAGCTTGTGTATTGGCTAAAGGAAAGAGAGTGAATGTGTTCACCGATAGCCAATATGCATTTGGGGTGGCCCACAGTTTTGGCCGCCTCTGGAGGGAAAGAGGATTCTTTACCTCACATGGTGCTAAAATACAGCATGGTCAGTTAGTGAATGACCTTCTAGAATCACTTGCTTTGCCCACTCAGATAGCAATTGTGAAGTGTAGTGTGCATAAGAGGATCACTGATGACGTAGGTGAAGGAAATGCTTTTGCGGATCAGATAGCGATAGAGACAGCGAAGGATAGGACAAGTCGTATGTATGTTGCATGCCCTGCTAGATGGGTCAGTCAAGGTGGGATGTGTGAGGACACAAGAGAAAGTGTGAAAATCATTTAGGAAGAGGCTACAGAGAAAGAATTGAGTAAGTAGTGAGTATGGCGCATGGTCCAGCCCACATAAATGTAAATGTAAATGTACCGCTATGGAACCCCTCCTGGTCTCTTCCTGTGATCTGCCCACTCCTGGGCACCCCCAGGTTGAGGCCAGGCATCCTGGCGCTTGTTGGGGGCCGTTTTGGAGATTAAGCAAGCTATTGCCCAGAGTTGCAGCGTGGGACCCATGGTTAGACTAGGCACCGAGGCGAGAAATCGGGTCCAGGGAATTTTTTTTTTTTTTTTTTTTATGAGCCAAGACCTGCCGAGGCAGGAATTGAACCCTGGTCCCGGCCAGACCTCTGCATCAGGGTCTGCTGCCCTAACCATTGAGCCACACTTCAGTGCAAAAGGAATATGCAAGCTTCTGGCTCCGGTATGGCAGAATGCGGGGATCCCTAAATGTGCAGATAATCTAGTTAAGCATTGCATTGTTTGTTTAATGCATAATCTAGGAAGAGGGACACCAACCCCAGCAGGACATTTTGCTCGCCCAACGTACCCTTTTGAGGTGTTGCTAATAGACTATATTCACATGGAGAGATGCAAAACCTGAAGTATGTCCTTGTGGTGGTGTGTGCCTTTTCTAGATGGATAGATACCTACCCCCTAAAGGATAATACTGCCTTGTCTACAGCCAAGGTCCTTCTGAAAGAGTACTTCCCGAGGTTTGGTTTGCCTTGAATTGTCTGGAGTGACAACGGAAGTGAATTTATGGGTCAAATCATGCAGAAAGTATGTGCATGTCTTGGTATTAAGCAGAAATTCCATGCGGCAAACCATCCTCAGTCAGCGGGTTTGGTAGAGTGCTATAATGGCACTCTCAAACTTGCAAAGATACAGGCCAGCACGGGTCTTGCCTGGCCCGATGCTTTACCTTTGGCCCTCTTGTCAACCCGAATAGCTGTTCATTCTCGTGTGGGACTTAGCCCATATGAGATAGTGTTCGGACGCCCGGCTAATGTCTGGGGTGTCCCTAGGCCCAAGAAGTACTCTGACATAGAATACCTGATGTTGATTGACTATTTGCATGACCTCACCACTAAATTGCGTGTTCTCCATCAGCAGGTGCAAGACTCCTTGCCGCAGGCTTCCTCGGATCCTGGGCACACCCTCCAACCTGGCGACTGGGTGTGCCTGAAAAACTTTCAAAGTAAGAGGAATTTGGAGCCCCGCTGGCGAGAGCCGAGGCAGGTCCTGCTGACGACACGTACAGCCGTGAAAGTGGTTGGGAAGAAAAATTGGATCCATGGTGTGCACTGCAAAAAGGTGCCCTTCCTTTGCCTTTTGACCAGTGGGTCCGCAAAGGTGTAGGTGATTTGGAGGGAGAAAGGGTCCCTCGGTTTGTACCTTTTAGCGATGCACACCTAGAATGGACTCGGACTGAGAAAGAAGACGATGTTTTGCAAGAAGCTGTACCATCGCATCTCAGAATAGATACAACTGATCCAGAGACACTTTTCCAAGACCAGACTGTGCCAAACAAGGCCAGATATAATTTGAGGCCTAGAGTGGCCAAAGACATTTGAAGGTTTTTCTTTTCGTTCCTAAATTGCATCTTTATTCTTGAATTGCATTTTTGAATTTTGAATTGCATATTTTTTCTTATATGATACTGGATTCATCCTATTTTAAGTTGCAGGGTCGTGGTAGGAGACTTGGTTTGTGACCTGAGTAGTGGCAATAGGCCTGCAGGACCTGCAGTGTCATAGGACGGCTAATAACCACAGCTAAGTGAGATAGGAAGATTGCCGCGAGCAACACTTTAGAAGATGAATTCCGGTGAATCAGAAAATGATAAAAGAACGAAGATGAAAGTGAAATATTGTAAATTATTATTTAGTAGATGTGGCGTAGTATTATGTGTTTTAACTTTGATATGTGTTATATTAGCTTGTGTGGGTTGTGTTACTCACACTTTGCAGCCGACATCTGTACCTACACCTACCCTTCACCCTATATCTTTTCACACTACTGTTTCTCCACACCAGTCACATACCATCTCTGAACATGAACAGATCAGGAGAATGGAATACTTAAAAAAAAAAAAAATGAGGTATAATTCACTCAGATACATACAGAAAATGAAGGATTCAGCAAATGCAGATGAGGCACTCATTGAAACATAGGCATGGGTATCATCTGAATATCAAGGTGAATTTCGCCGATGGATACGCAATATCATCAAACATTTTTAGATTTTCACCCCCCCCAAAGAAACGAAATCAAAAGTAAAAGAAATACAATAATGATCACGTGTCATACAGCAAATCGAAGTACAGAAAAAAAAGCAAAACAAGTGTCAAAGGTGAGCATACGTACAGCGAAGGCCGACTAGTCAGCTAACAGCAATGTGGCGTATTCGGCCATGCGGGAGGCAACCGCACCCAACGCATAATGTGTCACAAACCAGGCAGTGGAAAAAACACAGGAGGATACCATGCAGCCCCCTCTCCCAACCAGCCTTATCCCACGGGGCCCCTCAGTTACCAAGCACCTTCCCAACATGAGTGACCACATCTCTGTCCGATAGGCTAGCTCACCCAACCCCCTCCGGGAAATGGATGTAATCGCCTGAGACTGTTGCGCTTGGACCAGTTTATCAACATACGTGCGGTACGGCCCCCAGATGTCTACAGGGCAGGAAGCAGTGGGGATCAGGTCAGAGTACTCAGCGCTATTAACATTGCAGTAAGCCATGCCCCTCAGCCAGGCCTGGGCGGTGGGAGCCCGCCTGGCTCCCCACAGAAGCGCAATCCCCCTCTTGGCCAGAAGCAAACCAATGGCAGCCAACCTATGGACGGGGCGGGGAAAATTACCAACATAGCCCAGAAGTGCCACTTCAGGGGTAGGGGTCAAGTCCAAGGCCAACATCGCACCCAGAATATTATGAACCTGAAGCCAATATGTGTGTAAGCGGGGGCACGTCCAGTATAGGTGGGCGAAGTCAGCCTGCGGAGCCCTGCATTTGGGACAGCAATGAGACCTTCTGGTGTCTATACTGTGCGCCAGCGCAGGGGTATGGTACATGTGTTGCAGAAACTTAAAATGTATGAGCTTGTGTCTGCTATTAATCGACACCTCTTTAGTGGCAGTGCAACACGCAGCCCACTGGTCGTCCGTGATCTGCACACCCAAGTCTCTCTCCCAGGCGCCACGCACCGCGTCGTCAGAGGAAGGAAGAGCAGCCAAACATAGCTTATATAATTTGGAGACCACATGCGACCCAGACGGGTTCTGTATAATGTATGTGAGGATAGGGGAGTCCTCGGGGGGAAGCGGGAACGTGTGGAAGGCGGCCCTGAGCATGGACCTGATTCTGGTCAGTGAGAAGGAGTCCATAAAGGACCGGTCGGTAAACCGCGAGTCTTCTGCAACCGAGAAGACATGGCCCTCAGGGAAAAGATCCCCGATCGTTGTGAGGTGCAACTTGGAGAGTGTACACTGTATCACTCGTTCGCCCGTGATGGGAAGCCAATGAGGGTTGGGCAAGGGGAGGGCGGAAGAGTACAGTGTCTCCATCTGCAGCACTCTGCACAATTTGTCCCAGGCCCAACACGTGGTAGATACCGTCTGTATGTCTTGCGGGTCCCGAGGGAGCCCCTTAGGGAGGACCACGTTGAGGGACAACGGAAGCACCAGGTCCGCCTCCGGCTTCAGATACAGAATCCTGGCGTCCGGGTGGAACCAGGAATGAGCGTACGAACACTGCGCCACCAAATAATAAAGATAAAAATCCGGCACCCCGAAACCTCCGCGCTCGTAGGGAAGGGTCAAAACGCGCCAAGACACTCGGAGGTTCTTGCCACCCCATATCAAGCGCAATAGCAAGGAGCGGAGTTGCGAGAAGAAGACCTTAGTGAGAGGGATCGGTATGTTGTTGAACAAATACAAGAATCGGGGGAGTACGATCATTTTAACAATGGCGATTCGGCCAGCCATAGACAGAGGGAGTCGAAGCCATCGCTCCATGTTATCCTCCAAGAAGTCCAGAGCGTGTCCATAGTTCAGCCGAATGATGGACACTGTGTCCAGATGGATGTGGATCCCCAGATATTTCACGGAATCAGCATTCCATTCCAGGGGAAACGCACAATCCCACCACACAGTCGAAGGGGTGAGTGGGAATATTTCAGATTTGTTCCAATTGATTCGTAGGCCCGAGAATTCCCCAAATCGCGCAATTTCCGTCAAAAGGGGTTCAAGATTGGTCTGCAGTGTTCGAACATACAGAATTGTGTCGTCAGCATACAGTGAGACGAGGAGCGGGCCCGTCCGGAATTGGAGGCCTCTGTGTAGGTGTTTTTCTTGGAAGTGACGCACCAGTGGGTCCATCGCAAGGATGAATAAAAGGGGGGACAAGGGGCAGCCCTGCCGGGTGCCTCGCGAAAGAGTGAAGGGCTCGGAAATGGTACCGTTTAGGCGCAACCGGGCCGTAGGCGCTGTATACAATAATTCGACTGTGGATACAAAAACCGCCGGCATGCCCATACGCCGCATGACCGATAGAAAAAAAGGCCACTCCAGCGTGTCAAGCGCTTTTTCTGCGTCCAAAAATACCACAGCCGCCGGAATATCAGGGTCTATTCTATGTATCACCGAAAAAAGTGTGCGCAAGTTAAAGGAAGTAGACCGGTGTGGGACGAAGCCGGCCTGAGCCGGTGAGATGATGGACTCCATCAGGAGTGAGAGGCGTATCGCGAGAACTTTGGCCAGTATCTTATAATCTAAATTCAGCAGGGACAGGGGTCTGTAGGAGCTACATAGGGAGGCGTCGCTACCAGGCTTAGGAAGGAGCACAATAACCGCCTCACGAAGCGAGGGCGGGAGGACACCAGATCCCAGTGCCTCTGCATAAACTTCGACTAAACGGGGAACCAGTTCCTCTTTGTACTCTTTATAGAAGTCGGCCGAAAAGCCGTCGAGGCCCGGCGCAGACAAGCTTCTCAGAGAGTCAATGGCCGCTACAATGAATTCCGGGGTAATCGGAGTGGCGAGAAACTCTTGCATGTGCTTTTCCAAAAAGACCATGGCAATTTCGTTTAGATAAGGGCCCGGGTCTCGCCGCTCTCCCGTCAGTGTGGAAGTATACAAAGTCTTGTAATATGTCAAAAAGGTGCTGCAGATGTCGGGAGTGGAATAGTGCTTTGTGCCCCCCTCACCCACAATATCAGTGACGTACGCAGCCTGATAGGGAGGTCGGAGCAATTGCGCTAATAACCTGCCCGGCCTATAGCCCTCCCCGTATTGTCGTGCCCTGTGACGCTTGCCTAAAAAACGAAGTTGCCTGTCAGCCAGGTCTCGAAACTCCAAAAGCAGTTCAAGACGTCTGGCCTCGCCCGCGGCAGTGCGAGATTCAAGCAATTCCTGCTCAAGCCCAGATATGGCTTTCTCAACGCGAGTCAGGTCAGTACGGATCGATCGCAAAGCGCCAACATGTTTATCAATGCAGACCCCCCGAATAGTAGCTTTGAAGCCCTCCCACAACGTGCCCCAGGAATCCACTGACCCAGTGTTTATATCGAAATAGTCAACAAAATAGAAGGGGATTCCCCGAAGGGTTCTTTTTTAGGATACTGGCAGGAAAAAATGGGGGTAAGAACAATGTAATAGAAAGAGAGAACTACCCTGCCAGGGGTTGATTATATGGTCCCTTCAACGAGATCCAGAGAGGGATGGGGAGGGTCACATAAATTGATGCTTAGGAGCCAATGATATATCAAACACATTCAGATCAAATTAAGAAAAAGTGAAAAAAGTTTATTATTTTTTTATATATATGAGGTAACAATTCATAAATGAAGTCCATGAAATAACATTCTAAAACATATATACAAACACAGGAAGGAAGTTTTCCTCCTGGGACTGAATAAGTATCATCATTAAAAGTTCAAACAGGGAATAAGAATTTATTAGCGTCCACACACTCCCACAGTCATTCACTAAACACACATACACTTCTCAATCTCTATCGAAATAGTCATCTATTGCGCTCCGGACCTCCTCTGTGAAGATCGGGTCCAACAGGGCCTTGCTGGGGAACCTCTATTGTCGTTCGTAGCCCCCCCGGTCTAGGGACCATGATAGTCAGCACAATTGGAGAGTGGTCGGACAGGGTGCGAGGCGGGGTGGAGAGCCCAGACACCCAGCCGGCAACACCCGGAAAGAGGAGCCAATAGTCGATCCTGGTACTAGTGTTGTGAAAACCCGAGTGGTGGGTGTAAGCAGGGGCAGTGGGGTGCAGTCGCGCCTCAATGTCAATCAAGGAATAGTGTGAACAGATTACAGCCAGGACAGAGCGAGAACGGGCTTTGCAATCAGGGGAGGGGGATGTACTATCTCTGTCAGGAGTCATAAGCAGGTTAAAATCACCTCCCATCACCAGCAACTCATTGTCAGATTTGAGCAGAAGCTCCTGTAGTTCCTGATAAAAACCAGGGGAGTCTACATTCGGTCCGTAGAGGCCCAAGAAGGCGATCTTATACCCCAATAGTGCACCTTCAACCAGCACATATCTGCCTTCGCCATCCGTCACCCTGTTACTTAAAACTAAGGGGACGCGTTGGTGTACCAGTATCGCCACCCCCGTAGCATATTTACTATAGTTGGAAAACACCCTGTGTGGACCCCACCCTCGTGCCATCGAGGCAGAATCAGTTGGTGACAAGTGGGTCTCCTGTAGAAACAAAATATCCACCCCATGTCGCGAAGCGTAGTTCAACACCTGTCGGCGTTTCCGTGTGTTGTTCAATCCCCGAACATTCCACGACATCAATGTAAGCCTGGAAGGACCAGACTGCAATCCTACCCTGGCCATAGTACTAGTGCAATCAACCACACCACCCGCATAGGAACAGCCAACAAATGGACATTCGACAATCTAACTTCATCAATACTACAAATGCTCAACAGAATCAAAGGACAATAACACAAATAAAAAAAAAATCCCTCAGCCCCCCGCCCACCACCCAGCCTCCTAACCCCCCCCATAGAGGCAAGTCCCGCATACAAACTGCAATAAATCAAAAAACACTAGCAAAAATGTCCATTGAATAACACAATGCAATAACAATTCAATAAAGAAATCCCCCCCCAAAGAAGACAGGTGGGCATACGCCATAGGGGGTAGCAACGCCCCACCATGCGGGCCACCCGGTCGGGCAGCGTAAAAAAAAAAAGGATAACTTGGGTTACAGGTTGACAACCACCTACAGCAAGCAGAAAGAAAAGAAAAGAACAGCAGTGCCCAGTGGGAACATAAGTGGCTAATGTCAGCCCTGGCCAGCTTCAGCAAAGAGATCAACACTGGACTGAGTGCCTTCAGCCGCCGGTGAACGTGCCCCATCCCTGGATGCGGGTCGCCCGGTCGGGTGGCTGCAAAGAAGATGTCATGGGCTACAGGCTGTTAAACATCCACAGCTAGCAATAAGAGTAGGAACAATGCCCAGAGGATACATCATGGAAGAGTGTCAGCCCTGGCCAGTTTACGCAAAAAGATCAACACTGGACTGCGTGTCCTCAGCGGGCGGCGAACGCGCCTCATCTCTGGATGTCGATGGAGAACCCCGTTTCTTGTAACCCTGGCAAAAATCCTGAGCCTCCGCTGGAGAGTCAAATATACGGTACCTGCCATCCACGTCCAACTTCAATCTGGCCGGATACAACATGCCGTATCTCAAGCCCAAATTGCGCAGAGCCGCCTTGACGCTGGTGTATTTGCGACGAGCCTCCTGGACCATTAACGAGAAGTCCGGAAAGAAGGACAGTATACCACCCTGCCATTTCACCTCGCCAGCCTCCCTGGCAGCACGAAGCGCGGCATCTCGGTCTCTGAAGTTCATAATCCTGGCAATTATGGGCCATGGAGGCTGACCCGGACGCGGCCTCGGGCCCAGAGACCTGTGCGCCCGTTCGACCACGAACCCAGAGGTGAAGGTGTCTCTGCCGAACAGTTCAATAAGGAGGTGTTCTACGAAGGTATCGAAGCAGCCCGTCGCTGTCGTCTCCGCCACGCCAAGGATACGAATATTGTTGCGCCGACTGCGCGCTTCTAAATCTTCATTCTTGATGGCCACGTCCTTAAGGATCCTTTCAACGCGTTCTAGCCTCTTCAACGTCTTGGCGACGCCATCCTCCGCGTCCGAAATCCGCGATTCAGCCAGATCCAGACGTCTGTCGTGGGCCTGAACCTTGGTCCCCATATCCGCCAGCTTCTGCTCAAGACTGTCGAAGCGGCCATCCAACACCTTGAAGCCAGCTCGCATTTCGCCCATCAGTGCAGCGACCATGGTGGCGGCGTCTCCCAATTCCGCTGGGCCGGTTGTGCCGGTGGGGGGTCCAGCTGGAGGATCTGTCGCAAGCAATGAGGCCTTGTCAAAGCTCAACTTCCTCTGGTTGAGATCGCGTTTCCCCATGTTGAAGCAGAGGTAAGTATGGGGCCAGGGAAGGATCAGAGGGGTCTAGGCGGGGACACTGCCAAGGGGGGGAGCGAGGACACACAACCACCAGCAACCAGGATGGCAAACAAGTAGCCCCGGGCAGTAGGCAGCCAAGGCCCGCAGTGTCCAGATGACGGTGTCAGCGCTGCACAACGCGACCCAGATCCAGAAGAAAGGGCCCGTGGCGCAGGCAGCAACGCAGGCCTGCGGATGGTAGACCCCCAAGCAGTCCGGGCCAGCAGGTAAGTGCAGCGCAATACGGCCGGGGGACCGTCCTGGGGTACACAGGCACTCAGCTAATGGCAGGTAGCAGCAGGCCTCAGGTGTGTACTAGCCCGGATCTAGGTAAGAGGGCTCAAGGGCAGGTCAATGCAGCAATTCACTGGAGGTGGCCCTTCAAGTAGGAGAGGCAGTAGTGTAGTGCGGCGTGACGCAACGAGAAAACAGGCCCAGCGTGTGTCAGCAGCTAGTGAGCAGGCAGGATCATATGGCCCCAGGCGTCCACAGTCAGGGCGATGTGGGGAGACTCATGGTCCCCCCAGGTTTGCTCATGGCGGAGCCACCAGGAGACTACAGCCAGCGCCCCCCTGGGGGCCGACCCCCCCCCCCCAAAGCCACCGCGCGGGTCCGCCCGCCCACAAGGCCCGGCCCGCGGCAGGCCAACTAATCCAGGCCCCGGTTCCCGGGTCCGACCAGGCCCGAAGGCCCCGACCCGCCCCAGGAGCCCGGGGCCACAGAACGAAGGCCCGCAAAGGACCGGCCGCAGGGCAGGGGACCCGCCGGCAGCCCGCAGCGGGGGGAGAACGGCCAGAGGGGACCCCGCACAGCACTCACCGTAGCTCCGGCGCAGAAGAGAAGATGGCGCCGAGGTCAGCAGGCCTCGCGTCCCCTCCACCGATCTTGCAGCTACAGACGTCCCTCAGGCTGCAGGAGCCACCCGGATGGTCAGGGTGGGCTCCGATCACAAAGCAGCCGTAGATGTGATGCCAGCCGGCATCGGATCATGCCTCATTCGCCGCCTCCGGGAGCCCGCATGGAGGAGCTTCATGGCAAGGCAGCCATCGCGCTCGCCGCCGTGGCCACGCCCCCCAGGAGAATGGAATACTTCAACAATTCATTTATACAGTTGTTGCATTAGCATCAACTGGTAACTAACGCCATTGACTGTTGGGTTTGTGGGCTCATGCTTCACAGCACAGATAAAGGGATGCCATATCTAGTCTTGCCGTTCTCTTATGATGGATCCTCTTGGGCTTATCTTGCCATGTTTTCCAATGCATATGAGCACCAACCTAGATATCCTATTAATACAGATGTTGGTCACGATCCTTTGATGAAGGGAATAGTAGCCATGACAAGGAATGCTGGTGAGAGTAGAGAGATTCCCCCTGACGAGAAGCAAGCATATGATGGTTGGAACTTGACCCGATACAAAAACAGCCTTACAGATAGGGTCGGACGAAAGAGGTCTCCGCCCGTTTGGACTGTACCCCATCGAGACCATTACTGTTTGCAGGGGAATGGTCAAAATCCCAAAGCCCAATTAGGAAAGAGCATCTGTACCCATACTTATACTTTTCAGTCTCAGACTTCCCCTCCGTTGGTGCCAGCTCAGGGTACATATTTGGTCTGTCATGACAGAGCCTACACATGGTTACCGACCAATGTTTTGGGATCATGTTATGTGGCTTTCCTCCTTCCTCCAACATATACAGGTCCTTCGGGACATCATAAGACGAGGTACGGTAGAGGGGTTATTGCTTCGAGAGACACGTCAGGACAAGAGGGAGGGGACTTTATCAAAGGACTCCTCCCATTTTGGGGCCCTATGGCCAATAGCAGACACATCAGACACCTTATTCGTGTTGTCGAGGCAACAGTAAATAATATGGTGGGGGCACTGAGTAACGTCACAGCTGAGCTTCAGGCGGACCGTCTTGTAACTTTGCAGAGCAGAATGGTGTTAGATATTATTCTTGGGGATAGAGGTGGAGTATGTAAATTGATTGGGTCTAGCTGTTGCATTTATATACCGGACAACGCCCCTACAGTGTACCAGATTATATAAAGCTGGGGATTGATTCAGTTTAGGACGACAGAGGCGGGAATCAAAATTAATTTTGTAAACAAGGAAATACCTCTGACACCATAAATGCAACAATTCTTTGTTTTCACAAAAGTCTCTTTAATTGACTTTGTGTTTTTCAAAATATTTTGTTTTCTATTTCATATATTTAAGCATAGGATTCAATAACATTTCAGACGGTTACATCACCTCTCCACAAGAACAGCATTACATACATATATTTACAAAACATAACTTCAAACAATACATAAATATATATACACTACTGTGAGGATTGGACTGGGGGAAGGAGCGACAGCACAGAACAATTGGCTCTGATAACGGTTTATTTAAACAATGGTAGTTTCAAAGCAGGGAAATAGTCCGTTTTGCAGGTCTTCCGCTTTGCTAGGTTACTTAACTCCTCGTCTTGGACTTGCCGGATGACTCTTCTCCGGTCCGGTGAACTCAGGAAGGAAAGAAAAATAACAGCCCGTATTAGTGGCTGGGTCTGGGTCACATAAAGTGAGGAGGAAGGGAAGTGAAGGGATCACCGGGGCTCCGTCACCATGCCTACACTACTTATGCTGTGAGGTGTTTTGGGGACTGATTTTCTACCCCGTGACCACCCTCACCCTACCCCATCCCACCCCGTGAATGGAACAGACCCCTAAGGTGTCCCCGTACCTTGTCCAGCCACACTTCTCCCCTGGAAGTGTGGCAGGGCGGCGCGTGAGTCCGTTGGCCTCCTGGCTTGTTGAGACTCCGGTCAGGACCTCCTGGATTGATCTCTTCGGTACTTCCTTCTCCTCCGTGGGCGTCCTCCTCGGCGTTCAGCTCCTCTCCTCGGGATTCCACGCTGGAAGAGAGGAACGGAGCTTCCTTAACCGCCCTGACTCCATTGATTGGCTCCTCACACATGACGTCTGGCCCGCTGATTGGTGGTACGCGGGCAAACCCAGTGATGTCACAGAAGGCAGGTCCGGTGACGGCATCATCAGGGGCAGGGCCTGGGAGACCCAGGAAACGTCAACGGGATCCTGCGGACGGGGTAGAAACGAACAAGGATTAGAACCCACACCCCGTCCGTCCGTGTCATGTACCTCGTGACACATCCCACCCCCATGATTGACCCGATCGGGGGAAATCGGGAAGCGGGAGAGAAAGTCAACATTCCCCTGTTGAGAGCCCTTCCGATGTCTGACCTCGATTTGAAAAGGTTGCAAGGCCAAAAACCAACGCTGGATGCGATCATTATTCCCTCTGTTACGTTGGAGCCAGGTCAAGGGAGCATGATCGGTATACAGAACGAAGGGCCTCCCTTCCAGATAGTACCTCAGTTTTTCCACTCCCCATCGAACAGCAAGACATTCCTTTTCAATTGTCGAATAAGCCTGTTCCCTAGGAAAGAGTTTCCTGCTGATGAACAGGACGGGTCTTTCGGCTCCCTGGTCATCATGTTGTGAAAGGACCGCCCCTATGCCCACCCCTGATGCATCCGTCTGCAAAATGAAAGGTTTGAGGAAATCAGGGGAAATGAGTACAGGAGAAGAGGTGAGAGCATTCTTCAATGCTAGGAAAGCAGAGGTGTGGCTAGCAGAGGGGGCCGGTAGGGTGGAAGATTTATATGCTTTGCCAAGGAGGTTGGTGAGGGGCCCGCCAGGTCAGCAAACTGTGATATGAAACGGCGGTAGTAACCTACCAACCCCAAGAAAGCTCGGAGTTCCTTTTTTGTGGATGGGTAAGGAATCGCTTTTATGGCCTCGATTTTTTCTGTCTGGGGTTTGATGTGACCCTCCCCCAGAAGATAGCCCAGGTATTTGACTTGTTGAAAAGCAACTCTGGATTTTGTTGCATTGATATGTAAATTGGCCTCCTTTAAACTGGACAATATATTCTGTAGATGAACAAGGTGGTCTTCCCAGGTTTTACTAAAAACGACTATATCGTCCAGATAGGCTGATGCATAGTTCAAGTGAGGTGACAGTAACGTATCCATAACCCTTTGAAACGTTGCTGGAGCCCCATGCAACCCAAAGGGAAGGACCGTAAAGTGGAAATGACCTGAAGGTGTCGAAAAGGCTGTTTTTTCTCTGTCCCCGGGTGCCAGGGGAATCTGCCAGTATCCCTTGGTGAGGTCGATGGTTGTTATATATCGAGCCTCACCAAGGCGTTCTAGGAGTTCATCAACCCTCGGCAAGGGATAGGCATCCTGTTTGGACACCCGATTGACGGCCCGAAAATCTATACAAAAACGGATGCTACCGTCCGGTTTTGGCACCAAGACCACCGGCGAGCACCAGTTGCTGTGGGTGGGGACTATTATTCCAGACTGTAACATGTTTTGTACTTCCGTCTGGAATGCTAGACGTCTTGCCTCTGGGATGCGGTAGGGTTTTTGTTTTACCACTATCCCTGGAGGAGTGGGTATGAAGTGCTCCGCCAAATGCGTGCGTCCCGGTTGTTCAGAGAACACCTCTGAATAACGTAAGAGAAGGGACAAGACTTCTTCTTCTTGTTCAGGGGAAAGATCCTTATTGATTGGGGTGTCTCTGACTGTATGGGTGGGACCTGGCACTGGGGTGATCACACTGACTGTTTGGGGTGGTTTTCCTAGCCATTTCTTGAGAAGGTTAATATGATACATTTGGGTTTTACCCCTTCCCAACTGTAACTCGTATGTAGTACGTCCGACCTTCTTTAGTATCTTGAAGGGCCCTTGCCATTCTTTTCTCATTTTATGAGTAGAGGATGGTAGTAAGACCAACACCCATTCCCCGACATCAAGCTCTCTCCATTTCTTTCCCCGATCATAAAACGTTTTCTGTTTGGCTTGGGCAATAGCCAAATGGTCGTGGGCAAGAGTCCTAAGCTTGTGTAGCCTTGTCTGTAATTGTCGGGTGTAGTCCAGTAGGGCCTTAGCTTCCTGGACTCCTTCTGTTTCCCAGCTGTCTTTAGTGATTTCAAGTAGGGTTCTAGGTAGTCTCCCGAACAACAGTTCGAACGGGGAGGCACCCAGGCTAGACTGTGTCTGACTGCGGAGGACAAAAAGAGCAAGAGGTAGTAACTGGTCCCAGTTCTTACCATCCCCAGACAGGAGTTTTTTTAGTGTTAATTTCAGGGAGCCGTTATAACGCTCAACCAATCCATCTGTCTGGGGGTGGTACACAGATGTTTTAATGTGTTTGATGTTCAGCTGTACACACACCTGTTGCATTAGGCGGGAAACAAACGGAGTGCCCTGGTCTGTGACAATCTCTCTTGGAAAACCCACACGTGAGAAGACCTCTACCAACCTCTGAGCTATGGCGGCTGATATTGCGGCTCTAAGAGGAAAAGACTCCTGATAGCGAGTCGCGTAGTCAACCAATACTAGGGCATACTGATGTCCTCTAGCTGACTTGGGCAAAGGGCCAATCAAGTCCATTCCTATTCTATCAAAGGAAACCCCTATAATAGGTAATGGATTCAGTGGAACGGGAGGGGGAACGTATGGATTACGTTTCTGGCATATTCTGCACTCCTGACAATACTTCTGGACCTGGGCATATATCCCGGCCAGAAGAAATGTCGTAATATGGACTGTCCCGTTTTCTCTGCCCCAGAGTGACCAGCCAACAGATGTGCATGGCCAAAAAACAGTATCTGGTCACGAAATCCATTCGGGACCAACAATTGGGGTTCCGCTTCCGCCTTAGCCAGCCTATAAAGTAGACCATTTTTTTCAATGAAAGTGGGGTACCCTCTAATGGATGGATCCTGGCCGTCCCGTGCAACTTGCCATGCATTGGTAAGACTTGCGTCATTCAATTGTGCAGTTCTGAAATGTGTATCCCTGGCCCAAGGTTCTGATGTTAGCAAGGAATTATGTGGAAGTGACAGGTTTTTAAGTGTGTCTAATAGTAGAGTGTTAAAGGATGGATTATCTATCCCTATGATAATGGGTTCGGGTAGATCAGACATAACCCCCACAGTGACTTCAGTTCCCTTCCCGGAGGGAGTATACAGGGTGACCAGAGCTACAGGGTATTCTTTAACGTCCCCATGTACACAACAAATGTAAATAGTCTTCCCTGGAATAAGAGAGGAACTGTCTACAAGTTCTTGACGCACAACGGAGTGTTTGCACCCAGAGTCTAACAAAGCCCTTATGGACGTTCCATTAAGAGAAACCCTTACATAAAACGTGGTTCCGGTTTCCTGGGCGTATAGGATGGATCTGGGAGTGTAGCACACATCCATGGGTTCGTCCTCCTTTTCTTTTTTTCCTTTTACAGTAAGTTCAAGTTCAAGTTCAGGGATTTGTATAGCGCACTACTCACCCAGAGGGTCTCAAGGCGCTTGGGGGAGGGGGTGCATTATTTATCGAATAGCCAGGTTTTAAGTTCCTTTCTGAAGGAGATGTGGTTCTGGGTAAGGCGGAGGTGAGTGGGGAGTACCGTGCTATGTGCCCCCATTCTCCACAGTCATAACACTGGGGTCCAGAGTTAGGAGGTTCAGATCGTTGAAACCGCAACCGAGGTGGTTCAGGGACCCCTGTTTGAGGTTTTTTATGCGTTGTAAGTTGGAGGATGCTTTTTGTTGTTTTGTCTGGTTCCTTCATGTAAGGTTTACCTTGAGCTCGAGCATAACAAGTGGCCATTTCTATGGCGTGGTCCAACGTCAGCCCAGCGTGCTGTTTGAGCCAACGCTGTGTACTGTATGGTAGAGACTCAATGAACTGTTCAAGATATACTTTGTTCATTATCGCATCAATGTTGCCTTCCTGGGGTTTTAGCCAAAGGTCAGCAGCTTCCTTCAATTTAAAGACCAAGGTCTTAGGCAAGTCCCCCGGAGATCCTCGTTCTTGGCGGAATCTCAGCCTGTGGGTTTCTTCATCTACCCCCAGTCGGTCCAATATATATTGTTTCACCACTGCATAGGCCGTGGTGCCATCTCGGTTTACCGTTTGGTATGCTGCTTGGGCTTCTCCAATCAATAGGGGAGCTAGATAGAAAGGCCACCTGTCCCCGGGCCATGAACTAGCTCTCGCTGCCCTTTCAAAGTTCAGGAAAAAAGCTAAGGGATATTCTCCCGGTGTGACTTTCTGCAGGGGAACTACTGTGCCCGGTGGTGGCGCTGTAGCTCTTCCTTGCCCTAGCACAGTCATTAGTTGTGTTTGCCCTTCTGCTAATTTTAGGATGTTGTCGGACTGGCTTTGTATTGCTTGGGAGAAGGCCGCCCGGTCGTCGTCGGCCTGAGTGGTGCCTTGTCCCATGGCCCACTCCAGCTTGGCCTGTCCCTCCTTCATTTGGGTTAGCAGGTTTTCCATTCTGTATCGGATGGTGAGGTCCCCTTTACAGCTCCTATCTGGCTCGCCACTTGTGAGGATTGGACTGGGGGAAGGAGCGATGAGGTTCCGTGACGATTTGAACCCGTGTTTTTAACATTGTCGCAAATACATAATTTTGGTATCAGTGAACCGTAAATGATCCATCTAGTATATCCTGGTGTTTTCGCTATGCTACGAGCAAGAGCACTCCTGTTACAAACACATTTCTGTTCTACCCATGGCATCCATCTTAGAACACGGAAGCCATTTTGTATTCTTTGCCCTCACATAGTCAATGAACACGCAATAACCTCTTTCAATTAAGGACACGTAGGCTTTAGCAGGCAATTCACCTTGCTAGTGACACGTGCACCTTAGGCAAGCAACGCTGTGGCAGCATGACTCAGCAAGAGCTGCCTCCCCAGCCTGAGGCCAGTCCTGCTATACTGGTTCTCGTGTCCGTTGGCCTGATCATGATTAGGCGGCCGAAGCTGGTAGCCTTGCCCATTTACGACCCACAAACATCTCTTATCCTACTGTTCTATCTTCTGCACCTGGCTCTGCTCCTTTCCTTCTGGGCCTTTATTAGGGGGAGGTAACGAAATTTACGATGAGGCGGTCCGGGTCTTGAATGAGAAATTGACATGGGATTATGATGGAATAGTGGGAACCCCTCGTTCGTAATGTTTTGACATCAGATATTGTTGACGATTCCTGTGCAACGCCAAATATTTATTGTTTAAGATACAAAGGTTTTTGAATGTGCTAACATGTAAAGAATTTGCCTGAAGCCCAATATTCAGTATATAAGGAGCAACCCTCTTTGTACAAATTGAACAGGCTCCTAGATACTGCACATGTGTAGTTTCTGTGACTTCTGTGTCCCTGCAGTAATAAACCTTTGGTCTTTGACACCACCATCGAGAAGCCCGTGTTTCTGTTTGTTTGTGCACCGAGGCAGGTAGAACTCCGGGGTCTTCGGGTGTTATCCCTGACACCTCTGGACGGAACCAAAAAGTCCAGAACTCCAATTGGCGCCCATCGTGGGGCGACGTCATTCGGTACCGGTCCAAAAGCCTGAAGAGTTCGAGAAGCTTCGTGTGAAGATTCCAGAGGGAGGCGCCCCACTTCATCGATCCCGGCATATCGCAAAAGTGGCCCGACGTTCTCTTCCACGAGGGTTCCCGTTCGGATGGCTACAGTGGTCCGTTGCTTTGACCGTCGCCCTGTCTTGGACCCGAGGTGCAGTCCTTAGTACGGCGAGACGTGACGGGTTTCTCCTTGGTGACGTCTTCAGTGCCTCAGTTAAGTATTAAGTGGTTGCTAGTTGGTTACTTCGTAAGGGTTGCTCCTGTTTGGATAATCCTTTTAGTTTTTGGTTTGGTTTGGTTTCGTAAGATTATCACTGGTTGTTCTGGTTAAGATAATCATTTGGTTTAGTTTGGGTATCAATACATTTGTTCGCTTTGGTAGGCCTAAGTTCTTGGTTCGAGTGCGCACCTTTTGTTTGTGGTTTGTCTGTTCTGTGTTCCGGATTATAAAATGGTAAGTCGGAAAAATTGTATGTTGTCTTGTTTTAGTTGCAACAGTGATTCCCAGTTGGAGGACTCGTGTTCGGTTCCTCCGATTGGAACTCCCCTTTATGATCTATATTGCAAATTTGGTGTGGGCCCTATCTCTTATAACGAGGTATGGATCCACTATACAGAGAAAGATGGTGTCCTTAGTTGGCCACTGCATGGTAGTTTTGAACCCCAAGTTCTTGATAATTTAGAGACGAAATTGTTCAAGAAGAAAGCCCGGCCGGCAATGTTTGATTCTTTCCGTTATTGGCGAAAAGAATCTAAACAGAGAGAAATTAAAAAGTTGAAGAAAGAACAGAAAGAGCAAGAGTTGACTTTAGAACAGTCTGCTAAGCAGCTGCAACTCAACGAATCTGAGAAAGCGATGGAGGTGGCCAATAGAGAGCGTAATTTAGCGATAGACAAGTGCTATCCTGTTTTGCCATCGAGTACAGCTAAGATAGTAGAGGACCCCGAAAAGGATCCCCTGTTGTCTTACTTGTTACGATCACCCCCACCGTATGCACAGGGTGCTACGGCTCCACCTATACCAAATGTTCAATTACCGGTTGCTGGACAACCTGGTGTTCCTGCTCCTCTGAATCAAGTTCCTGTACCTCCTGTGGTCAATATTAATGTTCCTTCGACACCCCCTCTTCCAGGGTTGCCGGCTTCTTTACCTATACCTGTATCGCTCACACCTGCTAGTTCACAGGCTATTTTGCCCGCTACTCCTACTGTTCCTGTTCTATCTGTTCCAACTGCTACTCTATTTACTGCTTCTGCTAATATTATGACTCCACTTTCTGTTCGTCGGAGAATCACTGATTCTGTCTCTAATATTCTATCTCCCTTCTATAAAACTCTGATTAAGACTCCTACCTCTGACTCTGTGCAGAGACGTAGTCAGCTTCCCAGTACTGAAGAGCGAGGAATATTAGATTCCACTGCTCTTAGATGGGTTTCGAAAGTTGGAAGATATAATGTACAAGATGTATTAGATACATTTATGCAATGGAACGAACCGACACAACGATATGTGTTCGATGAAATGTGCTTCCTTCTACGTGAGGAATTGGAAGAGGATGACTCTGAATCAAATAGGGAAGAATTAATTAATGTTCAGAAAGAGTTTGCTGCAGGTATGATAGTTGGTCAAAATATAAAAGAAGCGATGGAACTGATTTTAAGTTATAGGAATGACCCATCCCTTCGTTCACCGAGGGAGTTAGAGAAACGTAGTACGAAACAAAATCGTCAATACCCAATGAGGGAGGTTCCACCAATTTGGCGTGAAGCTGTGCAAGCTAATGTAAACCTTGGTATTGCAGCCGCTCCAGCCCAATTCCAGAGAGTATGGATACATATTCCATGGAAGCGAGCTGAAGTATTAGCAGTGAAACAGGCCTTGCCAGATCCGCGTAAAAATCCTGCAGGATACTACAAAGAGTTGGCTCAGACAGTTGACGCTTGTGTATTGAATCTAGCTGACATAGATCTGCTATTTGGTAATGTAGTACCGCAACCAATTTGGGCTAAGATTCGTAAAGAGAATCATCCAGTTGCCCTAGGTGGTGATTGGGCAGCTATAATTGCAGCGGATGGTCAACAAATAGGTGGTTCTAAACCTGAACCCTTAATTGCTAATTTGCCTGGTAGAATAATCGATTTAATGAAAACCCTGATGCCTGCATTACGCGTTAACTGGGACAAATTGTCCGCATGCAAACAGAAGAAAGACGAAAGCGTCTCCGACTTTTTCACAAGATTCGAGGAGACTTTCGTGGATCATAGTGGTCAGGATATGAGCACAGAAGGAGGCCAGAGATTATTTGTTGATAAATTTGTGCACAATCTGTTGCCAGAACTTAGTGGTAAATTAAAGAATTCTGAAAGTGCGTGGGCTGTCTCTACGACTGCGCAAATACTTGCGACTGCCCAGTACTATGAAAATAGGGATAAAGAGGAGAAAGAAAAATCAGATAAAAAGACGAAAGATTTAAAAACTAAAGTTCTTTTACAGCAAGCATATCCGCCTCGCACGAATCAGACTCATACACAGCAAGGGTCATATCAAAGGACGGAGTATAATTCTCAGAGGCCACAGTACCAATGGAATCAGTGTGCTTATTGCAAAATGGAAGGCCATTATAAGACTGAGTGTCCAGTCTTAGCGCAAAATAATGCTGCGACAGCTCAGAGAGGTCGTGGTAGCTCTATACAAAACTCTAGAGGTCGAGGACGAGGTGCTATGCCTCCACAGACAAGTGATCGCCCTTCTAATCATTTCGATCAGCGAAATGGACAATCTGCCCAACAAAATAGGTCTCAACAGTATCATGTTGAAGACTACTATGAAGCTAGTGAGGAAGTTCAGCCAAGAGAGTACTAGGACAGCCATGGACAAAGAGAGGGAGTAGTATCAGTTCCAGTAGATCAGAGTGGGCCTTATGTCGCAGTAGCAACATCAGGTATAGTCGAACCGTTTCTGTTGGATACTGGTGCAGCAAAAAGTTCTATCATACATGCGAAACTCCCTGGCGCACCTTTGTCTGGCTCAACAAACGTTTCAGTAGGTTTTTCAGGCGCCCCTGTTCACAACCCTGTTTCTGGTCCTTTGTCTATTTCTGTTGGACCCCGCCACTTGAAAGCACCCCTGATTTTGACGACAGGTTGTAATGAAAATCTGCTTGGTTTAGACTTGTTAAAACGCCTATATGCGACATTGTACTGTTCTCCAGAAGGAGTACAGCTTACGTTGGGTAAAAGAATCACCTCTCCAATGTACTTGTCGATGGATGCGCTTCCACCAGAGCTGCGTTCTCTCCCTGATACTCTTTGGGCGACTGGTCCTAATGATGTAGGTCTTTTAGAAATTCCACCATATGTAGTAACTTTGAAAGCGAATGTAAAACTTCCACGAATTCCACAATACAGAATCTCTAGTGAAGGTGAACGCGCACTTTTATTAATTGTGCAAGATCTGATTGAGAAAGACGTTGTAGAAGAAACTAGAGGTAATGTCTGTAATAGTCCTGTACTGCCTATTTTGAAACGAACTGACCCAACAAAACCTCCAGTATATAGGTTTGTAATTGATCTTAGAGAGGTTAATAAAATTGTGATTCCACAGTTTCCTGTGGTTCCAGACATTACTGCATTGTTAACGTTGATTCCTGCTACAGCAACATGGTTTTCGGTTATCGACTTGAAAAATGCCTTTTTCAGCATTCCGATAGCCGAGGAAAGCAGAGATATCTTCGGTTTCTCTCTAGGAGGACGAAGCTTCAGGTTTAAACCTGCTCCACAAGGTTATTGTGAAAGCCCGTCCATTTATAGTCAAGCATTAAAAAGCCAGTTAGACTCCTTTGTACTTCCTCCTGGTTCTGCTTTAGTACAATATGTCGATGATCTTCTAGTGGCTGCCGATGACAAGGAAACTTGCAAAACAGCTACAATTTCTTTATTGCATCATTTGTCAAATTTGAATCACAAGGTGTCACCTTCAAAAATGCAATACTGTTGCCAAGAAGTGACCTACCTAGGTCATCTCTTGTCAAAGGAGGGAAGGAAGTTGACCCCAGAGAGAATAAAAGCAATTACACAGATGAATGTTCCTAGCACGCAGAGAGAAGTACGTGCCTTTTTAGGTATTACCTCATATTGTAGGCAATGGATCCCAAATTTTTCTCTTTTGGCAAAACCGTTGGTAGCTTTGACTGGGAAAAATGTTCCGAGTCCAGTGCCATGGTCTGCCGAATGTCAGGAGAGTTTTTCTGAGTTACGAAATGCACTGTGTTCAGCTCCTGTATTGGGTACACCCGATTACAGTAAGCCATTTACGCTCTATGTCCATGAGAGAGAAGGTTGTGCGTTGAGTGTTTTGACACAGAAATTTGGTGATAAACAACGCCCTTGTGCGTATTTTTCATCAACATTAGATCCGGTAGCTAGAGCGTTGCCTAGTTGCTTGAGAGCTACAGCCGCAGCTGCAGCCTCCATTCGACAATCTGCTGGTTTAGTAATGAACAACATGCTAGTGGTTATGGTTCCTCATGCTGTGGATACACTCATGAACCGAACCAAGACGCAGCACCTTACCAGTGCTAGATTATCAGGTTACGAACTGACATTGCTAGCGAGTCATATTCAGATCAAAAGATGCAATGTATTGAATCCAGCAACATTGTTGCCGACTAGTCAAGAGTCGAGTGATTCCGAACCACACGACTGTTGTTTCAGAACTGAGGAAGAAACAAAAGGACGAATTGATTTAAAAGACACTCCGTTATCAGATCCAGATGGCACGTTGTATGTTGATGGGTCTTGCTTCAAATTGGAGAATGGTGATGTGACTGCTGCCTATGCAGTAACGACTTTGAGTACGATTGTGGAGACTGCAAGAGTGAGTCAGAATTCTGCCCAGGCTGCAGAATTGATCGCGCTAACAAGAGCGTGCGTTTTAGCTAAGGGAAAGAGAGTGAATGTGTTCACAGATAGCCAGTACGCGTTCGGCGTAGCCCATAGTTTTGGCCGTTTGTGGAAAGAGAGAGGTTTCATTACGTCCCATGGGACTAAGATTCAACATGGTCAGCTAGTTAATGACTTGTTGGAATCTCTAACCTTGCCGACTGAAGTTGCGATTGTGAAATGCAGTGCTCATAAAGCAATCACGGATGATGTTGGTCGTGGGAATGCTTTTGCTGATGAGACTGCAAAACAGACAGCTAGAAATATGATGAGTAGAATGTATGTTGCAACGTCTGCAAGATGGATTTCTGAGTCTGGAATGTGTGAGGACACAGTGGAAAGCGTGAAAGAAATTCAGAAAGAGGCGACTGAGGAGGAAAAGCTTGCATGGAAAGAGAGCACGGGTAAATTGGTCCCGAGTGGGTGTTGGATTGACTTGTCGGAACAACAGCGTTGGATGTTGCCTGATGCGTATGTGCTTGCAGTAGTAACGATGGCACATGGAGCAGCGCACATCAGTTCTAAAGGGATTTGTAAGTTGTTGGCTCCAGTTTGGAAGAATGATGGGATTAGTAAGTGTGCAGAGAGAGTGGTGAGAAATTGTATGGTATGCTTGATGCATAATCCTGGCAAGGGAATCCCCACACCTGCAGGTCACTTCGCTCCTCCTTCCTGCCCCTTTGAAGTGATTCAGTTAGACTTCATTCATATGGATCGTTGCAACAATCTAAAGTACGTCCTAGTGGTAGTTTGCGCGTTCTCCAGATGGATCGAAGCATACCCACTGAAGGACAATACTGCTTTGTCCACTGCCAAAATCCTTCTTAAAGAATACTTCCCCAGATTCGGAATGCCACGGATTGTATGGTCAGATAATGGAAGTGAGTTCGTAGGGAAAGTTATGCAGAGTGTGTGTGCCGGCCTAGGGATTAGACAAAAGTTTCACAGTGCGAATCATCCCCAGTCCGCGGGTTTAGTTGAGGGTTACAATGGCACCCTTAAACTGAAACTTGCTAAGATACAAGCGTCCACGGGTTTGCCCTGGCCAGATGCACTGCCTTTGGCTTTGTTATCAACAAGAGCAACTGTACATTCTAGAGTAGGGCTTAGTCCATATGAAATAATTTTTGGTCGTCCTGCAAATGTTTTGGGGGTACCTAGACCGAAAGAATTTAAGCAGCTGGAATACCCAATGTTAATTGATTACCTTTTCGACTTGACTGCTAAATTGAGCCTTATTCACCAACAGGTTTTCGATGCATTGCCAAAGCCACCGGAGAGTCCAGGTCATCAGCTGAAACCTGGGGATCAAGTAGTCATTAGAAATTTTGCAAGAACGAAAAATCTTCAGCCCAGATTCGTTGGCCCCTTCCAAGTCTTATTGGCGACGAGAACTGCTATTCGTGTGGCCGGACGGAAGAATTGGATCCACACGACACACGTCAAACGTGTGCCTCTGCCACTTCCTTACGACAACTGGGTAAAGAAAGGAATTAGTGCCTCTGAAGCAGAACAAATACCCAGTTTCTTCCCTTTCAGTGATGCAGAACTGATCACTGATACATCAAACTCTGGCTCTCCTCCTGAAACTGCTCTTTTGAACCCTGAACATTTGCCATCTGCACCAAAAGAACATTTGCCATCTGCAAACGTGAACATTGCAACGTCGGCTGAAAATACATTGTTTCCAGATCAGACAGCTCCTGCAAAACTGAGATACAACTTGCGATCTCGCAATATGGACAAATAGAGCAGGAAACTGCCTATTTTCACATTTGAATTTTTGATACATTGCCTCCAGCCAGGAAGTTTGCTATTATTTTGTTGTTTTAAATTTTGCCTTGCCGTCTGGGTAGCTGTAGGGTCGTGGCTGTGTGCTTAGTTGAATCTGCGGGGGTCAGACACAAGGTCGATCTTTCTGTTAGTTCTGGGAACTCCCAGGGCTGATAGAGGCATTTTCATCTACGTACACATCATCAGTGGTCACGAACGGATTGTAGAAGATGGAGCTTCCTGAGCTGCAACGAAAAAATGTAATTTATGTTCGCAGAAATAGACTGTACCGAATACTTCACAGCAAATGCTTTCTAATGCAATGTGCAGTTACGTTTTTAATTGTTTTAATAACGTTGGCGGGTGGAATCATCTTTGGTGTGCATTTAATTTTTATGCCGGTAACTACAGTACCTCCCCTTGATCCTACTACTTCTACGGTTTCTTCTATGCATTCTTTTCACTCGTTTCCTGAACACGAACAAGCTCGACGCTCAGAATTTATTAACAATACATTTGTACAGCTCTTGCATCAACACCAACTGGTAGTTAATACTACAGACTGCTGGGTGTGTGGCTTGATACCTCACACTATGGATAAAGGCATTCCCTATCTAGTCTTGCCTTTTAGCTATAATGGATCATTTCAGGCCTTTCAGACCATTTTTTCCTATGCCCTTGAGACCTATCCTTCGCGTCCACCACGGTCCACTAAATACAACTCAGCCAACAAAGCTTTAGTCCAGGGAATTATTGACATGATTAGAGACGTCAATAATACTCCATCTTACCCTAGAGATGAATTACGGGTGTATTTGAGTTGGAACTCTACAGAGTATCGCCTTAGTTTGGGAGAAAGCAAGCGTAAAAGCTCCACTTCAGTCTGGGTCGTGCCTCACCGAGGTCAGGTCTGTTTGCAAGGAAATGGGAGAAATCTGAGAGCTCAGCTAGGGAGGAGTGAGTGCATTGAGACTTACGTATTTCCGTCTAACTCCTCCCCTGCCTTCCTTACTGCTAGGGGTACTTACTTCATCTGTCAAGACAGAGCGTATACATGGCTGCCTGCTGACTTCTCAGGTTCATGTTATATTGCTCGATTGTTACCTCCGACATACACTGCTTCTTCAGATTATCACAAGACCAGAGTAGCAAGAGGTGTCTTCAGCAAGGAAGATACCGCTGGTCAGGAAGCTGGAGACTTCTTCAAAGGTTTCCTTCCGTTTTGGGGGCCTATGGCCAATAGTAGAAATCTACGTCAACTAACACGGGTAGTTGAATCTACTATTACAGAAACTGCTGGTGCCCTTAGTAACTTAACAGCTGAGCTTCAGGCGGATCGTCTCATGACGTTGCAGAACCGTATGGTTCTAGACGTAATACTTGCAGATCGAGGTGGGGTATGCAGAATGATCCAATCGAGCTGCTGTGTTTTTATTCCCAATAATGCTCCAACCGTCTATGAAGCGATCTCTAAGCTACACAAGATTTCCGACTCTATACACGTAGACAAGGGAAACTGGTCCTTCATGGAGTGGTTTTGGACTCTGGTATCAGCGTGGGGATGGAAGGTTCTGATGGTCATTGGTGTCATCCTAGTATTTCTGTTCTCGTGCTGCCTTATTATCCAATGTGGTCCCGCTTTGTGTAGTCTCTGTGCTGCAACCTGTTTCAGAAAACCACCTACATTTAGGGAGAAGGTACGAGACAAGATGATGATGCAACAACATGTCACTGACCTAATGAGCATAGAATTAGATTCTGACATAGACTGAGTAATTGCCTATGTAAGGGCAAAAGGAGGGTCTGAGGTTCCGTGATGATTTGAACCCGTGTTTTTAACATTGTCGCAAATACATAATTTTGGTATCAGTGAACCGCAAATGATCCATCTAGTATATCCTGGTGTTTTCGCTATGCTACGAGCAAGAGCACTCCTGTTACAAACACATTTCTGTTCTACCCATGGCATCCATCTTAGAACACGGAAGCCATTTTGTATTCTTTGCCCTCACATAGTCAATGAACACGCAATAACCTCTTTCAATTAAGGACAGGTAGGCTTTAGCAGGCAATTCACCTTGCTAGTGACACGTGCACCTTAGGCAAGCAACGCTGTGGCAGCATGACTCAGCAAGAGCTGCCTCCCCAGCCTGAGGCCAGTCCTGCTATACTGGTTCTCGTGTCCGTTGGCCTGATCATGATTAGGCGGCCGAAGCTGGTAGCCTTGCCCATTTACGACCCACAAACATCTCTTATCCTACTGTTCTATCTTCTGCACCTGGCTCTGCTCCTTTCCTTCTGGGCCTTTATTAGGGGGAGGTAACGAAATTTACGATGAGGCGGTCCGGGTCTTGAATGAGAAATTGACATGGGATTATGATGGAATAGTGGGAACCCCTCGTTCGTAATGTTTTGACATCAGATATTGTTGACGATTCCTGTGCAACGCCAAATATTTATTGTTTAAGATACAAAGGTTTTTGAATGTGCTAACATGTAAAGAATTTGCCTGAAGCCCAATATTCAGTATATAAGGAGCAACCCTCTTTGTACAAATTGAACAGGCTCCTAGATACTGCCCATGTGTAGTTTCTGTGACTTCTGTGTCCCTGCAGTAATAAACCTTTGGTCTTTGACGCCACCATCGAGAAACCCGTGTTTCTGTTTGTTTGTGCACCGAGGCAGGTAGAACTCCGGGGTCTTCGGGTGTTATCCCTGACACCTCTGGACGGAACCAAAAAGTCCAGAACTCCAGCGACACCACAGAAGAATTGGCTCTGATAACGGTTTATTTAAACAATGGTAGTTTCAAAGCAGGGAAATAGTCCGTTTTGCAGGTCTTCCGCTTTGCTAGGTTACTTGACTCCTCGTCTTGGACTTGCCGGATGACTCTTCTCCGGTCCGGTGAACTCAGGAAGGAAAGAAAAATAACAGCCCGTATTAGTGGCTGGGTCTGGGTCACATAAAGTGAGGAGGAAGGGAAATGAAGGGATCACAGGGGCTCCGTCACCATGCCTACACTACTTATGCTGTGAGGTGTTTAGGGGACTGATTTTCTACCCCGTGACCACCCTCACCCTACCCCGTCCCACCCCGTGAATGGAACAGACCCCTAAGGTGTCCCCGTACCTTGTCCAGCCACACTTCTCCCCTGGAAGTGTGGCAGGGCGGCGCGTGAGTCCGTTGGCCTCCTGGCTTGTTGAGACTCCGGTCAGGACCTCCTGGATTGATCTCTTTGGTACTTCCTTCTCCTCCGTGGGCGTCCTCCTCGGCGTTCAGCTCCTCTCCTCGGGATTCCGCGCTGGAAGAGAGGAACGGAGCTTCCTTAATCGCCCCGACTCCACTGATTGGCTCCTCACACATGACGTCTGGCCCGCTGATTGGTGGTACGCGGGCAAACCCAGTGACGTCACAGAAGGCAGGTCCGGTGACAGCGTCATCAGGGGCAGGGCCTGGGAGACCCAGGAAACGTCAACGGGATCCTGCGGACGGGGTGGAAACGAACAGGGATTAGAACCCACACCCCGTCCGTCCGTGTCATGTACCTCGTGACAACTACATACATAAATTATACATAATCCCTTTATATCCAATATCTCACAGTTTGTTTTTAGGAGGTAAACACATTTTATCAAGTAGTCCTAATAGTTTGAACACACTAGAGCTAGAAGTTATTTCACTCTTAGTGTCTCTTGAGCTTCTAGGTCCTGAATAGGGTCGGAGATGGTTTTTATTTATAAAGCATTGCGAATGATTTAATCCATTCCACTAATGTTGCCCAGTTAGGGCATCCACTTGTATGTCCAAGTAGTCTCCGAGCCACTATTATGGCCAACGCGTTTCGACCTCGCTTGCAGACAGGCTATTAGTTGGTATGAGGTCTTCCTCAGGGATGGAAGTTTTTGTAGGACTGTCACTCGACCTGGAGGTGAAATATTAGGGATTACTATACTGGTCACATAGGGAGCAATTTAAATGAAGTGTCTTAAACCCTTATAAGGTTCACGTACCCGTATATTTCTCTATTCTCAGTGAGGGCGTCGCTTCCTCAGTGCTGGAAATGGTCTTCTCGAATATCTTGTGGCCAATTTCTCCGTATGTTAGAAGCGTCCCCCCTAATATACAACATAAAAAAACAGGCTTTTCACAAGAGTTGTCTAAAATATATGGCGACATTAGAGACACAATTTTAAGAATCAATATCTGTTTATCCCCCAGAAATTGGCCGCATGACAGTCCTACAAAAACTTCCAGCCCTGAGGAAGACCTCATACCAACTAATAGCCTGTCTGCAAGCGAGGTCGAAACACGTTGGCCATAATAGTGGCTCGGAGACTACTTGGACATACAAGTGGATGCCCTAACTGGGCAACATTAGTGGAATGGATTAAATCATTCGCAATGCTTTATAAATAAAAACCATCTCCGACCCTATTCAGGACCTAGAAGCTCAAGAGACACTAAGAGTGAAATAACTTCTAGCTCTAGTGTGTTCAAACTATTAGGACTACTTGATAAAATGTGTTTACCCCCTAAAAACAAACTGTGAGATATCGGATACAAAGGGATTATGTATAATTTATGTATGTAGTGTATATATATTTATGTATTGTTTGAAGTTATGTTTTGTAAATATATGTATGTAATGCTTTTCTTGTGGAGAGGTGATGTAACCGTCTGAAATGTTATTGAATCCTATGCTTACAAATATGAAATAGAAAACAAAATATTTTGAAAAACACAAAGTTAATTAAAGAGACTTTTGTGAAAACAAAGAATTGTTGCATTTATGGTGTCAGAGGTATTTCCTTGTTTACAAAAAATATATTTTTTTTAAACCTACAGTGTACCAGGCCATCTCCATATTGCACCTAATCTCTGAGTCCATTCACCAGGACGAAGGGGTTTGGTCATTGACAGGATGGTTATGGGGACTACTTTCCACGTGGGGATGGAAGGTATTGACTTTCGTTGGAGTAGCCTTGGCCATCATCTTTTCGTGTTGCCTCTGTTTGCAATGTGGCCCCGCAATCTGTGGTCTTTGTGCCACTATGTGTGTCCCAAGACCCATGTCACAGAAAACAGAGAACATGAAGATGATGTTGCAGCAACAGCTTGACGACTTCATGATCATCGACATTGATTCAGACTAACGTGAGTCTTTGTGTATTGCCTGTGTAATGGCAAAAGGAGGGTCTGAGGTTCTTTAATTTCGACTCCATCTTGCATTCGCCGCCATTTTGTGTTGCCTTTACACAGGCCACTCGACGAACGAAGTGTCTCTGCCCTTTGAACTGCAACGTGTCGAAAAAAAACCTCCGTCCTTGTTGTGAAACCAATCTCAGACACAAGCCGGCCTAACTGATCCTTGTCTGGACTAACTAATCCCCCGTATCAATATCTGTTAGCCTTTAGCATTCTTCTCTTACCGTATCTTATCTATCGGCCTTCGCTATTCTCTCCTCTTGTTTTCCTATTTCACAACCTTTCCTTTAAAGCACACAGACACGTCCTGCTATTGCAACACTGAACTATGGGTATCAGTATTAATTAACTTGGGGGGGTTGGATAACACACAAACATGTAAGCAGAGAGCGTTCTGGTTGCACAACACTTTGTTTTCGAACTCTTCTCATTGGCTGAAACTTTGCTCATTGGGTGTATGTTTGTACAGATATATTTTGGCTATAAAAACTTGTGAGCCAGGGAGTAAAGTGGCAGTCACCTGAGAACCTACTTGGTGTACTTCTAGGATAACTGTGCTTAGCTGCAGCTAATAAAACTTGGTTTTCTACGCCAACAGAGTATTCTGTGTCTCTGTGTAACAAGGCAGGTGAACTCGGAGATTTCAGGCGTGCCCTGCGCCGCCAGGCCCTAAGGCCCGGTTCTTCAACGGCAACTTCAGCCTCAATTTCTTCTTCCATTCTTTCCCATGTGGGGACAGCCAGACATACATCTGTTCGCAACACACCAAAACGCAAAATGCCAAGCTTCGCATTCAGACTAATGGGTCCTCCATTTGAAACTTTACACAAATGTGAACTACAGTACCTTACTTGGAAAGTAGCATTTTTAGTCGCCATCACTTCTCTCAGAAGAGTGAGCGAACTCCAGGCATTAACCATACAAGACATTTTTTACAAATCTTATCATAACAAAGTGGTTTTTAGAACAAACTCAAATTTTTTGCCCAAAGTAGTATCTGCCTTTCATCTAAACCAGTCTGTTGAACTACCAGTATTCCTACCCCAACCAGACTCAGTGGCAGAGAGAACTCTACACACCTTTGATGTTAAAAGAGCACTACTTTACTACATCGAAAGAACACAATCCTTTAGGAAAACCAAACAGCCTTTCGTAGCTTTCTCCCCCACCTCATAAAGGCAATCCTATAGCCAAGACAGGAATTGCAAGGTGGATTGTAAAATGCATACAAATATGCTACCTTAAAGCCAAATACACGTTAACCATTCCCCCTAGAGCTCATTCTACACGCATCTATGGCATTCTTACGGAACATTCCCCTAGATGACATATGCAAAGCAGCAATTTGGGCCACGCCACATACCTTCACAAAACACTATTGTGTAGATGTGCATGCAAAACAACAAGCTAGTGTGGGCCAGACTGTAGTAAAAACACTTTTTCAAACTACTGCAACCGATACAGGTAGCCACCGGTAAGCAAGATACTGCTATATAGCCTATGCATAGTGTACAATCTGCAGCGCATATGCCTCGAATGGAAAATGCTACTTACCTGTATACATCTGTTCTTGGCATGTAGAGCTGCAGAGTTATACATGCCCACCCTCCTCCCGGATACCTTTATCTGATCAGTATTATCTGAATTAGATACATCACGCATGGACACCTTTCTATTTCTCACTTCTCCATCTAACTCTACTGGCAAAACAATCTTACGATGGAGCCGAAGCCCATGTTCAGTGTCGACCGAAGGAGGAGTCGCCAACCTCATGACTACAAGACTTCTTCGAAGACAAAAACAACATGCAAACATCCGAGTCCAACACCTGATGGCGATGGCGATCTATGCATAGTGTACAACTCTGCAGCTCTACATGCCAAGAACAGATGCATACTGGTAAGTAGCATTTTCCTTTAACTGCAAATTGCACTTCATGGCTTTTGTAGGATTTTTCATATTTATTTGTATTACTTGCTTGCTTTTCTTATGTCTTGTTTTTTCTTTCATGGTCATATCTGGCTTAATAAGGATCTTTTTATAGACAAGATACCAGTATGCCTGGTACAGTACATATAACTATTCCATCTTTTACATACAAGAGTTCATTTACTGTTCCAGACAGCATTCCACACCATGCTGTGTCATACTACACACAAAAACATATGTTGTGGTGCATCTGATGCACTATGGTGTGATAAGGCAACAAATTATATTACACTGTAGCGCAACAAACAACACCATGCCCCAACGCACCATCCCACGGATGACCTCTCTGCCTAAAGTACCATCTCACAATGTTCCACACCCTACGACAACATAGAACTTTAGTTTAAGACTCACCACCCTTCGTAGTATCACACCATAAGGTACCACACAAAGCTTAATGACAAAACAAAGTGTTACACTATGCCACCCCAAGCAGACACAAATATAGGACTCAGTAAATGAGGAACGAAATCAAGACTATAGGTAAAACACAGCAACTGAATGATGTGCCTGACCATCTGCCCATGTATACAATGACCCTTCCTGGACAGCTGCCTCTGCCATATTCGCTCCAAGCTTATGTTGCTATCCGTGTTGCAGATGGGCGGTGCCGTTTCACCTCCTAAATGACAATGCATGTTTGAATATTTATTTGAAATGAGTGGAATGTAATTTCGATCCGAAGCATCAAACAAAAGGGTAAATGTGGTACCTAACTTGAGAGGCAGATATGGTTAGTAACATAAACCAAAGTGAGTGGGTGTGGGGCATGCTCAGATCTCAGTGAGTGAGTGGGTGTGTGGTAGGCTCAGATCTCAGTGAGTGAGTGGGTGTGGGGCAGGCTCAGATCTCAGTGAGTGAGTGGATGTGGGGCAGGCTCAGATCTCAGTGAGTGAGTTGGTGTGGGGCAGGCTCAGATCTCAGGAGGCCGCGAGGTCAAACGATGAAGTCCTAGAAGGTGGAATCGGAATGCTGCAGAGTGACTTTGGGTGTGAGAATAGGGTTCTCCTTGGCAATTCTCCAACATGACTGTAGCATGAATGTTTTAGGTAGTCCACAGAAGTGCCGAGAGGCGCTTTGAATATGATTTTCAACAACTTGTAGAGAGTGTTCTTTACTTTCGGCGAGAGCCCTGCAGCTCCGTGGTGAAAGGGCGTGATCGTAGTATTGTGTCTTATCCAGTGGGGAGAACGGATACTGAGAGACTTCAACAGCAGTGGTATTAATCCAGTCTGCTGTTGAGCAGTGAATGAATCAGTGCATTAGTGGTGTGGAATAGTAGACGTGGATATATATTATTCATCGATGTGTTACTTGGTGTCACCCTGTGGTGACGGTAATAGTAATGAGCGCTGTTATACATGGTGAATGGTTGAGAAGTACTCCTCAGTTTCTAGCAGAAGAGGAGGACAAGGTACGGGGAGGGACCAGGAAAGAGTTACGTGAAGTGATGGTAGCAGAAGAGGAGGTAAAGTAGACCTCTGCTGAGGATGAGTTCAGCAAAAGGGTCCCAAGGGCTGTCAAATGTTGAAGTGCATTGAGACTGTCGGAGATGCTTGATTGGATGTGGGAGAAAAGGGAGGGAAGAAGAAGCAATTTTTTGTGTCGTCAATCTAACAAGCTTTGGCAAACCCAATAGGTTTAGCCTATGCGAGATCTGTTCGCCTTGTCAGTGACCTGTTGTAACGGTGGTTTATAGATGCTGTTAAACATTTATCTTTTCACAATACTGAAAATGATATTGAATATGAGAAATCTTTGCAGCGCACTTACAGTACCATCTCAGCTTCTATATAGACTTCCTTCGTTTGCACTTTCTGAAACTCTGTGCTTTACATTGTATTCTCATTCTAAACACTTGCAATCAGAAAAAAAAGAAGTCATCAGCGGGGCATTAAACATGTTCTCCCAAACCTGTTGTTGGCCTTTGTAGTGGTGAAGAGGAATAATGTAAATTGATCCATTCACTGGTCCTCCCCTCCTTTGATTGATAGATGTTAATATTCATGACAATGAAGACGTCAGATTGTGTGCTTGATGGATTGGCTGATTTGAGAATTTCGATGAGTTCTCTAGGTGAAAAAATCAGTGAATTGAGAGAGAGCAGCAAGGAGGTGAAAAGGAGTAGAGGGGCAGTAAGTGAAGTAGCAGGGTGTTCCCAGTAGTGGTGATCTTAGCGGAAGGTATGACAGAAGGTCTGGGGCAGAGCGTGGAATGAATGTTGGATGAAGGATGTGGGTGAGACCGAAGTGATCAGATGATATTTTGGAAGTATGTGCACTTAGCACTGGCAGCAACTGGAAAGTGTGTGCTTAGCGCATTTATGTTGGTAGCAAGATTTGTTTGTTTAATTTGTAGGAAGGAAAATAGAATGAATATAGAATTTTAGAGTGGTCTGTGGTGGGCTATATTAATTTGCTGCAAGTGCAGGTACCTACAGATGTTTCTGTTTTCACCCTTGTATGTGCAGGTTATCAGCCCAACTGCTTCTGTTTACTGAAAATGTCAACTGCAGATGTAAATCACTTTTTGATTGCTCCATCCCATATGGCAGGTCACATCTTTTAATCCTCTCTTTTCCTCAGTTACGTTGGTCTGTAACATCGTAATTAGTTCCGCTCGGACACTTTCTTTATTAGCTCCACTCTATTTTAAGGTCGGGGCTATGCAGCGTTTGTGCTGTGTTTTCGAGACATGTTGTGTATACTTTGTGAGCTTACAACCCGCCTATTGCTTTTCATTTGTTTCTTTGTGTCCTCTAAAAATCCTTGCTTTCAAGTGGTTGATCTGTCCTATTTGTTCCTCCTTTTCAAGGGTTGTTCCCTCCCCGGGGCACTGGCCCATTGATTGTAGGCTTCCACTTGTCCCATTTTGGCAACTACATTAGGGACTGCTTTTTCCTTTGTCTAGGAGCACTCTTACGAGCGCTTGATATATTAATTTGCTCTGGACTCCTTTTCTGTAAACAGGGATGTACATTATATTCTTATCACGTTACATTTGCTGTGCATTTTAAGACTGAGCTCAAATGTCAGATGCTGTTTACAGGGCGCCCCACCGCCGCTTTAAAACACCCGAGCTGCTCCCACCTCCATATTAAGTGCTGTGCGCACCACCTGCCGGGACGGGACAATGGAAACTGCAGGTATGCATACTGATTTTAAAATGTCACAGAAGGAAGCGGGTTTGTCGCTGTTAACACTAGCACTCTGAAACTGTATTCAGACGCTGTAAATGTCGCAAGTGACAGCAGGGTCAGCTAATAATACGCACAGCTCTGTCAATATGTGAACAATCAGAATAGCGTTTCACATAAAAGTGTAAAACTTTACTCAAACTTGGCTCCTTAATAGTAGCAGCTGGACATGCTGCAGGGGGCTGAGTTGATTCATCTGTGCCACTTTCTTAGTCCACAAATTTGTTAAGAAGCACTACATCCACCAATGTTCAGCCAAGCACGGGTTGAACGCCTTCAACAAGGAGGTGAGGCTGCCAGGAGCCCTACCGTTACACACGTGTGGATGGGGGAAATGCAGCCTAGTGCCCGTATCTTGTGGGGGGAACCCATTGGCAGAAACCCAGTTATGGCCTGCTATACACTCTTCTAACCCTTTATCTAGGATATATGGTATCATGATTCCAGGCTTTGCTAGGCCCTGGCCTACTGAGTAAAGTATAGGCCTCATCTTTATTCTGTGTCATGCTTGGTGGGGAGCTCATGTTTCCTGATGTCTCTTGCAACATTTCCCCTCCTTCACCACCATTACTTGATGTTAAACCCCCCTCCGTACCCATGCAGAAAGACCCCCTGAGCATGAAATCACCCTATTTCCTTGAAGTGGAAAGATGGTTTACAGGAGTCAGGAGATAAAATAGTACACCTTGCTTAAGCATCGCATGTATTTTTAATTCTATATTGTATTAAATACATAAGCCTCTCATCACTTGCCATAAGGCAGATGTGTGGCTATTGTTATATAGCACAAGGCTAAATTTCATCAATTTCTCCTGTACTTGGAAACAAATCCACTTCTCACTCTCAGTATTCCAGCAAGCTTATTTATTTGTATATAATCACTTTGAAAATTCTCTGTGTTAGAATTGGGGCTCTCTAGTTAGCAGAGGTAGGTACCTTTGTCCAAATAGGGACCCTTGCTTCTAGTCAGGATAAGAGGCATACACTCCTAGATAATCCCTGCTCATAGCTTGGCACGAGCAGACATGCTTATCTCACAGGCAGTGTGTAAAGCATTTGTGAACACATACAGTAATACAATGAAAACACTACAAATGGACACCACACCAGTTTAGAAAAGTAAGTAATCTTTACTAGACTTAACACAAGACCAAACGACAAAAAAACAACAATACTGTAATCAAAAAATAAGATTTTAAATTGGTAGAAAATAGCTTAGTTCAATGTAGATGGTAAATGCAACACTTTACTCTCAAAGTACCTTAGATGTGTCACGCAAAACAAACAAAATGGTCGCAGGGAAGTTGATGCGCCATTCCTTACACTCAGGGGAGTGGGATGTGTCGGTTCCTTACTGCTGCGCAGGGGAGTTTATGCTTGCTTCGTTACTGTGTGGGGAGTTGACGCGTCGTTTCTAATTGCGGCCCGGTGACGATGCGACAAGATGGCGCTGCGATGCGCCGGTGCGATGCAACAAAATGGCGTCTTTGATGAGATGCAACATCGTTGGATGCGATGTGTGCATGCCCGACTGCCGTGTGGCGAACTCTGTAACTTCTGAACTGCGATAGGCCCTGCAACACACTTCTCCGGTGATGCGATAGTGACCTCTGCTGCAGTGACACGTTTCTCTGGTGATGCAACACGCTTTGTTGGTGATGCGACAGAAAACAGTTGCGGTGGTGGCATCCTTCTTCGGCGATGCGACGGCAACTGCTGCGGTGGCGACACATTTTTTCTCGCTTCGTCGCGCTTCCAGCTCCCAGTAACATGCAGTCTTCCCAGAGGGCCCAGACAGCAGAAGGCACCTCTCTGCAGGTAGAATTCCCATCAAGGTGAAGTGAAGTCTTGTATCCCTGAGACTTCAGGCAGGAGGCAAGCACACTTCAAGCCCTTGGAGATTCTTCTTCAAGATTATGAAAAGTTCACAAAAGTCCTTCTCCCCTTTCCTTGGCAAATAAAGTAACCAATGCAGGCCAACCCCAGAAATGGCAATCAGCACAGGGGCAGTCTCCTCCTTCAGCTTCCCTGGTTCTTCTCCTTGGGAAAGGTTTGTCTTGATTCCTAGAAGTGATCTAAAGTTCTGGAGTCTGGGTCTCAATATTTATACCAGTAAATCCTTTGTCCTCTGAAGGCAGAGGGTGCCAGTGTCCAGCCAAAATCAGTTCTGTGCAGCTTTCTGGCAGGAGGTGGAGAAAGCATTGTTGAAAGCAGACCTGGCCCAGGTAGGTGGAAGGAAATCCCCTCACCCCTACTCTCTATTCTGTGAGGGCTCAGGTCAGTGAAAGGAAATCTCCGCCCCCCACTCTCTATTCAAAGCAGGTCCTATCCAGCCCAGCCTGACCCATCAGACTACTGGAGCTGTGGTTCTGAAAATTCTGGACTCATGTAATAAACTTTGTCATAGCACGACGGTTTTTATATCAAAAGACCGAGAATGGCCAGTACACTATGTACAAGCATTTTCGTTATGTTCCAGTAACAATTTCACCTCGAAATTGTCATTTTCGTTTTGAACCCTTGGCATCCATTTTGTGTACAGCAGCCATGTTGTGTGTTGCCCTTTACATAGGCTATAACACACAGCTAAATTCGATTCTAAAATGCCACGTACACCTTGATTGACTTTTTCCTGACCTGGACCAGGTGAAACCATTGCCCCAGGCCGGACCTGTTTGGTCAGTTCCTCTCCCAGTGGCCGAGCAAGATAGCATCAAGGCCCAACATGCCATAAACCTTCTCATCGCATACACACCCTGCCTATCTTACTTCCATCTGTTCCTGCTCCTGCCTCCACGAGCTATTTATGCCATGGGCTGTGATCTTACTGTTTTGGGGTTATCCGGCCTTGTCAGCTAAAGAATGTATTCATTATGTGGACATTGTTTATGGCCTGGACTTATCTTGAAAGTGGGTTTTGCATCTGTGTGCACGTTCTGGGAATGTATTTCAAATATGTGCCTAAGGCATAATAATCTGTATAAAAGGACTGTGCGGAGTCCATGAAGGGAGGCTATCTCATTCAGTCGCTTTTAGGCGTGGCTGGGCGACGTAGCCTCACAGTTGTATGTAATAAAGATGTCTTTTCATATTTCAGATTCTCTGTCAATTCCTTTGCTGCTTTTGAATGGACTACCTATTGGTAAGACCCCTGAGAAGGAATCTGAGGATTTCTAGAACCTCAATTGGCGCCCAACTCGCGGCTCAATCGTCCAGTGGCTATCTGAGGAGTAATTGTGTCAGAGGATGGAAAACTGCTGGGGAAGGCAAGACAGAAATCTACTAAAAAAGGTACTCTGGGCACAGAGGTTCTGGAGGATTCTCTGTCTTTGCGGCTCAGTATGTTTTTTATTTTTTTCTGACTCAGAATCTCCAAAAGATGCTACTCTTGATTGAGAAACCCTTTCTTTTTGTGGCGTAAGTATTTTAAAAGAGACTGTTAGGACGGTTGGGAATTGGCAGTTAGAATTTGGACAACTATTTGTTTGCTATAGCTTTGATAGATTTGTATAGGTTTGGATATGCGAATTGCAATTTGTGTAGGCGGATAATGAAGAGACTTTTCTCCATCTGCTTTACTTGGAGTATAAGTGGGTCGCTCCCAGTCCTTTGTTCTTTGATTTTGATTGGTTCTTAGTTTGTTTGGTCCTTAGTTTATTTGAACATTGCAATTTTCAATAACCAAGGGTCTTGTACATTTACGAGTGTATCGATAGAGATAACCCCTTGAAGTTTGGAAGCTAGATTAGTGAGCTATAAGATGCCTGATCTTAGCAAATTTGGAGCTTTGTGTTGGCCAACTTTGTGCACGTTTGGATTAGCCGGCTAAATATCTAAATAGGTTTAGATTTAAACACATATTTCTTCCTTGGTGACTTTGTATCCCCAGGGAATTAAAATATGACATAATACATGTAAGGATCCTTTGTTCTGTGTAATTTTATGAATGGAGATGCAGAACGAATTTTGGTGTTCTGCCAGTATTGAGAAGCGGTTCTTGTAAATATGACTTACATTTAGTATTTACAAAATGATTTGGTTTAGGTACAATCTTTGTAGCTGTCTTCTGTTTCAGTCCTATGTATTGTGACCTGTGGGTTCCATGTGTGTTTAAATGTGGTTTTTGCCGTTATTGTAACTTCTGTTGTGAATAGCGTTGGCGCAATTTATGAAACAAAATGCCTAAAAGCGCTGTATTGTGTGTCCTGAATGTTTCAACACTTTCTGTTTCTGTTTGAAATGAGCTCATGTGTGTATTAGGAGTTTCTTGATGTTTTTCGGTTTGTTGAGTGAAATGTTGGATTAATTAATATTAGGACGAAAATTACATGAACATGAAGAAGTTTATCATGCGACATGCTAAAATGGCTATTGTTGCTATTTAATTTATACATTAAGCAAAGCGCATATGTGCACAATGTTAAAGGACTGAAATTAGATAAAGTTAAAATTCGCATTTACTAGGTATATGAAAGGCCTCAAAAATAAATTGTGTGTTTTATAGAAAAACTAATTTATAGCATTTTTCGTACCTACATGCATTAGTATATGCACGCATACAAAACTGCCGTTACACGCTTAAAAAGGATAAAATTAGGAAAAACATTCAATGGATATAAATAAGGCCCCAAAAGGAAAAAACAAAATTGTCTATTTTTTCAAAAATGAATAAATTTACTGCATTTTTCCTTAGATGCACTGTATTAGATGGTCACGGGCAAAACATCTCAGCTAAAGTACATTTTTTTCCTTGCCAGATTTAAATGCATCTTTTTGCACATGCATTTTTAAAACTTAAAATGTCTGTTTTCAGTAAAACTAAAAGCGTGCTCAGGTTTCAGCATTTCTTTCAGGTTTTCAGCCTTTCCTGCCTTAAGGCAGCAGATGTTTTTCGAGGGCCATAAATTGCATTGGAACGTTTTTAGCACAGTTGGATCTTTTTAATTTTAGATTAGTGTTTTAGAGGGTTACAAAATAAGGTTCTGTGTATCACTGGAAAACATCCAAATGTGGTTTTATTCTCTTTAAGCAATTTTTAAAAGTATATTTTTGGTTCTTATGCTAAATACTGATGGCCTTTTAAAATATGGCGCAGAAATGTGACGCAGGAAAAATGTCATGTTTAAAGTTAAGTTTTTGTGCTTCGGCGCATAAATGAACTCATTTAAAATTATAGGCAAGGGATGCAACTTGCCTTTATATGTGGAATTCTCATAGAAAGGTAATTGGTTTCTTTGAAAGAAAAATTATTAATTATGAAAAAATTATCTGAAAAAAATAAGTGCTTTTTAATATCGTTTTTTGATATTTATAAAGCTTAGTACTCATGCTATGACACCCTAGCATTAAAATTTGATTTAAGTTATGTGTTACTGAATAATTAGGTAATTTACATGTTGGTTTTCGCTTGGCGCAGGCGTAAAATACTTTTTTCTAGGATTTACATGAAAGATGCCCAATGTTCAACCTCTGTCATGTGTAAAGGACCTTCTGAGGATGATTAATATGTAAAGCAATCATAGGATATTAACTTTTAAGTTCCCTAAATGCCAAAGTCGAAAATGGGTAATTAGACTATTTAAAGAGGCATTCTTGCCATTAGAAGTAACTTTCACAGTGTCTTAGGCTTTAGTAAATACTTACATTTAGGTATCATACAAGTTTGCCAGTTATTCTTATTTGGGGTGCTATGCTGCCTCAGTGAGCCAATGTGAATGGTGCACGGGTTTTGTTTTATATCAGGATTGAAGGTTCTAGCTTTGGCAGGGCCTACTTGGACATTCATGTTTAGGGTTGATGAAAAGGGGTATCCTTGCATAGGGTGGTAACAAGCAGTTGTTTTAAGCTGGTATGTTGTGTTGTTGTGCTCAGCAAATTCTTTACAGTGAATGTTTAAAAATTCTAAGAATAAATGACTTTTAACGCTTTAAAGAAGTCATTTATAACATGTGGTTTTTCAATAGGGTTGATTATTGGAGGGTTAAAAAGAGTGGGACAGTTTTTGCATTTGTCAGCTCCAGGGACGAATAGGAGGGTGGTCAAGGAATGCATGGAGTATGTCAAGTAGAGTTTGACCTGAAGGTCAGTGAGGTGGGGTTAGGAGTAAGTAAAAACAGATGTTCCGCTGAGGGCCTTTCGGACCTCAGGGCATTCTGGCGCAGGGGATGTAGAGTGTCTGTGAATGAGTTCTGCTTTTTGAGAAGTTGGAATTAGTATGTTTTCGGAAGATGGTTAATTACAGTTGGTATTTTGCATGTTATGTGCAGTCAGCAGTATGTTGAAAAGAGATGGTTTTTTTATGACTTCTTTGCAAGGAAATGTTCGTGTTTTTTCATGATTTTGCATTTTCCCCTTTATGAATCGTTCCTGCTGGTCGATACTGTAAGTTTTATTTGACAGTTCAATCTCCAGTGCTGGTGATGATCTGTCAAAAGGGTGGGAGTAAGTGAAAGTGTAAATTTTGAGATTAAATGAAAGTATAATTTCGGTGCAATTTTGATTTTTGATTCTAAACCTGACAAATTAAGCAGGCCTGCATTGATGGGTTTTGAGCTGCATGAATACATGCGTCACTGTTTCCTTACATGTGCTATTGTAATTTGTCTATGCCTTTTTGTGCTTGCTATACTGCATGTATATTTGATGGCTTGGTATATGTTGGTTGTGTTTTATGTTGCTGCTTAAGAAATTATTACAAGTTTGCCTGTATTGTAAGGAGGCATGTATGACGATATGTGTCACTTTTACAATAATTGGGTAAAATTTGTATTGATACTAAATGCTGTGGACACGAATAGACAACACCTCACCAGTGTATGTCAAAATTTGGCCATAATAGTATTGAAGTAAAATAAAAGAGATATACATGAGTCATGATATTGCCCTCTCCCTTATGGACCAGGCAATTCTAAATTTATGTATCCTTGATTGGACACAAGGATGAAATTATAGATTTGTGGCTCTTGTTAAAGGTGACCTAAACTTTTCATTTTTTCCCCTGCAGAAGGAACTGGACCATTAACTGATTGGGGATTTTAGTTGTGTCCTATTTCCATTTCCCTTTTTCATATTCCTTTCACCAGTCAGCCCATTTATTATTATGGGTGTATTGTTTATGTGCACACTTCTAGATTGAAGGGATGTATTAGGGACCCCCATGTTATGTAAAATGTTTTTCTTCAGACTGATTGTCGGGGTAGTGACAGGCTGGTTAACTGACCCAATGTTATAATAAGACACTTTTTCCATCTCAATAGGAGATATCTTAAGTTTACCTTTCTAACATGACGAATTTTCAATGTCTATTTTAATTCCTCAGTTCTCTTTTATTCCTGCTGCTTTAATTTGTGGTGGGATCAGATGTGTTCTAACATGCAAATAGCGGGACTCTCCAGTTCTGGTCTTGTTGTCTACACATTTGATCATTAGCCTTTGTATTGCATAGTGCACTTAATGCACAACTTCTAAAGGGACCTTTCTTCATATCCTTGATGATCTGTATTATGTCATTTCTCTAGTTGAGATGTTCTAGATAAGGAATTTAGGAGCACTTAATGATTGAGGAAAATATGTATTTGCACCATTAGACAATGCCACGATATGTAAAAACATCCATTTAGATAGAATTTTCATGTAGTTATTTACCCTTCAATGATGAAGGATATGCTCTCACACGAAAAACCCAATTGAAAAAGCCCAGAGACACCGTTTTGCCTACTGCCTTTATGTTTGAATTGCTTTTTGAAAATGACAGTGTATTCTAGTCCAACATTGTCCCATGGCGTGTGGCCACTCCCTTGCAGATTGCAGGCCACCTGCTTGCAGTCCCCTTGTTAAAACCCATGAACTGTTTTTGTGCTTGATTTGAAGGAAACTGACAGTTATGTCACCCTTCCTATATCACTAGGTTCTGCGGGATCTTCCAGAGTCAAAGGAAGAGTGATACCCTGCAGACCTGTGATCAAGACTAAGCCCACACTCCATCAGTGACAGATGAAAGACAGACTTCTTGGCTCTACAATTCCTGCTACCAGAAAGTAGTGTGACAGCAATCATCAGCGTGACAGCGATCATCAGCGTGCCCCCAATGGTACCTCCCAAGCAAGCCATTTGTTTCATCAGAAGGCGTTGTAAACAGAAAAGAAAAGAGGAGCTGGTTTCAAAGATACGAAGGTTCCCTGTTGTTGATGGCAGGGCTGTCATCCAGTTTGTTCAGTTTGTTCAACTGTCATGTGCTTGAACCTCTGACAGCGCGCGGTCCCCTGATCCCCTTGGCCTGAGTTTTTGGCCCCCCACACACCTCTTTTCCTTTGCTCCAGCGGAAAGGCAGTGCACCCGAGGATAAAAAGGCACTACATTCCGGTGCCCATGAGAGAGCAGCTTGAGCGTCCTCTGACACTCAATGATGAGTGTTGGAGTCTGAAAGTGCTGCTGATCTTGCTGGGATGTTTCTCAGTAGTGCTTGGATCTACATGAAATGCTTTGTGCCCTTGCTCAATGAAGGGCGCATCATTTGTAGTGTCTGCCACGAAGAAGAGACACTGGTGCGCTGCCTTGAGACATTGAGACTTTGTGATTGAGCTATGAGTGTTTGCCAGGAGAGCACTCCAACGGATACTGAGTCATGAAGAGCCTGAATGAAGAGGCCCAACGCGAAGAAGACACTGGAAGCGGATTTGATGGACAATAGAAGCCTACCAGCAGAGGCTTTGACGGACTCTGGGTATTTTCTGTGAGCTTATATAGAATTGGAGTTTGGAAACTAATTTTTGCTGCTTTGCTGGCATTGTTTTAAAGTACTATTCTCTTTAGTAGAAGCAGAATAACGTCCATTTTCTGTGAAAGAGTATTCCCTTTTCACCTCAGAGCATTAATGAGAGTCACCACTGTTTCACTTGAGCATATAATGAATTACAGAAATACTTAGGAAGACCTAAAATGTACTAGATAATTTTAGGATGTACGTTTGCTTAGGATTGTGAAAAATCATGATTCATTTGTAATAGCGGTCACTACTTTGTTTATATGGTCTTAATGACGTGTTTTCTGGTGTTTCTAAACATAGCCTTGTCCTTTATGGGTGGGATTGTTTTGCTGCCCAATTCACATCTGCACCCACCTCCCAAACCTATGTCTTTTCCTACTTCTACTTCTTCTCATCTTTCCAGATTTTACCCGAACACGGATAGTTAGGAGATCAGAGTTTACTGATTTTCCTCTTGTACAGTTTCTGCATCGACACCAGTTAGTAGTTGAACATCACTGATTGTTGGGCGTGTGGTCTTGTACCACATACTACAGATAGAGACATTCCCTATTTTGGTCCTGCCATATATGGCCTTTGTGCTACTGCGTGTGTAGGGAGACCTGTCCCGAGAGAGTCGCTAGGTAATAGGATTATGCTTCAGTAACATCTTGAGGATTTTTATAAAATATAGATCTGGACTCAGACTAGCGTGAGTATAGGTTATTGCCTATGTAAGGGCAAAAGGTGCGTCTGTGGTTCTGAAAATTCTGGACTCATGTAATAAACTTTGTCATAGCACGACGATTTTTATATCAAAAGACCGAGAATGGCCAGTACACTATGTACAAGCATTTTCGTTATGTTCCAGTAACAATTTCACCTCGAAATTGTCATTTTCGTTTTGAACCCTTGGCATCCATTTTGTGTACAGCAGCCATGTTGTGTGTTGCCCTTTACATAGGCTATAACACACAGCTAAATTCGATTCCAAAAAGCCACGTACACCTTGATTGACTTTTTCCTGACCTGGACCAGGTGAATCCATTGCCCCAGGCCGGACCTGTTTGGTCAGGTCCTCTCCCAGTGGCCGAGCAAGATAGCATCAAGGCCCAACATGCCATAAACCTTCTCATCGCATACACACCCTGCCTATCTTACTTCCATCTGTTCCTGCTCCTGCCTCCACGAGCTATTTATGCCATGGGCTGTGATCTTACTGTTTTGGGGTTATCCAGCCTTGTCAGCTAAAGAATGTATTCATTATGTGGACATTGTTTATGGCCTGGACTTATCTTGAAAGTGGGTTTTGCATCTGTGTGCACGTTCTGGGAATGTATTTCAAATATGTGCCTAAGGCATAACAATCTGTATAAAAGGACTGTGCGGAGTCCATGAAGGGAGGCTATCTCATTCAGTCGCTTTTAGGCGTGGCTGGGCGACGTAGCCTCACAGTTGTATGTAATAAAGATGTCTTTTCATATTTCAGATTCTCTGTCAATTCCTTTGCTGCTTTTGAATGGACTACCTATTGGTAAGACCCCTGAGAAGGAATCTGAGGATTTCTAGAACCTCAGAGCCTAGGCCCTCTCCAGCCCCCGTCACTCACAAACCAGACATGGAATACACAAACCTAGCAGAGACATGCTGGATGGTTAAGCAAGAAAATACCTACTTTCTAAAAGTGGTATTTTCAAACACCGAATGTAAAAATCACCCACACTAAAAGATGTATTTTAACATTCTGAGTTCAGGCATACTAAACTCGAATTGCTACCTAGTTCCCTTAATCAGTTAGGTACCATAAGATGTTATAATCACACTGCCCATTCTGGCCTATGGGAACAGGTAGCCTTGCAATAGTAAAAAAAGGAAATTGTCTATATTTCACTATCAGGACATGCCACACACATCAGGGCATGCCCTACCTTTCACATAGAATGCACCCTGCCCGCAGGTGTACCTTGGGCCTACCTTAGGGATGACTAACGTAGAAAAGCAACGGTTTAGGGACTGGTAAGTGTGTGCACTTGTCAAATCGACATGGCAGTACTAGACTGCACACAGGCTCTGCAATGGCAAGCCAGAGCCACATTTTACAAGCTGCTTCTGTGGGTGGCACTATCAGTGCTGTAAGCCCACCAGCAATATTTGATTTACAGGCCCTGGGCACACATGGTGCACTGTACTAGGATCTGACAAGTAAATCAAATAAGTCAATAATGGAGTCACTAATTCATTACAACAATTTACAATATGAAGCACTTGTACTTTGGATTGAAAAGCAGTGGCAAAGTGCCTAAAGCATCTAGACCAGCAGAAACATAGCAAAAACATGGGAGGCAACAGCAAAAAATGGAAGGGAGACCCACAGTGTTGGAAATGGGATCCCTGGCTGACCAGGGCTTTCGCCAAAGTCAGTCAGAGACCACCACCCCCAAGTCAGGGCAAGGGAGTTACACGCCAAGATAACCCCTACTCACCCTCTAGGTAACGTGGCGCGAGCAGCAAGGCTAAACTTGGAGGCGATGTAGGCTAAGTATTTGCGCACGCACCCCAACAACAACAACCAAAGGCCCACCACAAAGGAAACTCCACACAAGGTTATATAAAAATAGCCTTTGTATTACACCAAAACACATTAGATAAAACACACACTTTACAATGTGCCAGCGGCACGGGCAGAATTTACAAGGGATTATTTACAAGACAGGGCCACCTGGACCACTGTCAGGAATCAGAAGTAACACTTTCATAAATAATACTTTTGCATGTAAAATCACTGTAGCACACAATAAAAATAGGGCACACAACCAGTCACTACTGGTAAGAGGACCTCACTAGCACCACCTATACTAGGGAGAAAACAACCACCTATGTATCACAATACCTGTAGGGGTGTAAGAACATACACATGATGCAATGCATGACATTCATTCAGAGGTGTAAAGGCACATGACGCATAAACAATACATTCAGAGGTGCATAGAAAGTACAATTGCGCCAAACTCACGTAAGTCACCACCTGTGACTGTCCCTAGGCCCTCTGGCCTTGTTGGGCTAGGACGCCCTGTGTCCAGTGTCAGGGTCCTAAACGTAGCAGTTGCCCACAAAGTGCTGGGCAACTGGTGCAATTGAGGAGGGTGTGGCCACCCACTAGAGCCTCGCAGGCTCTGGCAAATAGAATTTCCCCTAGAACCTCTCTGGGCTCAAAATCAACTGATGCCCCCGGGGCACCTCGGGGCTCCAAGGAAATGCTCCCGGAACCTCTCTGGGCATGAGCAAACAATTGGGGGCCTCAGAGGAGCCTCGCAGGCTCCCACCACACCAATGCCCCCCCCTGCGGACTGCCAACACGGAGCCCCACTCACCGGGGCTCCTGCCTTCTGACTTCTTCACTCGCGGTCGGGCAGGGGGGTCAAACAGAGCTCCACTCACCGGTGTGCAGCACAGGGACTCCGGCGGTGAACTCAGGTTGGGGCGGGCGGACTTCCTCACTCGCCGCTCCGCTCACCAGACGCTTAGGCGGGCTCTCCCCCTTCTCAGGAGAGCCCCGCTGGAACCAGCGCTGGCGTCTGGGCACTTCTTCTCCCTTCTTGCACCGGAGCACGGGGTGGGCTCCCGTCAGCTTCCGGTTTGCCTCTATGTCCTGTCCCCGGCCCGCCTGACTTCCGGGTCGCGGGGGCGGGCTTTCTGTCCGGGCCGTGCTCGGATTGGCCGGCCGGCCAGCCACTTCCGGGTCGTCGCGGGCAGCGCGGCGGCCCGTTCCAGGCACTCGTAGGCGGGGGATGAGTTTACCGAGGAGTGGGCTCCCTCGAGGTAAACTTAAAATATAGCGGCAAGGTCCCTGGCAGGGTGGGCACCTGCCAGGGGGCAAATTAACCAAAATAAGCGAGGTGGGCACTCGCTAGGCAGGCAAAGCGCTCCTCAGCGCTAAAAGGCAATTTACAGCGTTCCCTGCGCTAAATGCCAAATACAGCGCTCTCAAGCGCTAGAGGACCAAAATAGAGCGCTCCCAGGCGCTATAAGTAAAATAAAGGTCCAGCAGAGTCCTTCAGCAAGGCAGGGGGGCAGGGCTGGGCCCAGAGCCAGCACACTGGGTCTCCAGGCAGGGAGACAGCCCAAGTGGCGGTCCTCTGGCCCAGCAGCAGCAACAGCCCCCTCAGGATCCTGGAAGAGAACAACTTCAGTGGGGACACAGCCCCATTTTTATACAGTGCATTCCTTTGTCTGAGGGTGCAGAGTGGGGGCGGAACCAGTCGCAGCTGGTTCTTGAGTACTCTGTTTACCTCAACCACCCTCTCTATTCACTGGCAGGGCTTGGGTCATTAGACACACCACAGGGGGGCGGAGCCAGCATTGTGTGGGGAAAACCCAGCCCATCCAGGACACAGGTACACTCCTCCCACACATCACTCATGCTGATCTCCCACTCACCACCGGGCAGACCCATCCAGACTTCCTGGAGCCTGGCATGCCAGCCAGCTCCAGCCAATCACACGCCAGCACCCTCACAGCACACGTACAGCCATGTCTAGAAATGGCGCTTTGCTACTAGACACATACAGGCTGCATACACCATCTCGCAGCATTCACTCTCACGAGTTCACACATACCAGACTCAAGCCTGTACACCCCACACATCAGGAACTACCAGGGACACATACATTCCCCATGCATTCCTATGGGCGGGCAGGCCTAGCTCAGCACATGCACTCAGAGTGCGCACGCACTTTCCACTGGGACACAGTGAAAGTGCGCAGAATCCAAAAATCACCATCTCCAGGTCACCATTTCAAGCAAAAAGTCTCGGGGTGAACCTGCCCTAAGGGCCAAAGTCCAACATAACCCCCTTCCAGCCAAAACGCAGGGGAGACCAATCACCACCGTGATGGACTTCCCTGCTTGGGGCGATAGAACACGGACGCAGGCCCGCAACTGCAGGGACACCCTCCTGTTCTACGCCACGGTGAACCCATGGGATTCCCTCTAAACACACAGGCTGGACCAACTGGGCTACCCCACTGGTACTCCCAAGTTGTCCGCGGCCAGGACCAGGCCCTGGGCCACCCAGGTGCCACTGGTCCATGCCAATTCGCAGAGCGGGGGGTAGTAACCCCTGGCAAATAGGAGCCATTCTCCACTCTTCCTGTCTGCAAGGCAGGACTAGACTGCCACTGGTTCTCCAGCCTAAGGCCTACAACCCCAGGCGGACCAGGAGTCTCAGGGAAGGCTCTCCTCCCCTTACCTCTTCTTCTAGGGTTCCTCCTCCTCCGGCGAGGGGTACACCTAGAACGCCATTCCAACCCAGGACTTATCCACTCAGGTTGCACCGGGGTCAGAGGTGGGCTCTCCCACCCTCTGCACCCCCTTCCAGAGGTCTGCCCTCTCCCACCTGGAGAAGTTCCTCTGGAAGAAGAACCGGTCAGGACACTGGTTACAGTCGTCCTACCCTTCAGGTCAGGCTGATCCTGAACCTGGCCTCCCAACCTCTGGTCTAGAACCTTCGGTGGAACAATTGCCTGGCACTCCAGGACTTCTGGGGACTCACACACAATCCCCCTGAGGCTGACACATGGCCCATGTGTCGTGTGACTGTCTGTCTGGCGCAGATCTCCCGCTCCCTGTCCACCTGACAGTGCGCGAAGATCCCCCAGACCAGAAGTGGTGTCACCATGGTCACTACACGGGAACCTAGCCCAACTGGGTAGTCCCTGACCCACTGGTCCAGCCACTGGGGAACTCCCCCAATCACTCCTCACTCTGGACTCCTGTACCCTCCCTACCGGAGCGGTACTGCCAGACTCTAGAACCATAGGAGCTCTGGTTACAGACGCTCCAGGTCCTCTACTCACTAGGAGATCTTCCTCAAGTGGACTAACAGGACAGCCTAGGTCCCCAACCTGGTGTTCCCTACAGAAACCATCCAAGTCCTGAGGCAGGGCTTCGGGCGTCTGGGGAACCTTGGTCTCCCCCTCACTCCTGCTCCACTGAGCCAGGCAGTGAGCCCCTACACCCTCCTCGCTATCCTGGGACCTAGCTGGGCTACACTGAGCCTCTTCCACCACGCTGGGCTGGAAGATACCTGAACCACTTCTTTTGGACTCACTCCCTAATGACTCTAGAGAACCTCTGGCCCTTTCCCAGCGGTCTGCTTCCCTTGCCAGTAACTCTGGATCAGTAAATCCAAATTGCAACAGGTGTTGGCGCAACTCTGGCGAACAACCACTGAGCACCTGCTCTTTGACAATAAGATCAAACAAGACTTCAAAATCAGAGTCAGTGTGAACCTCTACCCAAGCCCACAGTGTATTACAACATTCATCCTCAAAATCTACCCAAGACTGGTGAGACAGTTTCCTACTGTCCCTGAACTTCACCCTTAACTCTTCCTCTGGGAAAACAGGTACCAGACTGGGGGAACTGGGACTGGGATTTCCTACACTGAAATCTAAATAGCTGCCACCACTGGACTCAACCCTCCCTGGGGGATCCAGAAACTCAACACTGCGCGCAGGGGATAGTCTACCCTCCAGAGCTACTTTGCCTCTGGTGGAGGCCCTCTCAGCCTCCTCTATCCTTTCCTGCGCTAAGACCCTCTCGGTCTCTAGCTGTTGCTTCTTAACCTCCAGCTGTTGCTTTCTAATGCCCAGCTGTGCCATAGCCTGGGCATGCTCCAACCTGAGCTTCTCTAAAGCCAGCTGGTGCTCCCTTTCTCTCCTCCTATGTTCCAGCTCCTCTGGGGACAGGGAAAGGGATGAGGCGTTGCCTCCTATGCTGGACCCAGCAAGGGACTCCCTATCTATGGGGTCCTCACTATCTGCTGGCGTCCCTGTGCTATCATCTTCTTCCTCCTCCTCAGACTCTTCAGGGCTAACCTCTGACCCACCACCCTCATGGTGTGAGACCCGGGCCCTCTCCTCACTGTGCTCACGCTCCCAGTCCTCCTTCTGCCATTGGATTAGGTTACCCCTAAGTTGGGACTGGGTGTCTGACTCATTCACTGCAATGTCTCTCTCTTCGCAAAACTCTCTCAGTTCATGCAAAAACAGACCCCAGACATTAAAAGCAGACTCCATCTTGGCAAGATGCTCACAGACACGTGCAACACAGGGGACTTAACAATCTGAAGTAAGAGTACAAAATTCCAAAACTTCAACAATCTCCTTATCAAAGAGAACTCATACTCATGCGTCCAGGAAAACACACCATTCATCCACACACACCCTCCCCTCGGATCGGTAAGGCAGTTTCTACCACCCCTGACTTCTCAACCTGACCAAAAGCGACACAGGTACCAAACTCTGGAAGCAGGGCGGGGGACAAATGTACTGAACACAATCAAATGACACTCTTCAGGAGAAGAAAATAATGAAACTTCCAAAACAATACAATCCCCAAAAATGTGGTCATCTAAATGCAGAGTTTTGTGGTATGGCCAGTTACTACTAAGGTACAACGCAAACACAAATCCTTATCCCACCGCTTGCCGCCAATGTTGGAAATGGGATCCCTGGCTGACCAGGGCTTTCGCCAAAGTCAGTCAGAGACCACCACCCCCAAGTCAGGGCAAGGGAGTTACACGCCAAGATAACCCCTACTCACCCTCTAGGTAACGTGGCGCGAGCAGCAAGGCTAAACTTGGAGGCGATGTAGGCTAAGTATTTGCGCACGCACCCCAACAACAACAACCAAAGGCCCACCACAAAGGAAACTCCACACAAGGTTATATAAAAATAGCCTTTGTATTACACCAAAACACATTAGATAAAACACACACTTTACAATGTGCCAGCGGCACGGGCAGAATTTACAAGGGATTATTTACAAGACAGGGCCACCTGGACCACTGTCAGGAATCAGAAGTAACACTTTCATAAATAATACTTTTGCATGTAAAATCACTGTAGCACACAATAAAAATAGGGCACACAACCAGTCACTACTGGTAAGAGGACCTCACTAGCACCACCTGTACTAGGGAGAAAACAACCACCTATGTATCACAATACCTGTAGGGGTGTAAGAACATACACATGATGCAATGCATGACATTCATTCAGAGGTGTAAAGGCACATGACGCATAAACAATACATTCAGAGGTGCATAGAAAGTACAATTGCGCCAAACTCACGTAAGTCACCACCTGTGACTGTCCCTAGGCCCTCTGGCCTTGTTGGGCTAGGACGCCCTGTGTCCAGTGTCAGGGTCCTAAACGTAGCAGTTGCCCACAAAGTGCTGGGCAACTGGTGCAATTGAGGAGGATGTGGCCACCCACTAGAGCCTCGCAGGCTCTGGCAAATAGAATTTCCCCTAGAACCTCTCTGGGCTCAAAATCAACTGATGCCCCCGGGGCACCTCGGGGCTCCAAGGAAATGCTCCCGGAACCTCTCTGGGCATGAGCAAACAATTGGGGGCCTCAGAGGAGCCTCGCAGGCTCCCACCACACCAATGCCCCCCCCCTGCGGACTGCCAACACGGAGCCCCACTCACCGGGGCTCCTGCCTTCTGACTTCTTCACTCGCGGTCGGGCAGGGGGGTCAAACAGAGCTCCACTCACCGGTGTGCAGCACAGGGACTCCGGCGGTGAACTCAGGTTGGGGCGGGCGGACTTCCTCACTCGCCGCTCCGCTCACCAGACGCTTAGGCGGGCTCTCCCCCTTCTCAGGAGAGCCCCGCTGGAACCAGCGCTGGCGTCTGGGCACTTCTTCTCCCTTCTTGCACCGGAGCACGGGGTGGGCTCCCGTCAGCTTCCGGTTTGCCTCTATGTCCTGTCCCCGGCCCGCCTGACTTCCGGCTCGCGGGGGCGGGCTTTCCGTCCGGGCCGTGCTCGGATTGGCCGGCCGGCCAGCCACTTCCGGGTCGTCGCGGGCAGCGCGGCGGCCCGTTCCAGGCACTCGTAGGCGGGGGATGAGTTTACCGAGGAGTGGGCTCCCTCGAGGTAAACTTAAAATATAGCGGCAAGGTCCCTGGAAGGGTGGGCACCTGCCAGGGGGCAAATTAACCAAAATAAGCGAGGTGGGCACTCGCTAGGCAGGCAAAGCGCTCCTCAGCGCTAAAAGGCAATTTACAGCGTTCCCTGCGCTAAATGCCAAATACAGCGCTCTCAAGCGCTAGAGGACCAAAATAGAGCGCTCCCAGGCGCTATAAGTAAAATAAAGGTCCAGCAGAGTCCTTCAGCAAGGCAGGGGGGCAGGGCTGGGCCCAGAGCCAGCACACTGGGTCTCCAGGCAGGGAGACAGCCCAAGTGGTGGTCCTCTGGCCCAGCAGCAGCAACAGCCCCCTCAGGATCCTGGAAGAGAACAACTTCAGTGGGGACACAGCCCCATTTTTATACAGTGCATTCCTTTGTCTGAGGGTGCAGAGTGGGGGCGGAACCAGTCGCAGCTGGTTCTTGAGTACTCTGTTTACCTCAACCACCCTCTCTATTCACTGGCAGGGCTTGGGTCATTAGACACACCACAGGGGGGCGGAGCCAGCATTGTGTGGGGAAAACCCAGCCCATCCAGGACACAGGTACACTCCTCCCACACATCACTCATGCTGATCTCCCACTCACCACCGGGCAGACCCATCCAGACTTCCTGGAGCCTGGCATGCCAGCCAGCTCCAGCCAATCACACGCCAGCACCCTCACAGCACACGTACAGCCATGTCTAGAAATGGCGCTTTGCTACTAGACACATACAGGCTGCATACACCATCTCGCAGCATTCACTCTCACGAGTTCACACATACCAGACTCAAGCCTGTACACCCCACGCATCAGGAACTACCAGGGACACATACATTCCCCATGCATTCCTATGGGCGGGCAGGCCTAGCTCAGCACATGCACTCAGAGTGCGCACGCACTTTCCACTGGGACACAGTGAAAGTGCGCAGAATCCAAAAATCACCATCTCCAGGTCACCATTTCAAGCAAAAAGTCTCGGGGTGAACCTGCCCTAAAGGCCAAAGTCCAACACACAGCAATGGTGCCAGGTCTGACCGGTGCATTTTAGGGGTTCTCCCTTCATCAAGGGGTGCACGTGAGCAATTTATGTTGTTTGATCTGTGTTGAAAATAGAGAAACAAGGCTTAACTTGCAAACACAATCTAATCCTGCATGCACATGAATTAATAGTTTACAACATGCCCTAAAAGTACCCAACCATGTGTGTGTTTGTGTTATACCAGGGGTCCTTTTCAAAAGTGAGAGTTACTTCTGATCGAAGAGAATCATCCTGATCTACTGCCTAATTTACGTGGCTTAGCTAAGGGTACATAAGAGCCATGCGTTTAAATCACTTCCCCTAGAGCGCCCTGTCCTGCTGCAGTGAGTACATAGCATTTGTAGCACAGGGTTAGGAAAGGTTTACCTGTGGGGCCCCTAAGCATGCATAGCACTGTTAGGTGTACCTGCGGGACCTCAAGCATGTATAGTACTGTAAGGAACGGTGTACCTGTGGGTTCCTCAGAAGTCACGAACAGGAGACATCTAGTTGCACATAACACTTTTTATAATAATAAGGGCGTAAACACAGCTTAAACAAATGTAGATTAAAACGCAGGGTATAAATACACCTACACAACACACACCAATATTAAACTCTGCAATTGAGCTCACATTGTGGCCGGCTGGACCACAGGCGCAAACTCTGACAGGGTGTTCGACACTTGGGTAGTTGTAGTCCCTCATGGGCCTCTGGCATGGACCACTCAGGAATTTGGCAGATACAGCCCCACACAATGTCTCCAGGAAGTCCGTAGATTCAGCCCCTCTTGGGTTAGTTAAGAATTTGGTAAGTACAGCCCTGCACGGGCTGGTTGGCAGCACGCATTCATCACCTGACTGGGCGTCGTCAAGGACGTTGTGATAGAGTATTATTTTCTGCATTGAACTGTTGGGAGAGTCTGGGGGGCCCATATGACTCCCTGGTCCTGCTGGATGGATTTCCAGTAGTTGGCTTCCTCCAGCCCCCTACAGCTGCTAGGGATGCGCTGGACCTTGCTTCTTCCAGGACAGCCTTGACCTCCTGTTGGATAGTCAAAATCCCTTCTCTTATCTGACAGGCAGGCAGACTTCTAGGCTCCTCAGGACCGGTACCAGCAATCAATTCAGCCTGCTTGTGATGTCCCTTCAACTTGGATAGACTGTCAGGCAGACACCATCCCTGGTGGCAAGCAAGGACCTGAGTGCTCTGCAGAGCACTTTATTCCTTGGTAACAGAGGATTTTGAAATGGGGCATAAAAGAGGGCTCGATGGTCTCACTTGTATACACAACTGGTGGAAAGGAGATGTAGTTTACTCTAGCACACTCTCACATTCTGTGTATGCTACTCACAGGCGACACACACCAGCATGGTTAACACACACTTGAGATGTTAGCGCAAAGCCTGGACAGGAACATAGAAACAGAGCTTTTTGTGAGTGAGTATGACGACATCCAATGATCCTGATGAAAAGATCTCATCAGACCATTGATCCTTACAACAGGGTGCATTGCCACCACCGCTCTATCTGTTAAACCCATGACAGTCCTCTGCCTTAAATAAGGGCACACTTGGTGTGACCCTCCAGGTCACAGGCCCGGTCCAAGACCACTCATAGTCCCTTGTTAGAAGTTGCACAGTACTGGGGCGGCAGAAAAATCTCACGTAATAGTTTTCTGTTACTTTGTGATAGGTTTGTCCAGTAACGTACAGTTGCAAGGTTGACACCATGGAATGGGGAACTGCCACGAGGAGCAGATTTTTCTGGTCGTCAAACCACACGTAATTTGCCATTTCATAGGGTTTTTCTCGCTAATATTTACCACCTGTTTCCAGCAGGTGGTCGATATATTCATGTAGTTGGTTTGGGGGTGGCAAGAGTAGGGGCGGGAAGGGGAATCTTTTTCTAATGTGTGTTCCCCCAGTTAGAAAAAAATACAGCACAAGTCTTGGCTGCTACTGCCGCAGACAAAGTCTTATGCAGCTTTTCCGTCAAATGTTTCCGTCTGGAAAAATCGTGTCAGAAAAACCTAACAACTGATAATGAGCTGGAATAAAATGAACACATGAAAGTACGCTTTAATTTCTTTGCGCTTGAGTTAGTTGAGGGATAGATCTAGGCATAGGGCTCGCAACACACAATAGATTATCGTGAAGCCGAGGCCAAAAATCAAAACTCAGGATAATAGATACATGCAGTTGGCAATTCGACAGGGGAAAACGCCCGTTGTCAATGGAGGGGGCATTCCCATCCCAGAAATCTACATTACAAATGAATGAATAGTATTTTTTTTTAAATAGATGTTTTGGCTAGTCCATATGACTCTGGGATACTGCGCTACAACTCCACAGGGTACATGTAAGTTATGCGAGTCTATTACAATTTTACAAATTCTCACTCTTACATCCGAGTGCTCACAGTTTACAATTCTTTGCTCTGCTGTGTCAGAAAACAGCTAAACTGTATCAAAATTCTACAATTCTGCATTCATTTGACTTGTAATTTATATTTTTAGAAATGTACTTCTATTAACCCCTTCGCTGCTCATGTCGAGCTCAGCTCGTCATGAGGCACAGTGGAGCTGTGCTTATGACGAGCTGAGCTCGTCATGAACAATGGGATTCTGCATTCCTTAGCACAGGAGGGGAATACCATGAGCAGCCAAGGTGTTAACTGTTTAATTTTAAATCTACAGGTGATTGAAATTACGTGCAAAGAATGCAAGGTTTAGCGCTAGGCAACCGAATGTCAGTGCCATAAGGAGGATTATTTTGAAAAACGGAAGGACATCCAGCATTTTAAGTTTGAAGAATTTCTAAAATCTCGGTGTGACGCGGACCTGGGAACTGAGAAAAGTTCTATACCTGTAAGTGAAGTCTCTAATTTTGCATTTCAATAACCCAGAGCAAAGCCAGATCTGTGCACACAGCATCAAAAATAATGTTGAAAGACCACTTCAGCATCCTGATCTGATATATTATCAGAAAGACAAATTGCCTCAGCATGACAGAATAAACGTTAATCTAAAGCCTCATCTAATTCCAGAGAGGAAGCACACGGTGCATAAAAGCAAGTTATTGCAAAAGGTTTCTTCTGCAGACCATCAAAGAAAAGACACTGAAAGAGAACTTTGAAGCTGACACACCCGACAGCCAAAAGAACTGAGATTAAAAATCACTCTTGCTCAACATCCGTTTTTAACCAGTGACAACTTCGAGACTATCTACCTGTGGATATAACACCTCAAACCACTCGGCTCTCTTTTGCAATACCCTTAAAGATACACCACTTCATTGTGTCCATGACCATCTTAATTAAATGTTTCCTTTTTATTGTGTACTGTTCTGTGATGAATTCTATGTAAATCGGCTTAGTATGATCTGTTGTGCAGGAGTATATGTAGAACTATTAAATATAAAAACTGATTAAGTGAACACTGGGGAGCTATATCTAATGTGAATCCCTGTTATCAGAACTACAAACTTTGCTCAATGTATAGGAAGGTTAACAGGAACTGATGTTCTGCAACTGGTGATCCACAATAGTACTGTGCACGTTCTAACGCCCTCAGTTACTGCCATTACATCAGTTAAAAAAGGAAATTAACATTTAATCATTGAATATCCAACTAACACCTTATCACTGCTTTGCTAAGAACCTATACAAATGAATGTGAGAAAAACATCAGTCACAAAATAAGTTGCTGCCGGAGAGGCCATAACCTGAAGACCATTATTTGCAAGAAACCTTTCAACAGGTGCTTATAGGGCAGCTTCCAGACAAATTTTGCTCAATTCAAGTGTTAAGTAGATTGCAAATGATTTCTTTCAGAGAATACTGCTGACCATGTTCTAAACAATCCATCCGGACTCTAGGAAGGATCTGGTTCACTCCTAGCATAGCATATGAGCAAAAGAAAAACAAACTTGGTGACATTAGCTCTAGAAATAAATCTGGTAAAAATACGGACTATTAGAACAAATTTAGGGGTCGATTAGGATCGCGGACGGAATCGTGTCCCGTCCGCCGAGTAAGGTGGCAAGATACTCCCGGCCGGTCCGCGGATAAACCGCAATAGCTATTAGGATAACACATGAATGAAACACCAACCGCGGCGGACGGAGCACACCAAACCCCGTGTGGGGCGGCCGGAGTACACCCGAGACCGCCGCAAGCGGACGGAACCGAATGAACACCGACCGCCGTGTACGCACATGACCGCGAAAACATCCACTGCTCCCGCTATACCTGCGTAGTGTCCGTGTCCGAAATTAGGATAACTCCGCAAGTACCCCGGTAGCCACCGCGATCCACGTCCGCTGCGGTACCAATGCAACGAGAAACCGTGCTCCACAGCGGAAGTCCAACAAGAACAACATCCCTACCGTCAAACCAATGCCACACAGTGCGACGGAAGTAAATACCTAACACAGGAAAATGAACGACCACCCACCTGAAACATCAAAACCAATCACAAGACACAATGACCCACCCCCAAGTACCACATAATGCACAACAGCCAACACACCCACCTAGCACCTGACTGCCAAGAACCATTCAGACAGGACCAAGACACAGACTATAAAATAGCTCACACCCACTCACGAAATCCTCTGCATCACAGCATAGCTGCTAGCAAGAGACACCAAACAACATACAACTATATATTACACATAACCAACACCCAAACACACCCACTACACAAACACCCACCACACCATTCCTACACACCACACACCTGCACCTCCCAATTCACTCTAACCCACACCCCGAGCACCACACACCATGGCACCAAAAAAGAACCCCAAATTCACAGACACCGAGTTAAAGGTCATGGTAGATGAAATAATACGTGTAGAACCCCACTTATTCGGGGCCCTAGTGCAGCAGACCAGCGTAGCCAGGAAAAACAACATGTGGGACCGTATAGTCACCAGGGTGAATGCATCTGGGACCGTCCCGAGGACCAAGCAGGAGATTCAGAGGCGGTGGCATGACCTCAAAACCCGAGTCAAATCCATCCGTGCCAAAAACTATCTCCGGGCAAATCACACAGGCGGTGGAACCCCCCCGGAGCCCTTACCCTACACCGACTGGGAGGACAAAGTGTTGACCATCCTGCACCCAGAGGGCCTTGACGGAATTGAGGATGGAGAAGAGGCTGGTAAGTACAAACCAAGCACCACGAGCACAACAACATGGTGTGCCTCACACAACTCAGAAGACACATCTCCCAGACCCCAACCCATGCATGCAGTCCACATACTCACCAACGTCTAAACCACTCCACCAGGCCCCCAGGTCCATAGGGATGGCGGTGGTGGTGGGTGGGGTGTGTGAGAGGTCACAAGTCCAACTCCCACCAGGCCACCAGGTCCATAGGGATGGCGGTGGTGGTGGGTTGGGTGTGTGAGAGGAGGGCACTACAACTCCCACCAGGCCCCCATGTCCATAGGGATGGCGGTGGTGGTGGGTGGGGTGTGTGAGAGGAGGGCACTACAACTCCCACCAGGCCCCCATGTCCATAGGGATGGCGGTGGTGGTGGGTGGGGTGTGTGAGAGGTCGGCACTACAACTCCCACCAGGCCCCCATGTTCATAGGGATGGCGGTGGTGGTGGGTGGGGTGTGTGAGAGGTCGGCACTACAACTCCCACCAGGCCCCCATGTTCATAGGGATGGCGGTGGTGGTGGGTGGGGTGTGTGAGAGGTCGGCACTACAACTCCCACCAGGCCCCCATGTCCATAGGGATGGCGGTGGGGGTGGGTGGGCTGTGTGAGAGGTCGGCACTACAACTCCCACCAGGCCCCCATGTTCATAGGGATGGCGGTGGTGGTGGGTGGGGTGTGTGAGAGGTCGGCACTACAACTCCCACCAGGCCCCCATGTCCATAGGGATGGCGGTGGTGGTGGGTGGGGTGTGTGAGAGGTCGGCACTACAACTCCCACCAGGCCCCCAGGTCCATAGGGATGGCGGTGGTGGTAGGGTGGGGTGGTTGCGAGTGGCGTCTGAATAGTCTACAAAATGTCAATAACACGTAATGCCCACAGTACTCATCTTCACAATTCTGTTTTGCAGGTGATCGTAATCTCACACGTGGAACCACCACCCGGCCTCCAGACTCGCCTCACTCAGGACTTTCTGGGGACAATTGCACAGCCACCTCCGGTGCGGAGGATGGTGCGGGCACAAGCACTCAGCCAGGGCCATCTGGCTCCCAGGCGATACCAGCACCGACGACTACGGCCTCTGCTATTCCCACCACACCGGCCACTGTGACCTGCACAGCCACCACCAGCACCACCACCACCACCACCTCCACCACCACCAGTACCACCACTCCTGCCCCTGCCACCCTGCCTAACCCACCGCACGACGCCGGGCGTGCGCCATCCCAGCCACGCAGGGAGAGTGTGCGGCAAACCAGAGAGCCAAGGCCACATCCGGCAGGCAGGAGCACAGCGCAAAGACCATCTGAGGAAGGACACCCACCCAATGCCGTGGCACAGTCATTGGCAGCCCTAGCCAGGGTCCAGGAAACCTATGAACGTGGCCAAGCACAGGCAGATCGTGCCCACCAGGACTCTGTTGAGAACACCGAAATGTTGGGGGCCATTGAGAGGCGGCTTGGACAATTAGTGGACATCATGTCCCAGAACACAACCATGTGGATGGGATGGATAGCCGCCAACACCACCCTCCCCACACCCCCTCAAACAACGCCAAGGGCAGTAACATCCCCGCCACCGCCACTGCCACCGCCACCTGCGCCCCTGGCGACGGATGTGGTACCAGATCAGCCTGCGGCCCCAGCTGACTCTGTCCCGACTCAAAGACGGAGGGGCCGTCCGAGGCTGGAAGTGGGGGAGAGCAGTGTGGATGCTCATTCCACACGCTCCAAGAGGGGCCGTCCATGATTGAGACACTGCCAGAGCCTGCCATTCACCCTGCCATCTATCCTGTCCCACCTAGCCAATCATTGGCACACGCCTGCTGCACTAGGCAGACACCACCCTATGTGGTGTCAGCACGGACATTACATCTGCCATGACCTTTAACTCACACTCCCCCACCCCTTCACTCATTTGTAAATATGCACCAACACCAATGCACAATCTGTAAATAAATACCACTTACTCACTCAATGATGTGTTGCCTCCATGTTTATTCACATGATTGCATCAGAAACAGACGTTACCAAGTTCAGGGATCCAAGTCGTACAGAATCATGCCGCTGCAGGAGTGACCTAGGGAAACATATAAACAGCAAAGACCCGTGAGGAAACAGATTCACACTCATCACAACACACTGCAGTGCAACATTCCACAAAGCACACTCATCACAACATGATTGGATGAGAGTACAGACATCATGGAGACTTGCATGTCCAAATACATAAACACACACACACACATGCATACATCACATTGCAGACCACACAGATGATGCACACCACAATGACACAACACCAGCAAACATACACAGGGCATACACAACCAGCACAAGAGGAGCACGCTCACATTCAAGGGAAGTAGCGATCAATGAGCTGGCGCCTCTGGTCCACACCTTCCTCCTCGCCACTATCCTCATCAGTCGACATGGGTGGGTCGGGAGGGCAAGGAACTTGCTGTTCATCAGGGTCCAAGAGCAGTTCAATGTTATTGCGCACAGCCAGGTTGTGGAGCATGCAGCAGGCAATCACGATCCTGCATACTTTGCCTGGTGAGTAAGGCAGGGCCCCTCCAGTCTTATCCAGGCACCGAAACCTAGACTTAAGCAGGCCAAATGTACGTTCTACCACTCGACGTGTCCTTCCATGGGCATCATTGTATCGCATTTCTCCCGCTGTAGTTGGATTGCGAATGGGACTCAACAGCCAAGGCCTGTTTGGGTAAGCCGAGTCGCCTATGTTGGTGGAAGAGAGAGACAGAAACATCACAACCAGAATTGGTGGGCACCCCATGCCACACAGATATCACTGCTGTCACCACAGCTTACTCACCAACAAGCCACGCTTGTGCCGGACGCAGATTTGCCATCAGTTGGGGGACAATGCTGCTCCGCATGATGTGGGCGTCATGTGCAGAGCCTGGAAATCTTGCACACACATGGGATATGATGTTGTCGGCCTGGCACACCACCTGCACGTTGAGGGAATGGAAGTGCTTCCGATTCCTATACACCTGCTCACGTGCCCGTGGTGCAATGATAGCGATATGCGTGCCATCAATGGAACCCACAACGTGTGGTATCCGACCCAGTGCATAGAAGTCTGCTTTGACCGCTGCCAACTCTGCCGCCTGTGGGAAATGAATGTAGTCATCCTTGTACAGCATCATGGCTTTCAGTACATCCCGAAGTACCATGCTAAACATGGACTGTGACATCCCCCCGGCATGTCCAACTGTGTACTGAAATGTGCCTGTAGCAAAAAAGTGGAGTGCCGCCATCACCTTTGCCGTGGGTGTAAAGGAACCTGGATAGGTTCTTCGTGGCTGCAGGTGAGGAGACAATTGGTCCACAAGGTCCATCAATCGACGTCGATCCAGCCGGAATTTCCTGATGACCTCCTCGTCAACCATATCCTCCAGCACAGTGTATGGGCGATGGACATTTGGAGCCCTCCTGTATGGGAGTAGATGGAATGGAAGTCAATTCACATACAACGCATGTCTGTGCGACTCACTCACATGTCAACGAACTCTACCAACAAGTAAAATGTAGTGGATAATTATCATATGTGTGACATCTCTGATTGTCACTACAACATGGATTGCCGTAGCAACAATGTGCAGCCACTAGCAACATGATGTGTCTCAACATGTGCAATGCTACTTTGTCTCTGGTCAACATTACTGCCAACAAGACATGTGACATGACCCAAATGTGTAGGCACTACATCACATACACACATGCAAGTGCATGCACACAACGGAAAATATACACACACACCATTTAATCATGCACCAATGGCAACACCAATAATGGTGGGCATACGTACATCACATGCATGGTGACACAATATGCAACACACATGCACTGAACACATGTGTACCCCCACCATTGTCATCATCTCACATATTCCAATCACTGACAACTGAATCAGAATGTGCCGATACATCCGGGATCTACTGTGTGGATGTGAGGTACTACACACTTGTGTAGGGAAATACCCGATGTCGACATGCACATGTGATGCACATTTGTGGCACACCGATGGCCATGGTATGGACACACATGGGACAGAGCATGACATGTGGAGTCACGCAATCTCGCACACAACCATCATCAGGCAGCTGCAGACAATAGAACAAGGAGCATCGTCAGAATAGATACAATCATTGTCCCCGCCATGGCGGTGCACTGCTTCCGCTGTATACGACTGGGCATACGCGCCCCGCGTTCCACCTTCCCATTGGCTGCATGTGCACGGTCCGTCACGGTCACGCACCGGCAACTGCATGTGCTAGGCTCCGGGACGGATGCTTCACTTGCAACAATGTTCAATCACTGGCGCCAACATGGCGGGGCACGTGTTCGGCGGGGGAGGTGCAGGCCAACACATCCATTAGCTGATGTCAATGGACATGGCAGGTCATGACCCCCCTTACAGTGACATTGCATCATCCACCCTACACCGGCCGGCCCAGCCCTGCCCACGCCGTGCCAGGCCCCGTCCACTACCGCCATGCCAGGCCCCGTCCACTACCGCCGTGCCGGCCATGTCAACTACCGCCGTGCCAGGCCCCATCCACTACCGCCATGCCAGGCCCTGTCCACTACCGCCATGCCAGGCCCCTTCCACTACCGCCATGCCAGGCCCCGTCCACTACCGCCGTGCTGGCCATGTCAACTACCGCCGTGCCAGGCCCCGTCCACTACCGCCATGCCAGGCCCCATCCACTACCGCCGTGCCGGCCATGTCAACTACCGCCGTGCCAGGCCCCGTCCACTACCGCCATGCCAGGCCCCGTCCACTACCGCCATGCCAGGCCCCGTCCACTACCGCTGTGCCGGCCATGTCAACTACCGCCGTGCCAGGCCCCGTCCACTACCGCCATGCCAGGCCCCGTCCACTACCGCCATGCCAGGCCCCGTCCACTACCGCCGTGCCGGCCATGTCAACTACCGCCGTGCCAGGCCCCGTCCACTACCGCCATGCCAGGCCCCGTCCACTACCGCCGTGCCGGCCATGTCAACTACCGCCATGCCAGGCCCCGTCCACTACCGCCGTGCCGGCCATGTCAACTACCGCCGTGCCAGGCCCCGTCCACTACCGCCATGCCAGGCCCCGTCCACTACCGCCGTGCCGGCCATGTCAACTACCGCCGTGCCAGGCCCCGTCCACTACCGCCATGCCAGGCCCCGTCCACTACCGCCATGCCAGGCCCCGTCCACTACCGCCATGCCGGCCATGTCAACTAGCAGGCGGTAGTGGACGGGGCCTGGCATGGCGGTAGTGGACGGGGCCTGCATGGCGGTAGTGGACGGGGCCTGGCACGGCGGTAGTTGACATGGCCGGCACGGCGGTAGTGGACGGGGCCCGGCATGGCGGGAGTGGACGGGGCCTGGAACGGCGGTAGTTGACATGGCCGGCACGGTGGTAGTGGACGGGGCCTGGCATGGCGGTAGTGGACGGGGCCTGGCACGGCGTGGGCAGGGCTGGGCCGGCCGGTGTAGGGTGGATGATGCAATGTCACTGTAAGGGGGGTCATGACCTGCCATGTCCATTGACATCCGCTAATGAATGTGTTGGCCTGCACCTCCCCCGCCGAACACGTGCCCCGCCATGTTGGCGCCAGTGATTGTACATTGTTGCAAGTGAAGCTTCCGTCCCGGGAACTTCCACGTGCGGGTGCCGGTGTGTGACCGTGACGGTCTGTGCACGTGCAGCCAATGGGAAGTGTGAACAAGGCCCGCGTATGCCCAATCGAATGTAGCGTATGCTGTGCACCGCAACACCAGGGCCAGTCATTGGCCCATTTCCAAACACGCATCCAGGGCTGACCAATGGCTGGCGCCGTATGCCACTGACATGGCCTCAGGGCCCTATATATGTGTCATGTGCAAAAGCACACATTCTACGATGCCCACCGACTGCTGCCTGTGACCATCACCTCAACCTGCTGCTGCGGAGCTGACCACCGACTGCTGCCTGTGACCATCACCTCCACCTGCTGCTGCGGAGCTGACCACCGACTGCTGCCTGTGACCATCACCTCCACCTGCTGCTGCGGAGCTGACCACCGACTGCTGCCTGTGACCATCACCTCCACCTGCTGCTGCGGAGCTGACCACCGACTGCTGCCTGTGACCATCACCTCCACCTGCTGCTGCGGATCTGACCACCGACTGCCGCTCTAGTGCCATACTCTGTGTACTCGCCATGTCGGGAGTCAAAGAGATCCGGTCTCGTCCCTTTACCACCGCGGAGCTGGATGTCCTCGTGGACGGTGTGCTTCGCAACTTCGGACGGCTGTACGGCTCACCCGGACAGGTGGTAAGTGCAGTGGGGGACATGTTGGTGTGCATGAGGTGGTCCATTACACCTGGGCTCAGAAATCTTGGCGGTGTGATGTGGGACTGACACATCAGTAGTAATGTGCATGGCTGCTGAGAGACACGTGTTGCCCCTATCTGGGTGACTGGCCAACTGTCCACTGACTTGCCCCCTTTTGTCTCCCATCATGGTAGGTTAAGCTGCACCTTCGCAAGGACGTGTGGAGGAGCATTGCACGTGATGTACGGGCAGTGGGGGTGTCCAATAGACGACACATACACTGCCACAAACGCTGGGACGACATTTCCAGGCTGAGCAAGAATGTAGCGGAAGTGACACTAGGGATGATTCCAAGAACGCCACGTCTGGCCTGACGCTCAATGACCCCTCTTATGCACCGTATCATTGCTGTGACGCATCCTGACCTGTCTGAGCGGCTGCGTGTGGATGAACAGCAACGTGGCGGTAAGCAGACTGTCAGTGTATGTTGCTTGTGAGTGCAATGCATGTATTGTTGCCCAGACACATTAGTGACTTCCGTGTAATGTGTGTCACGGTGCAATGGCATGTTGGTGACATTGGCGCAGTGAGTTGTCACGTCCAGGTCCGGCACATTGACACGCCACTTGCTAAGCAGTTGAGTGTTGATGCACATGCTGTAGTGCTCCGTCACCCCATGGCAAGACTGGTGTGCAGATGTACGTGCTCATGGCCTGTCCGCATGCTGTACATGTTGCACAGCCAACACCACTTATTTCCTGTGAGGATGACTGCTAGGGGTGGCCCGTGTGCAGGTTGGGGGATCGATGTACATTGTCATCAATGGCATTAGGGATTCCGTAGCAGTACTGTACGTGAGTGTGCCCATGACTTACACCCATTTCCTGTGCATTTCAGCATTGGCAGAGGGCACTCAGCCACAGACGGAGGAGATGATGGAAGGCAATGCATCCGGATCAGACGTCGCGCACATGCAGACTGACACAGAAGAGCCCAGCGCCGGAGAGGGGGACAGGACCGTCCCGGAGGACTCGCATGTGGAGACAACATCGTCATCATCTTCTGACAGTGTTGGTGAGTCAGCACAGTTGTCACAGACTGGGAGTGGGCAATCAACACCTTCGGTCGGGACACAGCACACAGGGCCCACCCTGCCGCCAACTGCACCATGTACTGTTCGTGCACACAGGAGTAGGGGGAGCAGAGTGGCGTTCGGTGTCGGCACCGCTGCCCCAGCCTCGGTTAGCCAAAATGCTCTTTGTGCAGAGGCTGTTGATCTACTGCGACAGCTGTGTGTGGGGCAGACCAATATGATTAATGCTTTCCAAGACCACGATAGGAAGTTGGGGCAGGTGGTGGCTTTCATGGAAGGGATGCATGGCGATCTGGCTGGTCTACACAGGACAGTGCAGTCATTGGCTACCAGTGTGTCATCTGCCATTGTACAGTCACATGGACTGGGTGCTACTTCTGTACCACCATCTACAACACTGGATGTCTCAGGGGGGAGTGAATATTCTGACCAGGACTCGCATACAGGTTATAGCACTAGAAGCAGCGTCAGCCAGCACGTCAAGGCACGGAGGGCTCAGACACCATCCCCTAGGTCAGCAAAATTTGTTCTCAAAGACAACGTCAGATACACTGGAGTACACACACGGGATCCACAAGAGGGGTTGGGTGTAATGGCTACACATGCTGCACAGGCATCCCACAAAAAAGGTACTCACAAGGTAGGCCTCACTCCCAGTTCCATGGACACTACCTTGGACAAGGACAGTCAGAAGACGAAGGCACCTCATGAGAGCAGGGACACTCCCAGGGACAGGGACAGTAGGAAGGAAGGTGCCACTCCCGAGGACAGGGAGACTAGGAAGGAAGGACCCACTCCCAAGGGCAGGTACACTGGGAAGGAAGGACCCACTCCCAAGGGCACGGAGACTAGGAAGGAAGGACCCACTCCCAAGGGCAGGGACACTAGGAAGGAAGGACCCACTCCCAAGGGCAGGGACACTGGGAAGGATGGACCCACTCCCAAGGGCACGGAGACTAGGAAGGAAGGACCCACTCCCAGGGGCAGGGAGACTAGGAAGGAAGGAACCACTCCCAAGGGCAGGGAGACTAGGCAGGAAGGGGGCACTCCCAAGGGCAGGGAGACTAGGAAGGGAGGTGCCACTCCCAAGGGTGGGGACACTGGGAAGGAAGGACCCACTCCCAAGGGCACGGAGACTAGGAAGGAAGGACCCACTCCCAGGGGCAGGGAGACTAGGAAGGAAGGACCCACTCCCAAGGGCAGGGAGACTAGGCAGGAAGGGGGCACTCCCAAGGGCAGGGAGACTAGGCAGGAAGGGGGCACTCCCAAGGGCAGGGAGACTAGTAAGGAATGACCCACTCCCAAGGGCAGGGAGACTAGGAAGGAAGGACCCACTCCCAAGAGCACGGAGACTAGGAAGGAAGGGGGCACTCCCAAGGGCAGGGACAAGGACAGTCAAAAGACAAACGCACCTAAGAAGAGCACGGACACTCCCAGGGGCAGGGACACACACAGGGAGAAGGTGTGTCCTGGAGATAGGTACACCACAGACGACAAGTCTGCTGCCTGGAACAGGGCACCATCCAGGGAACAGGGAAGGTCCACAGACAACATTCCTCCTACGGAAATGGAACATCCAGGGTGCAGTCACATGTCCCCAAGAAACGTAGACACACAGCATTGACACATGCCCACCCCGATGTCGGTCAATTGCAACTATCCCCCGCTCCAAGAGCCACCCTGCCTCCTGGCCCATACAGCCCTGTGGCTCATCATTTCAGTGGTCCCAGTGGCGCTGCTGCAGTTGACTCGCATGTGTCAGATGGTGGCACTGTGTCTGTTGTTTGCTGTCATGCATCATGTAGTGGCACTGTATCAGTTGTGCCCTCTCCTGTTACTGGTGCTGGCAGTGTGTCTGGGTCTGTGGCCCATGTGTCAGTCACTCGGGCTGTGGCTGTGTCTCACACTCCTGTATCAGGTGCTGGCAGTGTGTCTGGGTCTGTGGCTCACGTGTCAGTCACTCGGGCTGTGGCTGTGTCTCACACTCCTGTATCAGGTGCTGGCAGTGTGTCTGGGTCTGTGGCTCACGTGTCAGTCACTCGGGCTGTGGCTGTGTCTCACACTCCTGTATCAGGTGCTGGCAGTGTGTCTGGGTCTGTGGCTCACGTGTCAGTCACTCAGGCTGTGGCTGTGTCTCACACTCCTGTATCAGGTGCTGGCAGTGTGTCTGGGTCTGTGGCACACGTGTCAGTCACTACATCTGTGGCTGTGTGTCACACTCCTGTTTCTGGTGCTGGCAGTGTGCCTGGGTCTGTGGCGCATGTGTCAGTCACTCGAGCCGTGGCTGTGTCTCATACTCCAGTTTCTGGTGCTGGCCGTCTGTCCGATGTGGGTACTTCACACAATCCACCTGATAGTGTGATGTAAGGTGCTGTTGACTTCACTCACATGTCATTGGACATGGTCTGTACATTGTCCATTGTCAACAGTCTTCCACTGCTGTGGTCCTTGGGACGGGTGCATTGTGATTCGTCCTTGTGGTGCCTCAGATACTGCATTGTGCCCTCTCATGTACTGCATCTGATGTACCTGCTTTGGTGTCCGCAATGCCCTGTTGCTGGCCTGATACTGCTGTATGCCCTCATGTACTGCCTCTGATGTACCTGCTCTGGTGTCCACAATGCCCTGTTGCTGGCCTGATACTGCTGTATGCCCTCATGTACTGCCTCTGATGTACCTGCTCTGGTGTCCACAATGCCCTGTTGCTGGCCTGATACTGCTGTATGCCCTCATGTACTGCCTCTGATGTACCTGCTCTGGTGTCCACAATGCCCTGTTGCTGGCCTGATACTGCTGTATGCCCTCATGTACTGCATCTGATGTACCTGCTCTGGTGTCCACAATGCCCTGTTGCTGGCCTGATACTGCTGTATGCCCTCATGTACTGCCTCTGATGGACTCTGCCTTGCCATGGACTGTTGGTGCACTTAGCCCCTCTCATGCACTGCCTCTGATGGACTCTGCCTTGCCATGGACTGTTGGTGCACTTAACCCCTCTCATGCGCTGCCTCTGATGGACTCTGCCTTGCTATGGACTGTTGGTGCACTTAGCCCCTCTCATGTGCTGCCTCTGATGTACCTGCTCTGGTGTCCACAATGCCCTGTTGCTGGTCTGATACTGCTGTATGCCCTCATGTACTGCCTCTGATGTACCTGCTCTGGTGTCCACAATGCCCTGTTGCTGGCCTGATACTGCTGTATGCCCTCATATACTGCCTCTGATGTACCTGCTCTGGAGTCCACAATGCCCTGTTGCTGGCCTGATACTGCTGTATGCCCTCATGTACTGCATCTGATGTACCTGCTCTGGTGTCCACAATGCCCTGTTGCTGGTCTGATACTGCTGTATGCCCTCATGTACTGCCTCTGATGGACTCTGCCTTGCCATGGACTGTTGGTGCACTTAGCCCCTCTCATGCGCTGCCTCTGATGGATTCTGCCTTGCCATGGACTGTTGGTGCACTTAGCCCCTCTCATGCGCTGCCTCTGATGGACTCTGCCTTGCCATGGACTGTTGGTGCACTTAGCCCCTCTCATGTGCTGCCTCTGATGTACCTGCTCTGGTCTCCACAATGCCCTGTTGCTGGTCTGATACTGCTGTATGCCCTCATGTACTGCCTCTGATGTACCTGCTCTGGTGTCCACAATGCCCTGTTGCTGGCCTGATACTGCTGTATGCCCTCATGTACTGCCTCTGATGTACCTGCTCTGGTGTCCACAATGCCCTGTTGCTGGCCTGATACTGCTGTATGCCCTCATGTACTGCATCTGATGTACCTGCTCTGGTGTCCACAATGCCCTGTTGCTGGCCTGATACTGCTGTATGCCCTCATGGACTGCCTCTGATGGACTCTGCCTTGCCATGGACTGTTGGTGCACTTAGCCCCTCTCATGCGCTGCCTCTGATGGACTCTGCCTTGCCATGGACTGCTGGTGCACTTAGCCCCTCTCATGCGCTGCCTCTGATGGACTCTGCCTTGCCATGGACTGTTGGTGCAATTAGCCCCTCTCATGTGCTGCCTCTGATGTACCTGCTCTGGTGTCCACAATGCCCTGTTGCTGGTCTGATACTGCTGTATGCCCTCATGTACTGCCTCTGATGTACCTGCTCTGGTGTCCACAATGCCCTGTTGCTGGCCTGATACTGCTGTATGCCCTCATGTACTGCATCTGATGTACCTGCTCTGGTGTCCACAATGCCCTGTTGCTGGCCTGATACTGCTGTATGCCCTCATGTACTGCATCTGATGTACCTGCTCTGGTGTCCACAATGCCCTGTTGCTGGCCTGATACTGCTGTATGCCCTCATGTACTGCCTCTGATGTACCTGCTCTGGTGTCCACAATGCCCTGTTGCTGGCCTGATACTGCTGTATGCCCTCATGTACTGCCTCTGATGTACCTGCTCTGGTGTCCACTATGCCCATGCTCAAGCCTACACTGTGATGTTACCCCGATGATGTGTGAATAAACTTGTCAATCATGTGTCGTGGGTTGTCGGAGTCATTCCTGCGTGTGTGATGCTGGTGTGTATTTGTATTTCCTGCAAGTCAGTGGGTTCAGCTACATGTCACTCCCCCCTCCCTACGTCACGAGCCTTGCAGGTGTTCCCCTCCACACGTATCAGTGGTTTCAGATACATGTCACTCCCCCCTCCCTACGTCACGACCCTTGCAGGTGCTCCTCTCCGGTCAGCGTATGGTTTTTGGCCTACCTGCGTCGTCCTCAATGGTGGGCCACGAGTAGGACGTGGTGGATAGCGAAGAGTATCGGGTAAGCGTGTAGTGCTGGGTCCATGTCGGCGAGCGGCTCGTGGTGGGTATGGTCGCTGTGGGGCATCCGCTGTGTTCAGGCAGGTTGTTTTTCCGCAGCGCTTTTATGTGTGTTTTCCGCCATCTTGATTTGGAGGACAGTCCTAGTCGTCAGTCCGTACGGCGGAGTCTCTGGCTTGGTTACGTACGCCGCGTGGTCGGGTGTAGTTGGGCGGCGGAGCGTGATCTTCCGCCGCGGACGGATTTTGGCCCATATTTCTGATCCTGATCTGGCGGACGGAGTGTCCGCGGCGGGCGGACGCAGATTAGGCATGTTCCGCATGCTCCGGGGCTGCGGAGGCACTTCCGTCCGCCATCCTAATGAGCCCCTTAGTGTTCAAACCAGCCTCACTCAACACAAAATAACACAAGCTGGGGAAGAAAGATTCAGCCATAAATCTCATCTCACTGAACATGTGAGATTGCTCACTGGGGATAAACTCTATCAGTGTTCTGAATGCCAAAAATGTTTTCGCAATAAATCACATCTAACTGAACATGTGAGAATCCACACAGGGGAAAAACCTTATCAGTGTTCTAAATGCCAGCAAAGATTTTGTAGCAGATTGAGTCTTTCTCGACATGCAAGAACTCACTCTGGGGAAAACCTTATCAGTGCTCTGGATGCCAGAAATGTTTCAGTGGCCAAAGCACTCTCAATCGGCATACAAGAACCCACACTGGGGAAAAACCTTATCAGTGCACGGAATGCCAGAAATGTTTCATTGACAAAAACACTCTCACTCGTCATACAATAACCCACACTGGAGAGAAACCTTATCAGTGCCCTGAATGCCAGAAATGTTTCAGTTACAAAAGCAGACTCACTGAACATACAAGAACCCACACGGGAAAAACCTTATCAGTGTTCTAAATGCCAGCAAAGGTTTTGTAACAAACCGAGTCTTTCTCGACATGCAATAACCCACTCTTTGGAAAAACCTAATCAGTGCTCTGAATGCCAGAAATGTTTCAGTGTAAAAAGCAGTCTCACTCGGCACATAAGAATCCACACTGGGGAAAAACCTTATCAGTGCTCTGAATGCCAGAAATGTTTCAGTGAAAAGTTCAGTCTCACTGAACATACAAGAACCCACACTGGGGAAAACCCTTATCAGTGCTCTGAATGCCAGCAAAGGTTTTGTAACAAACCGAGTCTTACTCAACATGCAATAACCCACTCTTTGGAAAAACCTTATCCCTGCTCCGAATGCCAGAAATGTTTCCGTGAAAAAAGAATACTCACTGAACATACAAGAACCCACACTGTGGAAAAACCTTTTCAGTGCTCTGAATGCCAGAAAAGGTTTCGTAACAAATGGAGACTTACTCGACATGCAGTAACCCATTCTTTGGAAAAACCTTATCTGTGCTCCGAATGCCAGAAATGTTTCAGTGAAAAAAGAGGACTTACTAGCCATACAAGAACCCACACTGGGCAAAACCGTTATCGGTGCTCTGAATGCCCAAAAAGTTTCAGACGTAAATCTTACCTCACTGAACATGTAAGAATCCACACTGGGGAAAAAACGTATCAGAGCTCTAACTGCTAGAAACGTTTCAGAGGTAGAAGTTGTTACAAGCACCTTAAGCAAACACACACAGTCCAAAATAATTTTCCATGCTCTGATTGCCAGAAAAGATTCGATTTTAAACGGAGTCTCACACTACATGAGCAAACACACACAGGAATAAAACGTCACCAGTGCTCTGAATGCCAGAAATGCCTCTTTGATAGGCACAGCCTCAGTAACCATGAGAGACTCCACACTGGGAAAAAACATATGAGTGCTCTGAATGCCAGAAAACATTCAGAGAAAAATGTTTTCTCACTCAACATGAGAAACTCCACACTGGAGAAAATCCTTATGCTAGAAAAGCTTTTATCGAAAGACAGTGTTACACGTCATGAGAGATCCCATACTGGGGAAACACTTTATGAGTGCTTGTAATGCAAGCAAATCTTTGGTTACGAACTGCTTTTCATTCGACATGAGTGTACTCACACAGGGGGGAAAAGCCTTAGGGTGTTCTGAACGTCAGAACAGGTTTGTTGACAAATACAATCTAATGTGACATGAGAGACCCACACTGGATTAATGCCTTATACGTGCTCTGAATGCAAGAAAGGGTTTAGTCAGAAAAGAAAGTCAGTCTCACTAAACATGAGAATTGCATCCACACCAGGTGAACAGGAACCCAAATCCATCCTGAGTTGCAGAAAAGCTTCTAATGTAACCTCACTTTACATGTAAGTGCAAACATTGTAGTTGCAATAGGTTGACTTGCAACCTCAAAACAAATTTGTGGGATTGAAAATAGTCAACAAATTGCCAAAAATCAGCAGTGTGAGTACCTGAAAGTTACAAAACTCTCAAGGTCACTACTCGACTCAGAGAAATGTTAGTGCTTGCAAAAATCACCTAATTGCCACAAAATTCACATTATTTCTGTCTAAAATGTACTAGAACCAAAAGGCTTCTACTCACCCTTGTTTGTTAAATAAGACTGAAATATATATTTTGGGTGCAGTGTTTTGTACATTTTGTTAACATTATTGAATACAGAATGTTCTTGATAAGATACAGCAGCAGTAAAAGTAATAAACAAGTTACTTACCTTTGGTAACGCTGTTTCTGGTGGATACTCCTTTACCTGCTAATTCCTCACCATGGGAATATTCCCCAGGCTCCAGACTGGAACTTGAAACTTTAAAGCAGTCCTGATGCGCACCGGTAGGAGACATCGCACATCTCAGTGTCAACGTTTTTCTGCTCCAGAGTGACGAGCGGAGTCGCATATGAGCTCTAACCATTCTCATTGTGAACAAACTCAGGGGTTCGTGAGTTCATTATCTCACAGGAATGTATCACATATGCAGGCCCTGTGTAGAGGTTAATTAACCTTTTTTAAACGAATAAAATTCAGATGAGTCATTTTCCATTTCTAAAAATTCAAATTGTATTCTCAACAAGTGTATATATACATTACTGAGTGATGTCTGCGCAGTGCTCAAGCTGAAAGTCATACGATGATAAAACAATCCGATCCCCATATTATACACAGAAACAGGACTGTGAATTACTTTTGTACATTACAAGTTAAGCAAAGCTGATTCTCAGGAGACATAGTTCATGTGAAACAGTCCCTGAATAGTCAATATTTCTACTGTTTTAGTTAATTATCATGGTCTAATCAGGACAGTACATCGCTGCCTCTCCCGTATACTTTCACACTGTATCCTGTGCACCTTAGTACGGAATCTTCTGTTTCACAGGTCAGCGTACTCTGTAGGAAATCAAATTCAACTAGGCAGTTCCAGAGCCCTGTTCGCTTGACCAAACACCTGCAGCCAGTGAATGCTCTGCTCGCTGTTAAACAAGTTCAAGTCCTGATGTGGCCCTCATAATTGACTGTATTGTCCGTGAGAAGCTGCGCCAGCCCTCCTCGGTTGGTAGACAGGAAGGCCTTCAGCACCAATCGAAAGGCTTGTAACTCCAACAGATAGATGTAGAGTTACGCCTCTGACTGTGACGAGAGTTCCCTACTATCCATCTCTCCCATATGGCCTCCCCAACTCAGAAGGGATACATTCGTCTCCACTGTTAAGTCTGGGTAGATTAAGGAGAGGCGTCTGCCACTGACACAATCCCTGTCGCTGGAGGAAATGTTGGATCCTGCCTAGAACAGGGTGACTTAGTGTCAGAAAGTACACAATAAAGAGGCATTGCAGCTGCGCCAGCTGTAGCAGCAGATGACTCAGTGGCATGTTGTCCCCAGGGTCTTTGTGTGCCATGGGCATGAAAGAACTGGAAGACATCTTGGGTTTGTAGCGGGGTCTGGTGTTGGCAGTATTGAAAAACCTTCCGTAGCCACAGAGGGGACAACATTTGTGATGAAGTTGCCTAGCGGAGGCGGACAGACCGAAGGAATGTGCTATGGATCTGCTTTCTGTCTGGGTCGAGTCTTTTTTGATTGCTTATGAGGCTAGAGCCATCGCATGGCATATCCATTAACAATGCTTGGATATTTGTAGAGAAGTCCATAGACTTAATCCAGGCGATGCACCGAAGTGCCACACTCGTGCCTATCGACTGACCCAAGCAGTCTACAGTGTCAGGCCACAACGAATTTCAAACTTTGCAGCAACACATCCATCCTGAATAGCTTTTGTTACAGACACTGGCAGAGTTTAGGCCACTGTATCCCACAGGGCATGATTATATTGGGGAGCATACCATTCAGATCCTCTAGTGTTTACTGAGATGGAAAAATAAATCCTTAAATCACCAGTTTTGTAAGAAGCCTGCGCTTTTTACAAAAATGCCAATTAATGTGATCTCCTTGTTGTATTGGTACAGGGCTCGCAAATAAAAGGAGGGGTCTGAGCAGCAGGCAGGTGAGGGGACATGCAGCACTGAGACTGCTTTGAAAACGGGGATGAATGAGGGTGGTAACAGCATGGTGGGAGTGATCGATTTAAGCAGGAGGGAACGAGGGGTGAGTATTTCATGTCTTAAGTTTAAGAAGTAAGCTGTTGATGGTTTGGCTGAAAGGAAGGGTTTTGTTTATTTAAACAAAATTATCGTTTTGTGCATAACGCTGTTAAATGTCTGGGTATAAAACAACAGAGCAATAACAGTGATTGTATTAATTGAAGTTTGTTTATATTGATTGTTGTGACCCCTGAAGAAGTGCTTTTTAGCACAAAATGCATTGGGTTTTGATGAAATAAATACTGCCGTGAATGAAGAAATGCTTATGTCGTGTTCTCTCAAAGATGTCCGATGGGCACAGTGGGAGCACCAGAAACTTTGAAAATTGCATGATCACTCTGCCTGAGGAATCAAAGCATATCATAACCAAAAACAATGAGAAAAATGAATGAGTAGAGAGATGAAAATGGAGTACGTTTTTGAATTAATTGCTAAGATCGACACAACTAAGCTGTGCGACTGGTTGGGGTGAGATGTCGCCCCATTGTAATTGTGTCTTTGTCAGTAGACCCCATATCTTAGTGCCTAGATGGTAGATCTACATCATAGGAACCGCATTGCTCTTCTCTCTGGAAAGGTCCCTCTCCCAAGTGTTTGTCTCCTATGCGTGCTTCCCGTAATATCAAAATGCTAGTCTCCCACCAGCTGCATTGGTATGTGCTGTCTAAGTGCTAGGGCCTGACCAGAACAGAACATCAAGGGGCATTGTTTATCGACCTTGCTCACAATGTTCAGACTAAACTCTAGGAACAGGCAGAGAAAGAAAACAGTGAACAGTTCCCAAAGTGAATGACACAGACAGAGTTGTTGCAAAATAAAAGCATCTAGTAACGTGTGCAAAGCTGAATCATGGCTGAAGGGCTCATGCTAACTTAGTGTTGTCGATAATTTCCCCACCGGCCACGTGACAGTCCTGCTGGATGGATTTCCAGTAGTTGGCTTCCTCTGGCCCCCTACAGCTGCTAGGCATGCACAAGACCTTGCTTCTTCCAGAACAGCCTCGTCCTCCTGTTGGATAGTCAGAACCCCTTCTCTAACCTGACAGGCAGGCAGGCTTCTAGGCTCTTCAGGACCGGTACCAGCAATCAATTCAGCCTGCTTGTGATGTCCCTTCAACTTGGATAGACTGTCAAGCAGACACCAGCCCTGGTGGCAAGCAAGCACCTGAGTGCTTCTCAGAGCACTCTATTCCTTGTTAACAGAGGACTTTGAACTGGGGCATAAAAGAGGGATCGATGGTCCCACTTGTATACACAACTGGCAGGCAGGAGAGGTAGTTAACTCTGACACACTCTCACATTCTGTGTATGCACCACACAGGCTACACACACCAACATGCTTAACACGCACTTGAGATGTTAGAGCAAAGCCTGGACAGGGACATAGAAACAGAGCTTTACATGAGTGGGTCAGTATGATGCCATCCAATTATCCTGATGAAAAGATCTCATCAGACCATTGATCCTTACAACATGGTGCATTGCCACCACCGCTCTATCTGTTAAACCCATGACAGTCCTCTGTCTTAAATACGGGCACACTTGGTGTGACCCTCCAGGTCACAGAACCTGTACAAGACCTCTCAGTCCCTTGTTACAAGTTGCACAATACTGGGGTGGCAGAAAAATCTCATGTAATTATTTTCTGTTACTTTGTGATAGATTTGCCCAGTAATGTACAGTTGCAAGGTTGATGCCATGGATTGGGGAACTGCTGGGAGGAGCATATTTTTCTGGTAGTCAAACCACATGCAATTCGCCATTTCAAGGGGTTTTTCCCTGCTATTGTTAACCACCTGCTTTCATCAGGTGGCAGATATAGGAATGTGTTTGGTTGTGGGGGTGGCAGAAGTAGGGGAGGGAAGGGTTAACGTTTTCTAACAGGGCAAAGCATTGTGTGTTCCCCCAGTTAGTAAAAAAAAAACAGCATAAGTCTTGGCAGCTACTGCTGCAGACAAAGTCTTATGCAGCTTTTCCGTCAAATGTTTCCATCTGGAGAAATTGTGTCATGTTTTTCTGCACCTGGTAAATCCAGGTGCAGAAAAACCTAACAACTGATAATCAGCTGTAATGAAATTAATACATGAAAGTACGCTTTAATTTCTTTGCGCTTGACTCATAATCAGGGCCATAGTTGAGGGATAAGTCAAGGCATCGGGCTTGGAACACACAATAGATTAGCATGAAGCCGAGGCCAAAAATTCAGGATACCAGATACATGCATTTAGCAACTCTGCAGGGAAAAATGCCTGTTGTCAATGGAGGGGACATTCCCATCCCAGAAGTCTACATTACAAATGAATTAATTGTATTTTTTTTTAAATAGATCTGTTTTGTGCCAGCCCATATGACTTAAATATCTGCTTCTGGGATTCTCGTTACAACTCCATAGGGTACATGTAAGTTATGTGAGCCTATTAACATTTTGAAAAGTCTACAAATTCTCCCTCTTTCATCCGAGAGCTCTCAGGTTACAAATCTTCGCTCTGCTGTGTCAGAAAAAAATCTCAACATTTTCAAAATTCTGCATTGATTTGACTTGTAAATTATATTTTGAGAAATTTACATCTATTAACTGTTGAATTTTAAATCTACAGGTAATTGAAATTAAGAGAGCAAGGTTTAGCGCTACTCAACCAAATGTCAGTGCCAAAAGGAGGATTATTTTGAAAAACCGACGGACATCCAGCATTCTAAGTTTAAACAATTTCCAAAATCTAGGTGTGGTGTGGTCGTGGGAGCTAAGAAAAGTACTATACCTGTAAGTGAAGTCTCTAATTTTGCATTTCATTAACCCAGAGCAAAGCCATATCTGTGCACACAGCATCAGAAATAATGTCATAAAGGCTAGTCACTTCATCATCCTCATCTGAAATATTATCAGACAGACAAATTGCCTCAGCATGACAGAATAAACATTAATCTAAAGCCTCATCTAATTCCAAAGAGGAAGCACACACTGCATAAAAGAAAGTTATTGCAAAAGGTTTCTTCTCCATACCATCAAGGAAAAGACATTGAAAGAAGACTTTGAAGCCAACACATCCGACAGCCAAAAGCCCTGAGATTAGAAATATCTCTTGCTCAACAACCGTTTTTAACCAGTGTCAACTTCGAGACTATCTGCCTCTGGGTACAACACCTCAAACCACTCGCCTCACTTTTGCAACACCCTTAAAGATACACCACTTCATTATGTCCATGACCATCTCAAATAAATGTTTCCTTTTTATTGTGTACTGTTCTGTGATGAATTCTGCGTAAATCGCCCCAACATTATCTGTTGAGCAGCTGTATATGTAAAACTGTTAAATATAAAAACTGATTAAGTGAACACCGGGGCACTATATCTAATGTGAATCTGTGTCATCAGAACTGCAAACTTTGCTCCATGTATAAAAAGGTTAAAAGGAACTGATGTTCTGCGACTAGTGATCCACAATAGTACTGTGCACATACTAACGTCCTTAGTTACTCCCATTACGTCAGTGCCTAAAGGTACTTAACATTTAATCATTAAATATCCAACTAACACCTTATCACTCCTTTGCTAAGAACCTATATAAATTAATGTGAGAAAAATGTCAGTCACAAAATAAGTTGCTGCCGGAGAGGCCATAACCTGAAGACCATTATCTGCGAGAAACCTTTCAACAGGTGTTATAGGGCAGCTTCCAGACATATTTTGCTCATTTCAAGTTTTAAGAAGATTGCACATGATTTCTTTTGGAGATTAATGCTGACCAGTATCTAAATAAGCCCAGCTGTAGAATTGTCTTCACTCTTAATATGAAACAAGTTTGGTGACATTAGCTCTAGAAATAAATCTTATAAAAACACGGACTATGAGAACAAATTCAGTGTTCAAACCAGCCTTACTCAACACAAAATAACCCAAGCTAGGGAAAAAAGATTCAGCCATAAATCTCATGTCACTGAACATGTGAGATTGCACACTGGGGATAAACTCTATCAGTGTTCTGAATACCAAAAGAAATTCCTCTGTAAATCACATTTCACTGAACATGTGGGAATCCACACCGGGGAAAAACCTTATCAGTGTTCTGAATGCCAGCAAAGATTTTGTAACAAATCAAGTCTTTCTCGACATGCAATAACCCACTCTGTGGAAAAACCTTATCTGTGCTCTGAATACCAGAAATATTTCATAGACAAAAGCAGACTCACTCAGCATACAATAACCCACTCTAAGGAAAAACGTTATCAGTGCTCTGAATGCCAGAAATATTTCAGTGGCCAAAGCACTCTCACTCGGCGTACAAGAACTCACACTGGGGAAAAACCTTATCAGTGCACGGAATGCCAGAAATGTTTCAGTGACAAAAACATTCTCACTCGGCATATAAGAACCCACACTCGAGAAAAAACTTTTCAGTGCTCTGAATGCCAGAAATGTTTTGGTTACAAAATCAGACTTGCTGAACATACAAGAACCCACACTGGGGAAAAACCTTATCAGTGCCCTGAATGCCCAAAGAGTTTCAACCGTAAAGCGGTACTAACTGAACATGTGAGATTCCACACTGGGGAAAAACCTTATCAGTGCTCTGAATGCCAGCAAATGTTTCAATGTTAAAAGCAGTCTCACTCGGCATAATAGAATCCACACTGGGGAAAAACCTTATCAGTGCTCTGAATGCCAGAAATGTTTCAATGAAAAAAGCTGTCTCACTCAGCATTTAACAACCCACAGTGGGGAAAAACCCTTTGAGTGCTCTGAATGCCAGCAAAGGTTTTGTAACAAAAAGAATCTTTCCCAACATGCAATTATCCACTCTGTGGAAAAACCATATCAGTGCTCTGAATGTCAGAAATATTTCAAACAAAGGCAGTCTCGCTCAGCATACAAGAACACACACTGGGGAAAAACCTTATCAGTGCCCTGAATGCCAAAAAAGATTTTCAAACAGTCAGAGTCTTTCTCGACATGCAACAATCCACTCTGTAGCAAAACCTTTTCTGTGCTCTGAATGCCAGAAATGTTTCAGTGACAAAAGAAGACTTGCTATACATACAAGAACCCACACTGGGGAAAACCGTTATCAGTGCTCTGAATGCCCAAAAAGTTTCAGCCGTAAATCTTATCTCACTGAACATTTAAGAATCCACACTGGGGAAAAACCTTATCAGTGATCTGAGTGCCAGAAACGTTTCAGAGGTAGAGTGTTACATGCGCCATAAGCAAACGCATACCGTCCAAAATAATTTTCAGTGCTCTGAATGCCATAAAAGATTCAATTTTAAACGAAGTCTCATACTACATGAGCAAACACACACAGGAAAAAAACTTTACCAGTGCTCTGAATGCCAGAAATGCCTCTTTGATATGCATAACCTCACTAACCATAAGAGACTCCACACTGGGAAAAAACCATACGAGAGTGCTCTGAATGCCAGAAAAACGTCAGAGAAAAACGCTTCCTCACTCGACATGGGAAACTCCACACTGGAGAAAATCCTTATGCCAGAAAAGCTTTTATCTGAAAGACAGTGTTACACGTTATGAGAGATCCCATACTGGGGAAACAATTTATGAGTGCTTGTAATGCAAGCAAATCTTTGGTTACAAACTGCTTTTCATTCGACATGAGTGTACTCACACAGGGGGGGGAAAGCCTTAGGGTGTTCTGAACGTCAGAAAAGGTTTGTTGACAAATACAATCTAATGCGACATGAGAGACCCACACTGGATTAATGCCGTATACGTACTCTGAATGCAAGAAAGGTTTTAGTCAGAAAAGAAAGTCAGTCTCACTAAACACGAGAAATGCATCCACACCAGGTGAACAGGAACCCAAATCCATCCTGAGTTGCAGAAAAGCTTCTAATGTAACCTGACTTTACATGTAAGAGCAAACATTGTAGTTGCAATAGGGTTTATCAACAAAATCTTGCAGTATAACTTAGGCTGCTGACTTGCAACCTCCAAAGAAATTTGTGGGATTGAAAATAGTCAACAAATTGGCAATAAATCGGCAGTTTGAGTATCTGAAAGTTACAAAATTCTCAAGGTCACTACCCGACTCAGAGAAAATCATCTAATTGCCACAAAATTCACAATATGAATGTCTAAAATTTACTAGAACCAAACGGTTTCTTCTCACCCTGGTTTGTTAGCATGTGACTGAAATATATATTTTGGGTGCAATGTTTTGTACACTTTGTTAACAATATTGAATACAGAATTTTCTTGATAAGATACAGTAGCAGTAAAACATAATAAACAAGTTACTTACCTTTGATAACGCTGTTTCTGGTGGATACTCCTTTACCTGCTAATTCCTCACCTTGTGAATATTTCCCACACGCCAGACTGGATCCTCAAACTTTATAGCAGTACTGCTGCACACCGGTAGGAGACATCGCACAGCTCAGTGTCAACTTCTTTCTGCACCAGAGTGACGAGCGGAGCCGCATATGAGCTCTAACCATTCTCATTGTGAACAAACTCAGGGGTTCGTGGGTTCATTATCTCACAGGAATGTATCACATATGCAGGCCCTGTGTAGAGGTTAATTCACCTTTTCTAAATGAATAAAATTCAAATGAGTCCTTTTCCATTTCTAAAAATTCAAATTGTATTCTCAGCAACAAGTGTATATATACATTTCTGAGTGATGTCAGCGCAATGCTCAAGCTGAAAGTGATACGATGATAAAACAATCAGATCCACATATTATTTACAGAAACAGGACTGCAAATTACTTTTGTACAATACAAGTTAAGCAAAGCTGATTCTCAGGAGACATAGTTCATGTGAAACAGTCCCTGAATAGTCGATATTTCAACTGTTTTAGTTAATTGTCATGGTCTAATCAGGACAGTACATCGCTGCCTCTCCCGTATACTTATCACACTGTATCTTGTACACCTTAATAAGGAATCTTCTGTTTCACAGGCCAGCGTACTCAGTAGGAAGTCAAATTCAACTAAGCAGTTCCAGACCCCCATTCGCTTGACAAAGCACCTGCAGCCAGTGAATTCTCTGCTCCCCGTTAAACAAGTTCAAGTCCTGATTAAGCCCTCATAATTCACTGTGTTGTCCGTGAGAAGCTTTTGAGAAAAAACAAGGACCCCCTGGGTATCGATAATACACAGATTCCTAGGGCAGGGTAAAAACCAATGTGGGTAAAACAACCTAGGCCATCTGTAAAATAAGTGACCAAAACGTCTAGGACCAGTGGACAAAGTAATTGTCATAAACTAATGTATATGTAAAAAATATATATATTTTTATTTCCACATCAATAAAAATCATATAGAGACTCAAAGACACAAGTCAAACTATATGAGACAATAAAATAATGACATAAAATGATCATAAAAAAGGAGAGAATTTATCTCAGTAAATTAAAAACAAATACATCATAATAACATCATAAATCATACACATTTGCAATTAATTATACACACAGAATTAAAAATTACGATTACAAATACTACAAATTCATAGGGACTCGACGCGCGTTTCGGCAGAGAAAAAAACGCCTTCCTCAGGAGTCATAGGTGAAACTCTGAAAGAACATTACAGGAAGAATATTATACATCTCAATACGTTTATTGATCCTCATGATTAATACATTGTCCTAACAGTTAACCTAATAATGACTATTATCTATTTTAGAATTCAAAGACATTAATACCACTAATAAGACCTAGACATGAGATTTGGTCACTTAATGTCATATGATAGACAGGCAAATATACAGTGTCAGTACAGTACTTAGCTAGACAGTGAATGAATAATTGAACAGTCATTTGGAGTTTTCATTATTTACATAGATCATACTTAAATGTTATTCGTACCCTTGAAAACATCTCACAAGAGATTTCTCATTGTAGGAACAGTTGTACAAAGATGTATTACGTTCTTACTTAAAAAATCTTCATGATGTGCATAAATCAACTTACATTTATAAAGTTGTATATCATTCCATAAGTAAAAAGGATTCCATGATAACTTCCTTTTTATTAACAAAATTGTTGACAAACATCATACATGGAGCCACTTGATAAAGGCTAGTACCTAGATCAAACAAGATATATAATAATTATCCACATGTTTAGCAAAGGGTAGAAACACTTTGAACACAATGGGCCATCTGATGTGCAGCTCGTTGCAGTCAAAATTCTCTATAGTAAGGATTCATAGCGCTGGGAAATATAGCACTGGGAGTGGTAAGGTAGCGAGATCTTTAACTACTTATAACTGCTAATTATTTGGACCCATTGTAAACATATCTTATTCTGCAGGTAAGCGAATGTAAACAGGGGGGAGGGTGCCCAGATTCACCCACGGGAGAACTAGTATAATTTAGACTCGTCTCCGCTGCCTGTCACTCTAGGTAAGATGAGCATGCTAGACGGATGAAGGAAAAAATGGTTGTGACAGGAAATATCGGTGAAAACATTTATTTAAGAACTAACGTTAGTCATTCTCCATCTCTATTAAGTCGACTACTTGTATTTAATCTAAATGGAAATTACCTAATATCTTTCCGACGTGTATATTAGGGCTCACAGGGTGTCACGGATATTTCACCTCGTGTGAGTGTCCAGATATTTATACGTAATCGTTACTGCAGGGGAAAGTGAAAAGGGATTTATGCAAATCACAGGTCACTGTTAGTGTTAATGAAAAGTGTTTAAAACATGTGATGTCATAGACTCGAAATATACCTTGAAGCGTGTAGCAGATAATATCTTCAATCACAAGTCTTGTTTATTTCCTTATTGTTAACATGAGTCCGGTTACCGGAGATGATAAAAAGGCTGAAAATAATCACAAGACATCGAGTGTTTAGTAGTAAGGTAGGCCGGGGTCCTGTGCACCGCAGCACGTAGTGATTATATGGCGCGCCGGTGAATAACGTAAATATGAATTACTGCATATGAGATGCAAGCTGCAAAAAAGTCACCGGACTATAATGTGTAGTTACCTTTGCCGAAGCAGCTGAAAGCCGACAGCAAGGAGGTGCTGCACCACTGATAAAATTAGTTAACAAATCATGAAATTCATTAACACTAACAGTGACCTGTGATTTGCATAAATCCCTTTTCACTTTCCCCTGCAGTAACGATTACGTATAAATATCTGGACACTCACACGAGGTGAAATATCCGTGACACCCTATGAGCCCTAATATACACGTCGGAAAGATATTAGGTAATTTCCATTTAGATTAAATACAAGTAGTCGACTTAATAGAGATGGAGAATGACTAACGTTAGTTCTTAAATAAATGTTTTCACCGATATTTCCTGTCACGACCATTTTTTCCTTCATCCGTCTAGCATGCTCATCTTACCTAGAGTGACAGGCAGCGGAGACGAGTCTAAATTATACTAGTTCTCCCGTGGGTGAATCTGGGCACCCTCCCCCCTGTTTACATTCGCTTACCTGCAAAATAAGATATGTTTACAATGGGTCCAAATAATTAGCAGTTATAAGTAGTTAAAGATCTCGCTACCTTACCACTCCCAGTGCTATATTTCCCAGCGCTATGAATCCTTACTATAGAGAATTTTGACTGCAACGAGCTGCACATCAGATGGCCCATTGTGTTCAAAGTGTTTCTACCCTTTGCTAAACATGTGGATAATTATTATATATCTTGTTTGATCTAGGTACTAGCCTTTATCAAGTGGCTCCATGTATGATGTTTGTCAACAATTTTGTTAATAAAAAGGAAGTTATCATGGAATCCTTTTTACTTATGGAATGATATACAACTTTATAAATGTAAGTTGATTTATGCACATCATGAAGATTTTTTAAGTAAGAACGTAATACATCTTTGTACAACTGTTCCTACAATGAGAAATCTCTTGTGAGATGTTTTCAAGGGTACGAATAACATTTAAGTATGATCTATGTAAATAATGAAAACTCCAAATGACTGTTCAATTATTCATTCACTGTCTAGCTAAGTACTGTACTGACACTGTATATTTGCCTGTCTATCATATGACATTAAGTGACCAAATCTCATGTCTAGGTCTTATTAGTGGTATTAATGTCTTTGAATTCTAAAATAGATAATAGTCATTATTAGGTTAACTGTTAGGACAATGTATTAATCATGAGGATCAATAAACGTATTGAGATGTATAATATTCTTCCTGTAATGTTCTTTCAGAGTTTCACCTATGACTCCTGAGGAAGGCGTTTTTTTCTCTGCCGAAACGCGCGTCGAGTCCCTATGAATCTGTAGTATTTGTAATCGTAATTTTTAATTCTGTGTGTATAATTAATTGCAAATGTGTATGATTTATGATGTTATTATGATGTATTTGTTTTTAATTTACTGAGATAAATTCTCTCCTTTTTTATGATCATTTTATGTCATTATTTTATTGTCTCATATAGTTTGACTTGTGTCTTTGAGTCTCTATATGATTTTTATTGATGTGGAAATAAAAATATATATATTTTTTTACATATACATTAGTTTATGACAATTACTTTGTCCACTGGTCCTAGACGTTTTGGTCACTTATTTTACAGATGGCCTAGGTTGTTTTACCCACATTGTCCGTGAGAAGCTGCACCAGCCCCCCTCTGTTGGTAGGGAGGAAGGCCTTCAGCACCAATCGAAAGGATTGTAACTCCAACAGATAGATGCAGAGTTGGGCCTCGGACGATGACGAGGGTTCTCTAATATCCACCTCTCCCATATGGCCTCCCCAACCCAGAAGGGATACATTTGTCTCCACTGTTAAGTCTGGGTGGAGTAAGGAGAGGGATCTGCCACTGACACAATCTCTGTCGCTGGAGGAAATGTTGGATCCTGCCTAGAACAGGGTGACTCAGTGTCAGAAAGTACACAATAAAGAGGCATTGCAGCTGTGCCAGCTGTTGCAGCAGATGACTCAGTGACATGTTGTCCCCAGTGTCTTTGTGTGCCCTGGCCATGAAAGAACTGGAAGACATCTTTGATTTACAGCGGGGTCTGGTGTTGGCAGTATTGAAAAACCCTTCCGTAGCCACATTTGTGATGAAGTTGCCTAGCAGAGGCGGACGGATAGTAGGAATGTGCTATGGCTCTGCTTTCTGTCTGGGGCGAGTCTTTTTTAATTGCTTATGAGGCGAGAGCCATCGCATGGCATGTCTATTAACAATGCTTGGCTATTTGTCCATAGACTTAATCCAGGCGCTGCACCGAAGTGCCACACTTGTGCCTATCGACTGACCCAAGCAGTCGGCGGTGTCAAGCCACAGTCTCCACCACATGCCGCGGACCTGAGGACCTTCCTGGCTGCAACACAGACTCTTCTACAGCCAGAGGAGAGAATCTGCTGCACATCAGAAACCAAGGCACTGAAAGATCAGGTTGGTTATCCTGGCCTGTTGCAGCAGTGTGCATCTGTCTTCTCCAGTCCTACAGCTTGCCTGTGCTTCCAGTACCTCGCCTAGGGTGGCATAAAACAGTTACATTGGGCCCACAGGGTATGTGGTGGCCCCTGGCCAGTATATTAATGCAAGGGTCCACCTCCCACAGAGGGACCAAGTTTTAAAGCAGGGGCACGCCGTCCATGGGCACACACGGCAGTCCCACAGGGCACATGGTGGTCCCAGAGGGGCAATATTTTACCATAGCTCTGTAAAATATTTTGCTTTAGGTCAGGCCCACCCAAAGCCCCCTCCACTGCTTAAAAACACAGGTTGAGCCCGCTGACACCAGGCCCTTTGGTGGTTCCCACTCACCCCTTTTCATCCAGCTGCTCCTCTGTTTTGGTGGTGGGGTCCAGTGTTTTCAGGATACTTTGGTGAGTAAGTGGTGATCAGGCAAATCAAGGAGCGTCTCCCATTCAGAAAAAAGGTTAAAACCTGGTTGTTTCCTTAGTATGTGTAACTTGCCCGCTCTGTCTGGTTCTGTCTGACACTTCCGCCCTCTTTGAGCCATCAGCGCCAGGATGCCTGCAAGGTGACAGTGCGCTTTATTAGACACATAAATAAATAGTATAAAGGCTGCTGTTTGGCAGTAGGGACAGTGATAACATGGGGTTCTTTTTGTTGGTTGTGTGTGGCAGGATAGAGGGCAGTGTTATGGAAGAAGCAGACAGGGTAGCCATGTGATGTTTTGAGGGTAGGTGGCAATGTGAGGTTAGTTTTAGGGCAATTGGAAAGGGCCAGTGTTTTGTGGGAACGTAGGACTGGAGTATTTTGGGGAAAGGGACTATGGTTTTTAGTGTTAGTGTGGTGGGTGGGGTAGGTGGCAGTGCTCCAGGTTAGGATGGCAATGAAAAGGGCTAGCCTGTTCTAACTCCTCTTTGCTCTTGTATATAATCTTGGAGGGTAGATTCTGCTGGTTCTAGAGCTCTTGAACTGTCTGGTAACTACAGTGTACGACTGATGCTTTGAGGCTCTGGTCAGTCTGGGGTTCAGTACACTTCTGGGGAGATAGTTCATATGATAAGACTCAGAACCTTGTGGGCTGGATCCATATATTTGAAGTCCCACTTGCAAAGAGTGGAGGTAACATGATACCCCTCCCCCTCCCAGTTTGCATCATGCCTATCCTATCTATCCTAGGCAGTTCTTGCAAGTGTAACAAGCATTGGCATAGCCAATAGGTCTTGCCTTTGGGACTATATAAGTATTTAGCCAGGCAGCACATTATCTTGGGTGCTACAACATCTCCTGTTACTTCACGTGTCGCTGGTGACCGGCCATGCTGTGGCTTGAAGCGCTGCATCTCTCGCAATGGCAGACTGTTCAGTGCTAAATATTATTAGCCGGAACAAGAAAGGAATCAACATAATGTAATATTCTACAGTTTTTACATTGTTTACTCTTTGTTTATCCATAGTTGTCGCACTACTTACTTGATATCAAAGGTGAAATGTTTGCATATATTCTGAAGTAGATCGGGTTGAAATAAAGTCTTGTGATATACTGGTCCAGATTTCTCTGTGTGTTTTATGAAAAAAGGTGCAGAGACACCACATAAATACATGTGTCTCTGATAATGGTCATTGATGAGTATTTCCGGCTCCCACTGGTGGGTTGGGTGTCGTCTACTGCTAACGCACTATTACCAAGCCCAGAGCCCCAGCAGCCTAGGGTAGTCCTAATTTACCCATAACAGATAACAGCTCTCCAATCAATGGTGAAGAATTGGCAAAGTTCACAAAATACCAAGGTGTTACTCGCTGGGAAATAACTCTAATGGCAGGGTGGAAAGATTTAGGCCCACTTTAGAGGGCCCTTTGGTTAACTAAGCGCTTTATCTGGTGCTAGGATTACGGAATTACAAAACAGCGCTAGGAAACGTTGGCAGGCAGAGCTGGCGTTTGGGCATACATTACTAACTCGCCTTCCTCGAGTGCCACTCTACCCATCACAGGGTAATATGAGGGCAGCCTGAAGGTCTTTACATCACATGGTGCCAAACAGCAAATTCTTCAAGGCTAGGAGCCAAACAAAGACAAAAACCTGTTGTTCCATGCAAAGTGCCATCAATTTAAGAAGTGTGACCGGGCTCAACGTAGAATATAAGGCCCAATCGGCTCTCTTTTTCTCCTTTCGCTCTTCGACTCCTCTCTCTGTCTTCTCCATGAAAGTGGGGAGGTGTTGAGTGCTCTCAGGAAGCCCCGGGCAGGGCAGTAAGTTGGGATCTGGACTCCGGGAGCTGCTGAGGGGCGAAGGGGGAAGGAACGAACACGAGGGAGGGAGGGAGGCGGCAGAGAAAAGGAGGAAGTAGAGAAAGGGCTGCAAGAATTTTACAAAATGATGGAACGTACTTCTAATTACTGCTCTCTGTGGATTCCGCGCTGAAGAAAGTAAAAGCGGCACATTTTCGAATTATCTGCAAAAAAAGTCAGCATGGGGGCTTCAACCCGATTTGTTGCTCGCACCCAGAGTCACTGAAACCGAAGGCCAGATACACCACAGCATGATTGACACATTGTATCAGTTTTGATTGGCACCTCTGATCCAGTGATGGGACCATGAAAGGGCCTGTGTAAACACTGTAGCTAAAGAGCCAATGAGAGCACTCCCCAAGGTGACCCAAGCTCTTGTCCCCAAGATAACATTAGTGGTAATGCCAGCCATAAAGAGTCTAGTGCCTAGAGTCCAGGCTCCATAAAATCTTTTGGGGTCATATTTCGGCTCCTGAGAGTGCTAGGACCTTCTGGTTGTGAGTGTGTGTAATTTATAACAGCTCTTGTAGTGTTTGATTAAAGCTTCTTGTCATCTTTGAAGGTATAGAGCTGTCTGGACTTTGAGTGTGAGGGTTTTGCCAGGTCATGTGGTATCTCCTGCTTCACAGAGTGAGAGTTCAGTGCTCATCCTTGCTACCTAGACATAGTCATGTGCCTAAAGGAATTAACTGAATTTCCCTCTTGTAGTGCAAAGTACCATTGGCTCTGAGCTATTAATTGTAAACACAGGACCCCCAGCAAACTCTGACTGCCCTAGGCGGATGCTCGGAACAGACACTGGCATGTTCGGGGAACTGGTGTCCTGTTCACATGACAAATATGCTGTTGCCTGCTCTCGTGCTGTCATTATCGATTGTGGCCAATCCATCGACTGGTTTCTCCCTGTGCAGCGTCTCATGTGACCCTGAGAGCAGGGAAGTCTCTGTCTCTCGTGAAGCCATCGGTCACTCCGACACTCCATCTAAGCATCATCCACGTTCGCTTCTTCCGGTGACGTCCAAGGTGCAGGATAACAGAGGCCCGAGCTGTTGGCACCATTTCAGATTTCACCCTCATCACCTGTGCTCATGTTAAATGTACTGAATATAGCACAAGATTCCCTTTCTCAGGAGAGTCTGGACTCACGGAGTGCTTAGATAATTGTCTCACTAAAATCACAGCATTTCCTGGAAATGTGCCTTCCTATTACAATGACTCATGATTTAAATGCATAGCTAGACAACCGCGAGCAGGCAAATGTAAACAAGGCACGCTAATTACAAACAGATGGCCACTGCACGCCGCTGCTCGCTCCCGCAAGGTGCACAGGTGTGTGGAAAAGAGCTGACCAATTTCTAAAGGTCATCTCCTAGAGCAGCGCTAGGCTCGACCTAAAAACGGGCCCCCTTTCACAGGAGCAGCACAAAGGAAACACTTCGTTCAGCGGTTGAGTTCTGTATTTTGTTTTGTGTTTTTCAACTTATTTAATTTTGTGGGCATTTAAGTGTTTACAGCAGTGGTCTCCATTCTTTTCTTTAGTGAGAGCTACTTCTGATCAGTGAAAATTGTTAGCTGCTGGAGTCTAAACATCCCACGCAGTTACCACCCCCACGCCGATCTTCAATGCGTTAGGCCTAATGTTCATAGAGCCAGACACTATGGTTGAGCAAAATACTTTAACTAAGGGCACTATGCCAGGGCTGCCATGTGTGTCAGAGCGCGGCCATTGGGGATGTATGAACTTGTGTGTGTATGAATGCGATATATCTGTATGGGTGACTGAGAACCCCTGTTGTATGTACTTGCTGAACAGGACATACCTTTCGTCATATTTCGCACTGTTACATGTAGAACACTATCATACAATCTATTTTTTTTTAAATGGGAGAAATTTAAAATGCAAACAAATGTTCTTCAAATAATTTAATAATATGGAACATTTTTCTGCACTTTAAATTTGTCTCGTTTTATAAAATGGCTGTATTTTTCAGTTATACTTATTATATGATGTCTACTGGCCACTGGGAGTAAGGGGCCTGCTGACCCTTCGAAATGGGATTTTAATTTTATCCCATTTAAAAGCATTCAGAAACATCATTTTGTTTACAGCTCCAATATTGAGTTGTCAAGGACTTTTATTTACGAGTTAAATACCTCAATGCTTCAGTGGTTCACCTCTGTGACGCAGCCTGGGCCATAAATCTGACTGAGCAGTGCTCATCACACCGTAGATGGTATATTCACCAAAAACATCATTTTAGCAGTCGGAAAAGTTCTGCCTTTGGTGTGGACTGATAATAGGGCTATTTTGTTTAAATTGTGTGGTCCAGATGTGCAATACGTTTCCTCCAAGACACCAACAGTATTAAAATATTGTGCATGGAAGAAAATTGATAATAAACTAAATAATCTTCTATATGACTCCAAGCCCTCAATTGATAATGATGTGGAGCAAGCTGCTGCCAGGTATGAGGCCTGGGTTGATGCAGAAGTCTCTCAAGTAGCGCCTTTTATATTAAAGACTAACCATCGGTCCGCGCCATGGTACTCCTGTGAGCTCAGAGCAGATAAAAGGAAATGTAGGCACCAAAAACAACCTTGGAGGAAGAGTCATAGCCTAGAGGAAAAAAATCAATACCAAACTATAATAATAGATTATAAAACTATAGTTCCGTTGACTAAAACTACAGATAAAATCAGAGCAGCTGAAACTCAAGTAAGGAGTTATTCAACACAGTTAAATCCCTTTCAGCCTCAGGTAATACAAATTTAGCAACTATCAAAAACAGATACCACCCCAACTCGGGTATCTGGATATGATAAATTGATTGCAACCACATTTGTGGTCAAATTATGCAACTCTGTCTTTGCAACTCGCAGTTAGGCAGGCGAGGCTCCTTTCCTCATTTTACTGATTACACTTTGCAGTGAATCCCTGACACCATTTTGTGAGTTGTAAAACCTAAAAAAACACTTATTTGTGTTTGCAAAATTCACATTCTTGAGCTGATGCTACTTTTTATTTGACTGTATACGAGGTTTAAGCTAAGCTCAATACATGATCATCTGTAATCACGTGGGCCCTGTCAGGTGACACTTTGCATGATGAGCTAGAAGTTCAAACGGCCATCTGTACAGCTGAACTGTGAATGACAAGTGGCTTCCTACCATTTCATTGTACATTTAAGCACCGAACAGTCCTTGAAATATCGGGATCAATTTAAGGGAAAACACTGTGTGCTAAGAAAATGTTTAAAAGCAACGGAAAGTTGATGATCCTCTTTAATACCTTCTCATACCAATTTTTTTCCAGAAGAGAACTCTATTAATTCTATCAAATGTACTATACCACAAGGAATAAGACATGTATGTATCTTTACCAGATACCTTTGTCAGTAAAATACCTGAAATTATTGGATATAAAATGTTGCATATATTACTTATATGAGAAAAATGAAAATGTTCGATATAATTAGAACTTTTTTAAAGATTATAGAAGCGCTATAATAGGTTTTTTGTAAATTAACCCCATTGTGTTTCTCTACAATAACCACCTCTCTCATATCAAAATTGTGCTTGTTTTAGTGAGAAAGCTAAATGATCTAGGAGAAATCTGGAACTGCGTGTCAGTATTTTCCTTAGGAAGCTTCAAGTTAGAGAGTGAAAACACTTTTTTAGAATTCCCCAAAAATTGTGATAAAGATAGTTCAATATGTTTGACAAAAAGAATAGTTGTATTTCATGACAATATTAAAATGGGAAATAAAATAACAGGAACAAATATTTACATCACAAGACAAAACAATTGGAGACTAAGAGCCTGATTTGGATCTCCGCAGACCGGTAACTGTGTCCCAACGGTGACGGATATCCCGTCAGCCGAAATATAAATTCCTTTTTGTCCTATGGGAATATTAATTCTGCAGATGGGATATCCGTCACCAGTGTGATGGAGTAAACCACCCGCTCAGACCTAAATCAGGCCCTAAATCTCAGAAATATAAAATATATTAAACCTCCATCACAATTAATCCATTTGGTAAAAGTGGTTGCTTTTGGAGTCAGCAGACTACCATTTCTGTGATAGCTTTTAGATAAAGGAATCTTTCATTTTTTTAAATGCAACCCATTTTCCTTTCACATTCACAAAAGTCCCCTTGGGGACGCCTTCCCATTTGCAAATGGATTACCACCTCCTATTAATAGTTTGAAAAGGGTCACAAAACTTAATACATATCATTAGTATGTATTAAAGTATTCAGAAGTGGCACAATTAATATCCCCCTTCGAAATCCTGAATCGTTAAATTGGCTAACTATATTTCAAAAGGGGTTTTAGCATTTACAAACCGTGTGAATTACTAAATTTAGCGTAACCTGTGCACCTATCTATTTAATGTTAATATTGCTTCAGATCAAATGAAAACCGTCTCACATAACTCTGACACAATACTTCTTTAAAGGCAGGATTTCTTACATCAAGCTTTAATGTTTTGTTAAATATAATTCCAAATGTTGTCTCTCTATACAGAAAAGTAGCTAAATCTGTCTCTGGACCTTAGGCATAAAATAGGATGTAATCATATTTTTTAGATACATTATCTGATTTTTTGAAACCATTATAATAAACATATTCAATCCTTTTAGATGTTATCTGTCAGTTCTGGTTTCTATTGCAGACAATTATCTAGATTTACACCAAGGATCAATTCCACCCATGCCTTCTAAAAGCTATTTATCATTGATCTCAATTACTATTATCAGAAATAAAACGGTATTAGAACTGATTTGATTGATGGACCTTCAAGTATTATGCTCAGTCAGTTTATGGAACGAAATATGGAGTTACGGTCTGAATACCTTAGATCCACAAGCATTGCCTGACCACTGTATTTTACATCAATAGATTATTTATCAGCACATATTCTTTGATTTCAATGAACTCATCTTCTAATTCACTCTTGTGCTGGGTCTGTTGGAGATATTTTCAATACGATATTTACATTCCGAAAAGATAAGAAATTCTGGTTTCAAGTCTGGTCAAACCTTAATAAATGCTACATCTAAATATGCCCTTATGTGTCCTTATGTTTTATTGTGCTGTATGATTCAGAAATGGCTTGTTTCCCCTTTCGGAGGTAACATTTTAAACATATTTTGTGTTGTTGCCATCCGAAACATTATCACTGTTTGGGAAAATAACAATATGTGTTCCTGTGATGCTTGTTGAAAAGGGGAAGTGTCTAATCACAAAGTGGATTGAATCCAAGTTTATAACTTAATTGCTGGTTTAGAAAAAGATATGATGTTGAAACGTATGAAGCAGTTCCTCTCCAGAAAGTTTCATGACAGTAATCAAAAGTCAAATAACATTGTTGAAGTCAAAAAGCCTCCTTGAATATTCTAATTGAATTTTAATTACAACATAAAATGATTATTGCTTACGATATTTCTTAGTATTTTAATTTTTTTTCTATATTGCGTAAGATAAATTATTAGTATTTGTTCTTCTATATGTAGGAAGCATTACATAAATGAAATCCCTGTATCCCACCTTCTTTCTTTTCATGAACATTTCCATTGTGGAACTTTTCAGGTTGCCTGATATTAAGAATTTTGCTCTTCATAACTATGCTGTGTTACAGAATGCTATGTTACAATATGTTGAATTTTATGTACCACGTTTGTTTATTATATGTATGGCAGCTCATGTTTAGTTATGCTTTATTAATTAGCTTATGTTTATTAGGTTTTATTATTCAATAAAATGTTTCAAACGTATAAAATGAAAATTGATATGTATTTACAACTGCAGCATTTTTGTATTGTATGGGTGTTCTCAAACATTTTCCCAGGGGCCAAAAATATGGTCTGCGGGGCGACGGAGGGACACATTGGCATCAGCAGGGAGAGTCGGCAGGGCATTTGAAGTATACATAAGGTTGGAAGTAGGGGGAACAAAGCATGTATATTGTGTGGACTGTGACCAATGGAGGTTTTGAGGGCATACCATACTGCCCTCTAAATGAATCCCCTACTGTTTAGATGAAACATGGATTTGACAGTGCTCTGTTGTGCTGCATCTCAGTTGCTATCCCTGTACTGGACCCTGAATTAAGGAATGAATTACACAGGAACTGATGGACTACATCCACCTTCTTGAATAGAACGTTGTTCATTTTGAGAGCACATGGGTGAATCCTCAAACGCAGAGGATCCAGTCCTAATTTAGCTGTTTTAGGAGCATTTCCTGAAGGTTGTAAATTCTGATAATCTGTTAGTGAACCCTCAAAAGCTGAAATTCTGATAGATACATCCAACTGCAGATTTCTCACCTTTAGAATATTCCTCAACATCAGACTTGATCTTGAAAATCTTCAGCAGGACCTCTGCGTGCCTGTAGGTGCCACTGTCCAGCTCTGCACCAATGTTGTTCCACTCCCGAGGTGTCATAATAGTAAGGAGTAGGTGAATGGCCCCCTATCTGTGTCCAGGAATTTGTTTATTAAAACATTTGAATATATTACTCTTAAATTCTTAATTCATTAGTAGTCCGGTAAACCAGACTGAGGGCCTGATAAAGATTGTGGCAGGCAGGGTTATTCTCTCAAAAACGTGAGGGATATCCCTTTCGCCAAATTACAATTCTATAGAATATAATGGAACTGTAATTTGGCAGACTGGATATCCGTCAAGTTTTTCACAGAGTAATCCTGTCTGTCTAGATCGTAATCAGGCCCTGAGTAAGTGGCAGGGGTAATAAGATGTGAGAAGGTAATGAGATGTGCATGTGAGTAACCGTTCAATACACAGACTTTCTATCCTTAAGAGTCTAACTTAGATCCATTGAATACACTGCCAATGGAAATACACTACATACCCTGCATTACTTCTCCTTTAAATTACATATGTGCTTTATAACAATCACTACAAAAACATGTTTTGTAAACACTGGAAAAACATATGTTTTGTCTATTATGGGGGACAGGGAGCTAAGAAACACTGATAAGCACTGCATTCAAAAGGTTTGTAAAACACCACTGGAATCCACCATAAATAAACACTGTAAACAGGACAGCCAATCACATGAATGACCTGATGGATTTGGTGATTGTTGTGCAAGATGAGTTTCATGGTTACCAGATTGATGATCTGTGAAATTGTGTAAGAACCTGCATCATGGGGGAGAGATGGAGGATAAGGACCAAGAGGTAGAGATCGTAAATCTGAAAAGGATATCTGTATCTCTTGTTGGTACCAATCGCCCAAACCTTGGACAAAATACTTTGACGAGATTTTGAAATTCCTCTGACTTTTTCCCTAGAACTGTAACCTTCTATGCCATGAGGAGGTGTTACTCTTCCAGGACTAGATGGTGATCCCTCTGCGGGTCCCTCAGAATGTGTTGTCTCTCTGGCAAATGGATTAGAAATTCCCAAGAAAGTTCCATCATCACTTAAAACCAGAGTTGCGTTCTCCAAATTACCACCAGGTTGGACTTCTGCCGCTGACTTTGCATGGCCACTCGCATAAACATCATGAATGGGGGAAGAGCATATCATCTTTCGCACTGCAGCCCTGTTGGAAGGCCTCCGTCGCCTCCGCTTGCGGATCGGGCCTCCAACTGAAGGACCTAACTAGTTGAGATGAAAGGAAAAGAGATCCACCAAGAAAAGCCTCCATATTCTCTGAAGGATCTGGCACACCTCCGGATGTAGTTGCCATGTACTGAGATCCTGAAGGTGACAGGAATTCCAGTCGGCAACTTCGTTGGATTTTCCAAGAAGCTATTCCATAGTCAGCAAGATATTTAGTTTTAGGCAGTAATGCCAAAATCCTTTTGGCAGCTCCTCTTGCATCTTGGATCATGGGCACCCCAAGCAGTTGATGTACCTCACTGCAGAGATGCTGTCCATCTTCAGCAGCACCGAGCAACTCAGTTTGTCCTGTGTCTAACACTGGACCTCAAAGGAGCCTGCCATTAATTCCAGGCAGTTGATGTTCTATATTTGTTCTTTGGACGATCACTTTCCTCCTGTGGACACACTGCCACAACTGACCCCCTACCCGGTTTTGCTGGCATCGGATTCAATTACAATGTCCAGACAGGAACTGAAGATGGTTCTCCTATTCCAATCCTCCATCTGAGTCAACCACCTCCACTACCCCGACTAACACCTCTGCCCCCTCTGTAGCGCTGGAACGATCAGAAGGGATGAAAATTACCAAACCTCGCAGAGTCCTGGTATTGCCCTTGGCAGGAGCCTTGTCCTTTTTTGGAGAGATTGGAGCTAAAACGGCCAAACGAGCGCCCCCTGCCACGTCCGGCTTCGACAAAAATCTTGAGGTAAAAAGTATGTTAATAGATGGCTGCGCTTTATCCAAAGAGTTGAATATGGCAGCAAATTTGCTAAGTTCCTTTATAAAAGAGTCCCAACACCCTTTGCGCAGTGAGCCTGCTTCTGAAACCCCAAGCTTTGGATCCACTTTAATTAAGAGAGAACGCTGTCTCACCCACTGAGTGTGCACACTTTGCGTTGCCCAACAGGATTACAGCTCTCTGGGCCCATCCAGACAGAGACATTGGAGATATAAGGTCCCCTGACTGATTGGCTTCTTCAGCCTTATCTAAGATGTGTGTAATGTTTCCCATAAGATCCAATAACTTGTCTTGACATGACCACCACAAGCAAGCTATGCTTTTCTTTGGGTTCCTAAGATATATTTTGTCAAGCAAGTAACTGTGTGCTTGTCTAGCTCAGGAGTGAGGACCACCTTGCCCTCCAGGAACGGACGGGGACACTTCGCCCGCAGGAATCCCCTGGTAATCGTTGGCTCCTAAGGAGCTGGGGGAGGCAGAACAAAGGGGGCCGCTAGGATGGCCTTTCTGAGGTATTCAAAAGCGTCTATATCGACCCCCCCCCATCCCCCTGGTCTGCAGGGCACTGTGTATTACCGACCACAGGTAGGGCGTAGAGACTTCCCGGCTGTACAATGGGCACAGCAATTTATTTATTTATTTATTCAGGACTTCTATATAGCACTGGCTAGACCCAGAGGTATCAGAGCGCTTACATGAGCACTTTACAAGAGCCTGAGACGTGCCTCTGTCCCCTACGAGCTCCTCTCGTGGCCGGAGCACAGTACCGCACACATACAGCATCTTCAAAGTTTGATAGATGTGTGACGACCCGGACAGTAGACACGATGGAGGCCGACGGCAGCTTTGCCCGCCCGAATATACCTCGGAGGCTGCCTGGGGTGACCCAGACCTCCGTGAAATTGTACGCTGGCCTCTGAATGGCGTCGGAACAGAGATCTTTCTTCCGGACGTGGATTGTGGAGAACGGCCATAGTATACGACTTGGTGCATGAAAGCGCTCCGTCATAACCCAGATCCGTACTGTGAGAAATTGGCCTGGTATATGATGCTCACTAGTTCTAGTGATCACCTTGTACCATGCCAAGTAACCCTTATGGTGGTGGTTGTAAGTCAACCAGATAGACCAGCTATCCTAGTGGTAACGTGGACTGTGCAGTCTTTAGGCTAACCTCTTTATGGCATGTGAAGCAAGCTGTTTTACCATGTACAATCCCCTTGAATACCAAATGAAAGGACACCACATAGATATATATTCAAAATATATATGTATTTATTTCTCAAAAGTACCCCCTATACTCTTTATGAGCACAGAAGCAAATTTGTTAAAGCAAGACAGTGTTTAAATATACAGAAGTTGCACGTTTATGGATAGGCCCTAGTGGCTCCTCAAACCATATACTAAAATAGTGGTATAAGTACCACAAACAGGAAAGGGAGAAGGCCTAGTGCGTTGGGAATCGCTGGGACTCTAAGGAGCTAACAGTTGTTAGTGACCAGGAGGCCCACTGGATGCGTGTGCAGTACTTGAAGTTACACACGGGCGCCCATAGACTTTCAATGGGTGCATAAAAGTCACAAAGTTAAGGAAAAAGGAACCTTCCGGACAACCTAGAACCTAGCAATTTGAAATGTAGACACTAGAGGTGTATTCCTACACGGGGGCACCGGAGTGCCAATGTTACCTCACCCACAGGAAGCGGGTGCATATATCTCAAAGTGTGTCGGGTTTCTTCATGCAGGTCTATGGAACTTGGAGCTGTGGAAGCTGCAGGTGAGTCGTCGTTGAGAGTTCCGGTGGATCCAAGGGTGGATCTGAAGATGTGAAGACCTGAAAGCAGAGGGGACAGTGTTCAAAGTCACTAGCCAGTGACCGGCGTGGAACCAGGAAGGAACCAGGCGATGTCGGGTGCCAACAGGTGAAGAAATGAAGCTTGTCTCCGCAGCCACGTGGACACGAATAGGTCGAGGATGTCCAGGAGTCGATCACGAGCTGTCCCACGATGGCTCTCGCTGATGGCGGTGTCGGCGACTTGATTGAAGCAAACAGGCCTTGGCAAAAGCAAATCACGCAGGAGTTCAAGAAAGCTTGTTACTCTGACCAGCAAGGTCAGAGGGGCTGCTCCTTTTCAGGGAAGCAGGAGCCAGTCTGGAGCAACCAGACCAGCGGTGTTGTTTGTAGATTTCATCGCCAAGATGGCCACTAGCCAACGGGCTAGAAACTGGGATGACGCGTTGAGTGGCAAAATGCAAAAGGGCCCCCACGCAGATCGTGGAGATGCTGGGGGGCTCACCTTCGGTGCAGATGCCACTCGGGGCAGGGTGGGACCAGGAAGGGGAGTGGCTACACCCCCTTTCCTTTGTCCAGTTTCGCGCCAGGACTGGGGCAGGGATGCCCCAGCTCCGGTTTGAACTGGCATATGCACAGGGACACCTTGTGTGCCCCAGACATGTCTCAATCTATTCAGCCCTCCCATCCCACTACACAAAATCCTGTCTGGGGTGGTGCAAGCATCTACCCTGACAGGAAACCCTTTGTCCAAGCCTCCCAAGCTGGAAGGACTCCCAGCAGCAGGAGGTCAGACTCGTGTCTGTGGTGCCAGCATCCATTTTGTGATGCTGAGGCTCTGTTTAACTTTAACCGGGGTTCAGGTTAGGTACATGTTGTTTCCCTCTAGAAGGGTGGAATGCTACCCCCGTCGCCAGAACTGGCGAGGGGGTAGTATTCCAAAGCGTATGACACCTTACTCGACATGTTTTGATAAAGCCAAACCAAAGATAGCATTTAACCGCGAGGTTCATAATGCACTTAAGAGTATATGGTATGGCAATATCTGGAAACAGCTAAAGGACATGGTTCCGAAAGCTCACATATTTCCAAGCACTCTGCCTCCAGGATTGATGAGGCCTACCATAGGAGTGACTTATAGGAATATATGTGTCCATTTAAGTTAGATATAGAGATACTATACCTAAGTAAGAGGTGATTACACCAACTTATCCCAGCTGAGTGATCAGCCAGTTGTGTCAAATCTGGAGGCCAGGCCAGGGGTGGCATAATACATGCTGCAGCCCCTGGTAGGCCTTGGAACCACCTATGCCCTGGCTACCTAGGGTACACTATTACAGGGACCTATAAGGTGAACCACGTCCAATTGGTAATGCACCTAGAGTGCATTGGTATTAATTTAGAGAGAGAACAGCAGGCTGTGGGTCCGATTAGCAGGCCCACAGCCACGATAAGTCATAAACCAGTGAAGCAAAAAGCATAAATTTGGGGTGACCATAGGATAGCAGACCCTACCCTCCTACACGTACCTCCAAGGGGACCAGAAAGGCTCTAATGAACACTCTGGTACGACATATCCTGTCCAAAGGGTCTCCAGTGGAGGTGACAATTGCTACTACTGGGAGTGGAGAGATGGAATTAACACTGGGAGATGTCATGGTGGCTGTCGTTGGCTTTCACTCCTTCTTGAGCCGGAGACTGCTAGCTCTCGATTATAAATTGGAGGCTGTTGTTCCTGGGATGGGGCTAAAGAGTGCGGACCCCGTTGTATCGGACGGAAATGTGACAGTCCTAGAACCCAACTGTGCTCAGTCACTAGATGACGGGAATTCCTTGGAGCAAACAGTGCGGGAGCATGTGGACAGCGAGTTATCTGGCCTGAGGTGCACTGATGTGGCTTTTTCTTTTCTCCCAGACTTTTTGCTATCCATCAGAAAGCAACGCCAGGAATTCTTGTCGGTGGTATGGGACAACGGGAAAAGCGGGGCCGAAAATGTGCTGCTGCTTTCAACTCACATCCGGGCGGAACTTAAAGAACAAGTTTGGTTATTTAGCTCTCCTGAAAGTGTAGCAGATGGACTGGGGATCTTCATGCTCCTGATCGAACGGGCCAAGGTTGAGCAATATCGGACTATCGTATGACAGTAGTGGACTCGGTGACGGTGCTGGACTCGATTTTATATTGTTATTTTGCGGGAGGCGGGATAGGCGAATAATAATTACCCCCTTATTTGAAGATTTTACACTAACCTTATTAGATCCGACAGCATAGGGGAAGCAAAACCGTGGGGGGAGGGGAGGGGGCGGAGGTCTCCCCGAAGGTCCTCCTCCACTTCTACTTTTAGTTGTAGTTTAGATTTGGGGCGACAGGCACACTGCTAGTTGGGGACGAGCGAAAGCTACATGCAGGGGTGCAGGGAGGGGGGATGGGTGTTTGCGCGCTTGCGTTGTTTTCTTTTTTGTTTATTGTATGCACAACTATCCTTCATTTATCCTGACTATGCTTAGATATCCATAATTTATCCTGGTCATTTCTTAGTATCTGGGTGCAATACAAGCTTTACTATCCTGATTTATCGATGGGCGAGGTCTGAGGGCTGTTGCGCTTAGGGTGTATCTAAATTGAAACTGACGCATATTGTACTGGTCATTAGCGCTGGGGTCTCGGTAATCCTTCTTGTTGTTTCGCATGTCTATTCTGATTGGACCTGAATATCTGGGGGCTGTACATGCTTAATTGCCTGATTTTTGGAGTGGGCGGTCCTGAGGGCTGTAGCGCTTGGATTGGGTCGAACTCTGCATTGAGTGGTATATTTTCGAATGATGGCTAGCGTCGGTGTCCTTCTCCATGTATCCTGCTACTTGACGTTGCCCATCTTATTATTATGACCAAATGTATTGTACCTGATATGTCTTTATTTTATTGTTTATATCAATAAAAAGAAATATAAAAAAAAAAATATATATTTAAGTGAGGAGACAATGAAATGCACTTAACTGATAAACAGAGATGATGGACTAAATTATATAGAGTGTTTAATGATTGGTTACAATGTTTTCTCATTCCCTAATGGTTTTCTAAGGTAGGTAGTTGTTTGTTAAAAGCTGCTGTATGAATTAAAGTGGAGAAAGATGAACAGAATCCTCGTCTCTGTTTCTGACATTGAATTTTTAGCATTCTAAAAGGAAAGATATCTCTGCAGTCATCCCGATGACAGAAAAGATGAAACACAAATGAATGAATGAAATGCTTTACGAGGCTGAGCACTCTTAAGTTAAGGAATCAAAGAAAGGTAAGAAGAAAGGAATAGAGAGAAACAGAAAAAGCAATAAGAAAAGAGCAAAGAGTAAAATAAAGATAACTAAATAAGAGAAATAGATAGACGAATGATAGTAAAATGGCTGCAGTATATTATATTCAATGGCACTTGTAATACGACGGCCAGGATAACCGTCACGTTTGTGACGAAGTAACCCAACCACCGAACTCTAAATCTGGCTCTTAATACTTTGCAATGTTTCTGCTGTTAACTATGCAACATTACTCAGAAGTCATGACAAAGAGACATCTGGTTGTGCATAACACACTTTTTATAATTACTAGGGCCTGATCACACTGAATGAACAAGTGTAGATTAAAACGCAGAGTTTAAATACACCTACACAAACACCCAGAGACTAAACCTGTACTCCACACACAAGCCTCAGTAAAAAGAAGATCATACAAAGAATGATGGACAAAATGAAGCAAACCTACAGATACATGCATAACACAGAAAAGATAGGTCTTGATTTAGAGTTTGGTGAACTGGGTACTCCTTCACAAGCGTGGTGAAGTACCCTGTCCAACAAACTGATGTTCTGCCTGACCTAATGCAAGTCAGCTGGATTGTTTTGCGTCCAGCCTAACTTGGGTGCCATCAGTGTAAATATGTCATGTTCCGCGATGTTCACGGATCCCGGGCTGTCGCAGGGAGCAAGGAAACTACAGTTCCCGGCATGCCGCGCGTAGGTCACGTATGACGTCGAGTGCGCACGCATGCCAGGAAACAAAGGAGCGGAACCAACGGCTGTGAAACGCCGATAATTCCGTTGTTACAGGGAAGTGTGTTTGGAGCTCCGGACCTTTTGGTAGTATCCGACTTGTTTTCCCAAGTCCTTCTGAACCGTGAGTAAAAGGCTTTCTGGTGGCGGTGTGAGGCGTTGGTTCTATCGATCCCAACAGCACACCGGCCGGCTGACTCAGAAATAGGGAAGGTTCACTCGGCTGAGTGTATTTCTGGTTCCCATTATTCTTCATTGGTTCAGACCCGTGTTTGGCATTTCAAGGGCAGGTGGAGCCACAAAGACCTTGCGCAGCTTCATTGCCAAACTCAAAGTGTATATATATGTTTGTATATATTTTTTCGTGCAAAAGAAAAGCGAAGGGACTCACTTGCTCATAAACACTGAGCCTCGCTATTCATGTGCCCGGAAGGAGTAAAACATTGTCTCCTTTATTGAAGTAAGGCACATCAACTAATTCTGCACAGCAGTGTGAAGTCAACACTGCAGTCCGTTCAAACGGAGCCTTTTCTCTTGGTGATTTCCGGGGAGGTTCCGCATGAAGCAGTATTTATTGTTCTCTTGTTTTCGTTTCTGCAGGAGACAGGAGGGGTCTTGAGAGAAGGGCTTGTGTTATACCCATACAAGTAGATATGAAGCAATATTCAGGGTATGTGTAGGGTATTAGTTGTTATACACCTGTCATTCAAGTTTCCCTACACCCGTATAAGTTATACAGTGTATGTTTTGTCTTGCAGCTGGGTACAAGTCCTCTTACCTCCTCCACACCAGTGTCTCCGCTAGGATTAAAGCCTTGTGTATTTTTCTTTACAGGTATTACTCTCACATAGTGGTAGGTTATTTGGTTAGTGAAGACCACTGTAGAATACCAGTTATAGAGTGAGGGAGATAGGGTGTTCTAATCTTTTGTTCTTTGTCATTTCAGATCTCCCTCCCCGCTGTTCCCTTCCTTTCCCGCGCCCTGTTGAATTATCTCGATTGTTCATGTCAATGCATATCGAACATTGAGGTGGTTTGGTAGGGCCAGGTATTGGACTCTCAACTCAGCCCCGAAGAAGCCTAAAGCCGAACCTTGACAGAATTATCGGCCCAAGGATTTTACCTCTTCTTGGCTGTGTTGAGAGTCGCCATGACTACCTTAGAGGATGTCATGGCTGCTTTGGCCTTAGTGCAGGTAGAGCTGGCCGCGTCCAATAGAGAGGTAGCCGCCTCAAGGGCAGAGAACGCTCAATTGCGGGCCAGGGTGGATAGAATGCCACTAGCCTCCACAACCACGGGAGCTACCAGTGGCTCTTCCCCTACCACTTCTGTGGTGGTAGAAATGCCAGCCCAAATACCCCTAGCTCCACCAGAACGATACCATGGGGACATTAAAAAGGTGCAGGTGTTTATGACGCAGGTCCAAATGCACTTTATGTGCAAACCAAAAATGTTTTCCACACATCAGGCGAGGGTGGCTTTCCTTATATCATATTTGGGAGGGGAAGCTGCTCAGTGGGCTGTTCCGATAGTCAGAAGGGATGACCCCCTCCTATATAACTGGGACGATTTTAGGGAGGAATTCGAAAAGACGTTCGATAGGAGGGCTGAAACCTTCACGGCGGACAGAGAACTGTTAAAGCTGAAACAGGGGGATGCCAATCTTGTCACTTATCTCAACAACTTCAGACGACTCGTGGCCGAAACGGATTGGCCGGAAGCCAAGAGAACCGCTTTGTTCTATCAAGGCCTTAGCGAGGAAATGAAGGACGTGTTGGCTCAGATTGATCCGCAACCCCGTACCTGCACTGCGTTGATAGAGCTCGCCTTACGCTTGGACCATCGTATGAAAGAAAGAAAAGGAGAACATAAGAAAAAGGACAAAACAGTGATGCCCTATGAACAAGCCGGTAGCGGAGAAAAACCGGCTACTCATTCCGAAGCAATGGATGTAGGGGCCGTGCGAGCCTCATTAACCACCAGCGAGAGAGACCATAGGCGCAAACAAGGGTTATGTCTCTATTGTGGAAAGAAAGGGCATTTCCTGCGTGAATGCCCTGTGAAACCAAAAGGCAACAGATACAAGGGAGGACAAAGCCTCGCCGGAGTGGCAGAAAAAGATTCGGGAAACTACACGGCTTGATGGCGGATGAAGGGAAGCCCTCAAGCACACATATCATCCCTTCGCTTTCCCCACGAATAGAAGCTGAGAAGAATCATCTGTTTCTGCATATGTCCATGATGATAGACGGCGTACAACAGGACGTACATGTGATGGTCGACTCCGGTGCTACGGGTTGTTTTATGGATTACAATGAAGCAAGGAGACTAGGAGTAACACTAGTACCCAAAAACACACCAGAAACGGTCTACGCCGTAGACGGGAATGAATTACAAGCAGGACCCATACGTTACCACACGATGGAATATGAACTGGTTTATGATAATTATCATCAGGAAACGCTGGTTTACAACATCATAGAAGCCCCACAGTATGGAATCATACTAGGTCTCCCATGGTTACAGAAACATGACCCTGATATACGTTGGACCACTAAAACGATCCAGTTTCTTTCTCCATACTGCAGTGAACACTGTATAATGAAACCTAGGAACCCTGCTTCCACCTTAGCGTCAATGCAGACGATAGCCACGGCAGCAGAAAAAGACGTGACCCTGCCTCCTTGTTATGCAGAGTTTGGGGCGGTCTTTAGTGATAAAGAGGCAGAAGAGCTCCCTCCTCACAGAACCTATGATTGTCGCATCGACCTCCTCCCAGGCTCTGAAATCCCCTACGGGAGAATCTACGCTCTGACGTTGCCCGAAACCGAAACCCTGAGAGACTATCTTGATAAATATTTGGCTCTAGGATTTATTAGACCTTCCAGATCCCCTGGAGCGTCTCCCTTATTCTTCATACCCAAAGCAAACGGTGAAAAAAGGTGCTGCATTGACTACCGCGCATTAAACGCCATCACAGTAAAAAATCAATACCCCTTGCCCTTGATCCCAGTACTCCTGGAACAAGTCAGTGCAGCGCGTATCTACACGAAGTTGGATCTGCGTGGGGCATATCACCTTGTACGCATTAGGAAGGGCGATGAGTGGAAGACGGCCTTTAAGACGCGGTATGGACTCTACGAGTATTTGGTGATGCCCTTTGGGCTTTGCAATGCCCCGGCCGCTTTTCAATTCTTCCTCAACGAAGTACTTCGCAAATTTTTGGATCGTCACGTAGTCGTTTACATAGACGATATTCTGGTCTATTCGAATTCAACAGAGGAGCACATAACCCATGTCAAATCCGTGTTACAGGCGCTAAGGGAACACCATCTTTTCTGTAAAATCACCAAATGCGAATTCCACGTCACTACAGTGGAGTTTCTGGGTGTGATGCTGACGCCATCGGGACAAGTGATGGCAGAAAGAAAAGTGCAAGCCATAGTGGAATGGCCGGTTCCCAAGAACGTCAAGGACATACAGAGCCTGTTGGGATTTGCCAACTTTTACAGGAGATTCATAGCAGGATTCTCAGGAATGGTGGCACCCCTCACGAAACTTACGAAAAAGAACACACAGTTCGTGTGGGATCAGGAAGCACAGCGTGCGTTAAATGCATTAAAAACTGCCTTCTCCTCAGCCCCGGTGTTAACACATGCCAATCCTGATATCCCGTTCATCGTCGAGGCAGATGCCTCTGAGATTGCTCTGGGGGCAGTATTGTCCCAAAAAGAGGGCTCCACAGGTGTTCTACATCCAATCGCCTACATGTTGCGGAAACTCAGTCCTGCGGAACTTAATTATACTATCGCGGAAAAGGAACTGCTCGCCATAAGAGACGCTTTCCTGACCTGGCGACACTGGCTGATGGGAGCCAAACACTTGATCACGGTGTATACCGACCATCGCAATCTGCAATTTTTAAGAGCAGCAAGACATCTATCCCCCAGGCAGCTTCGGTGGATGTTGTTCTTTGAGGAATTCCGCTTCATGGTTACGTTCAGGCCCGGTACCGATAACAGAAAAGCTGATGCACTGACAAGAAGAGAAAATCACCTTCTCCCTTTGGAGAAACCCATTCGATCGATTGTCGGACCGGAACAGGTGATAGGAGTAACACACACCAACGATTTCCTATCGGGAGTACGGAGAGGAGCCCAAACCTGTGTGTGGCGCACCTGGCTCCGTCATCACCCTGAGTGGAAGATGAAACAAGGCATCCCAATGAGAGGAACACAAGTCCTAGTACCCACGACTGCGTTGCGGAAGACCGTATTCTCCTGGTGCCACAAAGTCCCGTGTGCGGGACATATGGGATTCATCAAAACGTTGGAGAAAACCCAAAGACAATTCTGGTGGCCTTCCATCAGACCAGATTTGAGCCAATGGGTGGCGGAGTGTGTCACCTGTAACCAAATGAAATCGAACCGACAACAACCACAGGGGTTGTTACAACCGCTACACACTCCTACCCTTCCGTGGGAAAGATTCTCAGTGGACTTCATAGTAGGACTTCCGAAAGACCAAGGCAAGACGGCTATTGTGGTTGTGGTGGACTACCTAACAAAGATGGGCCACTTCATCGCCTGTGCTCAGGTGCCCACTGCGGGCCAATTAGCTCACCTTCTACTGGTGAACGTAGTCAGGCTACATGGCCTGCCCCGTGATATAGTATCTGATCGCGGGGCACAGTTTACAGCCCGATTCTGGAAAACATGGTGCGCTGCCTTACGCATCACCTCGTCCGTGTCCACTAGCTTCCATCCGCAAACGGACGGGCAGACGGAGAGGGTAAATCAAACCTTGAAACAGTATCTCCGTTGTTATGTGCAAGAAAGCAGCGATTCTTGGGTTACTTGGTTGTGGGTGGCAGAGGTGGCCTACAATAGCACCCAACACGCATCCACACTCCACTCTCCTTTCTATTGTTCCTATGGGCATCACCCCCGGTTCAACCCCATGCTGTTACCTTCCGATAATGTGAAAATACCTGAGGTGAAAGAAAGATTGCTGCGTGTGCGCCAAGTTCTTTTGGACACACGCAGGAATCTTACAAAGGCCAAAGCTAAGTACAAACACCAGGCCGACAAGCACAGGAGACCCAATCCGGTCTATCGGAAGGGGGATCTGGTGTGGTTGTCCACAAGAAACATCAAGTTTAAACGACCCAGTGTGTTTCACCCCCGGTTCATCGGTCCTTACCGAGTGGTGGAGCATGTAAACCCTGTGGCGGTGCGTCTGCGTCTGCCGGCGCAGATGCATATCCATCCTGTTTTTCATGTGTCGCTCTTGAAACCCTCAAGGTGTCCTGTGCGTAGATCCCCTATGCCTATCTGGGTGCAGCAGGATAAGGAATATGAGGTACGGAAGGTGTTGGACTCTAGATGGGTGAGGGGTCATTTGCAATACTTGCTGTCCTGGAAGGGGTTTGTGCCTGAGGAGGATTCCTGGGAACCGGCCAGGGCCGTTCGGGCTCCCCGGTTGGTGGCTCGTTTCCATCGTTTGTTTCCTGCGAAACCGCAGGTGGGTCAGCCCCCTTTGTGAAGGGGGATGTACTGTCATGTTCCGCGATGTTCACGGATCCCGGGCTGTCGCAGGGAGCAAGGAAACTACAGTTCCCGGCATGCCGCGCGTAGGTCACGTATGACGTCGAGTGCGCACGCATGCCAGGAAACAAAGGAGCGGAACCAACGGCTGTGAAACGCCGATAATTCCGTTGTTACAGGGAAGTGTGTTTGGAGCTCCGGACCTTTTGGTAGTATCCGACTTGTTTTCCCAAGTCCTTCTGAACCGTGAGTAAAAGGCTTTCTGGTGGCGGTGTGAGGCGTTGGTTCTATCGATCCCAACAGCACACCGGCCGGCTGACTCAGAAATAGGGAAGGTTCACTCGGCTGAGTGTATTTCTGGTTCCCATTATTCTTCATTGGTTCAGACCCGTGTTTGGCATTTCAAGGGCAGGTGGAGCCACAAAGACCTTGCGCAGCTTCATTGCCAAACTCAAAGTGTATATATATGTTTGTATATATTTTTTCGTGCAAAAGAAAAGCGAAGGGACTCACTTGCTCATAAACACTGAGCCTCGCTATTCATGTGCCCGGAAGGAGTAAAACATTGTCTCCTTTATTGAAGTAAGGCACATCAACTAATTCTGCACAGCAGTGTGAAGTCAACACTGCAGTCCGTTCAAACGGAGCCTTTTCTCTTGGTGATTTCCGGGGAGGTTCCGCATGAAGCAGTATTTATTGTTCTCTTGTTTTCGTTTCTGCAGGAGACAGGAGGGGTCTTGAGAGAAGGGCTTGTGTTATACCCATACAAGTAGATATGAAGCAATATTCAGGGTATGTGTAGGGTATTAGTTGTTATACACCTGTCATTCAAGTTTCCCTACACCCGTATAAGTTATACAGTGTATGTTTTGTCTTGCAGCTGGGTACAAGTCCTCTTACCTCCTCCACACCAGTGTCTCCGCTAGGATTAAAGCCTTGTGTATTTTTCTTTACAGGTATTACTCTCACATAGTGGTAGGTTATTTGGTTAGTGAAGACCACTGTAGCATACCAGTTAAAGAGTGAGGGAGATAGGGTGTTCTAATCTTTTGTTCTTTGTCATTCCAGATCTCCCTCCCCGCTGTCCCCTTCCTTTCCCGCGCCCTGTTGAATTATCTCGATTGTTCATGTCAATGCATATCGAACATTGAGGTGGTTTGGTAGGGCCAGGTATTGGACTCTCAACTCAGCCCCGAAGAAGCCTAAAGCCGAACCTTGACAAAATACATCGGACTGCTGAGCCTCTTTAGATTAGGCAATCTGATGTATTTTTCTCTCATTTGGGACCACCAGGGACACCCTGTTAGTACTGAACAGATAAAATTAACCCCACACTCTGGAAGAAAATTAATCCAGGAGAAAACTCCCAGGGTGTGAGGGTGATTAGTTATTTGTTTATTAAAACAATCTCCTGCTTTGGGAGCTTGTTTTTGAAAAACACAAAAGTTGGTTAATTGCCGCCTTAAACATGGCAGCCACTAACCAATCTTCTCGTGCCTTCAAAGGAGGCACAAGGGCTGTGGCTCCGCTCAAGATACAGAGTGCCGCAGAGCCAGCAGAAAACAAGGCTGGCAGCCCTTTGGACTTAAGATCAGACCCAGAGTCTTGATAATTGATAAGTAGAGGTGTGGAGAAAAGAGAAAAAGGTCATTAGAATGCTGCCTGTATGTGATTTATTGGATATGACAAGAAGCTGATGTGCCCCTTACCTTAACACGGACTATTTATAAGAAAATTGCTATGTATGCTGCATTTGTTTGTTTCTCCAAATTCAGCCAAACAAGTTACTCGTTATGTTAAATCATGTCATACAGGACACAAAATTGAGGTTAAAACAAACACCCTGTTGTCTAGAAACATACAAGGACCAAACGCCTTAGCCTGACAGACTGTAATAAAAATACCTTGCTAGGGTTTGTGTTCAATCCAGTTCAATCCAGTTCAGGGACCACGGTGTAGGCAGGAGCTACTGGGTTGAGATAATTTTCCTTTGATGTCCCGAGACCTCTCCTAGAGTGGCTGTGCAAACCCTTTTTGCACTTGACTCAAGTTAGTGAGGGCGAGCAGTCTCAGAATTCTCAGCTTGGTAATAATCAGGTGGAATGAAATGAACACATGAAAGTACGCCTTAATTTCATTGCACTTGATTCGTAATCAGGACCATAGTTGAGGGATAGGTCTAGGCATAGGCCTCGGAACACACAATAGATCAGCGTGAAGCTGGGGCCATAAATCAAAATCCCGGATACCAGATAGAAGTAGTGGGTAACTCAGGGCAGGGGAAAACGCCTGTTGTTCATGGAGGGGATATTCCCGTCCCAGAAATCTACATTACAAATGAATTCATAGTATTTCTATATATCTGTTTTGTGCCAGCCCATATGACTTTAAAACTTCACAGGGTACATGTAACCTTTGTGAACTTACTAAAATTGTGAACATTTTAAAAATCCTCTCGGTTAACATTCTACTCTTTGCTGTGTTGGAAAACTAGCTCAAATTGTTCAAAATTCTACATTGATTTGGCTTGTGAATTATATTTTTGCAAATCTACACGTATTAACTATGTTATTTTAATACTACAGGTGATGGAAATTATGAACGAAGAAAGCAAGATTTAGCACCAGGCAACTGAATTTCAATGCCATAAGAAGGATTGTTTTGAAAAAATTAAGGACATCCAGCGTTCTGAGTTTGAAACAGTTTCCAAAATCTAGGTGTGGTAAGTAACTTTTAGCTGATAAAAGTACTGTTCCTGTAAGTGAGTTGTCCAACTTTGCGTTTCATTAACCCAGAGCAGAACCATATCAGAGCACACAGCATCGGAAATAATGTAGAAAGACCAGTCTCTTCAGCATCCTCCTCTGAAATATTACCAGAAAGACAAATTGCCTCAGCATGACAGAATAACGTTCATCTAAAGACTCATCCAATTTGTGAGAGGAAGCACACGCTGGATAAAAGAAAGTTATAACAAAAGGTTTCTTCTGCAGACCATTTAAGAAAAGACACTGAAAGAAGACTCTGAAGCTGAAATCACAGAGATTCAAAATCACCCTTGCTCAAAAAACAGTTTTAACTAGTGACGCAACTTTGAGACTTTCTGCCTCTGGATATAACACCTGGACAAAAACTCCTCACTTTAACGAAACCCTTTAAAATTCACCACTTTTTCTTCTTGACCATCTCAAATATATATTTCCTTTTTAATGTGTACTGTTCTGTAATTCTATGTAAATTGCCACAACATTATCTGTTGTGCAGGAGTGATGTGTAAAACTGTTAAATATAAAAACAAATTAAGTGAAAACTGTGGTGTCATATCTAATGTAAATAGATCACCATCATCTAAACTAGAAACTTTGCTCAATGTATAGGAAGGTTAAGAGGAACTGATGATCCACAATACTACTGTGCATGTTCTAACGTCCTTAGTTACCACCATTATGTCAGTGCAAAAAGGTACTTAACATGTAATCAGTAAATATCTGACTAAACCTTATCACTGCTTTGCTAAGAACCTAACAAATGAATGTGAGAAAAACTTCAGATACAAAATAATTTGCTGCCGGACAGGCCATAACCTAAAGCCCAATATCCGCAAAAAACATTTTGGCCGGTGTTATAGGTCTGCTTCCAGATATATTTTGCTCAATTCAAGTGTTACGAAGATTACATACAATTTCTTTTAGAGATTAATGCTGAACATTATTTAAACAAGCCCTGGCTCTAGAATCTGGTTCACTCTTACCATGGCATATAAGCAAGAGAAAACCAAACTTGGAGTATTAACTCTAGAAATGAATATTATAAAAACATGGACTGCAAGAACTAAATCAGTGTTTACACCAGTTTCGCTGATCGCACAGTAACCCAAACTAGGGAAAAAGATATAAGTGCCAAAAAATATTTAGATGAAAATCTCACCTTACTGATTATGTGAGAATGCACACTAGGGAAAAATGATCTCAGTGCTCTGAATGCCCAAAAAGTTTCAGCCGTAAATCTTATCTCACTGAGCATTTGAGAAGCCACACTGGGGAAAAACCTTATCAGTGCTCTGAATGCCAGCAAAGGTTTTATATCAAACAGAGTCTTTTCCGACATGCAATAATCCACTCTAGGGAAAAACCTTATCAGTGCTCTGAATGCCAGAAGAATTTCAAACGTAATTTTCTTCTAACTGCACATCTGAGAATCCATACTGGGGAAAAACCTTGTCAGTGCTCTGAATGCCAGCAAAGGTTTCGCACTAAACAGAGTCTTTCTTGACATGCAGTATCCCACACTGGGGAAAAACCTTATCAGTGCTCTGAATGCCAGAAATGTTTTAGTGAAAAAAGAAGTCTCACCTTGCATACACGAACCCACACTGGGGAAAAACCTTAACAGTGGTCTGAATGCCAGAAATATTTCCTTGACCAAAGTGGTCTCACTCAGCATACAAGGACCCACACTGGGGAAAAACCTTTTCAGTGCTCTGAATGCCAGAAATGTTTCAGCGGCAAAAGCAGACTCACTAAACATACAAGAATCCACACCGGGGAAAAACCTTACCAGTGCTCTGAATGCCAGAAATGTTTCAGTGAAAAAGGCACTCTTATTCAGCATACAAGAACCCACACTGGGGAAAAACCTTATCAGTGCTCTGAATGCCAAAAATATTTCAGTACCCAAAGCAGTCTCGGTCAGCACACAAGAAACCACGCTCGGAAAAAACCTTATCAATGCTCTGAATGCCAGAAATGCTTCAGTGGGAAAAAAAGTTTCACTCAACATACAAAAACCCACAGTAGCTAAAAAGCCATAAGTGCTCTGAATGCCAGGAATGTTTCTGTGTCCAAAGAAGTCTCACTCAGCCTACAGGACCCCACACTGGGGAAGAAACCTTATCAGTGCTCTGACTGCTATAAATGTTTCAGTGACAAAAGCAGTCTCACTCAGCATACAAGATCTGACCCTGAGGAAAAACCATATGAGTGGTCTGAATGCCAGAAATATTTCAATGACCAAAGCGGTCTCACTAAACATACAAGAACCCACACTGGTGAGAATCCTTATCAGTGCTTTTAATGCCAAAAACCTTTTAGCCATAAATCTCTTACTGAACATGTGAGAATCCACACTGGGGAAAAACCTTATCACTGCTCTGAAAGACAGACAAGATTGAGAGTTGTTTGCTCCTGTGCCTACTGGACCCTCGTGGGACTTGGACCCCTCTCTGTGCTGCTGTTGGGGCTGTGTGGGCACCGCGGGCGGCGTGCTGGAATTGCCGGTGTGCCGCTGACCGCCTCCTTACCGCTGCGGGACTGCGAGGCAATTGTAGCAGCTGTAGCCTCTTCCCGCAGCGGCCACGCCCCCTGAATACCGAGCACAATAACTTTTCGCAGCACCCGCTGCGCGGGTGCCACTCACTCGTCCTGTGCCTACTGGACCCTCGTGGGACTTGGACCCCTGTCTGTGCTGCTGTTGGGGCTGTGTGGGCGCCGCGGGCGGCGTGCTGAAATTGCCGGTGTGCCGCTGACCACCTCCTTACCGCTGCGGGACTGCGAGGCGATTGTAGCAGCTGTAGCCTCTTCCCGCAGCGGCCACGCCCCCTGAATACCGAGCACAATAACTTTTTGCAGCACCCGCTGTGCGGGTGCCACTCACCCGTTTGCTCCTGTGCCTACTGGACCCTCGTGGGACTTGGACCCCTGTCTGTGCTGCTGTTGGGGCTGTGTGGGCGCCGCGGGCGGCGTGCTGGAATTGCCGGTGTGCCGCTGACCGCCTCCTTACCGATGCGGGACTGCGAGGCGATTGTAGCAGCTGTAGCCTCTTCCCGCAGCGGCCACGCCCCCTGAATACCGAGCACAATAACTTTTCGCAGCACCCGCTGCGCGGGTGCCACTCACTCGTTTGCTCCTGTGCCTACTGGACCCTCGTGGGACTTGGACCCCTGTCTGTGCTGCTGTTGGGGCTGTGTGGGCGCCGCGGGCGGCGTGCTGGAATTGCCGGTGTGCTGCTGACCGCCTCCTTACCGCCGCGGGACTGCGAGGCGATTGTAGCAGCTGTAGCCTCTTCCCACAGCGGCCACGCCCCCTTGATTGCTGAGGGTTACAAGAGCAGTTCGAGCTTTCCACGAAGCGGGACGCGTGCGGGACAAAGCTCGGGGCTAAGCCCGGGCAAAGGGCGGGCCCTCTGTGGCCCTCAGAGGCCCGAGGAGACTGGACTGGGCATAACCCCCTGGCCAATTTTAATTCCTGGGCTCGTATTAAGAAAGACCACCCTGTTCTATTATCCTTAGCTGGTTGTTTCTTACAAATGTCATTGCTACCGCTAAGCACAGAACTAGTCATGTCGGACAAGTTAGGGGGTATGCTTAACGGAACTCTAGATAATTATTTTACAAAGACTGCTGCTGATGTCCCCAAGGAAATTGCTTTAGCAGAACGACGAGCGGAACGCCGCCGTTCTGTAGAAAGTATGAAGAATAGGCTAGTGATACAGTCACCCTTACCTGTTGCCTCCATTGACGAAGGGAGCCAGAATGGCAACGAAAGTGTACTTTTACTAGATAGCCTGCCCCTGGTATTTAGAGATTGTCCATCGACACCCAGTACTTGCCCTAAGACAACTATGAATGGTCTTTCGCCTATTAACCACACTAGTATTCCTATCATAACTGAGGCACTGATTACCCCCGCACCTATGCCATGCAAAACTACACGAAACAGGGCTAAAAAAATCATGCCGCTGCTTAAAACATATGGCCCACCCCCCAACAAAAAAAGGCAGAAAAGGGGGGAACTCCACCAACAAAAGTTGAGCCATTCTGACTTCGGCAAAAGGGCGAAGATTGTCACTGGGAGTGATAAGGCCCCAATAGCTGCACCTGAGGTAACAAATATAGCACCCCTACCTTCACCTACTATGCATACAGATAGGGAGGCTAGCATAGATATCCCCCCAGTTGATATTGTGCCTCAAGTAGCCCCAAACCTTGTTACATTGGATAGCATTGAAAGCTTAATTCGGAGCTATTACCTAGCAATAATAGAGAGACTGAACAAGGTGGAAGAAAGACTAGGGAAAATCGAGCAGGAACTGGGAAGAAAGGAAGCCTCTATTAAGACAGCTGCTAATAATGCTACACAAAGCACTACACTGTTTACTCAACCCACTACATCTGCCCCGATTCCTGTCTCGAACATGAACCCAACTACTTCGAAACCCCCCGACAATAAAAATAACAAACAACACAATCCACCTCCTAATTTACCAACAAGTAAACCCGACCAGGTCCCGGCTATTTTAGCCAGCAGACCAACTAAGGGCCTGGGTAAAACACCACCGGGGAGACCAACAAGGGAAGCGGAAAGTATTAGGCATACATGGGGGAGACCAAATCGGGCCCCACTTCCAGAACTTCCTCCGGAAGCAGTACCTTTTGTCGTAGTCCTTACAGGGGTGCCTGTGTTGGAAGAGAATAAGCGGGAGGGTTTTGCTCAACTGAAGAATAAGATCATGCATTGGCTGAGCTTATATAGGCCAATTGCAAGCAACATCAGCGGCGAAATTGTACACGTTCACCGCCTTCAGTGGTTTGGGGGCAGACCCAAGGATATCGAGGGTGTCGTGGTGGTAGTGAACTTTAGGGATCCAAATGCTGTTCATTTTATATTAAACTGGCCCATAGGTAATGCCAACAATTGCATTATTCCCCGACCACTGACGTATTTCTACCCAAGATCAGTGGTGTTTCCTTCCCAGCACCAACCCCCTCAACATATGCAAATTCAAGTTCACCCTAATACTTACCCTCCGATCATACAAAATGTCAGGAACCCTCAAATTGCGCCTTATTCCATGCTGGTCCCTGATCCCTATGGGTGAAACTTCGTACCAACTAGGTCCAATACTACCATTAACAGGAGAATGGACCACTTAAAACCATTTACCCCATTGGAGACCACAAATAGATTCGACATATTTAATGGCCTAGATGACTGTGATTGATGGTTTGTGAGTCCAGGGGTTGAGGGAAGTGGAATTCATACCCTCAGTATGGAAGGCATTGTCAATGGAGCTGAAGTGATGGGGACTTCTGGGGTCAACTTCTCAACTACTGCAACAAGCCTAAGTAGTCTGATTGGAAGCACAGAAGCGGTAGACCTGAGACCGATTGACAATATCCAGAGGCCCATGGGGTGCGATGAGCACTCAGGTCTCCTAACCTTCCGTGGGGAAGGCTGTTTACAATATAATTTGGCCCTAGTGATACCCCCGATAGAGCCTGGAGACCAAGGAACCTTGGGTCATTGTTATGATCAAGTCTCAGGATCTATCGTAGGGTGTCCATTTGCAGCTGATTCACCAATGGTCAACATGGCAGCGAGGGATGGAAGTGCTCAGGAGAAGAGCATGAAAGATCCTAATACACTAGGAGTAGCAGAAGAAATGTCGATAGGAATGTCAATAATTGAGGAAACATCATTGGTGGCCCAATCTGAGATCCTAGCCGAAATGATGGAACCATTAAAACTAGTCTCTTGGAATATAGCCGGAGTCTCAAAAAATTTAAGGGACCCCGAATGGGCAAGATTCATTGATACCAATGATTTTTGTCTGTTACAGGAAACCTGGGCGGTGGTAACACCACGTAGACTAGGGTTTAAGTCTTTTGGAATAGGCGCCATTCCATCTAAAAGCGGAAGGCCTTCGGGTGGTTTATTAATCTGGGTGAAAGTAAACTTGAGGATACAGATTGAGGTGGTAGACGTAAATTCTCCTGATATATTAGCGCTAAAAATTACCACATGTGAAGGGAAAAAATTCCTCTTAATAAATGTCTATAATAGACCAACATCCTTATCCAAAGAATCACCCACACTAGCCAAACTAGACCTTCTCTTAAGCAGACTAGATGGTAAAGAGGATTATGTTATTCTGGCTGGTGATCTAAATTGCAATTATGAACCAGTCCTGGGGCTTAGCGATATTTTCGAAGATGAGGACCAAGCTAACAATATCCCAGCATTGGAGAATGTCAAACCGGTTAAATGTTCGGTTTTGGCAGTCCAAATAACAAAATTATGTGCGGAGCACTGTCTCAGGGCCTGTAATGGACGGCTTCCGTCTGATAGTCTGAAAAGACCAACCTTTAGTAGAAATAACTACAAAAGCAATTTAGATTTTGTGATTGTTTCTATTCCTATTTGGTCGAGTATTCTAGACCTCGAGGTAAAGGACAGGCTAGAAAGTGACCACTTTCCTTTGAGCCTTTTAATAGAAGATTCTTTCTTTCAGGGAGTAATCCGTCCGATATCAGCAGTGGCAAACAATGGAGATAACGTTGAGTTACACATCAGCAATAATAGACGAGCACTCAAATGGTCACTTATACTGGACCATGGTGAGATTCTCGCTGACATATATACACTTTTTGCAGGGACCTTTGGTTCATACATAGGTTCCATGGTAGACGAGGAAAATCCTACTCATTTTATGTCACTCCACAAATTTTTTTTTAAAGATCTAAAGATGTTAGTTACTAAAATGCCCAAGAAAAACCAACAAAAGTTACAGAATCTGGCCCATAGTAAACCTTGGTATGATAGAATCTGTAGGGAATCTAAAAGGGCGCTTTTATCAGCCATCAAATCGAAGACACTATCTGATATAAAAATAGCAAGGAATAATTACAAGTTAGTTCAAAAGGCTTCAAAAAAAGCCTGGGAGGAAGAAAAATGGGCAGACATGCTGTTAGCTGTTAAAACAAATGACAGTGTAGGTTTCTGGAGGTTGGTAGCCAATGGGAACCATGTAGGGAGAGTGGTCAAGGACGTCTACTTTGACGAACTAACATGGGTTAACCAGTTTACTAACCTCTATAAAAAGTATGATGATGCCCAATTCGATGTGGATGTCCCATGCTTTGAACACCCCACTGATTGCCTGGACTTTACACTAGGCGAAACCGAGTTGGCAATTAACCTAGTAAAGTCTGGTAAAGCTCGAGGCTTAGATAAGATTCCTGGGGATTTATACAAACATGATTTAAAAGTATGGGCACCATATATAAACTACATGTGTAATAGGTTATCCCTTAGCTTAGATTTCCCCGAAAGTTGGAGGGGAGCTGAAATTGTTTTAATTTTTAAAAAAGGGGATCAGATGGACCCTTCTAATTACCGGCCAATCAGCCTGATGGACATTCTCCAGAAAATCTACTCACGACATATCTTAACTCGTGTCAGTGATTGGATGGAGGAGAACGCAATCTTAACCAAATTCCAGGCTGGTTTCCGATGTAAAGTAAGCACAATAGACCAGATATTCAGATTCTGTTGCCTTTATTGGAAATATGTACATATCAAAAAGGGACATTTATACGTTGCTTTCTTCGATTTGAGAGCAGCGTTTGATTTAGTGCCACGCAATCTTTTATGGAAAACATTGAGTGTAGTAGGGCTGCCAAATAGTCTATTGGTTCAGATAAAAGAGCTGCACGAAGGGAACTTTGCGAAAATCCGATGGGGCCCAAGTGGGGAACTGACCCAAAAAATTCCCATCGAGCGTGGTGTTCGCCAAGGCTGCGTATTGGCCCCTACACTTTTTTCCCTTTTCGTGAATGACATCCCTGCACATCTAGAGCGATGTACAAATGATTCACCAAAACTGAATGGAGAAAGGGTAACATCATTATTATTTGCAGATGACACTATTTTGATTTCACAAACCAAGAAAGGTCTCCAGGCAGTACTTAATTCTTTTAGTGAATACTGTAGTAAGAAAGGATGGAAATAAATGGGAAAAAGACCAAATGTATGGCCCTCAATCCACCAAAAACAAATAAAGGCTGTTTAACACTGAATGGTGTCAAACTAGAATCGGTCTCACATTTCTCATACTTAGGGGTTACTTTAGACTCCAACTTTTCCTGGAGAGCCCAAATGGAAAAAAGTAAGCTGGCATTCACTCAGAATGTAAAGCCAATTCTTAGGAAACAAAGTTTGAGTACTAGTAAAGCTGTGTCCCCGGTAGTTGAGCTCTTTAAATTCAAGGTTCAACCAGCAGCTTTATATGGTGCAGAAATTTGGGGACCAGGGTCAAAGGATACTTTTTGCGTTTTAGACAATAATTTTATGAGAAGTCTGGTAAGGGTCCCAAGAGGCACTCCTTTAGTGCCCCTTCAACTTGATTTAAATGTCAAAAGAACCGACCATTACACTACAATTCGTCCACTGATGTTATGGGTTAGACTGTGGCGGGTGCCTGAATTGTATGACTACAGAGATGGTCTAAAAGAAATCATGGGGTTGGATAATTCAAAAACCATCCCATGGCTAAAACATGTTAAAACTTGGCTTACCAAAATAGGTCTAAAACATTTTTGGGAGAACCCAGAACATCTACCGTCTAACCCAAAATTAATTCTAAAAAGGGCCTTTTGGAGTTTTATGGTTAATATGGCAACAAATGCTTCGGATGCTGGAACTTTAGTAACAAACTTTCTCAGCTTCAAGGATGAGCCACTATTTGAGACTTTTCTTGATGAGATAGAGCCCCCACTTGCCAAAACCCTATTTTTAAAATTAAGATATGGGAATCTTCTGATCAAAACAACTTTGGCACGTTGGTCAAGGAGGCCTAATGTTCCACCCTGAGTGGCAGATGAAATTTGCTCTATGTGTGATTGTAGCCAGATTGAAAATGAGTTTCACATCTTCTTTTTCTGCCCCGCCTATGCATTGGCCAGAAGAAGATGGATTAAACCATTATGCTTACTGTTAGGACTGAGATCATGCAATCAGGCCCTGAGAATACTTAAAACAAACACAACCCAATCAATAATATTTAGTGTTAGTCGATTCTTACACGAAATTTTTTTCCAAAGGAAAAAAAGGGGCAACAGTTATAAATGAAGTATATCCTTAAGAATAGAATCAGAATATGCCCTAGTAATTACAGGGGGATCTTTGGTACTTTACAAACGGTTGTGCTTTGATGTATTTGTATTAAGAAATGTATTTTTATCGATGTATTTAAATTTTCTAGACAATATGTTTATTTAAATGTAATGAATTGTGTTGTGACTCTTTTATGGCATTCATGCCGAAATAAAAAAATTTAAGAGAGTTGAGATTGTTACAAGCACCATAAGCAAACACACACCATCCGAAATAATCATCAGTGCTCTGAATTCCAGAAAAGCTTCAATTTTAAACACAATCTCACTCTACATGAGCAAACAGACACAGGGAAAAGTGAATGACAGAAAGTCCTCTCTAACCATGAGAGACTCCATTTTGGGGACTGCCAGAAAAGATTCATTCAGAAAAGGTATCTCATTCTTCATCAGAGACTCCACAGTGGGGGAAAACGTTTTCATTGCTCCAAATGCCAGAAAAGCTTCTATCTGAAAGCCATTCTTATGTAACATGGGAGAATCCACACTGGGGATAATCCTTATGAGTCCTCGAAATACAAGTAAACTTGTAGTTACAAATTACTTCTCACTTGTCATGAACAAACTCACACAGGGAAAAAGCCTGATGGATGTTCTGAATGTCAGATACGGTTTAGTTTTGAACACAGTCTCATTCCACGTGAGAGAATTTACTCTGGACTAAAGCCTTATTCATACTCTGAATGCCAGAAAAGTTTCAGTCAGAAAGTCAGTCTCACTAAAAATGCATCCACACCAGGTGAATAGGAACCCGGATCCTGAGTTGCAGAACAGCTTTTAACGCAACCTCACTTTACATAAAGAGCGAAAATTGTAATTGCAATAGGATTAATCCAAAAAATCTTGCAGGATAACTTAGGCTGTCTTCTAAACAGATGGAAGGTTCCCCTGGTTATAAACACAGGTAGGGGGGAGATACAGCGGAAAAAATGAAACCTGTGGTTTGTACTATGCTCAATGAAAACAGCAGTATTTACTAAGACCAGATAATGTAAAGAAAAACTAGTTTCTAAGCTAATCCTCAGGTATCACATCATAGTGTGATCAAACAATAATTGTACAACACTTTCCATCTTTGTATATCCACAAAATACTTAAAACTAACAGGTAAACAAAGCCACCAGAGATGTAAAAATTATAAACACAATTTATTAAGATACCTCCCTGTCAGGGTTACAATCTAGAAAATACAATTAAAAAATACATTTAAAAAATATTCACGTAGGTGAACCAATCTAAAAAAGTCAAAGGACAAAGGTCGACGCTGCGTTTCGGTGTTTGTTTGTAGTTTTTACACCTTCTTCAGGACACTTTGACAGTTCAAACATAGTCTAGAATTAAAACAACATTATTTTAGATACATATTAATTAAGTACATCATCTAAGGTTCATTTATAGTGTTTACTCAACATTCTGGTGTGTATTTTATTCTGTAGTTAATTCTACCTGTTGTTTTTACAAAACATTTTTTACTTTAAAATCTCCTATGGATCTCAACCTAAGATGTGTGGTTATAGGGTGACTATACCACCCTATTGTTTGAGCATTCAGTTGGTGAAGTAAACTCCTCACGTTTAGGCAGAGATTTAATTAAAAATTATTCATAATAATAAGAGTGGATACCTGATGTTACGAAGTTTCTCTGTTTATCAATTAGAGAACTTCTGAAGATAACCGGATGTCTGTATACCATCTATTTCTTCTATTTGTACCTCTATTGAGCAAGTTTAAGAAAAAAACATCTTGTAATGACGATCACTACACTCATCTTTTTTCTAATGTTGTGTCAATTCTAATCTTGAAAGGTTACCTGGTGTCAATTCACCGAGTTGGGTTAAAAAACACGGAGGAGCCACCGGACTTTTCTCTCGGCTCGAGTTTTTAGCGGGATAGCCTTAGGTCCTTTTCTGAATTTAGGATCCCTGTGAAGTAGGATACACTTGTGTAAATGGACTCTATGGTATACCTTACTTAGTTCTAATCAGAAAATGGATCCCACACTTACCACAGCTATATGTCCATTTTCATATCACTGTGTTGAGATTTGTTGATAGTGTTACATCACCTGTTTAGAATGGAGGGAACGTATTTTTACTGTCCCAGCTCTTAAGGTTTTAATTCCAAGCGCTTCTTGCGTTATTATCACCAAGCTTATTATTAGAAAATCGGACATTACTCTCAGCTTGATGAGACTCATATGGAAATCTCAAGATATGTCCAACAGTGTGTTGTTCTTCTGACCAAACATTTCAAATTATTAATCTACCCAGGACACAAGATTTTTAAAAAAAACCTGTTACTGTTTAGCTCACTCATATAAAGTAAGATTCCCTTATTTGACTTTACATTAACATAAATAAAAAGCGCCCTCCCAGTCAAGGGTCTTACCCCCTTGCAGATTATACCGCGTCTCGGTTTGCATACCTTTAAAATTGCGGTCGGCCTCCCTGCTCCTTCGTGTTCCGTGTCATCCGAGTAAGTAATTACCGGATTGCACGGTCTGCCTTTATGCCGCCTCTGACCTCTTTGCCCCGGAAGTAAAGAGTATTGGAAAAAGTTGCCGGTTTCAATTTATTTACATATTCATATTTTAGTTATTTCAACATATTTTTATAGTTGGCAATAAGGGAGTTTTAAAACGACACCTGACTACAAAGTAATATGCTGAAAAGCAGTCAAGTAGATCATTTATACGCAGGTCACCGAGCATGCGAACCGAAGGGCGTTACTAAAAGGCGAAACGTAATCTTAACGTCTGTTAATTATCTAGCGGCAGTCAGATTCAATGGTAATTTATTGTAACTCTACGTTCATCTGTGGTGCTCTATAGACGATTAGTATCACTGATGTTGAACCATACTTCATCACTCGAACATGACGGCCATTTTGGAATTGGGTAAATAGTACAACACTAAGCATTACATAAACTCTCCTTTGTGCTTATGTTGGTTTTCATCATAATAGACACAATCATTTCTAATATGTTAAGGAATGTTCTCCAATTATATCCAACGCTTTTTACCACATTGTAACATTCTCAATATATATCATATGTTGTGCCTCCTCTTCCGGGGGACACCCTGTAAAATATCATGAACTTGCAATAAAACATTGTATTTTTTCACTATTTAAAATCAAAACATATATCAACATTCCACATGTTCTCATATAATGTCCTCAGTCAAAGTTTTTACATTGTTGATATAGCTAGTAACATGGTATACAATCCAATACTGCATCTACTGCTATAGACATTAGTATTCGCACTGAACCTCTTTTATACCATTTATTCCACAGTTAGAATATTACCAAAATCGGCTTAATGATATACAATCCCATAACTGTGATAACAAACACATACTGAATCTATGTAAAATGAGGGGCTCACTTTTCCTTGATATTTGGGAAATATTTTTCAAATGTCTTTATATCATTCATTATTAAAAAAAAAAAAAATAATAATACATTTCTGTATAGGGCTTTATTATAAATACGCATTTATTCCATCTAGTTATGTTATATTTTTGCCAGTTGGTCAGCCAGATTCAGAAGGGGCAATAGGATATTCTATAAAATCAGTCTTTCCCATTCTTCTTTGTTATTCAGACCTGTCCTAAAGGTATTAAATAGGGACATGAAGAATTGTTCTCTTTTTTTCCTCTTGGTCTGTATATCACCCCCTCTGAGGGTTTGCTGTATTACTTCTATACCACACCATTGAAGATCTTCAATTTTGTGGTTGTTGGACAACCAATGTTCAACCAAGGGGGCTGTTTTCTTTCTTGTTCTAATGGCTTATTTATGCTCCGTGATCCTTGTTTTGACTTCTCCCGAAGTTTCGCCAATATAGGCCTTATTGCAGGGACAGATTATCAGGTAGACTAGATTTTTGGTTTTACAATTGATGAAATTTTTTATTCTATGCTTGATACCATTATGATCTATGGTATCAATTTTCATCAATGTTGCACAATTAGTACACATGTTGCAGCAGAAATTCCCTACTGGTAAAGGTTTTCTGTCAATGGTTTGTTGACTTTCGTTTCTTTCATCTTCCCTAAATGTATGGACTAAACAGTTCCTAACTGTCCTATTTCTCCGAAAACTAAACATTGGCTTTGGGAGTTTTACATTGTTGTTGTTATTAAGGAGTGACCAGTTCCTATTAATTATGTTCTTCACCTTATTGCTAGCTGTGCTGAAATTGGTAAAAAATATCAATCTATTCTCTGTGGTTTCAGTACCTTTTGGTGCTTTTGAGAAAAGAGACTCCCTGTCGTAATATTTTGCACGTTTGTAAGCTTTTCTAATTATATTTTTAGGGTACCCTCTCTCTTTTAGTTTCTGTGATAGAGCGTCAGCATGTCTATTAAAATCTCTGATATCTGTGCAGTTTCGTCTTATTCTTAGATATTGACCGAAGGGAATATTATCCTTTTGGCTACTAGGGTGGTTACTATTGTAGTGCAGAAGAGTATTTCGATCGGATGGTTTTGTATAAAGTTCCACTGCTAGAGTACCATTGTTTTCTTTAATTCTGATATCTAGAAATTCAATACTCTCTTTGTTGTATTTGGAGGTGAAATGTAGATTCACATCTCCAAGGTTCAACCAGCTAATGAAGTCAGTGAGGTCTTCAGCGGTTCCGGTCCAGATGAAAAAAATATCATCTATAAACCTCGACCAGCAAGTGATATTTTCAAAATACGGGGCAATATTGTTGAAAATGAGCTTCTTTTCAAATGCTGCTACATATAGACAGGCTAGGCTCGGAGCACAGGTGGCTCCCATGCTGGTGCCCTTAACCTGCCTATAGAAGTCGCTTCTGAACAAAAAGATGTTATTTTTGAGGATGATAGTCACACATTCAATTATAAATGTTGCATGGCTGCTTAGGTCCCCTGTATCTGTATTCAGAAGGCCCTCTAACATCTTGATGGTGTCATCCTGTGGGATGTTTGTATCACTTGCTGGTCGAGGTTTATAGATGATATTTTTTTCATCTGGACCGGAACCGCTGAAGACCTCACTGACTTCATTAGCTGGTTGAACCTTGGAGATGTGAATCTACATTTCACCTCCAAGTACAACAAAGAGAGTATTGAATTTCTAGATATCAGAATTAAAGAAAACAATGGTACTCTAGCAGTGGAACTTTATACAAAACAATCCGATCGAAATACTCTTCTGCACTACAATAGTAACCACCCTAGTAGCCAAAAGGATAATATTCCCTTCGGTCAATATCTAAGAATAAGACGAAACTGCACAGATATCAGAGATTTTAATAGACATGCTGATGCTCTATCACAGAAACTAAAAGAGAGAGGGTACCCTAAAAATATAATTAGAAAAGCTTACAAACGTGCAAAATATTACGACAGGGAGTCTCTTTTCTCAAAAGCACCAAAAGGTACTGAAACCACAGAGAATAGATTGATATTTGTTACCAATTTCAGCACAGCTAGCAATAAGGTGAAGAACATAATTAATAGGAACTGGTCACTCCTTAATAACAACAACAATGTAAAACTCCCAAAGCCAATGTTTAGTTTTCGGAGAAATAGGACAGTTAGGAACTGTTTAGTCCATACATTTAGGGAAGATGAAAGAAACGAAAGTCAACAAACCATTGACAGAAAACCTTTACCAGTAGGGAATTTCTGCTGCAACATGTGTACGAATTGTGCAACATTGATGAAAATTGATACCATAGATCATAATGGTATCAAGCATAGAATAAAAAATTTCATCAATTGTAAAACCAAAAATCTAGTCTACCTGATAATCTGTCCCTGCAATAAGGCCTATATTGGCGAAACTTCGAGAGAAGTCAAAACAAGGATCACGGAGCATAAATCAGCCATTAGAACAAGAAAGAAAACAGCCCCCTTGGTTGAACATTGGTTGTCCCACAACCACAAAATTGAAGATCTTCAATGGTGTGGTATAGAAGTAATACAGCAAACCCTCAGAGGGGGTGATATACAGACCAAGAGGAAAAAAAAAGAACAATTCTTCATGTCCCAATTTAATACCTTTAGGACAGGTCTGAATAACAAAGAAGAATGGGAAAGACTGATTTTATAGAATATCCTATTGCTCCTTCTGAATCTGGCTGACCAACTGGCAAAAATATAACATAACTAGATGGAATAAATGCGTATTTATAATAAAGCCCTATACAGATTTTTTTTTTTTTTTTTTTTTTAATAATGAATGATATAAAGACATTTGAAAAATATTTCCCAAATATCAAGGAAAAGTGAGCCCCTCATTTTACATAGATTCAGTATGTGTTTGTTATCACAGTTATGGGATTGTATATCATTAAGCCGATTTTGGTAATATTCTAACTGTGGAATAAATGGTATAAAAGAGGTTCAGTGCGAATACTAATGTCTATAGCAGTAGATGCAGTATTGGATTGTATACCATGTTACTAGCTATATCAACAATGTAAAAACTTTGACTGAGGACATTATATGAGAACATGTGGAATGTTGATATATGTTTTGATTTTAAATAGTGAAAAAATACAATGTTTTATTGCAAGTTCATGATATTTTACAGGGTATCCCCCGGAAGAGGAGGCACAACATATGATATATATTGAGAATGTTACAATGTGGTAAAAAGCGTTGGATATAATTGGAGAACATTCCTTAACATATTAGAAATGATTGTGTCTATTATGATGAAAACCAACATAAGCACAAAGGAGAGTTTATGTAATGCTTAGTGTCGTACTATTTACCCCATTCCAAAATGGCCGTCATGTTCGAGTGACGAAGTATGGTTCAACATCAGTGATACTAATCGTCTATAGAGCACCACAGATGAACGTAGAGTTTCAATAAATTACCATTGAATCTGACTGCCGCTAGATAATTAACAGACGTTAAGATTACGTTTCGCCTTTTAGTAACGCCCTTCGGTTCGCATGCTCGGTGACCTGCGTATAAACGATCTACTAGACTGCTTTTCAGCATATTACTTTGTAGTCAGGTGTCGTTTTAAAACTCCCTTATTGCCAACTATAAAAATATGTTGAAATAACTAAAATATGAATACGTAAATAAATTGAAACCGGCAACTTTTTCCAATACTCTTTACTTCCGGGGCAAAGAGGTCAGAGGCGGCATAAAAGCAGACCGTGCAATCCGGTAATTACTTACTCGGATGACACGGAACACGGAGGAGCAGGGAGGCCGACCGCAATTTTAAAGGTATGCAAACCGAGACGCGGTATAATCTGCAAGGGGGTAAGACCCTTGACTGGGAGGGCGCTTTTTATTTATGTTAATGTAAAGTCAAATAAGGGAATCTTACTTTATATGAGTGAGCTAAACAGTAACAGGTTTTTTTTTTAAATCTTGTGCCCTGGGTAGATTAATAATTTGAAATTTTTGGTCAGAAGAACAACACACTGGTGGACATATCTTGAGATTTCCATATGAGTCTCATCAAGCTGAGAGTAATGTCCGATTTTCTAATAATAAGCTTGGTGATAATAACGCAAGAAGCGCTTGGAATTAAAACCTTAAGAGCTGGGACAGTAAAAATACGTTCCCTCCATTCTAAACAGGTGATGTAACACTATCAACAAATCTCGGGGAGGAGCTTGGCGGGCATCCGAGATGGCCGCGTGAGCACAGCGCTCCCCGGACCCCCGCCGCTCCCGGCTTAATATCCTGATTTAATCCTGAATTTTTGCGAGGATTCATATAGAGGACGTTGGGCTGATCTACCTGGACTTTTCGTAAACGGATTTGGACATCGGGTGCCTGAATTATGTTCACTTGAACTTTTGGGCTCCGCCCTCGAAGTGCGCCCGGGACTGGGTGAGGTTTGGTGGCCGTCTTGGAGTTGAACAACAACGGCAGGGGGATTGGTCTTGTGAGTCCCCCTCTTAAGTTTCGGTTTCGTTTCTGCCTCAGACTGGGACATTGGTGAGAGGGCTGGGCCAGAGCTGCGGCCGTGATACACGTAGGTTGTCTGGCCCTTGGCTGCACTGTTTCTGGAGTGGGCTGCCTCTATCCTGGTGCTACACCTCTTGTAGTCCTTTGGTCCAGGGGCCTCCATTTCTGGTGCCCGGTCTGTCGACCCTGGTGACATTGCTCGTGACGCATCTTCAAAATGGCGGGCAGAGGGGACCGAGAGACGCGCAAGACGAAGACACCTCTGCGCGGGGGTCATGTTCAATCTAATGTCATGGATCGTTATACCCACTCTAAGGGGTCCCCCGGAGCGGCCCTGCCCGGTCCCACTGCGTCGGACCAAGTACTGGATGCGTCGCCGGAGCCCTCCTTGCAGGACATCATGGGCGCCATTTCTGGCATGAGGGAATCCATAGGCCACCAGTATGAAACTTTGGCCCACAAACTTGACACTGTGGCGATTGAGGTGAATTTGATTCGAGCCGATCTCTCCAAGACGAACGAAAAGGTGAAGTCGTTGGATATCACATCTTCCAGCCTCACGACGGACGTCTCTGATATTCAGACGGAGATTGGCAATCTCCGCAGGGTGAACGATTTCATGACCCGGCGCTTGGAGGATTTTGAGAACAGGGCACGTCGCTGTAATGTTCGCGTGGTTGGTGTGCCGGAGAATCCAGAACCCCACTCGGTTGATCTCCTGGTTGAAGATCTTATCCAGAATCACCTTTCGCCGTCTGGCCTTAGTAAATTTTTCACAGTGGAGCGCGCACATCGTGTTCCGGGGGGCCAGGGCAAGCCAGGCGCCCCGCTGAGACCTATTGTTGCCAAGCTTTTCCACTACAGAGATCGGGACGCTATCCTGCAGGCCTCGCGGGTGAAGGGCCCAGTAGCCTTTGAAAATGCCACTGTGAACTTTTATCCGGACTTTTCCCAACAGGTCCAGAAGCAGCGGATGGGATTTTGTGGTGCCAAGAAACGTCTTAGGGACTTGGGGATGCGTTACGCAATGCTCTTTCCGACCAGGCTGCGGGTGGAGTATGATGATCGAACTTTCTTTTTTGATCGGCCAGAGGCTGTGAATGACTGGCTGGACTCCCTGCCTAATCGACCTCCTGAGACTGAGTCCGAAGCCCACCCGGGCGGTGCTGAAGGTGGTGTTGAGAGCTGAACGTTTCGTTTTTGACTGATGCCTTGTTTTGTATGACTTTTCCAGGGATGTAAGCCTATGTTCCTTTACCTCATATGTGTTTTGATGTATGGTCTTATTCTCGTTATTTGTTGATCGGGGGGCGGGTGGAACGGAGCCTTTCCTCCTCCGGGGTCTTCGTGTAGAATAGGGGTTCTTGGGCGACAGGCACACTGCAGGTTGGGGTGGCTTTTTAGCTTTTTGCAGGGGTGCAGGGTGGGGGGTGTTTTCTTGTTATTTGGGGGGTGGGTGGTTGGGAAGTTCGTTGTTTGTGTGTTCTGTGTTCAAGGCGACTTTATTCTGTATTTGAATTGCTTTTTGTGGTCGTGCTCATTGATGGGGGGTTTGGGCTTTGTCGGGTGGGATGGGGGGTAGCGGGTTGAGATTTGTTTCGTGGAATGTTAATGGTCTGGGTGATCGTATCAAACGCAGTGTGGTGTTGAAATGTATACGACGTTTATCTCCTGACATTGTTTTCCTGCAGGAGACTCATTTGATAGGCAATGTCTGTCATGCAATGAACAGGTGGGGCTATCGCCTCGTAGCACATTCGGGGTTTACCTCGGGTTCCAGGGGTGTGGGTATCCTCATTCGGGCTTCCCTCCCCCTGGCTATTGATGATGTTATACAGGATGACCGGGGGCGGTATGCTGTCCTTGTGGGTCGGTATGAAGGCCGTACCCTCTCCTTATTAACTGTTTATGTGCCCCCCGGCTTGCAGACTTCCACCTTTTCAGATTTGGGCCGTGTCTTGTTGGACCTTCCTGATAGTACTCTCTTTCTGGCTGGTGACTTTAATTCGGTAGTCTCTGGCCTTCAGGATCGCCACCCCCCTAGGGATACCCCGGCGGCTCAGCAGTGGTTGGGTGGCTTTTTGGATACCTTCGGCCTAGTGGACTGCTGGAGGCTTTTGCATCCTACGCAGCTGCAGTACACCTTTCACTCCGGGGCCCATGGGAGTTTGTCTCGGCTGGATTATTTCCTGATGCCTGCGGCTCAGTCCCCGGCTGTGCGTGAGATTGTGCACATGCCCAGGGGTATCTCTGACCACTCTCCGCTCTGGCTTCGTTTTGAGGTTGGGGTGGAAGCAGTGGGCAGGGTCGCTCCCATTAATCCGTGGTACCTTACCTCCCCTGAGACCCGCACCCTTTTACTTAAGTCCCTCGACTCGTATTTTCTGGATAACGAGGGGTCGGTTTCATCTGCTGTGTCCCTGTGGGAGGCCTTTAAGACTGTGATTCGTGGGCAGGCCCTCTCCCTTATTGTTGAGGCTAAGAGAGCGAGGAATAGAGAAGTGGTTGATCTTGAGGGGGAAATTTCTGTACTGGAGGAGGGCTTGGAATCTGGTGTCACGCCTGAGAAGCTCCATGCCCTGGGTCTGAAACAATTTGCTTATAAGTCCTTGGTCACGGATGCCGCCAAAGTGATGTTTCGGGAGCAACAGGGACGTTTGTATGATGTGGGTGACAAAGCGGGTAAATTGCTGGCGTGGCTGGATAAGAAGGAGAGAGCTAATCGTGTGGTACCCGTGATTCAGTCTGCATGTGGTGTGAGTGTAACGGACCCGATTGGGATAGTTGACCGGTTTGCCGAGTACTTCCGTGTGGTGTATACCCCTGTGTCTGTGAGGGATGTGGTTGACTCTCGCCTTCTGTTGCGTGATATAGCCCTGCCCATTGTTTCTGATTCGGACCGTGTGGCGTTAGACTCCCCCTTTACGGTTGATGAGATAGCTACTGCCATCCGTTCCCTCCGTTCTGGCAAAGCATTGGGCCCGAACGGGTTGCCAATCGAATTGTACAAGTTGCGTCCGGATAGGATTGCTCCGTATCTCCGCGCCATGTTTCTGGAGTCCCGGGAACGGGGTATTCTCCCTTATGATCAGAGACTGGCCACGATAGTTGTCATCCCCAAGGAGGGCAAACCACGTGATCTTTGTTCCTCCTATAGGCCCATATCCCTACTGAATGTTGAACCCAAGGTGTTGGCGAAACTCCTGGCCACCCGTCTCTTGACGGTCATTAGTGACTTGGTCCATCCGGATCAATCTGGATTTATCCCACATCGCAACACGGCTCTGAACCTACGTCGTCTTCATGGCGCGATCGCGAGGGCGGGGCTTCTGACGGAGCCGGCCATTTTGGCATCGTTGGATGCATCCATGGCCTCGACACGGTGGAGTGGCCCTATCTTTGGGCGGCTCTTGAGAAATTTGGTTTTGGGCCTGACTTTATTGATTGGGTCCAGTTGCTGTACGCGGCACCTCTGGCGCAAGTAGTGGTAAATGGTAGGGTCTCGGCTCCTTTCACCCTCGGCAGGGGTACCCGTCAGGGATGCCCCTTGTCTCCATTACTGTTTGCTCTCGCCTTGGAACCGTTGGCTGCCTGGCTCCAGTGGGAACCGTCTCTCAAGGGGATTCGCTGGTCTCCGGACTTTGAGGACCGCGTTTCGCTTTACGCGGACGATATCCTCTTATACCTCACCTCCCCGCGTAAATCTCTGTCTGTTCTGTTTGATGTTCTTGCTTCTTTTGGAGCCAACTCGGGCCTCGTTATTAACTGGACCAAGTCCTGTGTATATGTTCTCTCGGGGGTTTTGCCCCCCTTGCCGAGTAGACTTCCTATTCAAGTGGTCCAGTCGGGCTTCAAGTACTTAGGGATTTTTATTACGTTGGACCCGACGCTCCGCTTTGAGCGTAATCTCCTACCACCGTTGCTTAGACTGCGCTTGGATGTGGCCCGTTGGCGCAAGCTTCCTTTATCTCCGCTGGGCAGGGCGGCCCTGTTTAAAATGATGTCCTTGCCGCGATTCCTTTACGCGCTTCACAACTCCTATGACGCTATCCCTAAGACCTATTTCCAAGAGATTGAGAGTCTTCAACGGCAGTTGATATGGGATGGGCGACCCCGTATCGCACTCGCAAAGCTCACCATCCCCTGGTATGACGGGGGCATGGCGCTCCCCGATATCAAGCGATATTATTGGGCTTCCCACTTGTCTGCCATTAATCATGTGATGTTTTCCCCGGGTCGTAATCCTGCATTCGAGATGGACAGACTCCAGCTTCCGGGTGGGGACTTTACTAGAGCGCTTTATTCCCGATCGGCCGGGCGCCATCTTGTGGGCCCATCCAGGATTGCAGTAACGGTGTGGCGGGCTGCGAGTGTGAGTTTGGGGTGGGAGGATCGATTGACGTTGGCGACGCCGCTTTATGCATCCGAACGTTTGGGCGGACTCTGGTCTACCAAGGGTTTCGACCGCTGGGATGTGATTGGGATCTGTAAGGTGGGTGACGTGTACTCGAACGGTTGTGTGAAGTCGTTCCAGGCCCTCCAGGCGGAATATGGTTTGAGTGGTAGGGAATTTTTTCGCTACCTGCAGGTCCGGCATGCCCTCGCCTCAGTCTTGGTTCCTGATGAGGCCCTGCCTGAATCTTCCCCCCTCGAGGACCGTGTCCTTGATGGGCATCTTCCCGATAGCACTATTTCTCTTATTTACAAGAAATTGATTAATAATCGGGCGGACTTACTGGTCCGACTTCGGGAGGCTTGGGTTTGCGATGGGTTGGAACTGGACGACGAGGATTGGCAATCGGCGCTCTCTTCTCCCAAGGAGGTGGCCATTCCTGCCCGTCTCCGCTTGGTTCAGCTTAAGATTCTTCATCGAGTCTATGTCACTGGTCCGCGTCTGGTTACGATGGGCTTTTCTTCGGATGGGCTATGCAAGCGTGGATGTGGCTTGAGTGCGACCTTTTTGCATATCCTTTGGGAGTGCCCGGTTGTAGCTGCTTATTGGACTGCTGTGCTTGAGGTGATGACTGCTGTTACGGATGTGGCCCTGCGACCGGAGCCTCGCAGATGTCTGTTGAATGTGTGGGAGCCCACTGACTACTCGGTGGCCCAGACCAGATGGGCTACCCTTGGTTACATGATTGCGAAGCGGGATGTCGCGCAACTCTGGGGCGCTTCCAGGCCCCCTGAGGTCTCAAAGTGGGAAGACAATATGGACTGGTCCATGTTTCGTGAGAAGACGGTTTATGTGGCCAGGGGCAGGCCCAGGGCGTGGACGAAGGTTTGGGGCCTGTGGAATGATTATCGTGGGGGTATTTGCACCCCTCCCCTTGAAAACACTGCTGAGATTGTCCTTTCTCCCTAGACTAGAGTTCCCGGAACCTTTCCGTAAGGTTTTTTATACGTCCGGTTCTCCCCGCTGCTCCCCTCCCCCGACTTGATTGGAGCCTCCGGGCTCTGGGTGTGTTCTCCTGATCGTGGAACCGTCCCCTCCGCTCTTTGGGCTGACCTTAAGTATCGTTCACTCGCCTTTTAGTGTGTTTCTTTTTGTAAAAAATAAAAATACAAATTGTTCTGTGATGTCTATAGAGTAATGCTTTGTACTTGAGCTGTACCTATCCACGGGTGTACAGTTTCTTACATGCACTGTGCCTTGTTATTAGCGGCCAGCCCGTGAGGTTGTAGGCCCATTCTTGTACTTTTCTATGCTTACTCCAATAAAGGTTTTGAAAAAAAAAAAAAAAAAAAATCTCAACACAGTGATATGAAAATGGACATATAGCTGTGGTAAGTGTGGGATCCATTTTCTGATTAGAACTAAGTAAGGTATACCATAGAGTCCATTTACACACGTGTATCCTACTTCACAGGGATCCTAAATTCAGAAAAGGACCTAAGGCTATCCCGCTAAAAACTCGAGCCGAGAGAAAAGTCCGGTGGCTCCTCCGTGTTTTTTAACCCAACTCGGTGAATTGACACCAGGTAACCTTTCAAGATTAGAATTGACACAACATTAGAAAAAAGATGAGTGTAGTGATCGTCATTATAAGATGTTTTTTTCTTAAACTTGCTCCATAGAGGTACAAATAGAAGAAATAGATGGTATACAGACATCCGGTTATCTTCAGAAGTTCTCTAATTGATAAACAGAGAAACTTCGTAACATCAGGTATCCACTCTTATTATTATGAATAATTTTTAATTAAATCTCTGCCTAAACGTGAGGAGTTTACTTCACCAACTGAATGCTCAAACAATAGGGTGGTATAGTCACCCTATAACCACACATCTTAGGTTGAGATCCATAGGAGATTTTAAAGTAAAAAATGTTTTGTAAAAACAACAGGTAGAATTAACTACAGAATAAAATACACACCAGAATGTTGAGTAAACACTATAAATGAACCTTAGATGATGTACTTAATTAATATGTATCTAAAATAATGTTGTTTTAATTCTAGACTATGTTTGAACTGTCAAAGTGTCCTGAAGAAGGTGTAAAAACTACAAACAAACACCGAAACGCAGCGTCGACCTTTGTCCTTTGACTTTTTTAGATTGGTTCATCTACGTGAATATTTTTTAAATGTATTTTTTAATTGTATTTTCTAGATTGTAACCCTGACAGGGAGGTATCTTAATAAATTGTGTTTATAATTTTTACATCTCTGGTGGCTTTGTTTACCTGTTAGTTTTAAGTATTTTGTGGATATACAAAGATGGAAAGTGTTGTACAATTATTGTTTGATCACACTATGATGTGATACCTGAGGATTAGCTTAGAAACTAGTTTTTCTTTACATTATCTGGTCTTAGTAAATACTGCTGGTTTCATTGAGCATAGTACAAACCACAGGTTTCATTTTTTCCGCTGTATCTCCCCCCTACCTGTGTTTATAACCAGGGGAACCTTCCATCTGTTTAGAAGTTCTTGTGCACAGCTCGTTAGCTGGGAAGGATAATAACATTGAACTATATACGTATTCACGGTGTTTTCCAAATCAAACCAATGGACACCTTAAAAACAAAAGGTTTTTCTGAGGAGGAATTTAACCAAATTATAAATGGTACCTCTAAAAATTATTCGGCAATTTCCACAACAAATTGCGATGAAGAAAAATGGCGTGAATTGTGGGACACCAAAAAGAAAGCGGTTAGAACGGAATTACATGCAGACTTTCTAATTGAATATTGTAAAAAAGGCATTATTCCCAAAGGCCTACAGGTAAAGAATGAACCTGGTATATTTGTACGCCATGCGAAATTTATAGAAAACTGGACCCTTATTGCCAATAGATGCAGTAGGGACTGGATGTTGCTTATTATCGAAACAGCCACCTCTGTACTAATTATTGAGAAAAAAGAAATCGACGAACTTGAAAGTAAACTTTTAGGAAATACTGCCTTAGAAGATGCAAAGAAAAAACTTGAGGACATCCAAAGGGATGTCCACAGCTATAAAGACTATCTTCTAAACAAAAAGTCAAATAAATTTAGAAAAGACGTTTCCAATTACAATCCAGAAGCAGTATATCCCTATACACAGAAAGATTTCTTTGACAGACCGAGAGAAGAACACTTCAATCGGAATCAATGGCAACAACCAAGAAGAACTTACCCAAAAAAAAGAGTGAACTTTTCAGATTCCTCATATACCAGTGCAGAATCTGATAATGAAACCAACCAAGATAACACCAATAGCGGCGAAACTTCCTCCAACCAGAGCTCCTTACCTTTTTTAGATCACCGACCTCAGAGAGGCAATCACAACAGAGGGAGAGGAAGAGGGAGAGGAAATTTTTACCCTCAACCTTCACAGCAAAAGAGGCCATATATGAAGACCAGGAGCCAGTCCAAGTGGGACTAAACAATAAAAAAGCTGCCATTATCAACTTATCAGACAAAATCTTGACCCAAAATGAGACAGCGGTATTAGAAAAAGGCTTAGGTTACGCCTTTACTACTAGATTAGATAAATTTAGTCTTGAAAGAGATCTTCAGGGTTTCTTCAGGAAAGTTAGATTACATGATTTTTTCAAAAATAAGGAACAGAGAGAACGGCCGGAAAATAAATCGGGACTTAAATTAAAGTCAGACTGGACCCCCACAATTGGGATGGTCCATAAAAAAGTCGATCTCTTTGAACAAGCAGTGGAAAGCAATATATCGGACCTATTAGGAAAACCAAAATTAAGCAAATTCAATCTCAGTAAATCAGAAAACTTAGCACTCAAAGACCTTGAAAATGACAGAAATCTCACAGTGAAACCTGGTGATAAAGGTGGGAGTATCGTTCTTATGAACACCGAAGATTACAATAGAAGAATGATGCTTCTCCTCAACAACACTGCACACTATTGTAAATCCAATAGAAACGAATGGAACGCATTAATTGAAAAAGTAGGTTCTCTATTAGACTTCGCCAAAGAAGACGAAATCATATGTGAAGATGAATATAGATTCCTTTTTAATAAAACTCCTATCATACCAGCTCTATATGGACTCCCAAAGGTTCATAAAAGCCTTCTTGATCCACCGATGCGACCCATTGTGTCGAGCATCAATTCACTTACAGAACCACTGAGCAAATATGTGGACACATTTTTACAACCCCTAGTAACTGTCCAAGAAGCCTATATCAAAGATACAACTAGTATGATAGACAGGGTAGAAGGCCACTCCTATGATATTCAAAACCAATGGCTAGTAACGTTAGACATCGAGGCCCTCTATACAAACATCCCACAGGATGACACCATCAAGATGTTAGAGGGCCTTCTGAATACAGATACAGGGGACCTAAGCAGCCATGCAACATTTATAATTGAATGTGTGACTATCATCCTCAAAAATAACATCTTTTTGTCCAGAAGCGACTTCTATAGGCAGGTTAAGGGCACCAGCATGGGAGCCACCTGTGCTCCGAGCCTAGCCTGTCTATATGTAGCAGCATTTGAAAAGAAGCACATTTTCAACAATATTGCCCCGTATTTTGAAAATATCACTTGCTGGTCGAGGTTTATAGATGATATTTTTTTCATCTGGACCGGAACCGCTGAAGACCTCACTGACTTCATTAGCTGGTTGAACCTTGGAGATGTGAATCTACATTTCACCTCCAAATACAACAAAGAGAGTATTGAATTTCTAGATATCAGAATTAAAGAAAACAATGGTACTCTAGCAGTGGAACTTTATACAAAACCATCCGATCGAAATACTCTTCTGCACTACAATAGTAACCACCCTAGTAGCCAAAAGGATAATATTCCCTTCGGTCAATATCTAAGAATAAGACGAAACTGCACAGATATCAGAGATTTTAATAGACATGCTGACGCTCTATCACAGAAACTAAAAGAGAGAGGGTACCCTAAAAATATAATTAGAAAAGCTTACAAACGTGCAAAATATTACGACAGGGAGTCTCTTTTCTCAAAAGCACCAAAAGGTACTGAAACCACAGAGAATAGATTGATATTTGTTACCAATTTCAGCACAGCTAGCAATAAGGTGAAGAACATAATTAATAGGAACTGGTCACTCCTTAATAACAACAACAATGTAAAACTCCCAAAGCCAATGTTTAGTTTTCGGAGAAATAGGACAGTTAGGAACTGTTTAGTCCATACATTTAGGGAAGATGAAAGAAACGAAAGTCAACAAACCATTGACAGAAAACCTTTACCAGTAGGGAATTTCTGCTGCAACATGTGTACGAATTGTGCAACATTGATGAAAATTGATACCATAGATCATAATGGTATCAAGCATAGAAAAAAAAAAGTTCATCAATTGTAAAACCAAAAATCTAGTCTACTTGATAATCTGTCCCTGCAATAAGGCCTATATTGGCGAAACTTCGAGAGAAGTCAAAACAAGGATCACGGAGCATAAATCAGCCATTAGAACAAGAAAGAAAACAGCCCCCTTGGTTGAACATTGGTTGTCCCACAACCACAAAATTGAAGATCTTCAATGGTGTGGTATAGAAGTAATACAGCAAACCCTCAGAGGGGGTGATATACAGACCAAGAGGAAAAAAAGAAAACAATTCTTCATGTCCCTATTTAATACCTTTAGGACAGGTCTGAATAACAAAGAAGAATGGGAAAGACTGATTTTATAGAATATCCTATTGCCCCTTCTGAATCTGGCAGACCAACTGGCAAAAATATAACATAACTAGATGGAATAAATGCGTATTTATAATAAAGCCCTATACAGATTTTTTTTTTTTTTTTTTTTTTAATAATGAATGATATAAAGACATTTGAAAAATATTTCCCAAATATCAAGGAAAAGTGAGCCCCTCATTTTACATAGATTCAGTATGTGTTTGTTATCACAGTTATGGGATTGTATATCATTAAGCCGATTTTGGTAATATTCTAACTGTGGAATAAATGGTATAAAAGAGGTTCAGTGCGAATACTAATGTCTATAGCAGTAGATGCAGTATTGGATTGTATACCATGTTACTAGCTATATCAACAATGTAAAAACTTTGACTGAGGACATTATATGAGAACATGTGGAATGTTGATATATGTTTTGATTTTAAATAGTGAAAAAATACAATGTTTTATTGCAAGTTCATGATATTTTACAGGGTGTCCCCCGGAAGAGGAGGCACAACATATGATATATATTGAGAATGTTACAATGTGGTAAAAAGCGTTGGATATAATTGGAGAACATTCCTTAACATATTAGAAATGATTGTGTCTATTATGATGAAAACCAACATAAGCACAAAGGAGAGTTTATGTAATGCTTAGTGTCGTACTATTTACCCCATTCCAAAATGGCCGTCATGTTCGAGTGACGAAGTATGGTTCAACATCAGTGATACTAATCGTCTATAGAGCACCACAGATGAACGTAGAGTTTCAATAAATTACCATTGAATCTGACTGCCGCTAGATAATTAACAGACGTTAAGATTACGTTTCGCCTTTTAGTAACGCCCTTCGGTTCGCATGCTCGGTGACCTGCGTATAAACGATCTACTTGACTGCTTTTCAGCATATTACTTTGTAGTCAGGTGTCGTTTTAAAACTCCCTTATTGCCAACTATAAAAATATGTTGAAATAACTAAAATATGAATACGTAAATAAATTGAAACCGGCAACTTTTTCCAATACTCTTTACTTCCGGGGCAAAGGGGTCAGAGGCAGCATAAAAGCAGACCGTGCAATCCGGTAATTACTTACTCGGATGACACGGAACACGGAGGAGTAGGGAGGCCGACTGCAATTTTAAAGATATGCAAAGCGAGACGCGGTATAATCTGCAAGGGGGTAAGACCCTTGACTGGGAGGGCGCTTTTTATTTATGTTAATGTAAAGTCAAATAAGGGAATCTTACTTTATATGAGTGAGCTAAACAGTAACAGGTTTTTTTTTAAAATCTTGTGTCCTGGGTAGATTAATAATTTGAAATGTTTGGTCAGAAGAACAACACACTGGTGGACATATCTTGAGATTTCCATATGAGTCTCATCAAGCTGAGAGTAATGTCCGATTTTCTAATAATAAGCTTGGTGATAATAACGCAAGAAGCGCTTGGAATTAAAACCTTAAGAGCTGGGACAGTAAAAATACGTTCCCTCCATTCTAAACAGGTGATGTAACACTATCAACAAATCTCAACACAGTGATATGAAAATGGACATATAGCTGTGGTAAGTGTGGGATCCATTTTCTGATTAGAACTAAGTAAGGTATACCATAGAGTCCATTTACACAAGTGTATCCTACTTCACAGGGATCCTAAATTCAGAAAAGGACCTAAGGCTATCCCGCTAAAAACTCGAGCCGAGAGAAAAGTCCGGTGGCTCCTCCGTGTTTTTTAACCCAACTCGGTGAATTGACACCAGGTAACCTTTCAAGATTAGAATTGACACAACATTAGAAAAAAGATGAGTGTAGTGATCGTCATTACAAGATGTTTTTTTCTTAAACTTGCTCAATAGAGGTACAAATAGAAGAAATAGATGGTATACAGACATCCGGTTATCTTCAGAAGTTCTCTAATTGATAAACAGAGAAACTTCGTAACATCAGGTATCCACTCTTATTATTATGAATAATTTTTAATTAAATCTCTGCCTAAACGTGAGGAGTTTACTTCACCAACTGAATGCTCAAACAATAGGGTGGTATAGTCACCCTATAACCACACATCTTAGGTTGAGATCCATAGGAGATTTTAAAGTAAAAAATGTTTTGTAAAAACAACAGGTAGAATTAACTACAGAATAAAATACACACCAGAATGTTGAGTAAACACTATAAATGAACCTTAGATGATGTACTTAATTAATATGTATCTAAAATAATGTTGTTTTAATTCTAGACTATGTTTGAACTGTCAAAGTGTCCTGAAGAAGGTGTAAAAACTACAAACAAACACCGAAACGCAGCGTCGACCTTTGTCCTTTGACTTTTTTAGATTGGTTCACCTACGTGAATATTTTTTAAATGTATTTTTTAATTGTATTTTCTAGATTGTAACCCTGACAGGGAGGTATCTTAATAAATTGTGTTTATAATTTTTACATCTCTGGTGGCTTTGTTTACCTGTTAGTTTTAAGTATTTTGTGGATATACAAAGATGGAAAGTGTTGTACAATTATTGTTTGATCACACTATGATGTGATACCTGAGGATTAGCTTAGAAACTAGTTTTTCTTTACATTATCTGGTCTTAGTAAATACTGCTGATTTCATTGAGCATAGTACAAACCACAGGTTTCATTTTTTCCGCTGTAACTTAGGCTGTCCCCATGATACCTCTGGAGATATATCAGGGTTTGAAAAAATCAACTAAGTGCCACAAAATCCGTAATTTAAGTATCGGAAAGTTACAATACTCTGAAGGTCTCTACTCGACTCGGAAATGTTAGTGCTTGAAAAAATCAACTAATTGCCACAAAATTCACAATATGAATGTATTAAATGTTTTTAACCGCAACGGTTTCTACTCACCCTTGTTTGTTAACATGACTAAAATATATATTTTGGGTGCAGTGTTTTGTACACTTGTTAACATTATTGAATATAAAATTGTCATCATAAGATACAACAGCAGTCAATCAATCAATCAAATATTTGTAGAGCGCGCTAATCACCCGTGAGGGTCTCAAGGCACTGAGGGGGTGGGGGTGCAGCAACTGCTCGAACATCCAGGTCTTGAGGAGTCTCTTAAAGGTCAGCAGGTCCTGGGTCTGTCGCACCTGTATGGGGAGGGTTTTCCACGTCTTGGCCGAGAGGTAGGAGAAGGATTTGCCACCGGTGGAGGACCTGTGAATGCGTGGGACGGCAGCCATGGTGAGGTCGGCAGAGCGCAGCTGGCGATTCGGTGTGTAGAATTTGAGACGCTTGGTGAGGTATGCTGGTCCGGTGTTGTGGAGTACTTTGTGAGCGTGAGTGAGGAGCTTGAAGGTGATCCTCTTGTTGACGGGGAGCCAGTGCAGGTCTCTCAGGTGGGCAGTGATGTGGTTGTGGCGGGGTATGTTGAGGAGGAGTTGTGCGGAGGTGTTCTGTATGTGTTGGAGTCTCTTCTGGAGTTTGGCCGTGGTTCCCGCGTAGAGGGCGTTGCCGTAGTCCAGTCTGCTGCTGACCAGGGCCTGGGTCACCATCCTCCTAGTTTCGGTGGGGATCCATCTGTAGATCTTGCGGAGCATGCGAAAAGTGTTGAAGCAGGAGGAGGAGACGGCGTTGATTTGCAGGGACATTGAGAGCGATAAGTCCAGGATGACTCCCAGCTTGCGTGCGCGGTCGGTGGGTTTGGGTGTGGGTGCGGTTCCCAGTGCGGCTGGCCACCAAGAGTCGTCCCAGGCAGAGGGGGTGGATCCAAGAATGAGGACTTCTGTCTTGTCCGAGTTAAGTTTCAGGCGGTTGGCCTGCTTCTAGGTGACGACTGCCTTCATTTCTTCGTGGAGGTTGGTTTTGGAGGTGGCAGGGTTATTGGTGAGAGAGAGGATCAGTTGAGTGTCGTCGGCGTAGGAGCCAATGTTGAGGTGCGAGCGGACGATGTTGGCAAGTGGAGCCATGTAGACGTTGAAGAGGGTGAGGCTGAGGGATGATCCTTGGGGTACGCCGCAGATGATATTGGTTGCTTCGGAGAAGAAGGGCGGGAGGCGGACCCTCTGGGTTCTGTTGGTGAGGAAGGTCATCCAGTCCAGGGTTTTGTTGCGTAGTCCGGCGTCGCTAAGGGTGTGGTGGCAGACGGTGTCGAAGGTGGCCGAGAGGTCCAGGAGGATGGGGGATGCGGTTTCGCTGTTGTCCAGTATGGTCCTGATGTCGTCTGTGGCAGCGATAAGGGCGGTTTCGGTGATGTGGTTGCTGCGGAAGCCGGATTGGGGCTGGTCCAGGATGTTTTTCTCCTCGAAGAAATGGTTCAGTTGCTTGTTGACGATCTTTTGATGACTTTCACCGGGAACGGGAGGAGGGAGATGAGCCGGAAGTTCATGAGGTCCTTTGGGTCCACTCTGGGTTTCTTGAGTAGGGCGTTGATCTTGGCGTGCTTCCCGCTTTCGGGGAAGGTGGCGGTCTCGAAGGAGCTGTTGATGATATTCCGAAGTTGGGGGACGATGATGCGGCCTGCTTTTTTGAAGATGTGGAGAGGGCAGGGGTCGGTAGGTGAGTCGGAGTGGATGGTGTTCATGATCTTGATGGTATCCTTGTCGTTGACGTGGGTCCAGGAGAGCAGGTGGTTGGTGAGGCTGGGGGGGCATTCATTCTGCAGTTTTGGCGGCTGTTGGGGAGGTCTGGGTATTGAAGCTGTCGTGGATGTCTGCGATCTTGCGGTGAAAGAAGGTGGCTAAGGAGTCGCAGAGGTCTTGCGATGGCGGGATGTCATTGGAGTTGGAGCTGGGGTTGGAGAGCTCCTTCACGATGTTGAAGAGCTCTTTGCTGTTGTGTGCCTTGTTGTCGATGCGTTCCTTAAAGGCGGTCTTTTTCGTGGCTCGGATGAGTTGGTGGTGCTTGCGGATGGTGTTCTTAAGGGCTGTGTGGTTTTCCACTGTCTTTTCGTGGTCCCATCTTTTCTTGAGTCTTCGGCAAGTCCGCTTAGTTTTCTGGAGGTCGGTGGTGAACCAGCTGGCCTTTTGGAGGGTTTTTTGATCAGGGTGAGAGTGTTGGCGCAGTCGTCGATCCATTTCCTGAGGTTGCTGGCGACTGTATCTGTGTCCGTGGTGTTTGTCGATGGGTCCCGAGCGAGGTTGGTGATGAGCTGGTCTTCTGTGACCTTGTTCCAGCTGCGGTAGGGGATCCTTGGCTGGTGGTGGTGCATGGCGGGTTTCTTGAAGGTGTAGTGGATGCAGCGGCGGTCGGTCCAGTGGAGTTCGGTGGTGTGGCTGAAGGTGATGTGGTTGCTGGCTGAGAGGATGGGGTCGAGGGTGTGACCGGCGGTGTGGGTGGGGGTCGTGACGAGCTGTTTGAGTCCAAGGTTGGCGAGGTTCTCAAGCAGAGCGGAGGAGTTGCTGTCGTTGGCGTTCTCGAGGTGGAAGTTCAGGTCACCGAAGAGGATGCAGTCTGCGGACGCGAGGGTGTGCGTGCTGACTATGTCGGAGATGGTGTCGATGAACTGTGGCCGGGGGTCTGTAGACGAGTGTTCCTCTGAGGGTGGTGTTGGGGTCGGTGTGGATCTGAAAGTGTAGGTGTTCGAAGGCGCTGGAGCTGTCTGTCGTGCAAGTCGAGACTCTGAGGGTTCTTCTGTAGACGATGGTGATTCAAACAAATTACGCTTGATAACGCTCTTTCTGGTGAGTCAAGTCAAATTCGAGTCAAGTTAAAATTTGTATAGCTCACTACTCACCCAGAGGGTCTTAAGGCGCTTGAGGGAGGGGGTTCGCTATTTATCAAACAGCCATGTTTTGAGTTGTTTTCTGAAGGAGAGGTGGTTCTGTGTAGGCGGAGGTGGGTGGGGAGAGAATTCCAGGTTTTGGCTGCTAAGTAGGAGAATGATCTTCCTCCCATGGTGGCTCTTCAGATGCGTGGGATCGCGGCGAGGGCTTGATTGGACGATCGTAGATGGCGGGTGGGGGTGTAGAAGGTCAGGCGCGTGTTGAGGTAACTGGGTCCTAGGTCGTAGAGGGCCTTGTGTGCGTGGGTGAGGAGACGGAACTTGATTCTCTTGTTGACGGGGAGCCAGTGAAGGTCTCTCAGGTGACCGGAAATGTGGTTGTGGCGTGGTATGTCCAGGATGAGTCGGGCGGAGGCATTCTGAATGCGTTGGAGTTTTTTCTGTAATTCGGCTGTGGTTCCGGCGTAGAGGGTGTTTCCGTAGTCCAGTCGGCTTGTGACAAGTGCTTGGGTGACCGTCTTTCTTGTTTCGGTGCATGCGTAGGATGTTAAAGCAAGATGACGAGACGGCGTTGACTTGTCTGGTCATTGAGAGGGAGGAGTCTAGAATGAATCCTAGGTTGCGAGCATGGTCCATAGGTTTGGGCGCGCTGCCTAGGGACGGTGGCCACCATGACATGAGTCGTCCCATGCATAGGGGGATGATCCAAGGATGAGGACTTCCGTCTTGTCTGAATTCAGTTTTAGGCGGCTGTTCTTCATCCACTTGGCTACGTCTTTCATCCCTTCGTGTAGGTTGGTTTTGGCGGTGTTTGGGTCTTTGGTGAGGGAGAGGATCAGCTGTGTGTCGTCAGCGTAGGAGATGATGTTAAGGTTGTGTTGGCGTGCGATGGAAGCGAGGGGGCTCATGTAGACGTTGAATAGGGTGGGGCTGAGGGATGATCCTTGTGGTACTCCACAGATGACTTCGGTGGCCTCTGACCTGAAGGGGGCGAGGCGGACTCTCTGGGTTCTTCCGGCGAGGAACGACATGATCCAGTCCAATGCTTTTTCTTGTATCCCGACGTTGCTGAGGCGTTGTATCAGGGTGCTATGGCAGACCGTGTCAAACGCTGCGGAGAGGTCCAGGAGGATGAGGGCAGATGTTTCCCCGTTGTCGAGTAGTGTTCGGATGTCGTCTGTGGCTGCGATGAGGGCAGTCTCGGTGCTGTGTTTTGCTCGGAAGCCGGATTGTGTGGGGTCGAGGGAGCCGTTAGACTCGAGGAAGGTGGCGAGCTGGTTGTTGACAGTCTTCTCTATGACTTTGGCAGGGAATGGGAGGAGCGAGATGGGGCGGTAGTTCTTAAGTTATGGGGTCTGCTGTAGGTTTCTTCAGGAGGGCACTGAGTTCGGCATGTTTCCAGCTTTCCGGGAAGGTAGCGGTGTTACAGGAGCAGTTGATGATGTCCCGGAGTTGGGGTGCGATGACAGAGTCGGCCTTGTTGAAGATGTGGTGGGGGCATGGATCGGTTGGTGATCCGGAGTGGATGGAATTCATCAAGCGGATGGTGTCTTCGGTGTTGATCGGGGTCCAGGCGCAAAGGGTGGTGGTGGGGGGCTTCAGTTCGGTGGTGAGGGGAGTGGATTGTTCGCCGAAGCTGTTATGTATGTCAGCGATTTTGCTGTGGAAGAACGATGCTAGAGAGTCGCAGAGTTCTTGAGAGGGGGTGATGTCGTTGGTGCAGCCGCTGGGGTTGGTAAGCTCCTTGACGATGCTGAAGAGTTCCTTGCTGTTGTGGGCGTTGTTGTCGAGTCGATCCTTGAATGCTGATTTCTTGGTGGATCGGATCAGCTGGTGGTGTTTGTGGGTGGCGTCCTTGAAGGCGGTCATGTTCTCTGTGGTTGGGTTTTTTCGCAAGGCTTTCTCGAGGGTGCGGCAGTTTTTTGGGGAGTTTTTGAGGTCGTCATTGAACCAGGTGGCTTTTTTGTTTCCTGGCTTGTTGTGGTGGTTTTTCACGGGTGCTAATTCGTCAGCGCAGCGGGTGATCCATTGTGCGAGATTGATGGCTGCAAGGTTTGGGTCCGATGATCTGGTGGGAGGGATTTGGTTTAGCGCTGTGGTGAGCTGGTCGGTGGTAATTTTGTTCCAGTTTCTGCGGGGGACTTGTTGTGGGTGGTGGTGTGTCGTGGTTTTTTCTGAAGTTGAAGTGGACGCAGCTGTGGTCCGTCCAGTGGAGTCCTGTGGCGTGATTGAAAGAGATGTGCTTGCTGGAGGAGAAGATTGCGTCGAGCGTGTGTCCGGCGTAATGGGTGGAGGTGTTTACCAGTTGTTTGAGTCCGAGATTGGCTAGGTTGTCCAGAAGGGTGGTGGTGTTGCTATCGCTGTTCTTTTCCATTTGGAAGTTGAGGTCCCCTAGGAGAATGTAGTCCTCGGAGGAGAGGGCGTGTGGGCTGATAAAGTCAGCGATGTCGGGCGCTGATGAGGCGTTCATCCAGGTTTCCGTGAGAAAGGCGACGTCCGGAGTCGTGGTGTCAAGTAGGTTCCATAGTTCAATGGCGTGTCTGTGGACCGAGCGGGTGTTGAGCAGGATGCACTTCAGGTGGTTGTTGTTTGGGCTCTGTTTGGTGTTTGTGGTTGCAGTGTGGGTCCTGATGCAGCAGAACTTGCAGGATTGGCAGGTGAAGGGTCCATGGGCGCGTCCTGGGGCAGCTTGGTGGCAGTCTGGGAGTCGGCCGGTGTTGAATGCAGTGAGGGTTGCGGCGTCGTACGTAAGGCGGGTGGAGTGGTTTTTGCGGGGGCCAGGGGGTCTGGCTCTGGGCGCGGTCCAGGCGCGGACGGGCGTAGACGGGCTTACCTTTGGCGCGCAATGGGGCGCGCCCGCTGCGCATGAACGCTGCGCGTTTGCAATCCTGACATAAGTGGACAGTGGAGGGGGGCGGAGCGAGGGAGGAGCAGCTGGGAGGCGGGAGCGGGGTGGCGAGTGGGGAGGGGATCTGTTCTGGATGCTGTATGGAGCGGGGGTGGGGCCGCGGGGGAGCAGCGGCAGGGAGCAGGGAGGGGAGACGGGCTAGGACAACAACAACAATGGCACCAAACTACAACAGAGCAATGCGGGGCGAGATCGGCCTGGCACAGTTATTATTTCACAGTCTGGCACAGTTATAAGTTAAAGGCAGCAAAGAAAACTAAATCCAGCAGCAGATACGATACCACGACCAAGCAGGGCGAGATACGATCTGTCTCCGGATGCAGGCGAGATCAGGGGCAAGTCTGGCACAGTGAGTTATAAGTTAAAGGCAGCAAAGAAAACTAAATCCAGCAGCAGATACGATACCACGACCAAGCAGGGCGAGATACGATCTGTCTCCGGATGCAGGCGAGATCAGGGGCAAGTCTGGCACAGCGAGTTATAAGTTAAAGGCAGCAAAGAAAACTAAATCCAGCAGCAGATACGATACTACGACCAAGCAGGGCGAGATACGATCTGTCTCCGGATGCAGGCGAGATCAGGGGCAAGTCTGGCACAGCGAGTAGAAGCGATGCAGGACGGCCAAGGAGCGGGTGGAGCGACCGTCTCTGACCAGGTCAGGGCGGTCTCCTTTACCTGCAGATTCCTCACCTGGTGAATATTCCCCAGGAGCCAGACAGAATCCTGAAAGCTGAAAGCAGTATTGCTGCACCTTCGTAGATGACTTTGTTAAGCTCAGTGTCGATGTCCTTCTGCTCCAAAAATGTGACGATCGGAGCTGCATATAAGCACTACCCATGAGAATAAACACTGGGGTCCGAGGGTTTGATTATATCACTGGCCTATATCACATATGCAGGCCCTGGGCAGATGTTAATTCACCATTTGTATCATGAGTAGAATTCAGACAAGGCCTTTTCCTTTCTAATAACTCAAATTGTATTCTCAGCAGCAAGTGTATATATACATTTGTGAGTGATGACAGTGTGGTGCTCACAGTGAAAGTGATATGATAGAACAATCTGATCCACATATACACAGAAACAGGGCTGAATATTACTTTTGTACAATACAAGTTAAGCAAAGCTTATTCTTAGAAGACCTAGTTCATGTAAAACAGTCCCTGTATAGTTGATGTTTCAACCATTCGAGTTAATCAGTTAATTATCATGGTCTCATCAGTACAGTAGATTGCCACCGCTCCCGTATACCTCTCAAACTGTATTCATTACTCCTCAGTAAGGGATCTTCTGTTTCACAGGCCAGCATTCCCAGGAGGAAGTCAAATTCAACGAAGCAGTTCCAGCGCCCCGTTCGCTTGACCAAACACCTAAAGCCATTGAATCTTCTGCTCGCTGTCAAACAAGTTACAGTCTGATACGTCCTGATGAGCTCCTCATAATTGACTATGTTGGCCGGGTGAAGCTGCACCAGCCCTCCAATGATTGTGGGCAGGAATGCCATGAGCACCAAGCAAAATGTTTCAACTCCCAACAAATGTATGTGGAGTCAGGCTTCTGCCTGTGACAAGGGTCCTATAATCTGCACCTCTCCTGTATGGCCTTCCCAACCCAGAAGTGATGCATCAGCCACCACTGTTAAATCTGGGTGGAGTAAGGAGAGGAGTCTGTCGCTGGCACAATCTCAGTTGCTGGGCAAAAAGTTAGATTCTGAATCCAACAGGGTGACTCTGTGTCAGGAAGGACACAATAAAGAGATTTTGCGGCTGCGCCCGCTGTAACAGGAGGTGACTCAGTGGCGTATTGTCCCTCATGTCGTGAACATTGTCTTTGTGTGCCATGTCCATGAAAGAACTAGGATGCCTGTTGGGTTTGCAGTGGGATCTGGCATTAGCAGAGTTGAAAAACCGGACTGTATCCACTGAGGGGAGGACATTTTTGATGAAATTGCTTGGCGGAGGCAAACAGGTCCAAGAAATGTTCTGTGGCTCTGCTTTCTTTAAATCTGTCTAGGGCTTAGTCCTCTTTCTTGTTTAAAAGACACAGCCATTGAACAGCAGGTCCATTAAAGATGCTTAGATGTCTTCAGAGAATCCTATATACCTAATCCAGTTGATGCACTGAAGTGCCACACTCGTGCCTATCGCCTTACCCAAGCAGTCAACCATGTCCAAGCTACAACAAATTACAAACTTTGCAGCAACACGTCCATCTTGAATAGCTTTTATTAGGGTCACCGGCAGAGTTTGGGCCAATGTGGCCCACAGGGCATGATTATATTAGGAAGCATAGTCATTCAGACACTCTATGATTTGGTGATGTACTTAAAAAATCTCAAAATTACCAGTTTTTTAACAAGCCTGCACTTTCTACAAAAATGCCTGTGAATGCAACCTCCTCCTTGTATTGGTCAAGCGCTCAACACTGGGCCAATAAAAGGAGGGGTCTCAGCAGCAGGCAGGTGAGGTGTTCTTTGTTTACTTACTCCTCACCTGCCTGCCTGCTGTTTTGTATTCTTTTGGCGGGCAGCAGACACCACCACCTGCCGCCGGACTGGTGGACCTTCCTGGCTGCACCCTGGACTCTTCTGTAGGTGGAGGGGAGAAAAGACTGCACGTCTGAAACCGGGGCAGCGAAAAGATGATCACTTAGGTTTTCCCGGCCTGATACAGCAATGCGCATCTGTATCCAGCAACATGACTGTGCTTCCATTTCCTCGTCTGGGGCCTTAGGTGACCTGGGTGTGAAAATAGAAGGGAGCATGGGCCTAATCAAGGGGGGGCAAATAAAATCAAAATCGGTCCCACCTGGCCTATGGTGGTAAAAACAACTATAGTGCCCAGAGGGCAGCTTTCGGGGCCAGTAAATTAATGCAGGGGTCTGCTTCCGACAAGCACACGGCAGGCACAGGGGGCTCATAATTTTTTTAATGAGCCAACTGCTCATGGGGAACGAGGCTGGCCCATAGGGGCGATATTTGACTGAAGGTTGGGCCTACCCAAAGTTTCAGTGCTCCCACCACCCCTCAAAAAAGCCAGGTTGAGTCACTGGCATGAGGCTTTTTGGTGGCTCCCGCACACCCCTTTTTGTAGAGTGTTTTAGGGTAGAATCTGGTGGTTGAGGAGCTCCTGGGCTGTCTGGTAACTACAATACACACATGCTGCTGCAAGGCTCCGGTCACTTCTGTACACTTCTGGGGAGATAGTGCTTATGTTAAAACTCAGAACCTTGTGGGCTGCAGTCATATTTTTGAAGTCCGACTTGCGAAGGGAGGAAGTAACATGGGTTGCCTCCCCCCCACAGTTGACATCATGTCTGTCCTATCTATCTTAAACAATACTTCAAAGTATAAAAATGGGTCTCCTTTCCAGTAGTAGCCCAGCAGAAACTTGCCAATTTGCATTGGAGTTCTGTATTTTATTGTGTTTCCAAATATATATATATTTTTTTTTTTTTAAGTGAGTACAATTTATAACAGTTTTCCAAAAGCCATCCAAATAATAAAGTTTTTTGAAGGCTGGGGGGAGTTGATTGTGATTTTGAGCCCTTGCATTCATGCTTCATCCTTTTTACATCTTGAGTTCTTATGCACGCACGGCATTCCTGTTTAAACTGTATCCTTTTTTTTGGTGTTTTTAAAACCCTTTTTCAAGAACCAGAATTGACGCGGTTTCCCTTCTCCATTGAGCTGTTTTAACCCTGCATTTGTGGATCTGTTGCAAACTGTTCCATATTTTCCATTCTTTGGCGCCACCAGAGTTGCATAGTGCTTGTTTCAGTATTTACTTCCCGTTTTTGTTGAGGTTAATTTTGTTAAGAAGTCAGAGTTCTTTAGACACTTCTACTCTGACATTTTTCTAATCACGTTGAGTTACCGTACAACAGACTTTGTATTTGAAATTCATCTTCTGCTGAGGCATTGTCACCTGATCTGATTCAGTTTTTTTCCCTGACTATCAACCGACTTGTATGCTAATGTATTTAAGCTTGGCTTGTCCTAATTTGCTTCAAAAGGTTTTGGGTTTCCGTTTCTTTGTAGGTGGTTGTTGATCTTGCCATTTTTTCCTTTCTAAGCGTTCATGCAACATTCATTTGAAAAAATGTAAAGTTTCCATTGTGATTTCATTTCTGTTGCTTATTATGTTTTTTTTGTTGCACATAATTTAGAGCAGACCTGGTTGCTTTTTTTTAAATAAGTTTTGTCATACATTTCTTTATGCTGTTGTTTTTTTCTGATTGCATTCTTTCTTTCTTTGAGTATGCGAAGTAAGAATATATTTACTAGATAGTCCAGTGACACCCTCATACATCCCTTACCCCTCTGCGCCCACAGACTATGCAAACTTGCCTCGAGGGATCAAAAAACATGTGTGCATCTAACTGCAGTGGAAGTCTGCCGTCCTGTACGTATTTTAACTCGACAATTAACCTTAATTTTCTGGCTTCTATGAAAAAATGGTGTAAATTGGTGGTGCTTAGATTTTAAAAACAGCTCTTGGGCCTGCCAGCTACTGGGCAATATGAAGGAATGTAAAGCCCTACACTAGTTCATCTTTGAAATTTTATTTTAGTACATCAGCTATATCACAAAAATGTTAAGTTTTGTATAATACATCATGGGGGAGAAAGTTTTGTGTCTCATGTTTTACAGAATGAAAATGGTCATCTCTGGCTTTACCGCAGTGTTAAAAAAATCATTAACGTCCGATCAATGGCAAATATTATTTTAAGCAAAAGCAGCACTTTTTTGGGAAATGAGATACAGAAATAACTAAGAATGTAGTCGCTCATTACACTTGTCTTCCTAATATACACGTTTTTGACTACAGGAGGGGACGAGCAAATTTTCATTTTCAAATCAGTGAGCTGCTAGTTGTTGTGGTGGCCCTCATATTGTGTGAATGTCATGGTATCCTCTGTTGTAATCTCTGTTGGAAACTCTTGGAGTGCGGTAAGAGGTTGTAAAAATAAAAATGTACTTCCGTCAACTTCTCATGTTCAAGCGTAAATGGACACGGCCTGCAGTTGTGCTCTGTGCAAGCAAATATTTGTATTTCAAGCAAAAGTTCTTGCAGCTTTTTTAATGTTCTCATTTTACATTGCTTGTTAAACATTATGTACCTTTCATATACTGTGTGCACTGTTTTTACTGATGCTTCCAGAAATCTCATGAGTTTCCATAATACATAATTTACACAATAACACCTGTTTACATCCATTGTAAGCATATTTGAGTTTTTAATTGAGTTAATAACTCAGCTGAGACAGAGAATTGATGCTATTCATTTTGTGGTCTAGTTGCCACAGAGTGCTCAGGTGAACCTCAGGTAGTATAACTGTTTCAGTCATTTGCCAGCTAAAATCCAAAATGAACGATTAATGTCACTTTCTAAAGTCAACGTACTGGGGTTTATATAATAAACAACTTGCCAACAATAAGAAATAACTTAATTTCTTTTAGCTTTTTGTTTTTTAAAATATTGATATCTGACACTTTTATCTTTGTTTAAAAAATAGTTTGGTAAGCTCAAATTTAAAGAATTCTGTATTGTGACCTTGTGATAAAAGAAAGAAATATATTATCGGACAAAGGATAGTACAGGTTTGCTAGATATTTTTAGACAACTGTATGCAATTGTGAAACTCTGTTGAACAAATAGTTTGAGTTTGATTTGGACATGCATGTTAAAGAGCTAAATAAAGCCAATAAAAACATTTATTTTAACTCCATGTATGCAACTCCACATGGAAAAAAGTTTTCTTTTTGCAACTGAACGTGCTGTTGTTACACCGTGTTTGCTCATCTCAATTTGAGGACTTTCATTTTCCATTTCATTTTGTTTCAAAGAGTTTTCATGTTATTTTCTTTAACTGCAAGTTCTTTAGAGCAAACATTAGTGCATTTTGAAATCGCCATTTCCCTTAATTTTCTAATGTTTTTGTGCAACAATTGCGATGCTTTTTTCCCTTCTTTGGACCATGTAAAATAACAGAAAATATATTTGCATACCAGTCCAGTGACTGCACCATACCCCACACAGGACAACTCAAACTTGCCTCGTACTGCAAAGGACTTCTACCTTCCTGTATGTTTTTAAACTCCATGTGTGTAACTTTGCTTGAGAAGGTTTAAGATTTATATTTCTTTGCAACTGGCCATGCTGTTTTCAAACTGTCTTTGCTCAACGTCATTTGAAGACTTTTGATTCCCATTGGGGCATTGTTTCATAGAGTTTTTATGCATTCAGGACTCTAAATTCCACAGCAGATTTAGATTTAAACAGAGTTTACTCTACATGCAAGAACCCACTTACCAGAACAAGTTGTGCCCAGCACTGGCGGTGGCCCCGTGTCTGGTCGAAGTGGTGTCCATAGTAACTCCAAGAAATTCTTAGCAATGACCACAGACAAGTAGGGAAATGAAGTTTGATGGAAGGTCATTTTAAAGTACACATCTCAAAATTATGAAAAGATCAGCACATACTTGTTCAAGCGGTTAAAACAGTATGCAGTCGTCAGTGCCTATATTAGAAGACAAGATCCTTCAGTACAAGACTAATACCATGTCTTTGCAGATTTTCTATCTACACTGTCTCTTTCAACTACACTCCCTTCAGCGAGCATGCTATCTAATTACACCATTAGAAAAAACGACAGTCTTAAATGCCTTCATATCTTCATATCTGGAGTATTGTAATTTCATTTACAGAGGAATACCAGTGCTACTTATCAACAAACTGCAGCGCATCCAAACTCCTGCTGCAAGGCTAGCAACTGGCATTCAATGTAGTTTTCCCATTTCCCCAGTTTTGTCCAGATTGCATTGGCTGCCATTTAAGGAGAGAATTGTGTTTAAATCATTCTACTTGGTACATAAAGTGGTTCGCTAACATTCCCCTCTCAGGCCTCTTTTCAAATTGTCTTACCTTACCCATACTTTGGGGCCAGCTTTTTACCTGAAACATGTAATCCCCGAATTTGTACGCTAGACAATTGGTAACAGGGTCTTCTCAGTCACAGCTGCCCAAAACTGGACTATGCTCCCAGACCACTCACAATTAATCTAATCTAATGAGGGTCAGGGGGCGACTTTAGACCTGGCTCTTTCCTCGTATTTAATTTGGAAATTGAGTAGCAGCCTTACATATTGGTTTATGTTATATGTTAGTGCCATTATGCCTAGTGGGCTGATAGATACCCTTTACCCTTTATAAAACAAATATACATACATTAATATTGAAACAGCAGCCAATAGGGGTCTGATGTATTAATAATCATTTGCAAACCAGCATGTGCAAGTTGCACACTGACTGGATTGCATACAGGTTAGCAATTTTCAGTGGGACCTTTATACAAAGAGCTCATATTTCAGGAGGTTGCAAAAGCACCTGCTAAATGGTGGGTAGGTAGGTTGCTTTTTGTGACTATCTAAGATTTGCTGAAAATACAGAGAAAGTGGCTTACTAGGGACAGCAGTACGGCATCTCTGCATTTACTTTGCCAAATTAATATTTTTTATTTTAGAGGCACCCCATATCCATTAAAAAGACAGAAGAAAAGTTTTCAGTTTTGGAAGACATCACAGAACTTTGCGTTGGCCAACCAAACCAACTGTCTATTCTCTCCTTTCTCTAAGGCCATCAAGCATGGTTCCCAAAGAGGAAACTGCCCACATCAAGAGATTTGCTGAACAGATACCACCTCAACTCTTGTATCCGGATATGATCAATTCTTTGCAATCGCCATTGTGGTCAGATACCTGTGATGTGTCTTCACAGCTTGCAGTTAAGCAGGCGGTGCTTCTTCGGTAACCCTCCTAATTGCACTGTGCAACAAATTATTTACTCCTTTTTGTGAGTTGGAAATCCTCGAAAAGCATTATTTGTGGTCGCAAAATTCACACTCTTGATATTATGCTACTTTTTATTTGACTGTGTACGATGTTTAAGGTAAGCTCAATACATAATCATTTGTTATCACATGGACACTTTCAGGTGGCACTTCGCATGTTGAGCTGCCAATTTAAACGGGCATCTGTACAGCTGAACTGTGACTGGCATGTGGCTAAGGATATAGGGGCTAAATGTATCAAGCCTTTTTGTACTCGCAAACAGGCCGATTCGCAGAATCAGCCAGTTTACGAACGGAAAAAGCCCTTTTCCTATGAATGAAAAAGCTTAGGCATTCGCAATTTAGGTAATCGTTATTTTTTGTGATTACCCAAATTATGAATACAAAACAGAAATCGCAATTTGCAAATCCCTATTGCACATGTAAGAAGCCTTTCCTAAATGCGAACTGTGTATTTAGGACACGCTAATTACCGTCAACTTCTAGTTGATGGAACCGTGTGCGAATATTGAAAAATGCAAAATAAATGTATTTTTTAAAGTGCAATGTTGTGCACCCATGCCCGTAAGGCATGTGTCCCCTTTAGATGTGCACTATTTACATTTTGGGGATGCTTCAGGGGGCCTTAGGCCCCCGGGCACCCTTTGATTTCATTACAAGAAAGGAGGCTACATTATGCATAAACCTTTTAATGCGTCTCTAAGCAGCCGCATACATCATAGTTAAAAGGTTCCATAAAGAACATTCAGAACAAATAAAGGGCATGAGCCAACAAGGGACTGCCTCTTTTAAATGCGGCTCTGAGCAGATAAGTTGCCTTCCATTGTTACCTTATCTTTTCTTTTACTGGTATTATTTGGTGGTTTGGGCTATTGTTCCCTCCCTCCTCTTTCCCATCTGCCTCCATACTGATTTCCAATTTATGGAAATCCCCTTTCCTTTCTTTCCTTTGGCCTACCTTTGTGCCTAGATTCAATATTGGTTACAACGTTTATGATGTGTATTTTGCCTTTTTTCCTAACGGTTTCTTCCCTACAACAGCACGTAAGTATTTGTTGACTTATATCGCGTTATCCTTACCGACGTTATTTCTTACTTCTTAACGCCGATTTGGGGATACCCTCCATTCCGCACAGGTTATGCCCCTCGTTAGGCCGCTCGCTACTCCGCCTCATTTCAGACTGTTTTAGCGCCACAGAAAACCCCTCAATTCGGGTTTCTTCACCGTCTTTCGATCGCGCTCCAAGCGCGAGTGTGCAATGCTTGCTGTTAGAGGAAAGGACATCGGCGGCAACAGCGTTGCGTGAGTGCGTTGCTAAGGACCTTTCCTCTTCCCCTAGAGACGAGCATTTGTTAGTATTCCCGGCGCAAGATGCCGGTTGCCATGGATACCGAGGACTCAGCTGATTGCGAATGATTTCGAGTTCGTTACTCGACCTTCGCGATCAGCTGTGCATTGTTTAAACACAAGTCTCTCCTTTGAACCCTTAATTTGATTTATTTAGCCTCTTTTAAAAGCCTAATATATAAAAATAAAATAAAAAGCCCTTGATTAGTTTTGAGTTCTGCTGCTTCTGCCATTGGTTCTTATTTTACCCCCTTTAGCATTCATTCATAAGTACTCATGTCTGAGTCTGATTCTGAGGGTGCTTCTGCCCCTACTGCCAATATTGAAAGTGTACATTTTAAAAAAGCATTAAATGATGAAATGCGATCCTGCATGCGTAATAGTTTGAAGGAGGTGATGTCTTCTAAAAGGTCTATCTCTTCTGATGAAGATGAGTTTAATGAGGGTCATATTGTTGCGGATCTGAAGGGTAAAAGATAAAAACATGGAACACTTGGCCCCTAAGAGCACTGTGGGAGGTCCTCGCGCCTCACAATATCTGGGAGGTCCTCGCACCTCAAATAATTTTGGTGTCCATCGCGGCACGACTTATCATGGTGTCCATCGCGGCACAAGATATCCTGGTGTCCTTAGCGGCACGCAAAATCTAAGTGCTCATGACCTTATGTTTGAGAATGAACTCAGAGATGATAATTCTTCAGACACGCACGACGAATAAGTCCTTGATTTAAATGATGACTACGATGAAGACCTTTTTAACCCTCCTGAACCGTCTCCTACTCTAAAAGATACCATTCTTGACCCTCTCGGAGAGGAAATGTTTTCTCCCCTCAACCTTAAACACCCTAGGAGTTCTGAATGGTGGCCTCACGAGCACGTGGCAAAATTCATTAACAAATGGCTTAGATTCCCTCTTGAGTGTAACACTTGCAATATTCTGCGGGCTGAGTGCTCAAGACCTTCCATTGATGAAGAAGTTTGCCAAACTCCGAATTTGGACCCTGAATTGATAAAATTCCTTTTTAAACTTGGACGGGATCCTCGCAAAGGCATGGGGAGATCCCTCAAGGGATGTCAGGACCGATTCCTGGACGTCCTAGGTCCTTTGGCTAGAATTATCAACGCAGCGGAGGAGAGCCATCTCAATGGCACTGCCCTTAATACTGACCTAATCAGAGGCTGGAGTCAGAGGGTTTTAATCCTCCTTGGGAAGGCCAATGCCAGCTTGAATGCTGAGAGACGTAGAGTTGTGCTAACCAAGATAAATCCTAAGCTTTCTGACATGGCTGACAAGGAGACCTCTCAGAGTCCTAAAGGGCTACTGTTTGGCGAAGATCTCATAAAAACTCTCTGCAAGTACGTCTCTACCTTTACGGCTTTGGATAAAGCCCAACAGAACATGCGTAAGGTTTTTAATAACAACCTTTTTGCTCGGGCCGGAAGAAGGGGCCTCTCTTCCGGCCGGTTTAACCAAAGGCCCTCCACAAGATCAAGAGGTTTCAGAAGAAGCTTTCAGCAATTCAACAACTCACAGTTCTTTCCCCAGAGAGGACGAGGCATGCGTTCAAGAGGATTTAGATCACGCAGTCAATCCTCGACCAACGTCACAATAAGTGAGTACTCTTACCCCTCCTTCCCCTCTTTCTTTCCCCTCAGAGATGGGAGGGAGACTCAGGTTCTTTTTTCAGAACTGGAGAAAGATCACTCAGGATCCTTGGGTCTTGAACACGGTCAGAGGTTTCAAAATAGACTTCACAGAAATTCCCACTCAGTCCTTACTTCCAAAAAATTTCCAGATCTCCTCAGAACAACAGAAAATAATAGAGGAAGAGATCTCTCCCATGCTCAAGAAAGGTGTGATCTTAGAAGTCTCCCTAGAGGAACTCAGGTTCATAAGCACCCTTTTACTCGTAGAGAAAAAAGACAAAGGATGGAGACCCGTTATAAACTTAAAACATCTCAACACATTTTTGGTGTACAGGCACTTCAAAATGGAAGGGATTCACCTTTTGAGGGATCTTCTTTTGGAAGGAGATTGGCTAGTAAAACTAGACCTGAAAGATGCCTACTTCACCATTCCTATGGCCGAAATACATCAACCCTTTCTCCAATTTCATTGGAAAGATCGATTGTACCAGTTCAAAGCCCTTCCATTTGGTCTTTCTTCAGCCCCTTGGTGTTTTACCAAGGTTATGAGACCGATCGCCTCCTTTCTAAGAGAAAGAGGAATCTGTTTGATCATCTATCTAGACGACATTCTAATTATGTCTCAAGAACTTTCTCAAATTTCTCAAGATCTAATAACGGTTAAGGACCTTCTAGAAAAATTAGGCTTCATCATCAACAAAGAGAAATCAGTCTTGATTGCTTCAAGATGGATGGAATTTTTGGGCTTCACTCTGGATACATCCAGATGTCTCCTACTTCTCCCCTCCAAAAGAATTACCAAGATCAAAAAAGAAATTTGTTGTGTCCTGAAACTAGAAGACTTTCCCCTCGGGGAACTCGCAAGACTTCTTGGTCTTCTTTCCTCCTCTATCCAAGCAATATTCCCTGGACCTCTGAATTATCAAGCCCTCCAGAGAGTGAAAGCCAAAGCCTAAGATCCGGTCTTTGGTACGAGGATCACATCTCCCTAGACCTGGATGCCAGGTTGGACTGAACTGGTGGCTAGAAAACCTGGAAGCCTGGAACAGAAAAGCGATTTTCGGTGCGAAACCCAAATTCGTTTTGGAGTCAGATGCCAGCCTACATGGCTGGGCAGCCTGCCTTCTCAACCAGAATACCAGTGGAACCTGGTCTCTGGAGGAATCCTCTCAACACATAAATTACTTGGAACTCACAGCTGGTCTCTACGCTTTGATGAGTTTCAAACACTCCCTTCAAGGAAGATCGGTCGTCTTGAAGATGGACAACATGTCTTCAGTGGCCTATATAAATCGTCTAGGTGGCACCAAGTCTGCGGACCTTCCGAATCTGGCCAAAAAACTTGCTTTAAAAGCAGAATACCTTCCAGGGAAGACCAACATCTCTGCAGACTAGAACTCGAGATTCCTCAAAGACCACAGTGACTGGAAACTCGACATTTCCATTTTCAACTGTCTGAAAAGGTTTGGGGACCCTTGGAAATAGATCTTTTCGCAAGCAGATTAACATTTCAACTGGAAAAATACTTCAGTTGGATGCCCCTTCGGGAGCTCTAGCCGTGAACGCCTTTCTCCAATCCTGGAAGGATCTAGGGGCTTATGCCTTTCCCCCCTTTTGCATGATCCGGAGAGTTTTACAGAAAGTGAGAATCGAACAATGCTCCCTTGTTCTAGTAACTCCCTTCTTGCCATCTGAGGCCTGGTTCCCAATGGCTCTGGAACTGGCTTGCGACACTCCCTTCCTAATCCCTTCCCTGGATCATCTCCTAACAGACGTAGATGGCGGAATTCATCCTCTAATCCAGACAGGGAGTTTGAACCTTCTTGCTTGGAGAGTGTCAGGAGATCAAACGAGATCTTAGGACTTTCGTCTACAGCTTCAGCTCTCCTCTCAGAATCATGGTCTCCTGGCACCCACTACAGATACAACAACATTTGGAGAACCTGGGTTCGTTGGTGCGTGGAAAGGAACCTGGATTCCCTTGAGGCACCTATTGTTGACGTAGTTAATTTCCTCTGTGAACAATTTGATAGAAGCCTTAGCTATAGATCCATCAATTGCTATAGATCCACCATATCTGCTGGTCATATTCTTGTGAATGGTAAAACAGTAGGTAAAAATGTTATCATTTGTAGAGTTATGAAGAGCATCCGCCTATGAAGACCCCCAAAACCAAAGTATGATTCCCTTTGGGATGTTAACTTAATTTTGGACCTTTGCACCAGTAGGCCTGATAACTCTTTCCTTAACAGAAAACTTCTCTCTATCAAACTCGCCAATCTTCTATGTCTTATTTCCTGTCGAAGAGTCTCCGATGTTAAAGCCTTAGACATTTCTAATAGGTCCTACAACATGTTTGGCATGAAATGTGAGATTTTTTGAAGAACTAAGACTATGTCCGATTCTATCTTCTATCCCCGCTTTGACTCCTGTCTTAAACTTTGTGTTGTTGATTGTTTAAGGAAGTATGATCACAGAATGTCTCTTCTTCGTCCCCCTGATGTCAATCAGTTACTTATTTCCTTTTTTAGACCTCATAAGGCTATTTCCTTTACTTCCATTGCTAGGTGGGTTAAAACAGCTATGAGCTTAGCAGGTATTAATTTACGTAAGTTTTAGGCTCACTCTCTTAGAGGTGCTATGGCCAGCAAATCGCTCTGGTCTGGTGGTAAGCTAGATGATATTCTTAAAGCTGCTGATTGCTAGCACCGTTGCTCGACATTACTGTAGGCCTATAGAACATATGTGTGATGTAGTTTTACAAAGCTACCAACATGCATAATGTAGCCTCCGTTCTTGTAATGAAATTGCGATTCTCCTATTACCATGACTAGAGAATCTGGATTTCATTAAATACACGGAGGCTCACATTATCCCACCCATCCCTCCCTGTCCATCTGTTTACTATGTTTACAGCTTTTCATCATTAATTTGTAATACCTTTTGATATGGCTTACAGCTAGCATATTGTTTTATATTCATTGTGATACAAATGTTATTATCTTGTCTATTAAGTTTGGTTTGCTCCAAATTTAAATTTTTTCTCCTTTTCAGATAATCCTTCTTAATTTCGAGATGCTTGGATCCCCTTCCGCAGTTTTGCTATCTTCGGATTTTTCATGCTGAAGTTCTTCTGAAGTTATTCGAATATTTTGGAGTTTATTGTTCTTTTACGGACTTCTCTGTCTTTCCACATTTAAAAGAGGCAGTCTCGTGTTGGCTCTTGCCCTTTATTTGTTCTGAATGTTCTTTATGGAACCTTTTAACTATGATGTATGCGGCTGCTTAGAGACGCATTAAAAGGTTTATGCATAATGTGAGCCTCCGTGTCTTTAATGTAATCCAGATTCCCTAGTAATGGTAATAGTAGAATTGCAATTTTCATTCGCTAATTTGCAGTTACCAATTTGGTAACTGCAAATTAGAAAATGCAATACCATTCATTCCTATGGGCATGTAGGCCCATTGGAATGAATGGAGTCATATTACCTAATAGCGATTTGTTATTTACCGAGTCGCTATTAGGTAATAATAAGGAATCGTGAAATAATATGCGATTCGGTAAAAATCGCTATTTTAGGATCGCAAGATTCTAGGCACAAACATCTGGCCCCTTTAAAGAAGTGCTGCAGGCGACCAGAGGAAAGGTGTCCGGGTGGATCCAAGGGTGGATCGGAGATCTGAAGAACCTGAAAGCAGAGGGGACAGAGTCTGGGTCACTAGCCAGTGACCAGGAAGGTACCAGGAAGGAAACAGGCGATGTCGGGTGCTTTCGAAGTGAAGAAGGTGAGCTTGTCTCTTCAGCCACGTGGTCCAGGAGGCATCGACGATGACCAGGCGCTGGATTCGAGCTGTCTCATAAAGGATCTAGTTGACTGCGGTGTCGGTATCCGGATTGGACCCAACAAGCCTTGGTAACCACAACCCACGCAGGAAGTCGAGATGAGCTCTGTTGCAGACCAGCAAGGTCTGGGGCGCTTCTCCTTTGTAGCCACAGTCAAACCATGTGCTTTCTATGTTTTGGTCCATTTAATTGCCATAATGTGATAGAGGCGGACAAGCCACAGAAGGCTTGAATTGTATGTTTGGCTCTGCATAAGGTTTTTTGTGTCCTTGACCTCAAAACAAGCCAAGCTTTTGTATGTCTTCTGCCTGCCACCTAGGGTCACTAGGTGGCACTAAGAATTAAAGACAAAGTAATGTTCGATGTACAATTCAAAAGTACTTTATTCAGTTTGTTTTTGTTATACAAAACCATAGAAGTTCATGATACATAAAATAGCTATCCAAGCTATGGTAAAAAACTTAAAAAACAAGGTACAATAGAATAAAGCCCCACAGTTTGTAACAGTCATAGCTCTACTATTCCACTCAGAAATAGAGACAGTGTCAAAAGAGTTGACAATTAATTGTTGTTACATGTCCAGGTATTTCCTGTATTTCCTGGTACATTTTAAAAAACCTGCCACGTGGGGTATGATTTCAGGATTCAACATTTGCAAATAAAACAGTGCAGGCTGGGCTTGTACAAAATTCATCCTTTTCAAAATAGGTTTAAGATAAAGTCTTCTGGGAAATTCATAATATTTACAAAGAAACATAAAGTGAAGCAAGTCCTGCGGAGACTGAGAGTCGCAGCCGCAGGGTGCTAACAACATACCCTTATGACAGCCCTTTGGTACTGCCAGCAAAAGATGAAACATGTTAAGCCTGAACCTGATTAAAAGAAAACGATCATAAGATGGTATAGGCCAGAGTAGATATTGCTCCTCCACTAGAGAAGTTTTTATCAAGAGATGGTGGCGCACACTAGGCTTCAAGAGCTCCCTACCCTCTCTATCCAGCTTGTTGCGAGTGATAAAATACTGTTTTATAGTAATGGGGTCTTTTTTAGTTATAACTGCCGGGTTTAAAAAAAAGTCTGAATGTCCCTCTTTATAAAAAGTGTCTTGAAGATATTTCAGCCAGGGGATTTTGGACATGTTATCTAGGCTGAGGGTTTCTTTTAACAAGTTGTGTGTAAGCACTAGATCTTTATTTAACCAACATAATGTTCGATGTAAAAGGAGAGAGAAATAGATAGCCATCTAGTAGCTGATTAGCATAATGTCAAACGAGAAACCCTGTTCCCATGAGGCACAGGGTCAAGGCTGATTTGCATATGGCCCTGTCTGAACTGGGGTGGTGTGGAGTGCACATAAACTATGGATATAGGCCCAGATCTCTGTACTGGGGTGAATGTATGGCATTGTTCTGCATTCTGTCCATCAACTGTTATTTTTGCAAACGAGAAAACCTGGCATCAGTCCAAGCTACTCCACTTGACCAAAATATGTGATCCTCTGCCATTCTTCTATTTCACCTTGCCTTTCTTTTCATGTATTATGATATATGAGAGCATCTTGAAATATGAGATCAACATGTGCGTTGAACAAAAACTTTTCTTGTCTTGCACTCATTATTGGACCTACATGTATCAAGTTCTATTTCGGAACAAAAAGGTATTTATGTGAATTAATGAATGAACTACATCCACCTTCTTGAATAGAACGATGTTAGTTTTGAGAATACATGAGTGAACTCTCAAAAGTTGTGGATCCAGGCCTAATTTAGCCATTGTGGGAGCAATTCCTGAAGGTTATAATTTCTGAGAATCTATTAGTGAAACCTCAAAGGTTGAAATTCTGACACTTTTTAGCTGCAGGTTTCTAACCTTTTGAATATTCCCCAGCACCAGAGAAGATCTGGAAAATCTTCAGCAGTAACCCTGCGTGCCTGTAGTTGGTACCGTGCAGTTCTGTGCCAACGTTGTTTCACTCCTGAAATTTCATAATAGTAAGGAGTAGGCGAGTGGCCCCTTAACTGTGTCCATGAAGTTGTTTATCAAAACATTTGAATATAGCACTCTTTCTTTATTAATCCATAACCAGTCCTATAAACCAGACTGAGGGCCTTATGACTATCTTGGCAGACAAGGTTACTCTGTCACAACCGTGACAGATATACAGTCCACCACATTACAATTCCATAGGATGTAATGGAATTGTAATTTGGCGAACGGGATATCCTTCTTGTTTGTGATGGAGTAGCCCATCTTCCAAGATCGTAATCAGGCCCTGAGTGAGTGTGAGAGGTAATGAGATGTGAGAAGGTAATGAGATGTGCCTGTGAGTAACTGTGCAATACACAGACTTTCTATCCTTAAGAGTCTTACATAGATCCATTGAATACACTGCAAAATGGAAAGTCTCTACATACCCTGCAATATTTCTCCTTTAAATCAAATATGTACTTTATAGCAATCACTACAAAAACATGTTTTGTAAACACTAGAGAAACATAGTTTTGGAAAACCCTAAGAAAATGCAATTGAAATCCTTAATAAATAAACACTGTAAACATGAGAGACAGGGTGGATTTGGTCTTTGTTGGGCAAGGTGAGTTTATTTAATTAGCTACCTCATTTGGAATGTTCTGTTTATGAAATGAATTAGTAATTTATTGAAAAACCTACCATGCCAAGGAATGACCGTAGTTCATCTTTGTTGGTTGGAACGGCTAGGTTTATGCTAGAGTTCATCCAGGTCATCTTTTGGTTCAGTACCTTTCCTGGAGATCTTGTTCCCCACATACGTTATTTATTCACATGCAAATTTGCACGTGGCTGCTTTTACTGTGAGTCCAAAACTTTCAAATTTCTCTAGTATTTTCACAGCCCTCTCATCGTGTTCTGGTTTTGTTGCTCCACGTACCAACACATCTTCCTCGTAATAGATAATCCTGTAATGTCTTTGAGCATTGATGACATTGCTCTCTGGAACACTGATGCTGCAGATACCAGCTCAAAAGGCATACGTTTGAACCTGTAAGCGCCTGTGGGTGTGATTAAGGCAGTGAGGTCTTGCGACTCAGGGTGCAACCTTATTTGGTAATAGGCTGATGACAAATTGAGGGTTGAAAAACAGTTGTCTCCCATTAAGGCTGTGAACATTTCATAAATCGTAGTAGGGGAAATCTTTCAAACACTACTTCCTTGTTCAGTGCTCTTAAATGTACACACAATCTCACCTTGCTGTCAGCTTTCGTGCTCCCACAATGGGAGCTGACCACTCTGTGGCTTCGATTGGCTCAATGACATTCTGTTCACATAATTTCTCCAATTCGAGTTCTCACCAAATCTTTTTAATTTCACTGGTAGTCTACAGGCCTTGGATATAACAGGGGTTGCATTAGGTTTTAACTTAATTTTGTGGATGTATAATTTGAGGCATCCTAATTGTCTGCTAAATACTTCTGGACAAAACAGTTTTCTTTGATCACTTGAACTTGGATTTGAAGTGAGGCGTTAGGATCAAGAACTACACCTAAGATTTTCTGGACTGGCCATCCTAAAATGTTGTCACTTTTCTTAGAGAAGTACACTTTGCTTAGGGTTTTCTTTCCACAGTCCCGAATATTTCCCAAAAAGTAGCCTTTCATGATGTGTTTGCCCCCACACCTACCAGGTTGTATGTCCATGTTATTCAACTGGGCTCGATGTTTGAACTTGTATCTGAATACTGGTCAGAAATAATGGTTAGTCAGGAGCAAGAATTAAACATTGCATCTACAATATCCTCAGGACTACCTTCACCTGACTCATTCATTTGCAAGACTATTTCATCACATATTTCAGATACTTTGGACTTCTATATTTTTTCTCATTTTGTACCTTCAATATGCAACAAAATGCCCCTTCTTGCCCCAACCCTTAGACACAGCCTTCCATTCTGGGCATTCTCTCCAGTTAGCCAAAGGGCCTCTTATACCACACCTGAAGCTCTGCCCTTTGAAGCACTGGGCATTTGTTTTAATTATATCCGTCTTCTCTTTCACAACATTTACCGCCCTCTTATTTTCAAGTGAACTGCTTTTGTTCTCAGCTTTTGCTTTTACACTGGACAACATGTATCCTACTTGCTTTGAAACCATTAACACTTCATTAAAGGGGGGTCATCTTTGAGCTGTAATTCTGCATGTATCCTAGCTGTGTTACAATTGGACAAAAACTGGTCACAGATGCGTTCATCAGAGGAAACACCAAACAATACTTATCACTGCTAGTCTTAGAGCAGAAACAAATGATTCTATACTCTCCACCTCTTTCTGACTTCTTTTACCAAAATGATATCTATCCAGTATGGTGCTTATGTGTGGCAAACAATGTTTTCCAGATTTCTACACATATTTCCTGAGCATGTTAAACGTCTGCCTCATGCTCGGATCTGATCGGTGTGGCTAGAGCCTCCCGACCCTCCCTCCATGGCAGGGGGCCAATAATGCCATCTTCCTGTCAGTATTCACATTCGACCACACACGGTGAGGTAATGATCAAACGCAGTTTTCCATTTACTCCCTAATGTTGGGGTTCGCCTGGCATGTTGCTATAGAATGGAGGGGTGGGATGTTTTGCACTGTGAACAATAACAAGTAAAGAGCCACGTACCGTAGGTTGTTACAGGTGACAATAAGCACCTTTGTAAGTACTTTGCAATTCTTCATGAGGGGTGCACCCCGAGTCCCTGGAGCTATAGTGTGCGAGCGATGCTCCTGGCCGTCTCACTCCGAGTCCCTAGAGCTATAGTGTGCGAGCGATGCTCCTGGCCGTCTCACTCCGAGTCCCTGGAGCTATAGTGTGTGAGTGATGCTCCTGGCCGTCTCACTCCGAGTCTCTGTAGCTATAGTGTGTGAGTGATGCTCCTGGCCGTCTCACTCTGAGTCCCTGGAGCTATAATGCGTGAGTGATGCTCCTGGCCGCCTCACTCCGAGTCCCTGGAGCTATAGTGTGTGAGTGATGCTCCTGGCCAAAATTGAAAATGAACGATTAATGTCACTTTCTAAGTCAACGTACTGGGGTTTATATAATAAACAACTTGCCACCAATAAGAAATAACTTAATTTCTTTTAGCTTTTTGTTTTTCAAAAATATTGATATCTGACACTTTTATCTTTGTTTAAAAAATAGTTTGGTAAGCTCAAATTTAAAGAAATCTGTATTGTGACCTTGTGATAAAAGAAAGAAATATATTATCGGACAAAGGATAGTACAGGTTTGCTAGATATTTTTAGACAACTGTATGCAATTGTGAAACTCTGTTGAACAAATAGTTTGAGTTTGATTTGGACATGCATGTTAAAGAGCTAAATAAAGCCAATAAAAACATTTATTTTAACTCCATGTATGCAACTCCACATGGAAAAAAGTTTTCTTTTTGCAACTGAACGTGCTGTTGTTACACCGTGTTTGCTCATCTCAATTTGAGGACTTTCATTTTCCATTGCATTTTGTTTCAAAGAGTTTTCATGTTATTTTCTTTAATTGCAAGTTCTTTAGAGCAAACATTAGTGCATTTTGAAATCGCCATTTCCCTTAATTTTCTAATGTTTTTGTGCAACAATTGCGATGCTTTTTTCCCTTCTTTGGACCATGTCAAATAACAGAAAATATATTTGCATACCAGTCCAGTGACTGCACCACACCCCACACAGGACAACTCAAACTTGCCTCGTACTGTAAAGGACTTCTACCTTCCTGTATGTTTTTTAACTCCATGTGTGTAACTTTGCTTGAGAAGGTTTCAGATTTATATTTCTTTGCAACTGGCCATGCTGTTTTCAAACTGTCTTTGCTCAACGTCATTTGAAGACTTTTGATTCCCATTGGGGCTTTGTTTCATAGAGTTTTTATGCATTCAGGACTCTAAATTCCACAGCAGATTTAGATTTAAACAGAGTTTACTCTACATGCAAGAACCCACTTACCAGAACAAGTTGTGCCCAGCACTGGCGGTGGCCCCGTGTCTGGTCGAAGTGGTGTCCATAGTAACTCCAAGAAATTCTTAGCAATGACCACAGACAAGTAGGGAAATGAAGTTTGATGGAAGGTCATTTTAAAGTACACATCTCAAAATTATGAAAAGATGAGCACATACTTGTTCAAGCGGTTAAAACAGTATGCAGTCGTCAGTGCCTATATTAGAAGACAAGATCCTTCAGTACAAGACTAATACCATGTCTTTGCAGATTGTCTATCTACACTGTCTCTTTCAACTACACTCCCTTCAGCGAGCATGCTATCTAATTACAACATTAGAAAAAACTACAGTCTTAAATGCCTTCATATCTTCATATCTGGAGTATTGTAATTTCATTTACAGAGGAATACCAGTGCTACTTATCAACAAACTGCAGCGCATCCAAACTCCTGCTGCAAGGCTAGCAACTGGCATTCAATGTAGTTTTCCCATTTCCCCAGTTTTGTCCAGATTGCATTGGCTGCCATTTAAGGAGAGAATTGTGTTTAAATCATTCTACTTGGTACATAAAGTGGTTCGCTAACATTCCCCTCTCAGGCCTCTTTTCAAGTTGTCTTACCTTACCCATACTTTGGGGCCAGCTTTTTACCTGAAACATGTATTCCCTGAATTTGTACGCTAGACAATTGGTAACAGGGTCTTCTCAGTCACAGCTGCCCAAAACTGGACTATGCTCCCAGACCACTCACAATTAATCTAATCTAATGAGGGTCAGGGGGCGACTTTAGACCTGGCTCTTTCCTCGTATTTAATTTGGAAATTGAGTAGCAGCCTTACACATTGGTTTATGTTATATGTTAGTGCCATTATGCCTAGTGGGCTGATAGATACCCTTTACCCTTTATAAAACAAATATACATACATTAATATTGAAACAGCAGCCAATAGGGGTCTGATGTATTAATAATCATTTGCAAACCAGCATGTGCAAGTTGCACACTGACTGGATTGCATACAGGTTAGCAATTTTCAGTGGGACCTTTATACAAAGAGCTCATATTTCAGGAGGTTGCAAAAGCACCTGCTAAATGGTGGGTAGGTAGGTTGCTTTTTTGTGACTATCTAAGATTTGCTGAAAATACAGAGAAAGTGGCTTACTAGGGACAGCAGTACGGCATCTCTGCATTTACTTTGCCAAATTAATATTTTTTATTTTAGAGGCACCCCATATCCATTAAAAAGACAGAAGAAAAGTTTTCAGTTTTGGAAGACATCACAGAACTTTGCGTTGGCCAACCAAACCAACTGTCTGTTCTCTCCTTTCTCTAAGGCCATCAAGCATGGTTCCCAAAGAGGAAACTGCCCACATCAAGAGATTTGCTGAACAGATACCACCTCAACTCTTGTATCCGGATATGATCAATTCTTTGCAATCGCCATTGTGGTCAAATACCTGTGATGTGTCTTCACAGCTTGCAGTTAAGCAGGCGGTGCTTCTTCGGTAACCCTCCTAATTGCACTGTGCAACAAATTATTTACACCTTTTTGTGAGTTGGAAATCCTCGAAAAGCATTATTTGTGGTCGCAAAATTCACACTCTTGACATTATGCTACTTTTTATTTCACTGTGTACGATATTTAAGGTAAGCTCAATACATAATCATTTGTTATCACATGGACACTTTCAGGTGGCACTTCGCATGTTGAGCTGCCAATTTAAACGGGCATCTGTACAGCTGAACTGTGACTGGCATGTGGCTAAGGATATAGGGGCTAAATGTATCAAGCCTTTTTGTACTCGCAAACAGGCCGATTCGCAGAATCAGCCAGTTTACGAACGGAAAAAGCCCTTTTCCTATGAATGAAAAAGCTTAGGCATTCGCAATTTAGGTAATCGTTATTTTTTGTGATTACCCAAATTATGAATACAAAACAGAAATCGCAATTTGCAAATCCCTATTGCACATGTAAGAAGCCTTTCCTAAATGCGAACTGTGTATTTAGGACACGCTAATTACCGTCAACTTCTAGTTGATGGAACCGTGTGCGAATATTGAAAAATGCAAAATAAATGTATTTTTTAAAGTGCAATGTTGTGCACCCATGCCCGTAAGGCATGTGTCCCCTTTAGATGTGCACTATTTACATTTTGGGGATGCTTCAGGGGGCCTTAGGCCCCCGGGGCACCCTTTGATTTCATTACAAGAAAGGAGGCTACATTATGCATAAACCTTTTAATGCGTCTCTAAGCAGCCGCATACATCATAGTTAAAAGGTTCCATAAAGAACATTCAGAACAAATAAAGGGCATGAGCCAACAAGGGACTGCCTCTTTTAAATGCGGCTCTGAGCAGATAAGTTGCCTTCCTTTGTTACCTTATCTTTTCTTTTACTGGTATTATTTGGTGGTTTGGGCTATTGTTCCCTCCCTCCTCTTTCCCATCTGCCTCCATACTGATTTCCAATTTATGGAAATCCCCTTTCCTTTCTTTCCTTTGGCCTACCTTTGTGCCTAGATTCAATATTGGTTACAACGTTTATGATGTGTATTTTGCCTTTTTTCCTAACGGTTTCTTCCCTACAGCAGCACGTAAGTATTTGTTGACTTATATCGCGTTATCCTTACCGACGTTATTTCTTACTTCTTAACGCCGATTTGGGGATACCCTTCATTCCGCACAGGTTATGCCCCTCTTTAGGCCGCTCGCTACTCCGCCTCATTTCAGACTGTTTTAGCGCCACAGAAAACCCCTCAATTCGGGTTTCTTCACCGTCTTTCGATCGCGCTCCAAGCGCGAGTGTGCAATGCTTGCTGTTAGAGGAAAGGACATCGGCGGCAATAGCGTTGCGTGAGTGCGTTGCTAAGGACCTTTCCTCTTCCCCTAGAGACGAGCATTTGTTAGTATTCCCGGTGCAAGATGCCGGTTGCCATGGATACCGAGGACTCAGCTGATCGCGAATGATTTCGAGTTCGTTACTCGACCTTCGCGATCAGCTGTGCATTGTTTAAACACAAGTCTTTCCTTTAAACCCTTAATTTGATTTATTTAGCCTCTTTTAAAAGCCTAATATATATTTTAAAAAAAGCCCTTGATTAGTTTTGAGTTCTGCTGCTTCTGCCATTAGTTCTTATTTTACCCCCTTTAGCATTCATTCATAAGTACTCATGTCTGAGTCTGATTCTGAGGGTGCTTCTGCCCCTACTGCCAATATTAAAAGTGTACATTTAAAAAAAGCATTAAATGATGAAATGCGATCCTGCATGCGTAATAGTTTGAAGGAGGTGATGTCTTCTAAAAGGTCTATCTCTTCTGATGAAGATGAGTTTAATGAGGGTCATATTGTTGCGGATCTGAAGGGTAAAAGATAAAAACATGGAACACTTGGCCTCTAAGAGCACTGTGGGAGGTCCTCGTGCCTCACAATATCTGGGAGGTCCTCGCACCTCAAATCATTTTGGTGTCCATCGCGGCACGACTTATCATGGTGTCCATCGTGGCACAAGATATCCTGGTGTCCTTAGCGGCACGCAAAATCTAAGTGCTCATGACCTTATGTTTGAGAATGAACTCAGAGATGATAATTCTTCAGACACGCACGACGAATAAGTCCTTGATTTAAATGATGACTACGATGAAGACCTTTTTAACCCTCCTGAACCGTCTCCTACTCTAAAAGATACCATTCTTGACCCTCTCGGAGAGGAAATGTTTTCTCCCCTCAACCTTAAACACCCTAGGAGTTCTGAATGGTGGCCTCACGAGCATGTGGCAAAATTCATTAACAAATGGCTTAGATTCCCTCTCGAGTGTAACACTTGCAATATTCTGCGGGCTGAGTGCTCAAGACCTTCCATTGATGAAGAAGTTTGCCAAACTCCGAATTTGGACCCTGAATTGATAAAATTCCTTTTTAAACTTGGACGGGATCCTCGCAAAGGCATGGGGAGATCCCTCAAGGGATGTCAGGACCGAGTCCTGGACGTCCTAGGTCCTTTGGCTAGAATTATCGACGCAGCGGAGGAGAGCCATCTCAATGGCACTCCCCTTAATACTGACCTAATCAGAGGCTGGAGTCAGAGGGTTTTAATCCTCCTTGGGAACGCCAATGCCAGCTTGAATGCTGAGAGACGTAGAGTTGTGCTAACCAAGATAAATCCTAAGCTTTCTGACATGGCTGACAAGGAGACCTCTCAGAGTCCTAAAGGGCTACTGTTTGGCGAAGATCTCATAAAAACTCTCTGCAAGTACGTCTCTACCTTTACGGCTTTGGATAGAGCCCAACAGAACATGCGTAAGGTTTTTAATAACAACCTTTTTGCTCGGGCCGGAAGAAGGGGCCTCTCTTTCGTCCGGTTTAACCAAAGGCCCTCCACAAGATCAAGAGGTTTCAGAAGAAGCTTTCAGCAATTCAACAACTCACAGTTCTTTCCCCAGAGAGGACGAGGCATGCGTTCAAGAGGATTTAGATCACGCAGTCAATCCTCGACCAACGTCACAATAAGTGAGTACTCTTACCCCTCCTTCCCCTCTTTCTTTCCCCTCAGAGGTGGGAGGGAGACTCAGGTTCTTTTTTCAGAACTGGAGAAAGATCACTCAGGATCCTTGGGTCTTGAACACGGTCAGAGGTTTCAAAATAGACTTCACAGAAATTCCCACTCAGTCCTTTCTTCCAAAAAATTTCCAGATCTCCTCAGAACAACAGAAAATAATAGAGGAAGAGATCTCTCCCATGCTCAAGAAAGGTGCGATCTTAGAAGTCTCCCTAGAGGAACTCAGGTTCATAGGCACCCTTTTACTCGTAGAGAAAAAAGACAAAGGATGGAGACCCGTTATAAACTTAAAACATCTCAACACATTTTTGGTGTACAGGCACTTCAAAATGGAAGGGATTCACCTTTTGAGGGATCTTCTTTTGGAAGGAGATTGGCTAGTAAAACTAGACCTGAAAGATGCCTACTTCACCATTCCTATGGCCGAAATACATCAACCCTTTCTCCAATTTCTTTGGAAAGATCGATCGTACCAGTTCAAAGCCCTTCCATTTGGTCTTTCTTCAGCCCCTTGGTGTTTTACCAAGGTTATGAGACCGATCGCGTCCTTTCTAAGAGAAAGAGGAATCTGTTTGATCATCTATCTAGACGACATTCTAATTATGTCTCAAGAACTTTCTCAAATTTCTCAAGATCTAAAAACGGTTAAGGACCTTCTAGAAAAATTAGGCTTCATCATCAACAAAGAGAAAGCAGTCTTGATTGCTTCAAGATGGATGGAATTTTTGGGCTTCACTCTGGATACATCCAGATGTCTCCTACTTCTCCCCTCCAAAAGAATTACCAAGATCAAAAAAGAAATTCGTTGTGTCCTGAAACTAGAAGACTTTCCCCTCGGGGAACTCGCAAGTCTTCTTGGTCTTCTTTCCTCCTCTATCCAAGCAATATTCCCTGGACCTCTGAATTATCGAGCCCTCCAGAGAGTGAAAGCCAAAGCCTAAGATCCGGTCTTTGGTACGAGGATCACATCTCCCTAGACCTGGATGCCAGGTTGGACTGAACTGGTGGCTAGAAAACCTGGAAGCCTGGAACAGAAAAGCGATTTTCGGTGCGAAACCCGAATTCGTTTTGGAGTCAGATGCCAGCCTACATGGCTGGGCAGCCTGCCTTCTCGACCAGAATACCAGTGGAACCTGGTCTCTGGAGGAATCCTCTCAACACATAAATTACTTGGAACTCACAGCTGGTCTCTACGCTTTGATGAGTTTCAAACACTCCCTTCAAGGAAGATCGGTCGTCTTGAAGATGGACAACATGTCTTCAGTGGCCTATATAAATCGTCTAGGTGGCACCAAGTCTGCGGACCTTCTGAATCTGGCCAAAAAACTTGCTCTAAAAGCAGAATACCTTCCAGGGAAGACCAACATCTCTGCAGACTAGAACTCGAGATTCCTCAAAGACCACAGTGACTGGAAACTCGACATTTCCATTTTCAACTGTCTGAAAAGGTTTGGGGACCCTTGGAAATAGATCTTTTCGCAAGCAGATTAACATTTCAACTGGAAAAATACTTCAGTTGGATGCCCCTTCGGGAGCTCTAGCCGTGAACGCCTTTCTCCAATCCTGGAAGAATCTAGGGGCTTATGCCTTTCCCCCCTTTTGCATGATCCGGAGAGTTTTACAGAAAGTGAGAATCGAACAATGCTCCCTTGTTCTAGTAACTCCCTTCTGGCCATCTGAGGCCTGGTTCCCAACGGCTCTGGAACTGGCTTGCGACACTCCCTTCCTAATCCCTTCCCTGGATCATCTCCTAACAGACGTAGATGACGGAATTCATCCTCTAATCCAGACAGGGAGTTTGAACTTTCTTGCTTGGAGAGTGTCAGGAGATCAAACGAGATCTTAGGACTTACGTCTACAGCTTCAGCTTGAGGTGCCGGGTTTTTAGGAACCCGGTGGTGTCGGGGGATAACACCCGAAGACCTCTGAGTTCTCCCTTGTTCCGGACCACAGAAACACTGAGTCTTCTAGTCGCAGTCAAAGATCAAGTTTTATTGGTAGCTACCAAGTAACACGTGTCCTAGAAGCACGACAAACACGGGTCATGTGTTCTCAGGAGACTGTTCGTTTTTACAGAACTAGCCTTCTCCTTATATACAGAAATAATAGCTGCAAGCAAGAATTCTTGAGTTTATGATATGGCTATAAACATATTTCTACAATAATACAAAGAGCGAAGTCATGTAAGCAAGCCCACATTTTAGATGTCCAGTTCGTGATAGATTACCCAGCCAGACCCGGAACTCCCATCAGATATCGATGAAACACCAATAAAGGAAGGTACCACCCAGTCATAAAACTGGCCATAAACAAGGAGTATGGACAGGTGCATGTTTGTAGAAAGCATGGTCTGTATGTAGTGAATGGTTTGAGGAATGTTATGTATCGATGGTATCGTATTCGGCCACTGGGCGAGGGGCTGCCCAAACAGGTTTGGCTAAAGGCAATGGAGTCAGTTGGAACAGGTCAGGGGGAAGTCAGGGAAGGTGGACGTGTCCTTTTAGATCAAGCTCGACCTTTAATTGACTTATCATGAGGGCAAGACGTAAGATGGATGTCGTTCACAAAATGGAGTCTAAGGGGTCGGGACGGAAACTACGATTTAGGGGTGTTAGCGACCCTCGATTATGACGCAAATGTATAGGAATGATGTCCTAATCATTATCGGTTCGCTGATACCAAATTCGTCATGGTACATTGATATTTTGTGACACGGGTATTGGACCTTGATATCGGGATAACAACAGGGTCCAGATTTTCAGAACCACAGACCCTCCTTTTGCCCTTATGTAAGGCAATAATTCATGTTAATCTGAGTCCAAATCCGTATGAAGGAATTCGTGGAGATGCTGCTGTAACATCATTCTGTTGCTCAGTTCGTCCCTTGACACAGGCTTCCGTACACATGAAGTAGCACAGAGGCCACAGAGTGCAGGAGCGCACTGTACACACAGGCAGAACATAAACAGAAGTGCTAAGATCATCCCAATGAAGATCAGTGTTTTCCATCCCCAGGCAGTGATCAGTCCCCAGACCACCCTAGCAAGGACCAATCTCCTTTTTCCACGTGGAGGGAACCAGATATTTCGTGTAGTTTAGAGATGGCCTGGTACACTGTCGGTGCGTTATCAGGGATGAAAATGCAACAACTAGATTGGATCACTCTACACACACCACCACGATCGGCGAGTATGATATCTAGGGCAACTCGGTTCTGAAGGGTCATAAGTCAATCCGACTGAAGCTCGGTCGTTAAATTGCCAAGGGCTCCGGCCGTTGTAATCACGGCGGATTCGACTATCCTTGATAACTGGCGAATATTCCTGCTGTTCACCATGGGCCCCCAAAATGGCAGAAAACCCTTTGCGAAGTCAGCGAATTCCTGACCCGCGGTGTCGTCGTTACTCACGACACCTCTAGCTGTCCTTGTCCGATGGTAATCTGCTCGGGCCGTGTAGGTGGGAGGCAGCAGAAATGAGATGAAACACGTGCCTGAGAAGTCAGGGGGCAACCATGTATAGGCTTGGTCGTGGCAGACGAAATACGTGCCTTTGGCTGCTAAGAGTATAGGGGAAGTTCGGGAAGCGAACACATATGTTTCCGTGCATATGCTCTTTCCTAATTGTGCTTTGGGATCCCTACCAATACCTTGTAAACATAAGTGACCTCGGTGGGGTACTATCCAAACTGGGCGGGATATCTTCGCCATCTGGCTCTTACTCAGGTAAACCCCATATTTAGTTACGTTCCAACGAGTGTATGGAGTGAGTTCATCTTTGGGGATCGTTAGATATGTGTCGAACTCCCTACTCATATTTTTTATTCCTGCTACTAGTGCCTTGTTACTGGAATCGCTCTCAGTGGAACGGGTCGGGTATGGTTCTAGGGCGAATAGGAACATGGTCTGGAAAGCCCACAGAGAACCATAATAACTGAATGGCAGGATGAAGTATGGGATACCCTTATCAGTCGTGTGCGGCATGAGTCCGCATATCCAACAGTTTGATGTGTTCATTATGGACTGGTGTTGGTGTAGGAGTTGAATAAATGAGTTATTTACAAATTCGAGTCTTCTGGCAGACTCGTGTTCGGGTAGAGGGTGAAAGGAGTGTGGAGAGAGAGTGGGAGGAGGCGTTGGTCGGGTGTCATTCTGGAATAAGGAAACTTGAAATACGAATAGAGCATAACCAGTCAAGAACATTACTATGCTACACAGCATTAAAACACATATTATTAAAAATCTTCTTCTGGACAGTATTGTACACAATTGTTTTTCAAAGTTCGTGAATCTGGCAGGTCTCTCTTCCCTTGGAAACTCCATCCTCTACTTGCTGCCCGCGGTGGTAGGTTGGTTCTGCCAGGGAGTGCGCTCCGTTCAGTCCAGGGTAACTCCCTCGGACCAACCAGAACCGTTGACCTAAAACTTCCCCGGTTGCACTCCCCACATTTCAACCGCGACCCTAGCAGCGGAACCGGATGGCGGTTCGAAAATCAAAAATGAGCTAGTTCCCTGGGACGAGAGAGCTGAAAAATCAAAAATAGTTCTTCGGGGAAAAGAAATCACATTAGTTTGCACTTTTATTAGTCTCTGGGGTTAGATCTCAAGTTGTACCGTCGTTTCCCAGGTACGGAAGTGTCTTCAAACAAGGTCTCAGGTTCGGTAGTGTCCAACTGCATAGACGGTGACACAAGTCTTTGCAAAATACGATCACTCTCCTATTCGGTGCCAGTCTCTTTTAAACGTGCATCGCTGAAAGGGATGAAACGAGGTATGGATTCTGTTTCAGAGTCGGCAAGTCCTTTATTGACCCACCGGTCGTATGGAAGGGGTAGAGGGACCCGTTTACAATGGGTCCCGTGCACCCAGTTCTTTTTGCCTTCCACCCGAACAGCTGACCTCGTGGAAAGAAGTACCAGGTATGGTCCGGTCCACCTAGGCTGTCCGTTGTTTGTGCGCTGGAAATTCCGCACCAGGACCCATGTGCCGGGTGTGATGGAGTGACCTGGATCGTCAGAGGCTGGCGGAGAGGAACTGTGAACCTTTTGGTGTAAAACACGCAATTTAGCTGTCAATTCGCACAAATAGTCAAGCAGTACGGGGTGTTCTATTTCGCTCAGTTTCTTTGGTCTTGGCACGCCCCAGACGTTGGCTGGGCGGCCAAACACTATCTCGTGAGGGCTAAGTCCTAATCTGGAATGGACAGTCATCCTAGTTGACAAGAGTGCTAGGGGCAAGGCGTCAGGCCATTTAAGACCTGTACTGGCTTGGATCTTGGCTAGCTTGAGTTTCAATGTGCCATTGTAGCACTCTACTAATCCAGCTGATTGGGGGTGATTTGCAGCGTGGAACTTCTGGTGTATGCCTAGACACTCATACACTCTCTTCATCACACGTCCTACGAATTCACTTCCATTATCACTCCAGACAATTCTAGGCATACCGAATCTGGGGAAGAACTCTTTGACAAGGGCTTTGGCAGTTGTCAAGGCGGTATTGTCCTTAAGGGGGTACGCTTCCACCCACCTGGAAAAGGCGCAAACAACAACGAGCACATACTTTAGATTGTTGCACCTCTCCATGTGGATGAAATCGAGCTGCAAAACCTCGAACGGATACGTTGGAGGCGCAAAATGACCAGCTGGAGTTGGAGTTCCCCTACCGGGATTGTGTTTTAGACATATCATACAGTTTCTGACCACATTCTCTGCATATTTTGGGATATTGCTATTCTGCCATACTGGGGCCAATAGTTTACATATTCCTTTTGAACTGATGTGCGCAATGCCGTGAGCCATCGTTACTACTGCAAGTACGTATGCATTAGGTAATAGCCATCGCTGGTGTTCCGACAATTCGACCCAACAACCATTCGCATCTAGTCTACCCTTACTTTCTCTCCACTCATTCAACTCTTTCTCAGTTGCCTCGGCTTGTATAGATTTCACACTTTCAATGGTGTCTTCACACATTCCCACATCAGCAATCCATCTAGCGGGACCCGCAACATACATCCGACTCATTGTGTTCCTTGCAGTCTCTTTCGCAACCTCGTCTGCAAATGCATTCCCGCGGCCAACATCGTCCTGAATCTTTTTGTGTGCACTGCATTTCATAACGGCAACTTGTAGGGGCAAGGTCAGTGACTCAAGGAGTTCATTAACTAGCTGACCATGTTGTATCTGTGCACCATGTGATGTAAGGAAACCACGTTCTCGCCACAATCTCCCAAAACTGTGAGCCACACCAAAGGCGTACTGGCTGTCAGTGTACACATTCACTCGCTTTCCTTTCGCTAACACACACGCTCTGGTAAGTGCAATGAGCTCTGCAGCTTGTGCAGAATTGTGGGAAATACGCGCGGTCTCTATAATGGTGTGTAATGTTGTTACGGCATATGCTGCAGTCGTGTCACCATTCGCCAGCTTGAAACATGAACCATCAACCCATAAAGTATCGTTGCATTCAGGAAGGGGAGTGTCCTGTAAGTCTACTCTCCCTTTTGTCTCTTCTTCTGTCCTAAAGCAGCAGTCATGTTTATCCATCCCGTCTTTTTCTGTCGGGATGGGTAATAGCGTAGCGGGGTTGAGTGTATCACACCTCTTTATGTGGATGTGACTCGCTAGCAGTGTAAGTTCGTAACTGGATAGTCGAGCGCTAGTAAGATGTTGTGTCTTCGTCCTGTTTAGCAAAATATCTACTGCATGTGGAACCATAGCGATCAGAGTATTATTCATGACTAGTCCAGCAGACTGTCGAATGCAGACAGCTGCTGCGGCGGTAGCCCTCAGACAACTTGGTAGGGCTTTAGCCACAGGGTCTAGAGTTGCCGAAAAATACGCGCATGGGCGCTGTTTGCCCCCAAAGTGTTGTGTTAAGACTAATAATGCACAACCTTCCTTCTCATGGACGTATAATGTAAAAGGCTTACTGTAGTTGGGGTTTCCCAACACAGGAGCCGAACATAATGCATCACGCAACTCGTGGACACTCGTCTGACAGTCTTCAGACCAGGGCATAGGATTGGGCGTGTCTTTACAGAGTAGCGCCAGCAAGGGTTTAGCTAGTAGTGAGAAATTCGGTATCCATTGTCTACAGTACGATGTAATACCCAAGAAGGCTCGAACCTCTCTCTGTGTCTTTGGGGCACTCAGTTCTGCTATTGCCTGTATTCTTTCTGGTGTCCGTCTCCTTCCCTCCTTCGATAAGATGTGACCTAGGTAGGTTACTTCTTGTCGACAAAATTGCAGTTTGGAAAGAGAGACTTTGTGATTCATGTCACATAAGTGACGCAACAATGACAGTGTAGCTTGTTTGCAAATTTCTTCAGTGTCTGCGGATAGTCGACATACTGAATCAGAGTTGACCCATCTGGTAGAACAATGGTGTCTAGTTGTGTTTTCAGGGCCTGACTGAATATTGATGGGCTTTCGCAGTAGCCTTGAGGAGCGCACTTGAAGCGGAAGCTTCGTCCTCCTAAATTGAAGCCGAAAAGATCTCTACTCTCCTCAGCAATCGGGATGCTGAAGAAAGCGTTCTTCAAGTCGATCACCGAGAACCAATTTGCTGAAGCTGGAACCATTGTCAATAAAGCAGTAATGTCGGGGACAACTGGAAACTGTGGAATAACTACCTTATTCACTTCTCTGAGGTCGATCACGAACCTGTATACAGGAGGTTGTGAAGGATCAGTACGTTTCAAGACGGGCAAAACTGGACTGTTACAAACATTTCCTGTTGTTTCTTCGATAACGTCTTTATCAATTAGGTCATAAACAATCGTCAATAACGCTCTTTCACATTCACCAGATATCTTATATTGGGGAATACGTGGCAACCTAACGTTGGCTTTCAAAGTTATGACATACGGTGCTATTTCCAAACGACCTACATCATTAGAACCATTAGCCCAAAGTATATCAGGGAGTGATAACAATTCAGTGGGAATATTTTCCTTTGACAAATACATTGGAGAAACGACCTTCTTGCCTAAAGTGAGTTGTACTCCCAAGGGGGAACAGTACAAGGTCGCATACAACCTTTTTAGTAAATCCAAACCTAACAAGTTTTCACCGCAACCTGTCGTCAAAATGAGGGGTGCTTCTAATTCGCATGGGCCAATAGAAAGCGATATAGGACTAGAGATCGGGTTTCTAACAGGGGCGCCAGAGAAACCTACTGAGACATTCATTTTGCCAGACAAAGGTGCGCCAGGAAGTTTCGAGTGCATAATAGAACTTTTTGTAGCACCAGTATCCAGCAGAAATGGCTCTGACACTCCTGAGGTAATCACCTCGACATAAGGTCCATTCTGATCTACTGGAACTGAAACAACTCCCTCTCTTTGTCCATGGCTGTCCTAGCAATCATTACCCTAATTTTCATGTTCGGTGTAATAGTCGTCAGCATAGTACTGGGCTGACTTGGACGATGCATTATTCTGTTGGTCAAAGCTGTTCATGGAATTCTGAGGCGGAAAAGAAGTTGTATTCTGAGTGAAATTTCCACGGCCCCTACCTCTAGGGGCATGCTGAACACCTCTTCCCATTACACCTGAAGAACCATTTAAACGTTGCGCAAGAGCCGGCCAATTACCTTTAAAATGACCCTCTTCCTTGCAATACGCACATTGATTCGGGCCATATGTAGGACGCCGATGGGAAAACTCGTTTCCTTGCGCGTTTCTCGAATACTGCTGTTGTAGTTGATAATTGGGCTGACTAGCCGTGCGAGGCGCATAGGCCTGCTGGAGAAGAACCTTAGTTTTCAAATCTTTCGTCTTCTTATCTGCTTTATCTAGCTCGTCTTTACGCCTATTTTCATAGTACTGGGCTGTAGCTAAAATCTGTGCCGACGTAGAGACAGCCTAAGCACTCTCCGAATCTTTCAGTTTATTACATAGTTCAGGAAGCAAATTATGTACGAACTTGTCTACAAACAATCTTTGGCCACCCTCGGTAGCCATATCTTGATCACTATGATCGGTGAAAGTTTCCTCAAATCTCGTGAAGAAGTCAGACACATTCTCATCTTTCTTTTGCTTACATGCGGATAGCTTGTCCCAGTTTACGCGAACTTCAGGCATTATTGTTTTCATGTACGCTATAATCCTACCGGGAAGTTCAGCTATTAACGGCTCAGGTTTAAAACCACCGACTTGTCTAGCATCTGTAGTTGCAATGTTCGCCCATGAGTCACCTAGTTCCTGATCGTGATCCGTATGACGGATTTTGCTCCATAAAGGATGTGGAACAACGTTCCCAAACAACATGTCTACATCCGCTAAATTCATTATACATGAGCTTGCAGTTTGCAATAACTCCTTATAATACCCAGTCGGGTTTTTACGAGGGTCAGGTAGTGACTGCTTGAGTGCCAATACTTCCGATCTCTTCCAGGGGACATGTACCCATACACGCTGGAAATGAGGCAGAATTGGCGGCACTGCATTCGCATCACCTTCCCTCCAAACCGGAGGAACCTCTCTCATGGGGTACTGTCTCGCTCTTTTCCTACTAGACGTACCATATTCAGATGATGACCCAGAATTACCACCCGTACTTCGATATGATAATAATATCCCAACTGCTTTTTCGACATCGGGACCTATGATCATGCCTTCCCCAAATTTAAATCGTACATTACACAACTCTCGAGCGTTGCTCTGTTGACCATTATCTTCCAAATCCTCACACAGAAAAACACACATCTGTTCAAAAACATATCTTTGCGTTGGTTCATCCCATTGACGGAAGACGTTCATGACAGACTCTACATCATATCTCGCTGTATCCATAGCCCAATTCCGTGCTAACTTATTCAGTGATTCCCTCTCTTGATAACCAGGCATTTGGCTTCGTAATTGTCTTGGTCCCGTATCAGAGGTCGTTTTAGGCGACCGAAAAAGTGGTGAAGGAATGTTAGTAGCAATGCTGGCCATTTTATGCCAGACGAAAGGTGAAAGCGGAGGAATAACTGGTGGCAGAACAGAGTCACGCAAAGTAGAAACAGAAATATTCGTAGAGCGAGTATCAGAAGAAATAGAAGGTGTGCTAGGCGAAGTTGTAGGAGGAATAGTAGGAGAAATAGATGCAATCGGTGAGCCTTGAGGAGGCTGCACCAGAGAAATAGAAGCCAGTTGAAGAGCAGCTGGTGAGTGCTGTAAAGGAGCCGACATAACGGCTACCAGAGGTGCAACTAAATGTTGCGGAGGTGCTGTGGCATTTTGTGCATAGGGCGGTGGCGAACTTAGCAGATGTGCCATTAATGGATCTTTTTCATGTTCTTTTACTGTTTCTCGCTGAGGAGATTGTAAAACAGGATAGCATTTATCTATTGCCATTTTACGTTGCCTGTGCAACTGCTCACTTATTTGTTCTTCTTCATTGTCTTTAAATTTTATCGCGGCTTGCATTACTGAAATACCTTTTTCTCTCTTATTTTTCTTTTCTAATTTAATTTCCTTTTGTTTGGCCTCTTTACGCCATAAGCGGAAAGAGTCAAACATCGCCGGCCGGGCTTTCTTCTTGAACAATTTGACCTCTAGATTATCAAAAATTTCTGAGTCAAAACTACCATATTGGGGCCACTTTAAAACACCATCCTTACGGGTGTATTTTATCCACACTTCATTATATGTGATAGGACCTACGCCGTGCTTTACATAGAGCTCATACGTTGGAGTTCCAATCGGAGGAACCGGACAAGAATCCTCTAATCGGGAGTCCTTACTATAACCAAGACAAAACAAGTTTCCAAGTCTGCTAAAACCAGGCATCTTTGCTCACTAGTCTAGCTTCAAACTTCAAAGGATTATCGATTACGATATTTCTCGTGAATACACGAGTCCTTCGGCTTTGGGGCTTGCAAGAACCAAATCAAGTCGTATCTCAAGGATACCAAAAACTAAGGACAAACTAAGGACTGGGAGACGCTCCACTTATACTTAACTGAAGTATTTGAAGATCGGTGACGTCGCTAGAAGACTCGTCTATCGTTTCGCTCTACCAAGGATCACTGGGTCCAAAACAAGGCGATAGTCAGGGCAGCAGTCCTTCGTAGCCGTCGGGACGCGGGGAACCTCGCAGCAAAGACCTTCGGAACCACGTCGACATACAGGGGTCGCTGAAGTGGCTGGCCGTCCTCTGGAATTTTCACACGAAGCTCCTCACGAACATCTGGCTTGGACCGTCGCCGCTTGATATCGCCCCGAGTTGGGCGCCAACTGAGGTGCCGGGTTTTTAGGAACCCGGTGGTGTCAGGGGATAACACCCGAAGACCTCTGAGTTCTCCCTTGTTCCGGACCACAGAAACACTGAGTCTTCTAGTCGCAGTCAAAGATCAAGTTTTATTGGTAGCTACCAAGTAACACGTGTCCTAGAAGCACGACAAACACGGGTCATGTGTTCTCAGGAGACTGTTCGTTTTTACAGAACTAGCCTTCTCCTTATATACAGAAATAATAGCTGCAAGCAAGAATTCTTGAGTTTATGATATGGCTATAAACATATTTCTACAATAATACAAAGAGCGAAGTCATGTAAGCAAGCCCACATTTTAGATGTCCAGTTCGTGATAGATTACCCAGCCAGACCCGGAACTCCCATCAGATATCGATGAAACACCAATAAAGGAAGGTACCACCCAGTCATAAAACTGGCCATAAACAAGGAGTATGGACAGGTGCATGTTTGTAGAAAGCATGGTCTGTATGTAGTGAATGGTTTGAGGAATGTTATGTATCGATGCTATCGTATTCGGCCACTGGGCGAGGGGCTGCCCAAACAGGTTTGGCTAAAGGCAATGGAGTCAGTTGGAACAGGTCAGGGGGAAGTCAGGGAAGGTGGACGTGTCCTTTTAGATCAAGCTCGACCTTTAATTGACTTATCATGAGGGCAAGACAAAAGATGGATGTCGTTCACAAAATGGAGTCTAAGGGGTCGGGACGGAAACTACGATTTAGGGGTGTTAGCGACCCTCGATTATGACGCAAATGTATAGGAATGATGTCCTAATCATTATCGGTTCGCTGATACCAAATTCGTCATGGTACGTTGATATTTTGTGACACGGGTATTGGACCTCGATATCGGGATAACAACAGGGTCCAGATTTTCAGAACCACAAGCTCTCCTCTCAGAATCATGGTCTCCTGGCACCCACTACAGATACAACAACATTTGGAGAACCTGGGTTCGTTGGTGCGTGGAAAGGAACCTGGATTCCCTTGAGGCACCTATTGTTGACGTAGTTAATTTCCTCTGTGAACAATTTGATAGAGGTCTTAGCTATAGATCCATCAATTGCTATAGATCCACCATATCTGCTGGTCATATTCTTGTGAATGGTAAAACAGTAGGTAAAAATTTGATCATTTGTAGAGTTATGAAGAGCATCCGCCTATGAAGACCCCCAAAACCAAAGTATGATTCCCTTTGGGATGTTAACTTAATTTTGGACCTTTGCACCAGTAGGCCTGATAACTCTTTCCTTAACAGAAAACTTCTCTCTATCAAACTCGCCAATCTTCTATGTCTTATTTCCTGTCGAAGAGTCTCCGATGTTAAAGCCTTAGACATTTCTAATAGGTCCTACAACATGTTTGGCATGAAATGTGAGATTTTTTGAAGAACTAAGACTATGTCCGATTCTATCTTCTATCCCCGCTTTGATTCCTGTCCTAAACTTTGTGTTGTTGATTGTTTAAGGAAGTATGATCACAGAATGTCTCTTCTTCGTCCCCCTGATGTCAATCAGTTACTTATTTCCTTTTTTAGACCTCATAAGGCTATTTCCTTTACTTCCATTGCTAGGTGGGTTAAAACAGCTATGAGCTTAGCAGGTATTAATTTACGTAAGTTTCAGGCTCACTCTCTTAGAGGTGCTATGGCCAGCAAATCGCTCTGGTCTGGTGGTATGCTAGATGATATTCTTAAAGCTGCTGATTGGTCAAATGCTAGCACCTTTGCTCGACATTACTGTAGGCCTATAGAACATATGTGTGATGTAGTTTTACAAAGCTACCAACATGCATAATGTACCTTCCGTTCTTGTAATGAAATTGCGATTCTCCTATTACCATGACTAGAGAATCTGGATTTCATTAAAGACACGGAGGCTCACATTATCACACCCATCCCTCCCTGTCCATCTGTTTACTATGTTTACAGCTTTTCATCATTAATTTGTAATACCTTTTGATATGGCTTACAGCTAGCATATTGTTTTATATTCATTGTGATACAAATGTTATTATCTTGTCTATTAAGTTTGGTTTGCTCCAAATTTAAATTTTTTCTCCTTTTCAGATAATCCTTCTTAATTTCGAGATGCTTGGATCCCCTTCCGCAGTTTTGCTATCTTCGGATTTTTCAAGCTGAAGTTCTTCTGAAGTTATTCGAATATTTTGGAGTTTATTGTTCTTTTACGGACTTCTCTGTCTTTCCACATTTAAAAGAGGCAGTCTCGTGTTGGCTCTTGCCCTTTATTTGTTCTGAATGTTCTTTATGGAACCTTTTAACTATGATGTATGCGGCTGCTTAGAGACGCATTAAAAGGTTTATGCATAATGTGAGCCTCCGTGTCTTTAATGAAATCCAGATTCTCTAGTCATGGTAATAGGAGAATCGCAATTTTCATTCGCTAATTTGCAGTTACCAATTTGGTAACTGCAAATTAGAAAATGCAATACCATTCATTCCTATGGGCATGTAGGCCCATTGGAATGAATGGAGTCATATTACCTAATAGCGATTTGTTATTTACCGAGTCGCTATTAGGTAATAATAAGGAATCGTGAAATAATATGCGATTCGGTAAAAATCGCTATTTTAGGATCGCAAGATTCTAGGCACAAACATCTGGCCCCTTTAAAGAAGTGCTGCAGGCGACCAGAGGAAAGGTGTCCGGGTGGATCCAAGGGTGGATCGGAGATCTGAAGAACCTGAAAGCAGAGGGGACAGAGTCTGGGTCACTAGCCAGTGACCAGGAAGGAACCAGGGGATGTCGGGTGCTTTCGAAGTGAAGAAGGTGAGCTTGTCTCTTCAGCCACGTGGTCCAGGAGGCATCGACGATGACCAGGCGCTGGATTCGAGCTGTCTCATAAAGGATCTAGTTGACTGCGGTGTCGGTATCCGGATTGGACCCAACAAGCCTTGGTAACCACAACCCACGCAGGAAGTCGAGATGAGCTCTGTTGCAGACCAGCAAGGTCTGGGGCGCTTCTCCTTTGTAGCCACAGTCAAACCATGTGCTTTCTATGTTTTGGTCCATTTAATTGCCATAATGTGATAGAGGCGGACAAGCCACAGAAGGCTTGAATTGTATGTTTGGCTCTGCATAAGGTTTTTTGTGTCCTTGACCTCAAAACAAGCCAAGCTTTTGTATGTCTTCTGCCTGCCACCTAGGGTCACTAGGTGGCACTAAGAGTTAAAGACAAAGTAATGTTCGATGTACAATTCAAAAGTACTTTATTCAGTTTGTTTTTGTTATACAAAACCATAAAAGTTCATGATACATAAAATAGCTATCCAAGCTATGGTAAAAAAACTTAAAAAACAAGGTACAATAGAATAAAGCCCCACAGTTTGTAACAGTCATAGATCTACTATTCCACTCAGAAATAGAGACAGTGTCAAAAGAGTTGACAATTAATTGTTGTTACATGTCCAGGTATTTCCTGTATTTCATGGTACATTTTAAAAAACCTGCCACGTGGGGTATGATTTCAGGATTCAACATTTGCAAATAAAACAGTGCAGGCTGGGCTTGTACAAAATTCACCCTTTTCAAAATAGGTTTAAGATAAAGTCTTCTGGGAAATTCATAATATTTACAAAGAAACATAAAGTGAAGCAAGTCCTGCGGAGACTGAGAGTCGCAGCCGCAGGGTGCTAACAACATACCCTTATGACAGCCCTTTGGTACTGCCAGCAAAAGATGAAACATGTTAAGCCTGAACCTGATTAAAAGAAAACGATCATAAGATGGTATAGGCCAGAGTAGATATTGCTCCTCCACTAGAGAAGTTTTTATCAGGAGATGGTGGCGCACACTAGGCTTCAAGAGCTCCCTACCCTCTCTATCCAGCTTGTTGCGAGTGATAAAATACTGTTTTATAGTAATGGGGTCTTTTTTAGTTATAACTGCCGGGTTTAAAAAAAAGTCTGAATGTCCCTCTTTATAAAAAGTGTCTTGAAGATATTTCAGCCAGGGGATTTTGGACATGTTATCTAGGCTGAGGGTTTCTTTTAACAAGTTGTGTGTAAGCACTAGATCTTTATTTAACCAACATAATGTTCGATGTAAAAGGAGAGAAAAATAGATAGCCATCTAGTAGCTGATTAGCATAATGTCAAACGAGAAACCCTGTTCCCATGAGGCACAGGGTCAAGGCTGATTTGCATATGGCCCTGTCTGAACTGGGGTGGTGTGGAGTGCAAATAAACTATGGATATAGGCCCAGATCTCTGTACTGGGGTGAATGTATGGCATTGTTCTGCATTCTGTCCATCAACTGTTATTTTTGCAAACGAGAAAACCTGGCATCAGTCCAAGCTACTCCACTTGACCAAAATTTGTGATCGTCTGCCATTCTTCTATTTCACCTTGCCTTTCTTTTCATGTATTATGATATATGAGAGCATCTTGAAATATGAGATCAACATGTGCGTTGAACAAAAACTTTTCTTGTCTTGCACTCATTATTGGACCTACATGTATCAAGTTCTATTTCGGAACAAAAAGGTATTTATGTGAATTAATGAATGAACTACATCCGCCTTCTTGAATAGAACGCTGTTAGTTTTGAGAATACATGAGTGAACTCTCAAAAGTTGTGGATCCAGGCCTAATTTAGCCATTGTGGGAGCAATTCCTGAAGGTTATAATTTCTGAGAATCTATTAGTGAAACCTCAAAGGTTGAAATTCTGACACTTTTTAGCTGCAGGTTTCTAACCTTTTGAATATTCCCCAGCACCAGAGAAGATCTGGAAAATCTTCAGCAGTAACCCTGCGTGCCTGTAGTTGGTACCGTGCAGTTCTGTGCCAACGTTGTTCCACTCCTGAAATGTCATAATAGTAAGGAGTAGGCGAGTGGCCCCTTAACTGTGTCCATGAAGTTGTTTATCAAAACATTTGAATATAGCACTCTTTCTTTATTAATCCATAACCAGTCCTATAAACCAGACTGAGGGCCTTATGACTATCTTGGCAGACAAGGTTACTCTGTCACAACCGTGACAGATATACAGTCCACCAAATTACAATTCCATAGGATGTAATGGAATTGTAATTTGGCGAACGGGATATCCTTCTTGTTTGTGATGGAGTAGCCCATCTTCCAAGATCGTAATCAGGCCCTGAGTGAGTGTGAGAGGTAATGAGATGTGAGAAGGTAATGAGATGTGCCTGTGAGTAACTGTGCAATACACAGACTTTCTATCCTTAAGAGTCTTAGATAGATCCATTGAATACACTGCAAAATGGAAAGTCTCTACATACCCTGCAATATTTCTCCTTTAAATCAAATATGTACTTTATAGCAATCACTACAAAAACATATTTTGTAAACACTAGAAAAACATAGTTTTGGAAAACCCTAAGAAAATGCAATTGAAATCCTTAATAAATAAACACTGTAAACATGAGAGACAGGGTGGATTTGGTCTTTGTTGGGCAAGGTGAGTTTATTTAATTAGCTACCTCATTTGGAATGTTCTGTTTATGAAATGAATTAGTAATTTATTGAAAAACTCTACCATGCCAAGGAATGACCGTAGTTCATCTTTGTTGGTTGGAACGGCTAGGTTTATGCTAGAGTTCATCCAGGTCATCTTTTGGTTCAGTACCTTTCCTGGAGATCTTGGTCCCCACATACGTTATTTATTCACATGCAAATTTGCACGTGGCTGCTTTTACTGTGAGTCCAAAACTTTCAAATTTCTCTAGTATTTTCACAGCCCTCTCATCGTGTTCTGGTTTTGTTGCTCCACGTACCAACACATCTTCCTTGTAATAGACACTCCTGTAATGTCTTTGAGCATTGATGACATTGCTCTCTGGAACACTGATGCTGCAGATACCAGCTCAAAAGGCATACGTTTGAACCTGTAAGCGCCTGTGGGTGTGATTAAGGCAGTGAGGTCTTGCGACTCAGGGTGCAACCTTATTTGGTAATAGGCTGATGACAAATTGAGGGTTGAAAAACAGTTGTCTCCCATTAAGGCTGTGAACATTTCATAAATCGTAGTAGGGGAAATCTTTCAAACACTACTTTCTTGTTCAGTGCTCTTAAATGTACACACAATCTCACCTTGCTGTCAGCTTTCGTGCTCCCACAATGGGAGCTGACCACTCTGTGGCTTCGATTGGCTCAATGACATTCTGTTCACATAATTTCTCCAATTCGAGTTCTCACCAAATCTTTTTAATTTCACTGGTAGTCTACAGGCCTTGGATATAACAGGGGTTGCATTAGGTTTTAACTTAATTTTGTGGATGTATGATTTGAGGCATCCTAATTGTCTGCTAAATACTTCTGGACAAAACAGTTTTCTTTGATCACTTGAACTTGGATTTGAAGTGAGGCGTTAGGATCAAGAACTACACCTAAGATTTTCTGGACTGGCCATCCTGAAATGTTGTCACCTTTCTTAGAGAAGTACACTTTGCTTAGGGTTTTCTTTCCACAGTCCCGAATATTTCCCAAAAAGTAGCCTTTCATGATGTGTTTGCCCCCACACCTACCAGGTTGTATGTCCATGTTATTCAACTGGGCTCGATGTTTGAACTTGTATCTGAATACTGGTCAGAAATAATGGTTAGTCAGGAGCAAGAATCAAACATTGCATCTACAATATCCACAGGACTACCTTCACCTGACTCATTCATTTGCAAGACTATTTCATCACATATTTCAGATACTTTGGACTTCTATATTTTTTCTCATTTTGTACCTTCAATATGCAACAAAATGCCCCTTCTTGCCCCAACCCTTAGACACAGCCTTCCATTCTGGGCATTCTCTCCAGTTAGCCAAAGGGCCTCTTATACCACACCTGAAGCTCTGCCCTTTGAAGCACTGGGCATTTGTTTTAATTATATCCGTCTTCTCTTTCACAACATTTACCGCCCTCTTATTTTCAAGTGAACTGCTTTTGTTCTCAGCTTTTGCTTTTACACTGGACAACATGTATCCTACTTGCTTTGAAACCATTAACACTTCATTAAAGGGGGGTCATCTTTGAGCTGTAATTCTGCATGTATCCTAGCTGTGTTACAATTGGACAAAAACTGGTCACAGATGCGTTCATCAGAGGAAACACCAAACAATACTTATCACTGCTAGTCTTAGAGCAGAAACAAATGATTCTATACTCTCCACCTCTTTCTGACTTCTTTTACCAAAATTATATCTATCCAGGATGGTGCTTATGTGTGGCAAACAATGTTTTCCAGATTTCTACACCTATTTCCTGAGCATGTTAAACGTCTGCCTCATGCTCGGATCTGATCGGTGTGGCTAGAGCCTCCCGCCCCTCCCTCCAAGGCAGGGGGCCAATAATGCCATCTTCCTGTCAGTATTCACATTCGACCACACACGGTGAGGTAATGATCAAACGCAGTTTTCCATTTACTCCCTAATGTTGGGGTTCGCCTGGCATGTTGCTATAGAATGGAGGGGTGGGATGTTTTGCACTGTGAACAATAACAAGTAAAGAGCCACGTACCGTAGGTTGTTACAGGTGACAATAAGCACCTTTGTAAGTACTTTGCAATTCTTCATGAGGGGTGCACCCCGAGTCTCTGGAGCTATAGTGTGCGAGCGATGCTCCTGGCCGTCTCACTCCGAGTCCCTGGAGCTATAGTGTGCGAGCGATGCTCCTGGCCGTCTCACTCCGAGTCCCTAGAGCTATAGTGTGCGAGCGATGCTCCTAGCCATCTCACTCCGAGTCCCTGGAGCTATAGTGTGTGAGTGATGTTCCTGGCCGTCTCACTCCGAGTCTCTGTAGCTATAGTGTGTGAGTGATGCTCCTGGCCGTCTCAATCTGAGTCCCTGGAGCTATAATGTGTGAGTGATGCTCCTCGTCGCCTCACTCCGAGTCCCTGGAGCTATAGTGTGTGAGTGATGCTCCTGGCCGCCTCACTCCGAGTCCCTGGAGATATAGTGTGTGAGTGATGCTCCTGGCCACCTCACTCCGAGTCCCTGGAGCTATAGTGTGCGAGCGATGCTCCTGGCCGTCTCACTCCGAGTCCCTGGAGCTATAGTGTGTGAGCGATGCTCCTGGCCATCTCACTCCGATTCCCTGGAGCTATAGTGTGTGAGTGATGCTCCTGGCCGTCTCACTCCAAGTCCCTGGAGCTAAAGTGTGTGAGTGATGCTCCTGGCCGTCTCACTCCGAGTCCCTGGAGCTATAGTGTGAGTGATGCTCCTGGCGGTCTCACTCGGAGTCCCTGGAGCTATAGTGTGTGAGTGATGCTCCTGGCCGTCTCACTCCGAGTCTCTGTAGCTATAGTGTGTGAGTGATGCTCCTGGCCGTCTCACTCCGAGTCCCTGGATCTATAGTGTGTGAGTGATGCTCCTGGCCGCCTCACTCCGACTCCTTAGAGCTATAGTGTGCGAGCGATGCTCCTGGCCGCCTCACTCAGAGTCCCTAGAGCTATAGTGTGCGAGTGATGCTCCTGGCCGCCTCACTCTGAGTCCCTGGAGCTATAGTGTGTGAGTGATGCTCCTGGCCGTCTCACTCCGAGTCCCTAGAGCTATAGTGTACGAGCGATGCTCCTGGCCGTCTCACTCCGAGTCCCTAGAGCTATAGTGTGCGACCGATGCTCCTGGCCGCATCACTCCGAGTCCCTGGAGCTATAGTGTGTGAGTGATGCTGCGATGCTCCTGGCCGCCTCACTCTGAGTCCCTGGAGCTATAGTGTGCGAGGGACGCTCCTGGCCGCCTCACTCTGAGTCCCTGGAGCTATAGTGTGCGAGCGATGCTCCTGGCCGTCTCACTCCGAGTCCCTGGAGCTATAGTGTGTGAGTGATGCTCCTGGCCGTCTCACTCCGAGTCCCTGGAGCTGTAGTGTGTGAGTGATGCTCCTAGCCGTCTCGCTCCGAGTACCTGGAGCTATAGTGTGTGAGGGATGCTCCTGGCCGTCTCACTCCGAGTCCCTGGAGCTATAGTGTGTGAGTGATGCTCCTGTCCGTCTCACTCCGAGTCCCTAGAGCTATAGTGTGCGAGCGATGCTCCTGGCCGTCTCACTCCGAGTCCCTGGAGCTATAGTGTGCGAGCGATGCTCCTGGCCGTCTCACTCAGAGTCCCTGGAGCTATAGTGTGTGAGGGACGCTCCTGGCCGCCTCACTCCGAGTCCCTGGAGCTATAGTGTGTGAGTGACGCTCCTGGCCGCCTCACTCCGAGTCCCTGGAGCTACAGTGTGTGAGTGATGCTCCTGGCCACCTCACTCTGAGTCCCTGGAGCTATAGTGTGCGAGCGATGCTCCTGGCCATCTCACTCCGAGTCCCTGGAGCTATAGTGTGTGAGTGATGCTCCTGGCCGTCTCACTCCGAGTCCCTGGAGCTATAGTGTGTGAGTGATGCTCCTGGCCGTCTCACTCCGAGTTCCTGGAGCTATAGTGTGTGAGTGATGCTCCTGGCCGTCTCACTCTGAGTCCCTGGAGCTATAATGTGTGAGTGATGCTCCTCGTCGCCTCACTCCGAGTCCCTGGAGCTATAGTGTGTGAGTGATGCTCCTGGCCGCCTCACTCCGAGTCCCTGGAGATATAGTGTGTGAGTGATGCTCCTGGCCACCTCACTCCGAGTCCCTGGAGCTATAGTGTGCGAGCGATGCTCCTGGCCGTCTCACTCCGAGTCCCTGGAGCTATAGTGTGTGAGCGATGCTCCTGGCCGCCTCACTCCGAGTCCCTGGAGCTATAGTGTGTGAGTGATGCTCCTGGCCGTCTCACTCCAAGTCCCTGGAGCTAAAGTGTGTGAGTGATGCTCCTGGCCGTCTCACTCCGAGTCCCTGGAGCTATAGTGTGAGTGATGCTCCTGGCGGTCTCACTCGGAGTCCCTGGAGCTATAGTGTGTGAGTGATGCTCCTGGCCGTCTCACTCCGAGTCTCTGTAGCTATAGTGTGTGAGTGATGCTCCTGGCCGTCTCACTCTGAGTCCCTGGAGCTATAATGTGTGAGTGATGCTCCTGGTCGCCTCACTCCGAGTCCCTGGATCTATAGTGTGTGAGTGATGCTCCTGGCCGCCTCACTCCGACTCCTTAGAGCTATAGTGTGCGAGCGATGCTCCTGGCCGCCTCACTCAGAGTCCCTAGAGCTATAGTGTGCGAGTGATGCTCCTGGCCGCCTCACTCTGAGTCCCTGGAGCTATAGTGTGTGAGTGATGCTCCTGGCCGTCTCACTCCGAGTCCCTAGAGCTATAGTGTACGAGCGATGCTCCTGGCCGTCTCACTCCGAGTCCCTAGAGCTATAGTGTGCGACCGATGCTCCTGGCCGCCTCACTCCGAGTCCCTGGAGCTATAGTGTGTGAGTGATGCTGCGATGCTCCTGGCCGCCTCACTCTGAGTCCCTGGAGCTATAGTGTGCGAGGGACGCTCCTGGCCGCCTCACTCTGAGTCCCTGGAGCTATAGTGTGCGAGCGATGCTCCTGGCCGTCTCACTCCGAGTCCCTGGAGCTATAGTGTGTGAGTGATGCTCCTGGCCGTCTCACTCCGAGTCCCTGGAGCTGTAGTGTGTGAGTGATGCTCCTAGCCGTCTCGCTCCGAGTACCTGGAGCTATAGTGTGTGAGGGATGCTCCTGGCCGTCTCACTCCGAGTCCCTGGAGCTATAGTGTGTGAGTGATGCTCCTGTCCGTCTCACTCCGAGTCCCTAGAGCTATAGTGTGCGAGCGATGCTCCTGGCCGTCTCACTCCGAGTCCCTGGAGCTATAGTGTGCGAGCGATGCTCCTGGCCGTCTCACTCAGAGTCCCTGGAGCTATAGTGTGTGAGGGACGCTCCTGGCCACCTCACTCCGAGTCCCTGGAGCTATAGTGTGTGAGTGACGCTCCTGGCCGCCTCACTCCGAGTCCCTGGAGCTATAGTGTGTGAGTGATGCTCCTGGCCACCTCACTCTGAGTCCCTGGAGCTATAGTGTGCGAGCGATGCTCCTGGCCATCTCACTCCGAGTCCCTGGAGCTATAGTGTGTGAGTGATGCTCCTGGCCGTCTCACTCCGAGTCCCTGGAGCTATAGTGTGTGAGTGATGCTCCTGGCCGTCTCACTCCGAGTTCCTGGAGCTATAGTGTGTGAGTGATGCTCCTGGCCGTCTCACTCCGAGTCCCTGGAGCTATAGTGTGTGAGTGATGCTCCTGGCCGTCTCACTCCAAGTCTCTGTAGCTATAGTGTGTGAGTGATGCTCCTGCCCGTCTTACTCTGAGTCCCTGGAGCTACAGTGTGTGAGTGATGCTCCTGGCCGCCTCACTCCGAGTCCCTGGAGCTATAGTGTGTGAGTGATGCTCCTGGCCGCCTCACTCTGAGTCCCTGGAGCTATAGTGTGTGAGTGATGCTCATGGCCGTCTCACTCCGAGTCCCTAGAGCTATAGTGTGCGAGCGATGCTCCTGGCCGTCTCACTCCGAGTCCCTAGAGCTATAGTGTGCGAGCGATGCTCCTGGCCGCCTCTCTCCGAGTCCCTGGAGCTATAGTGTGTGAGTGATGCTGCGATGCTCCTGGCCGTCTTACTCCGAGTCCCTAGAGCTATAGTGTGCGAGCGATGCTCCTGGCCGTCTCACTCCGGGTCCCTAGAGCTATAGTGTGCAAGCGATGCTCCTGGCCGTCTCACTCCGAGTCCCTAGAGCTATAGTGTGCGATGCTCCTGGCCGTCTCTCTCCGAGTCCCTAGAGCTATAGTGTGCGAGCGATGCTCCTGGCCGCCTCACTCCGAGTCCCTAGAGCTATAGTGTGCGAGCGATGCTCCTGGCCGTCTCACTCTGAGTTCCTAGAGCTATAGTGTGCGAGCGATGCTCCTGGCCCTCTCACTCAGAGTCCCCAGAGCTATAGTGTGCGAGCGATGCTCCTGGCCGTCTCACTCCGAGTCCCTAGAGCTATAGTGTGCGAGTGATGGCACTGGCCGCCTGAGTCCGAGTCCCTAGAGCTATAGTGTGCGAGCGATGCTCCTGGCCGTCTCTCTCTGAGTCCCTAGAGCTATAGTGTGCGAGCGATGCTCCTGGCCGCCTCACTCCGAGTCCCTAGAGCTATAGTGTGCGAGCGATGCTCCTGGCCGTCTCACTCCGAGTCCCTAGAGCTATAGTGTGCGAGCGATGCTCCTGGCCCTCTCACTCCGAGTCCCTAGAGCTATAGTGTGCGAGCGATGCTCCGGGCCGTCTCACTCCGAGTCCCTAGAGCTATAGTGTGCGAGCGATGGCACTGGCCGCCTCAGTCCGAGTCCCTAGAGCTATAGTGTGCGAGCGATGCGCCTGGCCGTCTCACTCCGAGTCCCTAGAGCTATAGTGTGCGAGCGATGCTCCTGGCCATCTCACTCCGAGTCCCTAGAGCTATAGTGTGCGAGCGATGCTCCTGGCCGCCTCACTCTGAGTCCCTGGAGCTATAGTGTGTGACTGATGCTCCTGGCCGCCTCACTCCGAGTCCCTGGAGCTATAGTGTGTGACTGATGCTCCTGGCCGCGTGCTCCACTGTAATCAGATGAAGACGCCGAAAGGTAGAATGAAACAATTAGGATAGTGTGTGGGTCACTAAAAGGGGCTTGAATTAAGTACAGTTCCGGAAAACACGAGCTACTATAGTGTGTGATCCACTGTTTGATCCACTGTGCTTTGAGGAACGTTTACCCAGTGGTCGGATCACTGAAAAATATTGGTATCAACTTCCAGAATAATCCTACAATTCACACAAGGTTCCAGTAGATCGTGCAATCACCTTTTAAAATATATTTCTAAAGGCTGTGACGGGTTCCAGAGACCAACCGTGGGGTCTCTAGTCATCCCCAGTGACCGGCTCCACCTTCAGGGTTTGAGACGCTGTGGCGATCCGGGCTGCGCTGACCTCCTGTCCCTCTCCTGTGACTCCTACGGCAGCTAGCCCCGACTTCTTGCCCGGCATGCACTCGGAGAGGTTTTGGCGATGGCCGCAGGGAGGCTGTAAGCGCATAGGTTGTTTGTCAGACTCCCAGGGGATAATCCCATTTCATGGATTACAGACAGATTATGGCCTGGTGGAGGCAGACCGCACCCAGTGCTTACAAATACAACACTGGGTGATGCAACTGCCTCTCTGACCCTGTGCAGAGTCACCCCTGACCCCTTTGACAAATGGCTTCCTTCAATACAACGATCCCGGCGTAAACCATTCTGGCGCCTCCCAACCCTGCCACAGACCCTCTGCGAAACCATTCTGGCGCCTCCCAACCCTGCCACAGACTCTCTGCGAAACCATTCTGGCGCCTCCCGACCCTGCCACAGACCCTCTGCGAAACCATTCTGGCGCCTCCCAACCCTGCCAGAGACCCTCTGCGAAGCCATTCTGGCGCCTCCCAACCCTGCCACAGACCCTCTGCGAAACCATTCTGGCGCCTCCCAACCCTGCCACAGACCCTCTGCGAAACCATTCTGGCGCCTCCCAACCCTGCCGCAGACCCTCTGCGAAACTATTCTGGCGCCTCCCAAGCCTGCCGCAGACCCTCTGCGAAACCATTCTGGCGCTTCCCAACCCTGCCGCAGACCCTCTGCGAAACCATTCTGGCGCCTCCCAACCCTGCCGCAGACCCTCTGCGAAACTATTCTGGCGCCTCCCAACCCTGCCGCAGACCCTCTGCGAAACCATTCTGGCGCCTCCCAACCCTGCCACAGACCCTCTGCGAAACCATTCTGGCGCCTCCCAACCCTGCCACAGACCCTCTGCGAAACCATTCTGGCGCCTCCCAACCCTGCCACAGACCCTCTGCGAAACCATTCTGGCGCCTCCCAACCCTGCCGCAGACCCTCTGCGAAACTATTCTGGCGCCTCCCAACCCTGCCGCAGACCCTCTGCGAAACCATTCTGGCGCTTCCCAACCCTGCCGCAGACTCTCTGCGAAACCATTCTGGCGCCTCCCAACCCTGCCGCAGACCCTCTGCAAAACTATTCTGGCGCCTCCCAACCCTGCCGCAGACCCTCTGCGAAACCATTCTGGCGCCTCCCAACCCTGCCACAGACCCTCTGCGAAACCATTCTGGCGCCTCCCAACCCTGCCACAGACCCTCTGCGAAACCATTCTGGCGCCTCCCAACCCTGCCACAGACCCTCTGCTCTCGTTGGGAGGGAGACAGATGGCCCTGGCCTTAGGGGCAGCTCACCAAGTCATACCTTTCCCATGCGGTTCCGACAGGGTCCCTGACTGCACAGCCTGGTTGCGTAAACTATGGTACATTTTGGGTATGGAAAAGCTATCCTTCACCATAGAATCGAAGCATGGCTCCTACTCTGCCCTGTTGGCACCAAACTGCTGTGCCTGTTCCCCTCGGCGCAGACGTCGGAGAGAACAGCACCACTTTGAGGACTTATCAACAACACACGTCTACTCCGGTCCTTATAACGAGCCATCGTATTGAAGGTGTAGGCCACTATGGTTACCTCTGGACGCAGCTTTGGGGATGGAAGTTCTGCGGGATGTTTTCTGAGTTATGATTCTGATTGTGCCTTGACGACTCTGATGGCCCCAGGATTGTAGGCGGACAGTCGTGTACTTGACTGATTTACTTTCTATAAACAATAAACAGAATTGATCCATAGACGTGTCTCTGGCCTCCCATTGTTGAGTGTGTGGGTGCAGTTTTAAACTGTCATGTCAAGCTGGCAACATTAACGTTTTGCAAGGCCCAAACCTTCCTTTTTAATAAACATGTGATCCCAGGGTAGGCTTTAGACAGTCTAGGCCATTATAAACTAATGGAGTAACCCAAGGTAAGCAACAGGACCTGGATAACGTTTGGCACATGTAACAATCTGGTCCACTGGCAAATTATGTACAAGATAGTGTACAATATTGAATAACGTTATGTAGTCATGGCACGAATGAAATAAAAAAAGACCATACAAGGAATATTCAACTCAATTCAATTTATATTTTTCATTTCCAACAATTCCCTAATAAATGCATGCATATGTTTAAGAAAATCACATCACATTTGCACCAAAAAGATACATAGAAAAAGTGATCATAGAGGTGCTCGTGTGCAGGGTGGCGTAAAGAAGAGAAAAAATGATTCATCCAAAAGGTTTCATTTTACAATTTGGAAAATGGCTAATGTGCTTCAACTAAGCCAATGTAATACGCCTGTTTGAAAACACAGTTATCTCCTGATGATCCCGCATATCTATTGTACAACTACCAAACTGAACGTGCTGGATACTTAGGAGCACTGTATTCCAAGCCTTAGAAAAACAGATACTTTGGGCCAACAACACTCACCATAGAGATCTCGCATCAGGCGAAATCACTCTTGGGCTGCGCTAAAACCCTTACAAAATCAACACTGTTGTGGTATACCCATGAGCTAGGTTTATTATGTCACCAACCAGGCTTTGACAGATGGGATAAGATCGGGATCTCAGTAGTTGGAGACCTGATCAAAAAGGGGTCTATCATGAGGTTCGAGGAACTTCGGGACCAATATCAAATGGCCCAGGGAGAATTCTTTCGTTACTTACAAATCAGACATGCCATTGTTACACCATTTCCACAACCCAAAGATATACCTGAGATAGACTGCTAGATGGGCCGCTACACTCAAAAGCTGTATCATTAACCTATAAGAAAATATGTAATAATCTGCCTGATACCTTTCAGACACTCAGAGAGACCTGGGCCCTATAGATGATAAAGACTGGCAATTGGCCTTAATGTCCCCTAAAGAGCCGGCAATCACTCTCCGCTTCCGATTGATACAACTCAGGATTCTGCATAGGTCATATTTGACAGGGGTCACTTTGGCCAAAATAGGCATCAGAGCAGATGTACGTTGCCTAAAGGGGTGTCGACAAGCGGCTACCTTATACCATATGATCTGGGACTGCCCTGAGACACAGCATCTATGGAAGGGGGCTACAAACCACATCCAGGCAGCTCTTGGAAAGGAATTAGCTCTTACACCGCAGCTAGGCATACTTAATATATGGACGGCCACAGACCTCACAGAAATCGAACAGCAACTGGCTACAGAATTAGACAAGTGTATGATAGCGGAGAAGGAAATTGTTACGATACGTGGGCGTCCGAAGAAGTGGGACAATAAATGGAATGGATATCGAGGAAATCTGTTAGTATCCCCTTCGGTGGAACTGGAAATGCGAAGAGGTGGTGACAGAAATGTAACAGTATGTAGTGATGGTATTCCGCTCCCAGACATTGTATGATGTAATAGATATATGGATGTAGGCAATGAACGGTACTATATATGATATTCAATAAAAGAATATATATTTTTTAATGGTGTATGTGTTGCAGTGTTGATATATTATTTCAGGAACCATGAGACCTATATACTTCATGTTGGTGTCAAAACATCAGTTTTGGCGGTCAAGTAGTCTTATAGAGATAGAAAATAACTCCTCAGAGCAACCCTTCTGCCATTTTCCAATATGACAACTATTTTAGAGGAAGAAGAGACATATATAGAAATGAAACATAATATTGTTCTTTTAAATCTTTTTATGTATACACCAAGCAATGTTTATAGTCTGAATATGAAAATAAAATGTGTATCACTCCAGTTTTAGACAGATTTTCATAGTTCACTTTATTTATTTGTTTCTGCAATCGCTTGTGGTACATTTGTAGTATGGTGTACTTATGAGAAGAGCATATCGACAGGGCACAGGTTTTGCAAGTACATGTACGTGTAAGTTATGTGGGTAGAGGCTTTAGAAATTTTGCAGTTTTTAACACACCATCAATATCTTCCCAAACAAATTCACTCAGAACTTTCTCTATATATGCATGAGCCAAAACATTTACCCATCTTCTGATCAAGTAGAACACTCTTTTAAAAATTCGGCCCGGATTAGCATTGTCTAGTTAAAATATATCTTAAATGATACAAAAACACAAATCAAAAATTAATATCTCTGGACAATAATTATTTTACAGAGGTATATCAAGGGGCCAGGACTAACTGCTGTGGTCGGTTGAAGATGCTACATCGTTCCCTCTTCCTGCAGCATCGAGTAAAAATGGTGGAATGGGACTGGTCACCAACATGCCTTGGTAGTGGTATGGTTAGGAAGCTGATGCTTTGACATCTGAAGGTCCACAGGGAAATGGGTAGCTGCCTATAATTTATGGGAGGTCAGGACTACATTTACCACAATGCCCTGGCCATCTACTTTTGGGCAATCCCTCGGAGGACCTGATAGTCAAAGATTCTTTGGTTCCGGCATGTAAATTGTACATGTGGCTTCCGGGAACTAGTACCACTAGCTCAAGGCAGTCTGTATGAGCTTTTGGCTCTCAAAGGGGTCCTCCTGTCTGGGGAGCAAGGCTTTATTCCAGGATGAGTTGTATTTGTGCAGTTTTGTGGGTGTTGTCACAGGTGCAGAGTATCCTGCCTTTGGTTTGTTCAGCTCCTTTTGCCATAAACTCTGGTCTCTTGTTTGACCTTCTTTGTATTCTTAACAGATCTGAGGTTCTGGTTTCAAGGGTGTCCCATAGATGCTAAATTAAGGGCATTAGGGATGCGGGTGCAAGCGATCAATTGGCTACTTACCCCAGCAGCTAATCTGCCCCTGAGGAGACCACATCCGGGGGTGTCCCCTTTTCTACCCAGAACCTCTATTCTGCTACTTCTAAAAATGGCAGGAATTTTCCTTGGCTGCACAGACCAGGTAGCACACACTAGGGGTGTAGCTAGACTTCAGGGGTGTACGCCTCCTGACTAATTAAGCTTCCCACCTGCCCGGGTGCAAATGTGCCAGGGGCTGGAGGGGTGAGATGGATCATGGCAAAGGTCAGCATTCATGACACTGGTTTTGGAGCTCACTCCACCATGGGAGCTAAGGCCTCCAAAGCTGTCCAGATAGGAGGCAGACTAGACGATATCATGAATGGGGCAGAATGGTCCTCGGACACCACCTTCAAGAGGTTCTATTTTAAACCAATCTACGACGCAGATGCACTGGTGGTAAGCTTTAAACATGCATAATCCTCGTCTCCAGTTCTAACATAGAATGACAAATGTCCTAGTTCGCATGAAGGAAAGTTTCAAATCTATTAAGGACGCGGAGGCGAGTATTATCCCCCAGGCATGCACTCCCATGCTACCCGCCCTTGGAGGAAAAGGGGGACTAACTCTACACTATGCTGGAACTTAGTGAACTGAACTCTGTGTCTAACAGGGGAGTATTCTGGATCTTACTCAACCTCAATGCAATGCTACGTACTGTGGGGTCAAATGCAATGTTCTCTACCTGACAGACAGACACTTCATATAAATCTGACTATGGTAGTCGTACTTAGGAATTGTGGTTACTGTAGTTAGGCTCAGATGCTTTGTTGCGTTGTGAACTGTTGCACCACGCCTGTTACATGGTGTATGTTCTTGGGAAGTTTTTTCACCATATCCTCTTAGGTTCAGAATCAAAGAAGGAATGAGGAGCATCGTGCTTCACTTCCTTCAGTGAAGAAGAGGAAGGACGGCAATGTGTTACATAGATTATCGGACTGTTACTGGATTGGACTAATGGTGACCATAGTTACTCCCTGTGGTTCATGGGAGTTTTAGTATTGCTGCTATGTTGTTTTTACTTTTACCTTTGAACTTGCTATTAATAAAGAGTGAAGAAAGATATGCATAATCCTTGCCTCTGCGTCCTTAATAGAATTGAAACTTTCCTTCATGCTAACTAGGACATTTTTCAATCCTCAGCACTGAACCATATCCTTGGGTAACCATCAGCGTCTGGCTATCCAGGTCTTGATCCATATGTTCCTGCTTTTTCTCCTGGTCCTAGTCCTCCAGTTCCCACTGGTGATGCTGTTTCGTCAGCTAGTTCTCGAGGTCAAAGTGCTTCTGGGTCATGTCCTACTATTCTTTGTCCTCCTCATCTTTGTTCTTGTAGCCGAGACTCCCGGTTTTTGTCTTCATGGATTATAGCTCCCTTCGTCTTCTCAGTCGTGCATACCCTGGTTGTCCTGGTTCCTTAACCTCCTGGCCTTAATCACCGGCCAACTGACTGCAGTCGTCATGGTCCATGTACACCTGGTCCTAGACATCCTGGTCCTCTTAATCCTGCCAACAACAAAAATCCGTGGGTCTAGAATTCAAGGTATGTGTGTTTCTCAAAGTTGGTAACAAAAATGAAATCCACCAGACAGGAGTCAAAAGAAAACTAGTGAGAATGTCTCTGAGAGAAGTAGATTCCCATCAGTCACCGAAGTGACATTTGTCATAATTTGGGAACCTCGTCTGTACCTCCTGGATGTAAAAAGGAAGGTACTCACAGATCTAGAGATACAATCTGTGAATAAAGCATGATGTAGTGCATGTAATTGTGCAGTGTGGTGATGTGAAATTTAAAATGTGATAACCATTAGGAAAATAGTATTTATTAGGTATCCTTTGGTATCAAAAGTAAAACAAAAAAGTGCATGAACGCCCTTAATAGATGTGTGGGCATACTATTGCGGTCGACATGTTTCAGCCAATAGAATGAGGCTTTCTTCAGGACCAGATTTTTAAACCACTGCACGTATAGAAAATAGTGAAAATAGAATTAATAGATACAACCTTACACCATTGCGCAGCTATGGTTTGACAGCTTAGGCGTAGGTATAACCTCCCGTTGTAAATCAGGAAGATACTAACCGCTACTGGCAACCGCTCAGGGCGTGAGGCAACGCTCTAATCTGTCGTTACCCCGGACCGGAACCTGAGTCCGCTCGTCCTGAAGAAAGCCTCATTCTATTAGAGAATTTCCTCCTGTTTCTTTTCCACCTGGTCCTGGTTCTCCCGGTGCCCCTCCTCCATAGCTAGGCCCACAATGACTGGTCTTAGTTGTCCTTGTCCATTTACCCTAGTGCACCTGCTCCTGATTTTGTTGTACTTCGTTCTGGACTCCCATGCACCCCCTAAAATGCAAGGCCAAAGCAGACCTATTTATATAGTCTCTGGACCTCCCTGATCTCACGCTCTAGTTAATGCAGGTCCTAGTGATGTGACTGCGGTCTTCCTGGACCTTGGTCAGCTTGGCCCATCTCCACCTAGCACTGGGCCTCATGTTCATTGTCCACCTGGTCATAGTTCTTGTTATCTAGTTCTATTTTTCCTGCCCCCTTTCTTTTTGGTTTTCCTTTCCCTTTGAGACCTGGTTCTTGTCTACCTGTCCCTGGTTTCCTTGGTCACCTAGCTCTGGTTTCCATGGTCCTCGGGTCCCTTTTCTCTTCCTAGTCCCTTTCCTCCTTTCCTTTACCCCCTAAGATGAGCCAGATTTGTCCCCAAGCCTGTCACCAAAGTATTTTATTTGGTTCTAGTTTTTTTACTGAAGGGGAGCCGTCTACTACACAATAAGAGGTACCGGCAGAGACCTCTCTCAATGCCTGTTCTTTTGCTTTGCCAGTGCTTAACACCAGCATGACCTGGTCCACTGCTAGGATGTGATGTGGCGGTCACACGGCCAACCAAACCAACATGCCTGATATCCTTATGAGATAACCAGGCTGCAGTCTATTGGCTGGCACCTCTTTATCCCTGTACATCTCCCAGCTAAATAAACGTGACCTGCACCAAGTTGCAGTACCATGAGATCTGCATCTCATTAGCGATCACCAAACACTGACTGAAATCAATACATGTATATAATGAAAGACATCAACACTACAAGCTGTTCTCCTACCCGACTGCTGGATTATCTAGTGCCAGCCAGGATACAGATGTTTGTGCCAAGTCTGCCAGCATACCGCATTTGGCAAATGTGAAGCTGGCATCAGACTACGGATTGGCATATATTTTCGTTTGGTTGCAATTTTGTATTTGTTTCATTTGCTTGCATTTTACATTATTTGCATTTTTGCTTCATGGCTTACTCCTCCCTATGTTGACACTAAGGAATAGCTTTCTTTATTGCAGCAGGTTCAGTGGTACCAGGGCCGAGGCTGTGAGGGACCCACTGCTACCCAGCTGTGGCCATATTTTACTACCATACACTCAGGCAGCAGTTTCTAATTTACTTGCTTGCTTTAAGCTAATAATATGCAGCGGCCGCTTGAACTGCTGACTGACAGGAGATAAGTGCCTTAACGTCCCCCTTGGATGTAACCCAACTCCTGAATGGGCTACCATTTGCCCCAGAGGCTCCTGACCTCTTTATCTGCTGTTTCCTCAGAGTTTTGCCACTTTGATGTATTCTATGCCGCTCTGTAGACTTCTGTTTACTATTACCCCTGCCCATCAGAGCAGGCTGGTCTCCTTCCTCACGGCTGCCCATATAGGAGCCAACCCAAACCTCGGTGCCAGGGGCAACCACAATAGATCAGGGGAGGGGCTCATGGCCACATATCTGCATATCCAGGTCGCCAGACTGCCGCCGAAGCCCTAGCTCGGATCCCTGGCATCAACGCATCAACTATTAGGGAGTTCCAGACAGCTGGCTGTTCTTTGGTACATGCTGTAGATAGTCCTTCGCTGCTCCAGAATTGGGCGCCCAACATGCTATTTCACATGACCTGTTACCTTGAGCAGACCTCTTCCTCTGTAGTGGGGATGAGCTTTGTATTCAAACAGTGTTAAGTTAGCATAGGCTTATTAGAAGTTTAAACGCCATTTTACTTTCCTGCTCTGCTTTGCACACGGCACGCACTGGCGCTATTGTTTAGAGAAAGCTAAGTATTTTGCTTCACATGAGAATAACTTGTTTTCTACACATTTACACTGTTTCATGAGTTTAGTCTGCACAGTGAGTGCTGCGCTAGTCAAGGTTATCTTGGACACTGCGTCTGTTATTCGGAATGATCAGCGCGCGTTCTAGACAAAACACACATGCAGCTGGGGCCACCTCTGATACTGGCGCGTTTAATAATGCACTTTTCAGGCATGATAACACACACTTGGAGAACATTTGCATGTTGAGCGCTTGTGCAGAACTTGATGTGAACCACTTCTGCTAAACACCAGAGGTATGGGCCCGCCCATGTAATCCCAAGAGACCTTCTGTAGTTATATAAATGAACTTACTAGCGAGGGAGGGTGAAATATAGGTATATTTTAAACCTGTTTCCATTTAGCATTTTAACATGCTTTCTCCCTTTGTATTTTATGGAATAGTAACTATGCTGACAATATTGTCTCTAATAATATGTTTGCTTGTATTAGCTAAGATGCTGCGTTTGAGGACACGGCGTTAGAAATGAACCTTTCAAACTTGCTCGTGTCTCATTTACTCCCTGTTTTGGACTGGTATGAGAGTGTAACGAAAGACTGCTCTTGTTTTCCACAACCTCTGAGGTCGCATGTTCTGGGTTGACTAATCATTGGTGTTTTTGCTATAGGAAGAAGAGCCAATGAGTCACTGATGCTAGTCTGGTGGGGGATCTGGGTACTAAGGTGAGTTTTGGTACACCCTAATTTACTGAGGTCCCAAGTCTCCGTGCACAGTTCTGTGTAGGAGCAGAATCCCTGCAACATGGCGCCCAACGTGGTCGGTCCTATTTACAAGGCGCTTGAGGAGTGCTTGTATCAGTCCATAACCCCCTCACTATTGTTTCCGGTTAATGGTGGTGACGGATAAACCTACCTATAGTTACATAGGTCTTTTCAAGCTTGAATTGTTCGAAACGGTGTCCTTTTGAATTACAACCCAGTTGTGCTACGTTGTTTTGCATTGTTCCCTTTCTTTCTGTGTTGTTATGGCCAACGTTGATATAACGCAGCATAGTCGCATTGCGGTGCGCAGATCATTTGCAGGCGTATAATGTTTCCTTGGAAGGCATGGTGGTTATTCTTGTGGTGAGTGCTGAGATAGCATACCCATTTGAGATATTTTACTCATGGGTGACGTTTCCCGCCGTGGAGGCGGCTACTCAGGTGTTTGAGACATATACTCACACAGCTGTGCCCATGGAATATGTTCCATATAGAACACAGGAAGTTCCTATTTCTGCTTGGCAGCACCAAGTTTGGTTTAATGGAGCCCTTCCCCACAGCCTAACGGCAGTTTGATTAGGTCTGTTGTCCATTCCAGGCGCTTCGTGGCCTGTTTTGGCTTGATTTACCCTGCATCCTCGTGCAGGGAACGTCCCCGTTGCCGAATTGAGGCCCCTGTATACCTCCGCCATGTGGCACACATACATGCCCTAAGGGCATGTATGTGTGTCACATTGCACACAAGCCAGAATCAGGGGTGCAACAGGGTGTCAAAGAGACACCCTGGCCCCCTTGTAAATTCGGTCATTTTACAGAATCGGTATTTACCGATTCGGTAATTGACATTGATAATCAATGGCAATTACCGAATCAGTAAATACCGATTCGGTAATTACCGAATCTTACCGATTCGGTAATTGATTCGGTAAATATACCTACATCCCGATTGCCAGTTCTTAAATACCGAATCGGTATGATTCGGTATTTAAGAATCGGTAATTGGGGATTACCTACATCAATCAATCAATCAATCAGAGCATTTATATAGCGCACTACTCACCCGGAGGGTCTCAAGGCGCTGGGGGGGGGGGGGGGGTCCGCTACTGCTCGAACAGCCAGGTCTTGAGCTGCTTCCTGAAGGCGAGGTGGTCCTGGGTCAGGCGGAGGTGGGTCGGAAGGGAGTTCCAAGTCTTGGCAGCCAAGTAGGAGAAGGACCTTCCTCCTGTGGTGGCCCTTCTGATGCGGGGGACGGTGGCGAGGGCGTGGCTGGTCGATCGAAGCTGGCGTTTGGGAGCGTAGAAGTTGAGGCGGCTGTTGAGGTATCCTGGTCCTTGGTTGTGTAGGGCTTTGTGTGCGTGGGTGAGGAGCCGGAAGGTGATTCTCTTGTTGACCGGGAGCCAGTGCAGGTCTCTCAGGTGTCCGGAGATGTGGCTGCGGCGGGGGATGTCCAGGATGAGTCGTGCTGAGGTGTTCTGGATCCGCTGGAGTCTTTTCTGGAGTTTGGCGGTGGTTCCAGCGTACAGGGAGTTGCCGTAGTCCAGACGGCTGGTGACGAGGGCCTGGGTGACCGTCTTCCTGGTCTCGGTGGGGATCCATCGGAAGATCTTTCGTAGCATGCGCAGGATGTTGAAGCATGACGAGGAGACGGCGTTGACTTGTCTGGTCATGGAGAGGGAGGAGTCCAGGATGAAGCCCAGGTTGCGTGCGTGGTCTGTTGGTTTGGGTGCGCTGCCCAGGGCGGGGGGCCACCAGGAGTCGTCCCAGGCGGAGGGTGAGGATCCCAGGATGAGGACTTCCGTCTTGTCCGAGTTCAGCTTCAGGCGGCTGTTCGACATCCATTTGGCTACGTCTGTCATCCCTTCGTGCAGGTTGGCTCTGGCGGTGGCGGGGTCGTTAGTGAGGGAGAGGATCAGCTGGGTGTCGTCGGCGTAGGAGATGATGTTCAGGTTGTGTTGGCGTGCGATGGCTGCGAGGGGGCTCATGTAGACGTTGAAGAGTGTTGGGCTGAGCGAGGCCCTTGGTTCACAAAGCCGGTGACTGAGAGTCATGGGGTCAGATTTTTGCAGCATGGTACACGAGGTGCTTCAGTACTCCCTTAATGGCTGTCCTTCCCTCAGTCATTAAGCATGTTCAGGATGAGCACGGACCGGAGGCTGCGGTTGAATTGGGGATGAGACTTGTTGGATCGTTTGACGTTGTTTCCGATCTAGTCCTTTCTAATGTGAAGGGAGATGCGGTGTGCTTTCAGGTGTCTAAAGCCTTACGCGAAGTCCCTGATGCCGATAAACCCGCCAGTTACCGAGAATTATTAGGGCGGCTTATAAGACCATTGGCCGTAATTGTTTAGGTGTCAAGCCCTTTTCTGTTAAAGAAAAGAAACAAACTCAGGGTCAGACGTCTGAAAAAGACGTCCAGCCCAAATCTCAAAAGCAAAATTGGGGTAAGAACAAGAAGAAGGGGGATAAACAGCAACAGAATCAGGAATCACGTCCTGCATCACCAGCCCCTGCGTCTACTGAACGCGCTTATGATTTGCGCGACCGCAGTACGATTAAGTCACCTCATCGATTCCAGGTTCCTGATCAACGTTCTCCTTGTTCTTTACATGACATATCGGCCTCACAATCCGGTGGTGGAAACGGCGACAGAGGACGGGGTGGCCAGCAGAGTCGCGACCAGCCCCGCCCGAAAGACGGAAAAGGCAAGCAGGACGATTCTTCACAGAAGAGACCCCAGTTTCAGAAAAAGAAAGTCGCCGCTTTAACAGCGAGATATGCCACTGATAGTGAGAATGCAGCTTCGGAATCAGACGTGGGTGCTGATGCTGTTGGACAGCGCAGCGGAGATTACCATAGTGCGAGAGGCCCTGCGTCCACTACTGAAGGTGACAGTGACTGACAGATATGTTGTTGTTGAGACAGCTGACACTAGAGTAGCTCCCCCTGACAGGCTTTATGAGATTGTTCTTTTAATAGAAGGAGACATACAACGTACCATAAAAGGGGTATTTTGGGAAAATTTAACTACAAAGTATGACATTTTGCTAGCGGAGGCTGACTGGCCCCCACCTTTTGTTCTCGCAGCTCCGAGAGGGGAGGAGGTGATCCTCCCTAGTTTCACGCACATAGTGTCTAAGGAACACGTGTTGAATTTTGCAGGGCTAAGGCCCTTGCGCCGGCTTTGTACCCTACTCATTGTGGTTGGGATAAATTATCCCCCCAACAAGAGATTCCCCTACGGTCAATGCCGCAGCTTCAACCACAATATCCCATGCGGCGTAAAGCTAAGGCTTCCGTGGCAGAAATCCTGGAACAATTAGAATATCAAGGTGTGATTAAAACTTGTGTGACTTGATGAATAACCCACTTTTTACTGTGACCAAGCCTGACGGTTCGTACCGTTTAGTATTGGATTACCGGCATTTAAACTTGCATAGCCGTAACTGTGCAGTACAGAATACACAGGGCTCCGCTTTAGTGGATAGTCTTGTGCGAAAACGGTTTAAGACCACACTTGGCATTTCCAATGTTTTTTTTGCCCACAACTTATCTGGTCTTAGTTCCCAATGGATCAGTTTTACCTGTGGCGGCAAACAGAGGCAATTTAAGAGACTGCCAATGGGCTATAAAAATCATCCAGGAATATTTGCTGCCCGCGTCGTCTCTCTTTTGGAGGGAATCGACCCAGATGTGTGTTCGTATGTGGATGACATTTATCTCACTGACGACGAAATTTGGGCGCATCTGTGTCGCGTTGACAGCATAATCTGCTGTTTTGCGGACTTCGGCTACAAATTCAACTTTGCAAAGTCTCACATTGCGGTGTATACATTGTTGTTCTTGGGCTATGAGCTCAACAATGAAGGTCGAGGTTTGGCTCCTCACTTCTTAGAGAAGTGTGCACAGGAATATTTGCTGCCCGCGTCGTCTCTCTTTTGGAGGGAATCGACCCAGATGCGTGTTCGTATGTGGATGACATTTATCTCACTGACGACGAAATTTGGGCGCATCTGTGTCGCGTTGACAGCATAATCTGCTGTTTTGGGGACTTCGGCTACAAATTCAACTTTGCAAAGTCTCACATTGCGGAGTATACTTTGTTGTTCTTGGGCTATGAGCTCAACAATGAAGGTCGAGGTTTGGCTCCTCACTTCTTAGAGAAGTGTGCACAATTGCGCGCTCCAACAATGCTGAAAAAAATACAGTTCTTCCTGGGATTTTTGAATTTTGGGCGTACTTATATTCCCGAAAAAGCCCAGCATATCAAGCCATTGTATGCTTTGATACAACCAACTTTTACCAAATCGTGCTGGCTGCCGGAACATTCAGCTCTTTTACAATCTTTGCAAGCTGATCTTCTAGAATCTAAATTCTTACTGACCGGTGATAACCGCACCAACCTGGTGATAAGAATCGTCCCTGGGGCAGTGGGTTTCACGTACCTCACTTTTAATGAGGGAGACACAGTACCTATAGCTTACAAGTCACACTTGTACACTTCGGCTGAAATGCGATTTTCCACTGTGGAAAAAGTTTTGACAGCAGTGCAAATGGTGATTCTTAAGGAATGTGCACTGTCGCAGGGATAACGCATGTTGGTTGTTACCCCGTATCCTGCCCTGGAAGCAGTGACGAAAGCCAGTGTACCTAATTCTAAAGCTTTGCACCCACGTTGGATACAATGGGCCACATCTTTGACGTCTCTGGATGTCACGTTCATCTTTGACGCCTCCTTGCAGTCGCAGGAGTATTTACAGTATGAATTCGCTCATCCTGCTCCTTTGACTATGCGCCCTTTGGAAGATTTGCATTGTATCATATACACTGATGGTTCTGCGCAAGTTGCGCATGGGTCTAAGCACGCATATATATCAGCCTGCGCAATTTTCGTCGGTATAATGGTGAATGGTGAGTTCAAGTCCGATGTCATGCATACACAGACATTAGGAGACTGTATGGCACAATTGGCAGAACTCCGTGCTCTACTGCTAGCAGTGGAGTACGCAGATTCTGGTGTGACAACTCTTATTGTAAGTGACTCTTACTACTGTGTCCAGCCTTACAATGACAATCTGTTCTTTTGGACTCTGAATGATTATCGTGATTCCAAAGGTAGCACAATAAAACATAAAATGATCTGGGTTTGAGTGGCTGAACTTAAAGAACGACTGCCACTTGTCTTTGTAATTCATACTCTTAGTCATCAGCGTGTGGGAGTTCACGCTGCTGGCAATTCTTTGGCCAATGAGGCCGCAAAATCAGCAGTATCGACATATTTAGTTGCAGCAGTTACACGTGCCAAAAGTCAAATTGATGATGACATCATGGCAGCAATTGCTGCTACTGAGAAGGGAAGTAAATGTTCTACTGGATTTCCTTCGAAGTATACTTATCACTTAAGTCCTGATAAAGTTCCTTATGTGAAGATACCAGACGTTGGTGACAGATTAATTCCCAACGCGGACCGCAGGCCAACGCTGATTACTGCTGCCCATGAAGGTGTTGCGTCCGTGCATGTGGGCGTCTCGGCTACTGTATCTCAGCTTCAACTACGATTCTGGTGGCGGGGACTGTACAAACAGATACATGATTATGTCCTTCAATGTGACATTTGTCAGCAGATCAATCCTTCGACTGCCACGCGTCCGCCTCAGACACAGTTGTACATATCTATTAAACCACTTGCTTGTGTTTATTTAGATCACTGCGGTCCTTTTTCTTCTGATACTGCGTATAAGTACATCTTAGTTGCAGTTGATTTTTGCACACGCTTTGTTTGGGTGTGGCCACACTGCAACGCTGATTCATGAAATGTCATAAGAGACTTATGTGTCTTTGTGGGAATTTTTGCCTGTGGCACCTTCCATTCGGACCAGGGTCCAGCGTTCGCCTCTAAGGCGTACAAGGATGCCAATTGTTCATTGGGAGTCCAAGTCACGTTTTCGTCTCCATACCGACCTGAGGGTAATAGTGTTGTGGAACTAATGAACCGAGATTTAAAGCAGTCTTTGACAGCGAGAGTTATTGGTACTGGCAGTGTTGGACGTGCCCCTTTTGGCAGGTTCACCCCTAAACTTTTTGCTTTTAAATGTGACCTAATGTTAGTTGTTTTTGGCTTCTACACACTTTAACACTGTGTCCCAGTGTAAAGTGCGTGTGCACTCGGAGTGCGTGTTGTGAGATTGGTCTGCCCTCCCATAGGAATGAATGGGGAATATGTGTGTCCATGGTAGTTCCTGATGTGTGGGGAGTCCAGGGGCGAGTTTGGTATGTGCGAACTCGTGAGATTAAACGCTACGCGACGGTGTGCACAGATGTAATGTGTCTAGTGTAGAAGTGCCACTTCGAGAAGTTGGCATGTCTGTGCAGTGAATGTGAATTGACTGTCTGGCTTGTGATTGGCTGGAGCTGGCTGGTGTGCCTGGCTCCAGGAGTCAGGATGGGTCTGCCCGGTGGTGAATGGGGAGATCTGCATGTTGATGGCAGGGAGGACCTGGGACCTGAATAGGTCTGTGCCTTCCCTCCACAATGCTGGCTACACCCCCTGTGGTGCATCTGATGTCACTAGCCTGCCCTGTGAATAGGGAGAGTGGCTGAGCACAACAAAGTGCTCCAAAACCAGTTGCATCTGGATGTTACTAAACCCTGACTTTTGAGACAAAGGAATTGGTTTATAAAAAGTGGCTGTGACCCCAGGTGAAATGTTGTTCTCTGGATCCTGACTTGAATGGGGCTGCTGCTGGGCACCAGGAGGAACCGCCACTGGGGCCTGCCTCCCTCTTGGAGGGCCCTGTGAGCTGGCCCCTGGGTCCAGCCTTTGCCCCCTCCTGCATTCTTCAAGAGACTTTCCATGGGTTTTGGGACTTCCAGCACCTGGAAGCGCTGGGCTGCCTTTCTCCTGTTTTTCCCAGGAAAGCGTGTGGGCTGCGCATCGCTGATGCTGCAGCCCTTTTTAGAGGGATTCCCCCTGCCTGGGGATCCCCCACTCCTTGTGTTACTAGCAGGTGCCCACCCTGCATTTTGTCAGCTTGCTTTGGCTTTCTGTTAAGCAGGTGTCCACCCTGCGTTCTGGCCATTTATTTTTCTTATTTAATTTCGGGTGCCTACCCCGCTTATTAGTATTTAATTTCGGGGGCCCACCCCGCTGGCTAGATTTATTGTTAAACTAGAGGGAGCCTACCCCTTGTATTGCTGCCGTAGCCCGGACCGGAAATCAGGCACTCCTGCCCGTGACCTGGGTGGGGCCTGAAATCCGGCCAGAAGAGGAGGCTGCAGCTTGGAGCTCCGCCGGCTCCACACGTAAGTCTCAGTCCCGAGACGGTGGACCGGGTGAACTATGGCGCAGCAGTAAGGCGGGGCTCCTGTAAGGAGGGAGAGCCCCGCAGGCGCCAGCAGTCCAGTAGAGAGCCCCGCAGTGTGGAGGTTGCAGCGCCATTGGCCCGAGGCGTTTTTGGTGCCTGCCCCCGCCGCATCTCAGAGAACACCCGCCAGGAGCCCAGTAAGGAGGGGGCTCGGGTTGCCCCTGTTTGTTCTTCGAGCGGCCCCACTTGACAGCGGGCCGCTCCAACGTTGGTTAGCCCCTGCTTAGCCGGGCCCCGAGGGGCACATCCTTTCATTGTATATGGGGGCGTAATTGGTGACAGAGCCCCGGAGGCCCCAACGTAGGGTACAGTCGCTTTTTGAGCCCAAGTGGCTGCAACGATGAGGCACATTATTTTCAGAGCCTAAGTGGCTCCCCCAGGCCATATTTATTTAAGGCACCGGCCCCCTCCCCAGTGTGTTCCACATTTTTGGGGGCAAGATTCCCCTTGAGGATTATGGGAGCACAGTTATTTCAGGAGCCAGCGTGATTGTCTTCCTGATCCTCGTGGCTCCAACATTTGGCGCAATTTGTTTCCAGGGCACTGAGAGCCCTTACAGTATTTTTCCCTACCTCACAGCTTCCCAGCAAGTAGTGGGCATCTGCACCGTTTAGGTACTTCTTCATTTTAGGGGACATGTTTTTAATTTAGGAGTGAGACGCACTCCTTTGCCCCATCTCTGCCTACCCAGCTGCCCAGCAAGTAGTGGGCAGCTGCTACGTTTAGGCCCTAAACTTTTGCGCACTCTTCTTTTGGCTGCGTGCGCAGCCAGCCCTGACACTGTTGGACAAAGGGCGTTTGAGCCCCATGGACGGCCAGTTGGCCTGGGGTCAGTACCTACTGTGACTCTGTGCAAGGTAATTGGTGATTGGTGTTTATGCTGATAATTGCCTACTGTGTCTTTTGCGTAATGTGAAATGCCTTTATGCCTGTGATACCTCTAACTGTGTTTTTATGCTTAGGAGGTTCTTTTGCCTAGTTTAGTTTATGCTAGTCAGTTTATGTGTCCCTGCGTGATCTATGCCTAAGGAGATTAGTATTGCGTAGTGTGTACCTACCTTTTACCAGTGGTTTCTGGTTGTGTTCTACACTTGTTATTTGGTGCTACAATTATTCTGTGTTCTAGAAGTGCTATTTCTACTAAGTGCTGATTCTGACAGTGGCCCATATGGCCCTGTCATGTGTATATAATCCCCTGTAAATACTGCCCAGTGCCAGTTGGCAAAGTGTACCTGTGTGATTATGATCTAATGTGTTTATGGTAATACAAAGGCTATTTTTATATATAACTTTGTGTGGAGTTCCTTTTTGTGGTGTACCTAGTGTGTTGCTGCTGTGTGTGTGTGTTGCGCAAACGCTTTACACATTGTCTCTGGGATAAGCCTGACTGCTCGTGCCAAGCTGCCAAGGGGGTGAGCAGGGGTTATCTTGGCGTGCAACTTACTTGCCCTGACTAGAGTGGTGGTCTCTGCCTGGCTTTGGCATAAGCCTTAGCCAACCAGAGATCCCATTTCGAACAGGCAGGAACTGGTTAGCCCACCTCAATGGCGTACAACGTGCACTTAATAATCTCCCTAGAAGATCTCTCGGTGGGCGGACCCAGAACGAAATACTCTTTGGTATCAAAATGTTCGCCCCGGACCTTGAAGGTCTAGACCGGGTGGCGGCTGCTACCCCCTTTGACGTAGATGAACATTGTAAAGTTTTACAGAATCTACAAAAGACAAGAGACAGTCTTTCAAAGGAACACTTGCCCTGCACGTCTGATGCTGCGTTGCAGATTCCGGTAGTTGGCTGGCTACCCCGAGTTGGAGAACTGGTCCGAGAGAAGATCGAGAACAAAAAAGAATTTGGTTCCTCGTATCGAGCTCCAGGTCCTGTACTGGAGTGCAGGGCACAAGAACAGTCATTTTACCTCCGCTTCCAGGTCGTAAAGAAAAAAGGTACATTTCCATTGACAATGTCAAACTACACAGAGTGGCCGATTCTTCTTAGTATGACACCTGCGGTCTCTTGTGCGGCTATACTGAGGAATTCTGTTTTGGCACCGGCTCCTAGGAAAAGGCCTGCTGATGTTGCTTTGGAAATGCCTGAAGTTTTGAGTCCTTTATTGAATATCTCACCTGCTGCTCATCTTAATGATACTGACAATACTTATCCAACTGACTTATCGATGCCCAATTTACAAACATGCATTGCCAATGAGTCCAGATTCTCTTTTGATATGAACTCTACCACATCAAAGACCCCTTCAAAAATTTCTCTTTTTTCTACATGGTTTAAAACAAATTTTTTGATTCCCCCTTGGACTTACGTCTGGTTGGTGCTTTTTTCAATTTTTTTGTTTATGTCAATTGGATTTGTGGTTTATTTTTTCTGTCTTGTGAATGGACACTACGTTGAGGAACGAACTGTTATTCATCCAATCAATGCAACATTGGAGCCCTTCTCCTCATCCCACAGAATAAAGAGAGACCTGGCCTTTGTTAATATTACTGCTTGGCCCGTTTTGGATGGGATTGTATTGGACGCTGTTAGATTTCAGATCCATGGTCTCACGGAGTTCATTAATGTCCCAAATGTACTGAGAGTTTCCATGGTTGACGTAATTAAACAAAATATACGTTCTGATGACTGGGATGTCCAGGCAGTGGAGGCTTTGTTTTCAGATTTGAATTACTATGCTGCCTTTGATGCTGAGTATTTATATTTAGATTCTGCTAATTACGGTGATTTGTTTTGTTACCAACACTATGGCAATCACTACCTGCATAAGGCAAATACAAGAAGGAATGTAGTTAATTATACTCAATGGGAACATTGTCCCGCTCCTATTGAAGGGAGCTCGAGTTCTCTTTTAAAGAAATTCACATATTTTTCAGATTTCAATCAGTCAAATCCTAATGCATTTTATTTTAAGATGACAGAAAAGTCCTCTTCGAAAGTTAGACTTACACACACTAAATTGTTATATTCCAAGTCCTTTTTAAACCAATTGGCTATTGGGGGCTACGAACTGTGGAAAAATACTATTGATCTTAAATCTGTTTGGGGTTAATAAAATTGGCAAGTGCAGGTCACTGAGGCTTTGCACCGTGCATGTCTTTCCCGAACCATATGTTGTTTTTGAACTTGACTATTTTACAAACAACCTGCTTTGGATTGGCTACCACCAAAACATTAAATGGTCCTTCTTTTCCTGAGTTAGAAGAATATCCAGGATGGGATAGTTTTACAAATCAATCAATTAGAGAATTGCAGACCCTAATGCTGAATTCTTCTTTTAACATTTCCATTTTGGATCCTAAGGGTTGGTTGCTCTGGCACAAAAGTGCAGATTCATGCCAGCATCGCTTTCTGGGTTTGGCCTCTGGCTATACACAGGATAGGGTGGATCCCCGTTTTGAGAGTGACCATTCTGTCACTACCTATTCTATAGGTAAGCTATGCCAGAATTGGCTCAAACATTCCACTTTAGCGTCAGTTAAGCTTCATTTATCTAAACTGACTGACGATGTTGATCTGAATGACTTTGTCAAGGGGCCCGGTTAAGGCAGATCTAAACGATGGATATATACTATTTACAACGAGGTTTGGAAACTGTCTCAAATTGAAGCTGCTTCCCGAATTAGGGCTATAGATCAAGTTAATTTAGAAAAAGTGCTTGCAGTGGTAGTCAATAGCATTAACACGCTTTCTTCCCGCATTTACACACTAGATAATATTGTTTCGTCTGTTGTAGATATTGTGCAAGAAGATGTCTCTGTTTGTTTCATGGTCAAAATCAACTGCGTTCCATCATGCAGTCTGCATGGACTTTGCAAACGTTAAAGGCTGGTCTAGTGCCTTGGGACTACATGAATACTTCGTCCTTATTTGCACCATTTAATTTGTCTGAAAAGCAACAGTTTATATCAATGAAAGATGCAACGTTTTCTATGTTACATATTGAAAAGTTAGAACCTTTACCATTTTCTGAATTCAATTCTGCTGTGTGGCTCATCCATGGGTTAATAACGCTCCCTTTCCCTCTGTTCAAGTTCGGAGCTTGCATGAAATATTATTCTATAGGTAGGTATGAACCTTTAGGCAGTGCTTATCTCCATGAAGCTTGGTCGCTGCCGTTTACCGATAGGTGCCTGAGGGAGGGTAAAGAGGTGTATTTGAATGGTGAAGATTGCACTACAACACCTGATCTTTCATTGGTGTGTAGGCACATCGATTACATGGCTCATGTAATCAAAATTAACCGAATTTGGCCTGTGTTTTGAAAGGCACACCTACACCTGCTATTACACCGACATTTACATTACTGGTAAACAGAAGTTATTTATTGTTAACTAATCAAGAGTCTTGTGGGATGCTCCGTGGAATTCCTTACGTAGTTACCATTTCCCAGAGAGTAATTTGTTGTAAAAATGTCCTGTTTCCTCCTCCACATGGGAAGCTGGATATTTCCATCTGGCCTTCGATTCCGCCCTTGAAGGCAGAGTTCAACAAGATGAGTCGAAAACAGACTCTTTTGTCTCAGAAAGAAGTCTCTCTTACATCTGCTTGTGGAACATTTGTCCTTCACGTGGCAAACACCCGCACCGAGGTGCATGCATTATTAAATTCAGACCTCCCACTACATTTTGGGGAGTTAATTCACAATATCTTTAACGCGTCCTCAACAACAGGCCTGGCTCACTTCTTTAAAGTTGTTAGTAGTGGCCTTGTAACTTCCTTTCAAACTATATTTGGTGCGTTCCCCTTTTTTTTCATTCGAATTTTTCCAGCCTTTTTGGAGGCTTTCCCTTAATGCTTGCTTTAGTCGGAGGTGTGCTTCTGTTGATTTAAAAATGGATTCACATCCTGTACCACAAGACAACATGTCCCGGCTGCAGCTGCTCCGCAACCGGATGCTTAGCTATTATGGAGCACTGCCTCTGGCTACATTGAGTGCGGCTTATGGATTATCGTTTAGATTCTCCTTTTTCACATGTGTGCAGCCTGTCTTTCACTGCCTGAGCTGCGATTTCGACTGGGTCCTGGATTTGTGTCTCTGCAGTACGGTGTCTCCCATCGCGGATTATGATCAACTGATGAGCCCCTTAGTTGCTCATGAATTGTTTTGTTCTGGCGGCGGGATTAAGGCCTATGCAGCGATACATAGAATATTGGGACGTTGGAATGTTTTTGCAGCGGTGCACGACTTCTTGGCACACAGTAACATTGAGGAAGACCCGAGATGTCCTCTGATAGTGCAAGGGGCTACGGTCATTGAAGAACATGTATGTTCATTCCCATTATTGAATTGGATGGCTGAAATATTTTCGGCTGAGAACAATGACTTTCTGTTGGAGGCTGTTGCAACTTATTGTGCTTACACGCTGTTGGAGTGATACAGTTTTTCTTTTTTCTCTCCATCTTCACCGCTGAGGTTGTGTGTTGCACAGCAATGTTCTTACTTTTAAAAAAAAAATTCCCCTCACCTGCCGTGATTGTCCACATTGGAGGTGAATAATGACGTTGTATTTTTTCATAATTCGGAGTTCTCTCGAAATGTATTTCCATTGCGGCATATTGAACTTGATTCTGCCTCTCGGACTTGAACTCTGCGTTCTTAAATTGCCCACGTTCTTATACGTGCTCCGATCAAGGGAGGGTGTAGTGGGGAGGAGCTTTGTATTCACACAGTGTTAAGTTAGCATAAGCTTATTAGAAGTTTAAACGTCATTTTACTTTCCTGCTCTGCTTCGCACACGGCACGCACTGGCGCTATTGTTTAGAGAAAGCTAAGTATTTTGCTTCACATGAGAATAACTAGTTTTCTACACATTTACACTGTTTCATGAGTTTAGTCTGCACAGTGAGTGCTGCGCTAGTCAAGGTTATCTTCACTGTGTCTGTTATTCGGAAAGATCAGAGCACGTTCTAGACATTACACACATGCAGCTGGGGCCACCTCTGATACTGGTGCGATTAATAATGCACTGTTCAGGCATGATAACACACACTTGGAGCACATTCGCATGCTGAGCGCTTGTGCACAACTCGATGTGATCCACTTCTGCTAAACACCAGAGGTATGGGCCGCCCATGTAATCCGATGCGACCTTCTGTAGTTATAAATTAACTTACTAGCAAAGGAGGGTGAAATATAGGTACATTTTATACCTGTTTCCATTTAGAATTTTAACATGCTTTCTCCCTTTGTATTTTATGGAATAGTAACTATTTTGACAATATTGTTTATTTCAGGTTCAAAAAGATTTTATTTAAACATATACATGTGCCATTGAACAATAAAAGCAATTAAGCATCTACCAGTGAGCAGCAAATATTACCAAACAATGGTATTCCAGCAAACATATTTGAATAAAACAAGGTATAATAATATCCACATGAGATAAAAAGAAAAATATAATAAATAAGTCATAAAAGAAAAAGGAGGAAGTTAAGAGAATTATGGAGGTTTGAGTACTTCTTTTTGAGAGGGTTTCAGCAAAGACTGATTTTGATTTCTGGCACTGGTGTCAAAAAATGTCGTAACTGGTAAACACAATTGAAGTCTTTTAAGAACAATGGGTGAAGGTAAATTGGAAAAAGTGTCTAGTCTATGATTATGGCAAACATCATACCACCATGCTTTGTACGAGATTTTCGCAGAGTTTTTCCAATTCCTTGTTATTTGTTGAAAGGCATCAACAACACAGGACCTGTTCCTAAGGTGTTTCAATTGCTCTGGTTACTGCCCCACCATCGTAATGGGTGTAGGGGAAGAACTGCCCATTTATCTGGCTAGTTACTCAACCTGGCTGAACACCATTTACACAATTCTTTATTAAAAATGAGAACGCTATTCACCCTTTCGTCCCCATCTATCTCACCCTCCCCTGCCTGAAGACTACAGTGAGGAGAGAATAGAACAAGGGACAGAACTAGAAAAAAGTGTGGGAAAGAGTGGGGACGCCTCACGGGAGTAACACCATGGAGGCTCTGCAGGATGGTACTCGCCTGCCGCCTAGGTTCTCATCATCAGCGTCCACCACTCAAACAATACAGTGTAGGGTGAAAGAGAAAGAAAAAAGTGAAGATGCTAGGGAGCCAATCCGTACACGTGCATCAGGGTTGGTGCACGGTAAGATAGGACCCAGAAAAATAGAACAGGGTGCCTTCAGTGTGTGCACTCTGTTACAAGTGAAATTAAAACGAGCTATTCCTTGCTGGCCATGTGACTTTTATTCTCGGCTGCAAGTATGCTCCCACTAAAATGCCGACATGTTTCATTGCCAAATACCAAACTTACGGCAACTTCTTCAGGGCGTGGGTCTTTTGCTCCTCCCCGCACCACTTCACTGGTGTGCCATTTCCAATCTGGCGGAAGGCATACCTATACCTCCTCCTTGGGTCATCTCTAGCAAGTGTATATGCGACTTGGTCTAGCGGACTGCTCCTGTCAGTCTCGGGTCACGGCTGGGTCCGGGCGTTGTCTCGGCAGGACAACGCCCGGACAGGAGTAGTCCGCTAGACCAAGTCGCATATACACTTGCTAGAGACGACCCAAGGAGGAGGTATAGGTATGCCTTCCGCCAGATTGGAAATGGCACACCAGTGAAGTGGTGCAGGGAGGAGCAAAAGACCCACGCCCTGAAGAAGTAGCCGTAGGTTTGGTATTTGGCAACGAAACATGTCGGCATTTTAGTGGGAGCATACTTGCAGCCGAGAATAAAAGTCACATGGCCAGCAAGGAATAGCTCGTTTTAATTTCACCTGTAACAGAGTGCACACACTGGAGGCACCCTGTTCTATTTTTCTGAGTCCTATCTTACCGTGCACCAACCCTGATGCATGTGTACGGATTGGCTCCCTAGCATCTTCACTTTTTTCTTTCTCTTTCACCCTACACTGTATTGTTTGAGTGGTGGACGCTGATGATGAGAACCTAGGCGGCAGGCGAGTACCATCCTGCAGAGCCTCCATGGTGTTACTCCCGTGAGGTGTCCCCACTCTTTCCCACACTTTTTTCTAGTTCTGTCCCTTGTTCTATTCTCTCCTCACTGTAGTCTGCAGGCAGGGGAGGGTGAGATAGATGGGGACGAAAGGGTGAATAGCGTTCTCATTTTTAATAAAGAATTGTGTAAATGGTGTTCAGCCAGGTTAAGTAACTAGCCAGATAAATGGGCAGTTCTTCCCCTACACCCATTACGATGGCAGGGCAGTAACCAGAGCAATTGAAACACCTTAGGAACAGGTCCTGTGTTGTTGATGATATAGAGAGTGGGGGACAACCTGTTCCTTTCATCCCCTTAGCTCCTTTTTGTAGTATTTGTTGAAAGGCAACAGCAATTAATAAATCAATAATTTTAAAATTAGTTGCATTATTATTCCAAACTTAAGAAAAAATGCCTAAGAAAATATGTGTTGTGGAAAGCGGAATATGTGTGCTAAAAATTAAGTTAAGTTGACGCCAGAACTGTTTCCAAAAGTTATGAACTGGAGTACAAGAGAATAAAAGGTGAAAGAGATCTTCATTTGGAGAGGAGCATGTCCAACATATATCCGGAGTATTAGGGAATCTTTTGTGTAGCGCCTTTTGAGATACTTTTGGTGTTCTTGACCTGCCTACCTGGAACTGCGTCGCTGGATTCTTCTTCGCCACTTGCTGGCTGTGTGGCTTTGCTGACTGCTGGGGGGATTGTCGCCTGCTCTGGGTCGGCACCTCTACCATCCTGCGGACCGCGCGTTGCCTTGGACTCTGTCTCCCGGAGGGCACCGCAGTCTCGCGAGAGGCGGCAGCAGTTCCCCCGCCGGGGACTTTAAATTTGTGCCCGGGCTCCCGCGGTGGGGGGATTGTCGCCTGCTCTGGGTCGCCACCTCTTCCATCCTGCGGACCGCGCGTTGCCTTGGACTCTGTCTCCCAGAGGGCACCGCGGTCTCGCGAGAGGATTGCAGCAGTTCCCCCGCCCTCGGGACTTTAAATTTGTGCGCGGGCTCGCCCGGGCCAAGGGCGGGCCCGTCGTTGCCCATCTTTGACCGGATGATGCTGGGCTGGGCCAGGTTCCTTGGTTTTGTTTACTGAATAATTAATTATTGTTGTAAGTAAAACGTGTATTGTTTATATCAACAGTATTTGGTTTCGTTAGGAGGTCAGAAAAACGGCTACCATTATGGGAAAAAGGAAATTAGCGAGTCCCAAACCTCCTAGTGGTAACAAGTCGACTGCCGACTCTCAGCAAACTCTCCTGAATTATTTAAGTGGGGCAGTAGGAGTATTAGACCAACAGATCTTATCAGTTGAGGAGTCAATTGAAGGGACTTCCTCGGGGCTAAGTCAGGAGTCACTCCACCATGATGAAAATGTTCAACTAGACTCAGGGAAGACAGCTAAAAATCCTTCTAATGGTTGCATCCAACCAAGCTCTGACGAGATTCTATCTATTGTCATTGACTCTCCTTTGCAATCCCCCTAAAAAAAGCATAAAAATCCGAGACACAATGATACCCAAAATATCCTGAAAGATACAGCTCAAGTTGTTATTCATCCTTCTTCTAACCAAAAAAAACTAGCGATAAGTACCCCACAGGGGAAAAAACGAGCAAGGCAGTGTAAAGGTCAGTTGAAGCGAAAGGCCGAACCAACTAGCAGTTCTACAACTCACTTGGATATTAAGCATTTGGTATCTTTGGTGGAGAGATTAGATCTCCATGTAAGGATCAGTTATCATCCAGAATGACCAACATAGAGGATCTTCTCAGCAGCAAGCTCAATCTATCGGCCCAAAGTTTGAATAGTTGTGAAAATGCTAGTACGAATACTAACATCCCTGGAGGGAAATCACACTTACCATTAAATGTAGCCAGTGTAAATAAGGGAGCAGACCAGGTTGTAAATAGCAAAACCTTGAATGATAATGGACCAGTAGCAAATAAAAACAAACGGTCAGAGCATCTGTCCAAAACATTGACTAACATTCATAATAGAAGCTCAGTAACCTCTCTAGTTTCCATACCTCAGGTACAACAGACTCTTTTCTACCAACAGCAGCAACAAGCACATTCAACGACATTTCTTACTGGGGACTCACCTGTTACAGATACTCATCTAGATCTCCCCCCGGAAGCTACCCCTTACATTATTGTTCTGGGTAACGTACCTAAAAAGCAAGTTGCTGAAGAGGCATCATGGGTATCCCTTAAAAATAAATCACTACATTGGTTGAGCGCTAGGGTAGGATTGAACAGACAGTTATTGCAGGAGTTCAAGATGGTTAGACGAGTTCAGTGGGTTGGACCACGTGAAAAAATGTTAGCAGGTGACTGCATAGTCATGACATTTGGTTCACCGTTGTTGGTAATTGAAATCTTGAGGTTTGGTGCAAATCACAATGTAGATGCTTTTGGGATAAATATCTTACTGCTGGGCTTCTTCTATCCCCCCAGAAGAAATAACCAGACCCCTTCTAATAGGAGAAACCCATTCATTCATCAATCTCAAATACAGTTTGTTCCCACCCATAACAGATTGGATGTTCTTTAAGGGTTGGACGACAATGAATGACTGAAACCGGTGGACACTCTAATAAGGGGATTACCGACTGTTATTCCTAGCTTGGTTCTTAGTCATCTGGAAATGCAAGCACTAGGAAATTATCCTAGCAGCCTGAAGGTAGCCACTTCCTTAAACCCTAACCCGCAGCGTCTAGAACCACTCAAAGTGCTTGAGGATGTAGGGTCCGACATGACTGTGGTGGAGAATGAAGCCGAGCTGACACCCTCCATATTAAATACAGAGGCATTCACCCATGCTTCGACAGGTCAGCTCGTACCAAGAGACCTAAAACTCGATATTGTCTTTTGGAACGTAGCGGGGCTTCAAAACAAATGATACTTGGTTAGAATTGGTGGGGAAGCATAATGTTGTGTGTTTACAAGAGACCTGGTCAAGCGTCCCAATTCATTTGGAGGGGTATAAGACTTATTCCTCGAAGGCCTTGCCCTCAATCTCGGGAAGGCTGAAGGGGGGTCTAATAACGTACATATCAAATGGTTCTGCCTTCAAGGAGATTGTTTCGTTGAGGTTGGAAAGTAATTATCAGATCCTCATGCTAACTGTAAATAAGTCGTCCATTTACTTTCTGGTTAATTTTTATAATAACCTTAACCAAGTTGACTTAATTGTTGTTTTAAATAATATTTTTTCTTTTAAACAAGAATTGAAAATTAAGTATATTAATAAATCGTTCATGTTGATCTGGGGCGGAGATTTTAACTTATCACTCTGTAAAAAGAATAATAGTAATAACTGCGGAATCCAGGACGAGTGTGGGAATAATTTAACACATTTTACCCACACTAATATTGGCAACCGCATGAACGAGATCCTTTTTGCAATGGAGTTGGGTTTTGCTAATGAATTGGTAGTTCCCTCAGTTACTTTTTCCCCCACATATATCGGGAGGGGGTTCACTAGCACAATAGATTGTATACTTGTTTCTTATAGTATTGCACCAATCATGCGGAAGTTTGATACAATTAATAATGCAATTAGCGATCACTTCCACATTATTTTTAGCAATAGCTTCGGGGAAGCCTAACCATTTGAGCCTTCTGGATCAACAAACTCTGAAATTAGATAGACTAAATGGTTTCTCCTTAAAATGGGAAAAGATCAATCCAGCCTTAATGACAGCTAATGTGGTTAAGCGAGCTTTGCCGCTACTTGAAATATGTCTTAATCCCAACACTTCCCATGAAGAAATATTGTCCAGATTTATAACCATTACTAGAATCGTACAAGATGAATTACGTCAAAAACAATCAAAAAAGGGTAGTGTAAAAAAGGATGGTTTAATAGAGTGTACAAAAGCTTACTCAAGACAAAAAAATGTAAGTAAGAAATGGTTTATGGGAACAACTACATAAGAGTTGTACCATGAACGATAGTGGTAATTTTTGCAGAGTAGTTAAATCCCCTAAAATAGACGTTGCGGTGGATGAAAAAATATGGGTTAATCACTTTACCCAAATATTTAGCTTGGCCGCGCATGTATATTTGGAGAAAGATGGGAGGCAAGTATTGCCTATTTAGTCAGTATATCCAATCCCATTAGCTTTTACACATACAGAGGTGATTAATGCCCTAATTGCTTCCAAATGTGGAAAAGCACCGGGACCCGATGGGGTCCCGGTGGATTTCTTCAAACATATTTCGGATTTATGGTCCCCTATTCTTTCAAGAGTGTTTGAAGCTGCCAATACGGTGGGCCTAGTTGAATCGTGGTCTGCTTCTATTCTAGTACCGATCTTTAAAAAGGGGGACCGACACAGCCCAACGTGCTATTGACCTATATCCCTCCTAGATTCCCTTGGTAAGGTCGCTGGCCGCATCCTTTTAGAACGCCTCCAGGATTGGGCCACTGACCACAAAATAATCTCCGATTTACAGTATGGGTTTCGCGAGGGACGGGGCACTGTGGAGCAAACCTTGAATCTTTCACTTTTTTGGTGGAAATACGCTCAAGCTAAAGGGGGGTATTTACATATGGCCTATGTCGATCTGACTGCGGCTTTTGATTGCGTCAGCCATACAAAATTGTGTTCGATAATTATGGCAATGGGCATGGATCCACCACTGGTAAATTTTCTTCGTGAGCTCTACTTGAGCGCAACAGCAAGAGTCAGGTATGGACTCAGGGGAGAATTTACTGAGTCATTTTGGGTGGAGAAGGGGGTTAGGCAAGGCTGTGTCTTGGCTCCCTTCTTATTCACCCTTTATACCAATGGGTTAGAAGCAGTAATGTTGGAAGGGAGCCAGGATCTGCCTACCATTGGTCGTCGTCCAATACCGGCACTATTACATGCCGACGACGCGGTGATCATGGCAAGAACCCCCCCTGCAGCAGCAGCGTGGTCTAGACAAATATTGTAGCTTCATGGCGAGTTTGGATCTTATGGTTAATATAAAAAAGACTTATGTAATGCACGCAGGCCCCAGACCAAAAAAGATAAAAGATATTTTTATTAATAACATTAAGTTAGAGTGTACGACTTTTTATCCCTATTTAGGGATTTTAATTGATAATAAGTCCTTATGGACGCAGGCTATAAACGCGAGGAAACTATTATTTCTTAGGGCTACCACGGCTCTTGTAGCATTTGCCCAGAAGATAGTGAAGAGGTCGCCCCCAGAAATGATATAGATATATCAAGCCAAATGTATTAGTGTAGCTAGCTATGGCGCTGGGGTGTTCGGCCATGCTAACGTGGACGCTTTACAGAAGATTGAGAAGAGCTTCCTGAGATATTTACTCGCAGTTCCTCAGAGTTCCTCAACATATTGTTGCCATTTAGAGTTGGGGCTGGAATATATATCCGATATAGTTAGAATCCAACAAATCCTGTTATGGCATCGTGTCTGGACATCGGAACAGTGTGAATTGTCACGACGCCTTATTCAAGACTGCCTTATGTTAGATAAGATGTATAAGATCAGCTGGCAAGTCATTGTGAAAACATTCTTGGATGATTTAGGCCTTGTGAGATATTTTAATCATCCACAAACCATCTCTGAGATATCGAGGAAAGAATTAAAAAAGTTATGTTTGTTGCATCTAGGGCAGCTGCGACTCTTCAGTGAGATCGGAAAAAGTTCAGTGCAGCACACCTTCGCTATCCAGACCACTTTTACTGTACAGCCATATTTAACGTACAATTTGAACATATACAAAAAAAATTTACTAACTCGTTTTAGATTTAATATCTTTCACCGCCTAATAACCTTCCCACCACAGAATGACTGGTCTAGGAACCTATCTGTATGTCCATGTGATGATGTTTCCTCACAATCTCTAATTCACACAGTGCTATTTAGTAGATTTTATGTAAATCCGCGAAGCCGATGGATAGTCCCTATATTGAGATCAATGGATTTACGATGTTGTTGCCCAGCTTTCCTCGCGCTCCAATTCCTGGAAAACGAACTGCATGCCAAGTCTATAGCCTGTTTTCTGAAATTTTGTGTGAAACATCGTTCTAATCTTGGTTAATTTTTGACGCACCAGCACTTTGACTTGAAGGACTCTGTTTTAATTGTTTCTTTTAAATAACTACTAAATTCGCAATGCACTGATTGTACTGATTGTATCTATTGCTTGAAATATGTTTTTATCTGTACTTTCATGGTTTTTCTACAAATTATGGAAACCAAATAAAGGAATTTGATTTGTGTAGAAGTTGTGGAGAAAACAAGAGTCTATTATGCACATAAAACAATGTTTGCGTTAAACTGGCTGATCTGGAGGACTTACGCATTTTGGTCCATAAATTATTCCACAAACTAAGAGACCATTCTATGTTGTAATCTTTTTCCCCACGCCATTTCAATATTTGTTTTCTGTCGCAAAGGGCTGGTGCTTTGCCAAAAGGAGTATAATTTAGAAGCCTTGGGTCGAGTGTGTAAGAGATCGGAGAAATCTTTATGTACATGAGTGGTGGGATTGGAAACAATGTTATTGGATAATGATGCATAAACATCAAGAACAGCGAAGAAGCTGATATTTGGGAGAGAAAGAGTTGGTAGAGCAACTGTTGAAGCGAAGAAAATGGAAGAAAGTCTGTATTTGAGAACAACTGGTGTACCCAAAATATACCACATTGTTTCCTTGAGTACCAGTAAAAAGGTGTTGGACCTGGTCTCGTGGCGTGGTTCCCCCGATCCTCAGCACCCTGTTAGCTCAGCCCTGCACCCCGACAAACCCTGGTCGGCCTGTCCCCTGTCCGCCCAGCTCCCTACATGACACTCCACGCATGCTCTGACCCGGTGCCGGGTGCCCCGTTCCGACATTCCTACACATGGCCACCGGCCGCCATTTCCCTTCCCGCAGTCCCTGACTCCGTAGCCCTTGGCCGACCCCGGCCCCAGAGAAGTTTAGGCGGCAGACGCGCCATGACCTGGCTGGGGGGTGGATGTCTTTCTGAGTACCTAGGACCAAAGAGTTGATGGCACCTTCGACCTCCCCCAGAGAGACTAGTTTCTGTCACGCTTCTGACCTGCCCCTGGGGGCTAGTTTCGATCGCACCTCTGGCCTCCCCGAGAGCTGGCTCCAGACCTTGATGGGCGTCTTGGAATCCCCGGACGCATCCTCTAAAGAATCAAAGGGCCAGCCGACAGAAGACTCTGCCGCTCTGCCCCCGGGCCAGGAGATCTACTCCTGCGAGGGTCCTGACATCAAAGGAGCAATGTACTATATGAAGGCCCGCCCAAGGACTAGCGGGCAGTTGTGTCCTGGACAAGAGAGCCCTGCTGATCTGATCGCGGTTGACCTTAAGGAGAACTGAACTCTGAATCTATGAGCCCTGCTGACGCTGTCGCGGCTCACTCTCGTGAAGAAGGAACTGGAACCTCGGAGCCCTGCTGACCTCGTCGCGGCTCATCTTTGCTACGCTAAGGACCTTTTGCTCAACACCCTGAGCCCTGCTGACGCTGTCGCGGCTCCTCAAGAACTAACAGCTCCTCTGTTCACTCCGGATCGAGCCCTGCTGACCTCGTCGCGGCTTGAGGAGTACCCTGGTCCGGCTGGACCATCGACGCAACCTGACTCGAACCGAAGTGAGTAGAGCAGCCAGAACAACCTCCATCTTCCGTATTCCCCCGGCTCGAGGATTGAGAGCTGTGTGCAGGGTATGCTGCGTACTGGCCTACTATTGAGACTGTCCCGCTTCCCTATTCCTTCCAACCGAGACTTTACGATCCCTTGATCGCTTGTAAATACTTACCTCGTTCTACTGTGTGATAAAGAACGTGCTTACTAAAATCCACAGTGTGATGTCCGTTCATAAGTGTGGTGTGAGCTCAGTGTGTCCAATCATAGATTCCAAAGTCCTCCCTGGAGGGGACCTTCCGTTAAGACTCTGCAGTATTGGTGGGAGAGGTGGATCACGGGGTGGTCGGGAGAGCATATCCTGACCCCTGTGATCGCCCCTTCTACCATTGGTGGCAGCGGTGGGATAAGAACCTACATTTAGAGATCGGACTACTGACACGCTACCTGAACGAAGACACAGCAGCAACAAGAGAAGGAAGCAAACATGATTTCCGCCGAGATGAGCGAAAATATCACATTCGATAAGGACCTTTTGGGAGATTATACCTACCGAGAACTAAAAGAATTCTGCAAGGAACTTTGCATCGCTACCACAGGTCTAAGCACCAAGGAAGACTTCCAGAAAGCTCTGACAACCTGGGTAGAGGCCGGGGCCCCCCTTCCCCCTCCAGAAGGAGATGGCGGAGAAGGAGAGCCGCAGCCCGAACCCCGCTCCCCGGGAGGTGAGAGAACCAACTCCCTGGGCGGAGCCGCAGCACGGAAAGGGGTCTGTCACAAGAGGAGATGACCGACCGAGAGCGAACCCGAATCCGCGAGCTAGAGCTAGCACGCCTCAAGATAGAAGGAGAGCTCAAACTGTCCGAGAAAAAATTGGCCGTCGAACAATTGCGGTTACAAGGAGAACAAGAGGAAAAGAAGCTCCAGAGGGAGCATGAAGGAAAGAAACTCCATCTCGAGCATGAGCGCAGCCTCAAGGAAATAGTACTAAAAGCCCGAACTGAAGTGACCCGACCCTCAGGAAATGAAGGAACGCTTCCCCCGGTGGAGGCCAAAGTACACATCCCCAAAGATGTCGTAAAGGAGTACTACAAGGGTGATGACATCCAGCAGTGGTTCAAAGCGTACGAAGTCGCCATGACCTCCCACCGGATCCCCGAGAAGGATTGGGGGGCCGGCTTGTGGGGGCGCTTCCTCAGTGAGGGAAGAGACACCTTGCTGGACCTGCCCTCCGCCGACATGAATTCCTATCAACGCATGAAGGACGCTCTGTTATTCCGCTACGGGCTCACCCCGGAGATGTATCGGCAGCGGTTCAGAGACTGCAAGAAACTGCCCGGCACCACCTGGGTAGACTATGTGAGTTTCTACACCCGAGCCTTAGAAGGATGGATCAAGGGCAGCAAAGTCAACACCTTCGACGGCCTAATTGACCTCATCGCCTATGAACACCTATCCACAAATTGCTTTGTAGAGCTAAGACAGCACCTTCTGGACAGCAAATTGGCAGACCCACGGAAGCTGACTTTCGAGGCCGATCATTGGGTAAACACCCGGGTCCCGAGGGGGCCCGCGGGGGACTACGGCAGAAACTAACAAGGATCTTCCCACCAGAGAGGAGGGGGAGGTCAAGGTAGGCAGCGAGGGTCCCAGTCAAGGCCCCAGCATAGTCCCCCCCGCAACCAGCCACACAACTCTCCTCCCTTGACTAGAGCAGCTCCTCCCGTCAGTAGACAGGGTCCCCGCGTTAGCGTAGGCTGCTACAGATGTCAGCAACCAGGGCATTATGCCCCATGAATAAGAAACCTGCAGCTGCGAGTCCCCCCACGCGCCAGATAAACTCCGTAGCGATAGAGGAAGAAGGGATGGAGGACCCCGAGGGGTGGGAGGCCGCAGCCATGGTATTAGTCTCCCTAGGGAAGAAAGAGATGGTCCCAGGAGACTCCTTGCCCAACAACACTGAGAAATACCGTCAACAAGTGACGATCAACGGCCGCAGCATAGGGGCTCTCCGCGATACAGGAGCAAGCATCACCTCAGTAAGATGTACCCTAGTCCCAGAATGTGAGAAGTTGGCCTGATATATGATGTTTCCAATTCTGGAACCACCTTGTATCAGTCCAAACAATCCCCTTATGGTGTCTGGTTGTAAGTCAACCTTATAGACAAGCTATCTTAATGGTAGCATAGACTAAGCAGCCTTAAAGGCTTAACTCAAGAGGTCGTGTTAAGCGAGCTGTTTTACGAATCACAATCCTGTAATATCAAATGGAAGGACACCACACAAGTATATATTATAAAAATATATGTGTTTATTTCTAAAATAATCCCCAGTACTCTTTATGAGCAAAGGGGCACAAGCGTTAAATCAAAAGCACTGTATAACATACAAAGTTGCACAATTATGGATGAGGGCGGGTGGCCACTCAAACCATATATTAAAAAAGTGGTATAAGAGATACCAATCGAACAGTGGTTAGGCCTAGGGCCTAGGGAATCGCTGGGAGCAGTCGGGACTAGCAATGCTGAAGTCGAGAAAAGCCCGCTGGATTCGGGTGCAGCACTTAAAGTGCGGCTTGCACCAATGCAATGTCAATGGTGCGTAAAAGTTACACAAAGAGTTTTAGGATACTTCCGCTGAACCTAGAAGGACGAAACTTTAGACACAGACCCTAGAGGTGTGTACCAGTGTGGGAACACCGGCGTTGCAATGTTACCTCACCCACAGGAAGCGGGTGCATAGGGTCGAAGTGGCGTCGGGTTTCGTCACGCAGGCTCTGGGTGCTTGAAGCTGAAGATGCTGCAGGCGGCTCGATGTGAAGAGTTCCGGTGGATCCAAGGGTGGATCTGAAGTGGTGAAGACCTGAAAGCAGAGGGGACAATGTTCAAAGTCACTGACCAGTGACCACCGTGGAACCAGATTGGAACCAGGCAAAGTCGGGTGCAAACAGGTGATGAGGTGTTGCTTCTCTCTGCAGCCACGTGGACACGAAGAGGTCAAGGACGTCCAGGAGTCGATCACGAGCTGTCCCACGAAGGCTCTAGCTGATGGCGGTGTCAGCAACTTGATTGAAGCAAACAGGCCTTGGCTAATGCAAGCCACGCAGAAAGTGAAAAAGGCTTATTACTCGGACCAGCAAGGTCAGAGCGGGTGCTCCTTTCTACAGGAGCGAGGGCAAGTCTGGAGCAACCAGACCCGCAGTGTAAATTGTAGGTTTTGTCACCAAGATGGCCGCTGACCACGTGACAAGTGGCCGGGATGGCGCGTCGAGTGGCACAAAGCAAAAGGGCCCCACGCAGATCGTGGAGATGCTGGAGGGCTGATCTTTGGTGCAAATGCTGCTCGGTTGTGGGGCTTCTTAAACCCCAAAGCACAGAGTCGAGGGTGCCTCGGGTGCTGCGCAGTCAGCGTCTCGGGGGTCTTCCAAGATGTCCGGTCCCACGTCTCTCGGTGCCTCCACGGGTCCCTTCTTTGCAGGGACTGTGGATCGGGCTGTAAGAAGTCTGGGAGTCTGGGTCTTGTCAGGCTCTGCACTCGGGCTCCGGCGGGAGGCGGCGGCAAAGCAGACGTCGAGTTGCTGGATGGTGCCTGTGTTCACAGGGTGGCCCCTCCTAGGCCACAAGGGAGATGCTCTTCAGTCTTCTATTCATCAGAATGTCGAAGTCCAGTCGTCTTCTTAGTTTAAAGTTGATTCAGGATGATCTGAGTGCTTTGGCACTGCTCCCATTCTTATACCAATCTCGGGGGCTGGACATCCTGCTAGGTCCCCTCCTATGGGTGGGACCCAGGAAGGGGGTGGTTACACCCCTTTCCCTTTGTACAGGTCATTAAAAACATGGCTCTTCATTCAAGCATTTCAATAGATTTCCGCCTACTCTTTGCTCAAGTATTTTTCCTTCTTCTGTCTGTTAGCGCCAAGAAACCAATCGGTGTTAGCGCGCTTTATAAATCATTTGTTAACATAACATAACAGGTCGCACTGGAGCTGGGGCTGGTGTGCCCCAGAACCGGTTTGACCGGATTATGCAAGGCAAAGCCTTGTGCTCCCCAGGCACTGTCTGGTTTCTTTCAAACCTCCCTGCTACAATCCACTATCACCTGTCTGGGGTGGTGTGACACCTCCCTGTGACAGGAAAGCCTTTGTCCAGGCCTCCTCTGCTGAGTTTCGGTCAGCAGCAGGAGGTCAGACATGTGTCTGTGGCAGAAGCATCCATTTTGTGGATCTGAGGCTCTTTTAAAATTAAACCGCGTTTTAGCAAAGTAACATGTCGTCTCCCTCTAGAGGGGTGGAATGCTACCCCCGTCGCCAGGACTGGCGAGGGGGTAGTATTCCAATTCGTATGACACCTTACACGACATGTTTTGATAAAGCCAAACCAAAGTTAACATATAACCGCGAGGATTATAATGCACTTAATAGTATATGGTTTGGCATTATCCCGGAACAGCTAAGGGAATTGGTCCCGACAGCTGCAGACAGGCTCAGCTCATGCTAGAGTCCCATCTCACATTAAACCACGCACTCTGCTTCCAGGATTGTTAAGGCCTGCCATAGGAGTGGCTTATAGGTTTATATATGTCCAGTTAGGTTTAGATATAGGTATACTATATCTAAGCAAGGGGTGATTACACCACCTTGCCCCAGCTGAGTGATCAGCCAGTTGTGTCAATTTTAGATAGTCAGCCAGGGGTGGCAAAAGATATGCTGCAGCCCCTGGTAGGCCTTGGATGCACCTATGCCCTGGGCACCTATAGTGCTCTGTACAGGGGCTGATAAGGTGACCCAAGCCAATCTAGTTATGCACCTAGGGTACATGGAATCCATTTTTCAGAGAGAGCAGATAGCCTGGGGCCCTCATTAGCAGGGAACCAGGCCAACTAAGCCGAAAACCAGCTAAACACAAGGCAAAAAATCTGGGGTAACCATAGTCAGGTATCCACCTTCCTACACAGAATCCCAGATCATCCCCCACGCTTCCTGCCGGGTGATAGCAGCCAACAAGTCCATCCGCACCTGCCGAATAGCTCAGGTCCCGTTTGAGTGGGAGGGAGTCTCCGGTGTCTTAAGGGTAGCGGTCCGCACTGAGATGCCAGTGGACTGTCTACTAGGGAACAACCTGGAGAGCTCCCCGTGGAAGCAGGTAGAACGAAGGACTCATCTCGAGATGGTGGGCCTACCCGACTGGGCCTGCGTGACCACACATGCCATGACCGCCAGAATGTCCCCCGGGGGGGGGGGGGGTGGAACCAGAGATCCCTAGCCCGGCCTCTAACGGCCTGGAGGGCAGCGAACGACCCGAGGTCCTCGACCTACCCCCAGCCAAAGAAAATGACCACGACGACGGTCCCCTAGGGCCTCCTGTCGAACAGATCCCGACCCTGAACGACCTCCCTGAGTTAGCCCAGTGGCACCAGGAAGGAGGACCGTCGCGAGAGGAATTCTGCCTGGAACAGACGTCCTGTCCTTCCTTGGTTGGGCCGCGGCTGCAGGCTGCCGCAGACCAGTCCGGCTCCCACTTTATCTATTGGGAAAACGGCCTTTTGTATAGCGAACAGAAATCCGCCGAACTAGGGTCAGCACGAGTGCTGGTAGAACCCTACGTTTCCGCGGCTTCCTCCTGAACCTGGCCCATGATGTACCCCTGGCGGGACACCTGGGACAAGACAAAACGTATCACCGCCTGATCACTCATTTTTATTGGCCCCGTATGCGCACCGATGTGGAGACCCACTGTAAGTCCTGCCCCACGTGCCAGGCAAGCGGGAAGAGTGGTGGGTAGCGCAAGGCTCCTCTCCAACCCTTCCCCGTTGTCAGTACCCCCTTTGAGCGGGTGGGAATAGCCATCGTGAGACCCGTGAATCCCCGTACCTCTTTAGGCCACCGGTTCATCCTCGTCCTGGTAGATCATGCCACCCGGTACCCCGAGGCCATTCCCTCAGGACGGTGACGGCCCCGTATTGGGGCGGGCCCTCATGGGGATCTTCTCCCGGGTGGGATTCCCATGAGAAGTGGTGAGTGACCGAGGAACAAACTTAATCTTGAAGTACATGAAGTCCCTGTGGCAACATTGTGGGGCGACGTACAAGTTCACCACCCCATACCACCCCTAAGGCAACGGCCTGGTTGAACGATTCAACCGTACCCTCAAGGGTATGATCATGGGTCTCGAGGAGCCCCTGAGGTGCAAGTGGGACATCCTCCTACCCTGCCTCCTGTTCGCCTACCGAGAAGTCCCCCAGAAATCCTTGGGGTTCAGCCCCTTCGAGCTGCTCTACGGACACTTCGTCCGGGGACCCCTCAGCCTGGTCAAGGAAGGTTGGGAAGCACCCCAGATGTGTTTTCATACATTCTGGCCCTCCGGAACCAGACTCGGAAGTTCCGGGAGCTGGCCGAGGCAAACGTCGAGGCCAGCCAAGAAGAAATGAAACGCTGGTACGACCAGAACGCCACTCTGGTCGAGTTTCAGCCCGGACAAAAGGTTTGGGTAATGGCTCCGGTGGAACCATGTGCCCTTCAGGACAAGTGGACAGGGCCCTTCAAAATGGTGGAACGAAAAAGCCAGGTCACCTATCTCATTGATATGCAATCCGCCAGAAACCCCTTGAGGGTTCTCCATGTGAACCGCCTCAAGCCCCACTTCGTTCGGTCCGAGTTGGGTTTGCTCCTCGCCACCGATGACGGAGCGGAAGAGGACACGGAGCCCCATCCCGATCTCCTGTGTGCGAAGGAAAAAGATGGCTCCGTAGAGGGAGTGAGTCTCTCACCCTCCCTCACCCCCGAGCAGCGTGAAGGCTGTCGCCGATTACTGAGACAGTTCTCTGACCTTTTCTCCCTCACCCCCGGCGTTACTGGGTGGTGCGTCCACGATGTGGACACCGGAGACAGCCCTCCGGTACGGCGCAGAGCCTACCGTGTCCCTGACCGAGTCCGGGCCTGCATCAAGGCCAAAATCTCCAAGATGTTAGCCTTGGGAGTGGTCGAGGCCTCTGACAGCCCATGGGCTAGCCCCGTGGTCCTGGTTCCGAAGGCGGCCGCCCCCGGCACTGTTCCCGAGCTGAGGTTCTGTGTAGACTACCGCGGGCTCAACGCAGTCACCAGGACCGACGCACACCTCATTCCCCGAGCCAACAAGCTCATTGACCGCCTAGGGTCTGCTCGCTATCTCAGCACCTTTGATCTGACCAGTGGGTACTGGCAGATCGCCCTCACGGAGGTGGCCAAGGAAAGATCCGCGTTCTCCACTCCGGATGGTCACTACCACTTCAGGGTGATGCCCTTCTGCATGAAAAATGCTCCCGCCACCTTCCAGAGGCTGGTTAACCAGGTACTAGCAGGGTTGGAGGGATTCAGCGCTGCCTATCTTGATGATATTGCGGTGTTCAGTGCCCACTGCTCCGAGCACCTACAACACCTCTGGGAGGTGTTAGAGGCCCTGCGCCACGCGGGCCTCACCATTAAAACCAGCAAATGCCAAATAGGACAGGGATCAGTGATCTACCTGGGGCGCAAGGTCGGAAGCGGTCTAGTAGCCCCCTCCAACCCAAGATCGATGCAATCAATGCCTGGGAGGCCCCCACGACACAAACAGAAGTGCAGGCTTTCTTGGGGCTCACGGGGTACTACCGAAGATTCATAAAGGGATATGGCAGCATCGTAGTTCCCCTCACAGAGTTGACCTCTAAAAAGCACCCAAAGAAAGTTAGCTGGACCCCCGCCTGTCAGAAGGCGTTTGAAGAATTGAAGGTCGCCATGTGCACCGCCCCAGTACTACAGGCCCCCGATTACTCCCGAGAGTTCGTGGTCCAGACGGACGCATCCGAGCATGGCATCCGAGCGGTCCTCTCGCAGATAAACGAAAAGGGCATCGATCAACCCGTGGCATTCATTAGCCGGAGGCTACTCCCTCAAGAACAAAGGTGGAGCACCATCGAGCGGGAGGCCTTCGCAGTGGTTTGGGCCCTGAAGAAGTTGAGGCCCTACTTGTTCGGTACTCACTTCTGGGTCCAAACCGGCCACCGACCCCTCCGGTGGCTAATGCAGATGCGAGGAGAGAACCCCAAACTGCTACGCTGGTCCATATCCCTCCAGGGGATGGATTTCACTGTGGAACACGGGCCCGGTGCTGACCACGCCAACGCGGACGGCCTGTCCCGGTTCTTCCGCCTCAGTGAAGAGAACGCCCAAGAGGATGGGTAGTTCTCTCTGCCTTTCAGCTGGGGGGGACGCGTGTTGGACCTGGCCTCGTGGCGTGGTTCCCCCGATCCTCAGCACCCTGTTAGCTCAACCCTGCACCCCGACAAACCCTGGTCGGTCTGTCCCCTGTCCGCCCAGCTCCCTACACGACACTCCCCGCATGCTCTGACCCGGTGCCGGGTGCCCCGTTCCGACATTCCTACACATGGCCACTGGCCGCCATTTCCCTTCCCGCAGTCCCTGACTCCGTAGCCCTTGGCTGACCCCGGCCCCAGAGAAGTTTAGGCGGCAGACGCGCCATGACCCGGCTGGGGGGTGGATGTCTTTCTGAGTACCTAGGACCAAAGAGTTGATGGCACCTCCGACCTCCCCCAGAGAGACTGGTTTCTGTCACGCCTCTGACCTGCCCCTGGGGGCTAGTTTCGATCGCACCTCTGGCCTCCCCGAGAGCTGGCTCCAGACCTTGATGGGCGTCTGGGAATCCCCGGACGCATCCTCTAAAGAATCAAAGGGCCAGCCGACGGAAGACTCTGCCGCCCTGCCCCCGGGCCAGGAGATCTCCTCCTGCGAGGGTCCGGACATCAAAGGAGCAATGTACTATATGAAGGCCCGCCCAAGGACTAGCGGGCAGTAGTATCCTGGACAAGAGAGCCCTGCTGATCTGATCGCGGTTGACCTTAAGGAGAACTGAACTCTGAATCTACGAGCCCTGCTGACGCTGTCGCGGCTCACTCTCGTGAAGAAGGAACTGGAACCGTGGAGCCCTGCTGACCTCGTCGCGGCTCATCCTTGCTACGCTAAGGACCTTTCGCCCAACACCCTGAGCCCTGCTGACGCTGTTGCGGCTCCTCAAGAACTAACAGCTCCTCTGTTCACTCTGGATCGAGCCCTGCTGACCTCGTCGCGGCTTGAGGAGTACCCTGGTCCGGCTGGACCATCGACGCTACCAACGCAACCTGACTCGAACCGAAGTGAGTAGAGCAGCCAGTACAACCTCCATCTTCCGTATTCCCCCGGCTCGAGGATTGAGAGCTGTGCGCAGGGTGCGCTACGTACTGGCCTACTATTGAGACTGTCCCGCTTCCCTATTCCTTCCAACTGAGACTTTACGATCCCTCGATCACTTGTAAATACTTAACTCGTTTTACTGTGTGATAAAGAACGCACTTCCTAAAATTCACGGTGTGGTGTCCGTTCATAAGTGTAGTGTGAGCTCAGTGTGTCCGATCATAGATTTTAAAGTCCTCCCCGGCGGGGACCTTTCATTAAGACTCAGCAGTATTGGTGGGAGAGATGGATCACGGGGTGGTCGGGAGAGCATATCCTGACCCCTGGTATCGCCCCTTCTAACACAAGGTTTATTACGGATTAACAGCTTTTTATCATGCCATATGGGGGAATCCATAAAGGACTCTAAAGTATCATGAAGCAGAGGAAAAACATGGTTTAATAATTTGGAGATAAACTTAAGTAATGGAGTAGAAAGTATTTGATGTTTACGAGAAAATGAGAGGTATTCTTGAAAGGAAAAGGGAGAGAGAAACGAATGTTCCACTGACGTCCAAAGAGGACAGTTCTCCATAGAGTCAAGCAACCAGTATGAAGCCTGTCGAAGATGAAAGGCTTTATGGTAATCAATAAAGTTCAGGAAATTTAGGGTGTGAGAGCTTTGAAAGGGACATACGTGATTGATCTCTTCTTATTCCATAAAAAGGAAGAGAGCACTGAATTAATGGATTAACAAAATTTAGAAGATATGGAAGCTGGCATATTAGAGATGGTGTATAAAACTGACAATATTGTTTCTAATAATAGGTTTGCTTGTATTAGCTAAGATGCTGCACTTGAGAACATGAAAATTAGAAATGATTGCCTATGCCTCCAAATTAATTCAAGTACAAACTGACTTCCGGTACGAGTAAACCACAGCTTGTTAGTTTACACAAAACATTTTATGTTTATCAATTTAAATACTCAGTTTATAAAAAGAAAAAATCACAATAAGCAGAACTCAGATCACTATCGACCTCATGTTTGAGCCATATATACATTCTGTCCGGAGATTGATGGCTAGAGGACCCGCTAGATAGTAAAATTTTGTTTTTGCTTTATTTTAAATAGTGCCCATGGACTAGATCCAATCTGCCCTGATGAGAATCCTGCAAGTTGCGAATCAGGATTCGAAACGCGTCGGCAGTTGCTTTTTCTAAATTGCCATTCATTGCGGAAACTGCTTTGTGTTCCTGAAATTTATTTGATTAGTTTCTATTCAGGTTCTGGGAGTGTAACAACTGTTTTAAATGATGTTTCTTACTTTCTCCCTGGGTTTCTAAACATGTACAAAGAGCCCTAGCTTCACAAATGTAAAAAGTTTTCTTGTAAAAAGTTTTCTTTGGTCCATGTATTCAATGTTGGTATTTGTGAATAAGTTATTGTTTTTGAAATTGTTCACCATATTTTTTGGTTAAAGCACTTTTGTATTTATTTGTTGTGAATGTATATATGGCTCAAACATGAGGTCGATAGTGATCTGAGTTCTGCTTATTGTGATTTTTTCTTTTTATAAACTGAGTATTTAAATTGATAAACATAAAATGTTTTGTGTAAACTAACAAGCTGTGGTTTACTCGTACCGGAAGTCAGTTTGTACTTGAATTAATTTGGAGGCATAGGCAATCATTTCTAATTTTCATATTGTGAGGCCCTGCCTACCCTCCTTCCCATTGGGCCCAGCCACTTTTGTGTGTCCTGCACTTGAGAACATGGCGTTAGAAATAAACATTTCGAACTTGCTTGTGTCTCATTTACTCCCTGTTTTGGACTGGTATGAGAGTGTAACGAAAGAGTGCTCTTGTTTTCAACAACCTCTGAGATATCCTAAGTCGCATGTTCTGGGTTGACTAATCATTGGTGTTTTTGCTATAGGACGAAGAGCCAATGAGTCACTGATGCTAGTCTGGTAGGGGATCTGGGTACTAAGGTGAGTTTTGGTACACCCTTATTCACTGAGGTCCCAAGTCTCCGTGCACAGTTCTGTGTAGGAGCAGAAACCCTGCAACACCTCCTTATTGCTCTCCTGCTCTGGAGCATCCATATTGCTCCCCTTAGTAGCTCCGCGGGCTCATCGCCTCCCACTCAGCACAGTTTCCTTTTTTGTGCCATAATGTTAGATAAACTAGAGCTGCTCTGTAGCTGAAGATGTAACTGCAAACACAACAATGATGGACAGAATGTGGATCAATGTCACACATTCACCCCAGTCCAAAGATCTGGGCCCAAATCCATCGTTTTTCCACTCCACACCACCCTGGGTTAGATAATGGCGATATGCAAATCAGCGCTGACCCTGTGCCCCATGGGAACAGTCCAGTCCGAACTACAAAAGCCATGTCCTTCCCAGAACGGAAACAAGCATCCGAGGACCGGCCCGGTTTCGAGGTAACACCTCTCTTCAGCCCGGCTAGCTGGATTCCAGTGGTGTGGAGTGCCTGGGACTCACGTCTGAGCATCCCCAGTACACTTAGAGCGGTAACTGCAAACACAACAACTGTAGCTGAAGATAGCAGGCAGCAGATCCTCGTGAACAGCCAGTCAGTCAGTTTCCAACCGCGCAAGCTGGGCCTGCAAAGAAGCAGGTAGACAAAGGGCTGGAGCTCAGCAAAGTGCACACCCTCGCAGGATCATGCAGCCATCCACAATGGAGTAGATACAGAGAAGGGGCCGCGCACCCACACAAATTCACACGCTCAAGTCTCCCAGCTGGATGACTAGGCTGAGCCGAGGCCTGGTAAGAACAGCAGCGGTCAGGTGCACGGCAGAGAACACACCCCCACTGGTGCGGTTCAACGCGCCATCTACCTCCTCACGTCCACCATCTTCCACACCTACCAAACACTCTGGCAGCAGTTTCTAATGTCCTTGCTTGCTTTAAGCTCACAATATGGAGCTACAACGGTTGTCAGAAGGAAGGAAATGTTGCATCCAACTATTTATATTCTGCTTCACAACTTTGACCTATCACTAAATGATTTCAAACACACAGGAGTCTGGTTTCCTACATATATTGTTATTCATATGCAGAGGTTTACAGGAAAATAATTTATCAAGGCTGTCTTTGAAAGTGACATTGAAGGGAAGTCATCATGCAGTATGATCAATTGACTTTTAACACAACAAAAAAATATATTAAAACAATTAATTCGATATAGTACCTATTTTGGTCCGTAAGTCTATGAATAACAACGGCTAGTTTTAGGGTGAATACTTTGTGTTGTGTTCAGAGTAAATATGGGGCACAACATATGTATATAGTTGAAGTTTTGACCCCTGCTAGTAGTGTTTTCTGAAAACATCAGATTGGGTCTTCCTCAGTTCTAAAAACAAGTGCAGCCTGTGCAATACAAAACATACATATTTTAAGTCCTGTTTTTGACATGATCGTAATTAAATATTGTAGTGAATGAATCACGACTCATCTGGAGTCACAGGAAGCTTGCCTGTCCAATGTGAATTCTGGATCAGAGATCACAAGAAATGTGCATAGAAGTAGAACAAGCATTTGCAATGCAATAGGTCTCGCATTTTTTGAGAGTTAGTGCTATTGGCGTTGAAAATGACAATGTCGTTTACCTATGTTTTTTGGTTTGTAGTGTAGTGGGTGTATGAAGAGAGACAGAGTTGCATCACAGCCTAGAGGACTTAGAATGAGGAATTACAGACCGAACCAGACAAGCAGCTAACAGCACTGTCTAGAGGACTAAGAATGAGGAATTACCACTGTCACCAGAGAGACAGCTGCAGCACGGACTAGAGGACTAAGAATGAGGAATTACCCATGTGACTGAAGACACAGCTGCAGCACTGTCTAGAGGACTAAGAATGGGGGAGTTACTGACAAGATCAGATAAGCAGCTGCAGCACTGCCTAGAGGACTAAGAATGAGGAATTACCTTTGTGACCAAAGACACTTCTGCGCACTGTCTAGAGGACTTAGAATAGGGGAGTTACCGACAAGACCAGATACGCTGCTGCAGTACTGCCTTGAGGACTCCGAATGAGGAATTACCTGTGTGACAAAAGATAGAGCTACAGCACTGTCTAGAGGACTGAGAATGGGGGAACTACTGACACAGCAGGCTGTAACTGTCTGTCCTGAAAATGATGGCGCTGCAAAGGATTTAACACAAAACAGATGGGTAGTGCAGAAAATATTGTGCAAGCACAGTCCTGTAGTTGTTCACAGTTGCACGCCTGTTCTGGCCGGATTCTCAGACCAGAAATCACCAATTCACCTAGATACAACCAATCCAGCCAAAATGTAACAACATCCCTCCCCAGAGCCTATTTACAACAGTAACTGGGTACTTACCTGGGAATGGGGAACTCGCAATATACAAGCTTATACCATCAAAAACACTGCTAAATGTAAGGGATTACTAAGAATAATCAATAATAGCTACGGAATTCCATGTCCTACGCTATAATCTCACCTTATAGCCCCACAGCAATTTTGGCCCGGACTATTCTACCCTCCCTCTCATATCGGAGAGCAGTTCCACTGCATCTACCATTACACACCGACCACAATCGGTGCTCTCATTAACGCCCTATCCTGAGCGATCTCATTACACACTGATCACAATCAGTGCTCTCATTAACGCCCTATCCTGAGCGATCTCACTACACACTGATCACAATCAGTGCTCTCATTTACGCCCTATCCTGAGCGATCTCCCTTTATAGAATCCCCACTTTGTCCTATTAATACCTCCTGATCTCTGTGGGGAGTTTCCTACGTATCTAATGGGGGTGTCTTCTATCTTATATGAATTATTATCCGATCCTCTCGCACAAGAATTGCCAAATTATTATATGCAAAGTTTATTCCCAGATTCAGCCTCACCTTCTCCCTTGGTCATCAGTTACCTGTAAGAAGGGAATGGCTCCTCCTTCTATACGAAAGTACCTGGCTGTAAAGAAAGGGTAGTCCTATCATAAAGAGGAACAGTTACATAGATATTCATTTAGAACTGGGGTCCCTTTATTGCACAATAACAGATTATACAGTCACAAAAACAACTAGCAATCTAAGCATAGCCTGAAAAGTAAAAGAAAGAGTTAAGATATGTATTTGCGCACTAAGAAGAAAGGTTCGACGTCACCTTATAATTACGAAGTCCGGTTCTAGCTGTCATCTGGGTCCCTCTCTCTCTTGTGGAGAAGTGTGGCTCAATGATTAGAGGAACAGACCCTGATGCAGATGTCTAGCCCGGGACCAGGGTTCAATTCCCCTCCTCAGCGGGTCTTGGGCTCAAAAAATTCCACGGACCTGATAATTCTCGCCTCGGTTCCGATTCCAATCATGGAGTCCCACTCTGCAACTCTGGGCAATAGCTTGCTTAATCTCCACAACGGCCCCCACAATGCTAAGGATGCCTGGACTCCACCTTGGGGGTGCCCAGAAGTGGACGTCTCACAGGGAAAGCCAGGATGGGTTCCACAGCGGTATTCGTACAAGCGCCTTGAGACCCTTGCGGGTGAGTAGTCCGCTATACAAGTATCAATTTACAATTTTTTACAATTTCTCGTCTGTGCCTTGGCTCATCTCAGATTCTCACCTGCACCCACGGACACACGTCTGCGCCGCTATGCTCCTTCACCTTCGTCCCCCTCCAAAACACTGGAACCCTTCTCTCGTCTTCTTCGTCTCTGTCTCTTCACTCTGCACTGATCACTCTGCACCGCCTTCCTCTCTCCCATGAACTGTCTTCACCTTCAAACTTCAATCTAATAATATAGTTTCAGCCGCTCTGTAAACCATCTGCTTCACTAACTTCTTCACTCTGATCGTTCTAACTCCGATGTCAAAACTAACTCCAACTGCTCCAACAGACCACTCACGGTATAACTTCAGTCTTTCTAAGAGATCATCAGCCTTCGATCATTCCGAACTCCAACTGTCGACTGCCTGCTCCTCCTCTCTACTTTGATATTATAAAGAGCTCTTCGTTCAAGGAAATTTCCAGACAGTAACCTGCCGCCCACCAGATTCCTGTACCAAGCTCCGCGCTCCCAACGCAATACTAGCGGACTACCCTAGTTGCGTCTGGAGCACGAAGGATAAACACATTCCTCCGATAAGGGCCGGCTCCGACCGGTTTCTCCTCAGTGAACAACAGCTCATAACTAAAACATCACTCTTGACCTACAAGCGCCTCGAGCAGCCAATGCAAGAAAGAAAATGGAGTCTCTCTCGTTCGGGCCTTGTAAGCCCGAAAAAGAGTAAAAGAGACGCATAGCTCTATCAAAATACATAGACAAGCCCTACCAATAGGTAATATGATGTCAAAACTAAAGGATCTACCCTCTACCATAGGCCTTCAGGCCCGAAAATGATGAAAGGACACCTAATTATGTCAAAGTCAATAGGCTAACCCTAAGAATAGGCCGAAAATAAGGATCTATCCACTGGACTTAAGATAATAGTAGACTAAAGTCACCATCACTCAGAAATAAGGCAAAATATCAGGTCACTACATTTCACTCTTGACTTTCGTCTACTAATATCTGTTAAATTGAGCGAACATCTGATGAAGAATAATAAGAAACAAAACTAACAGACCTAGACATAGTGTGTGATCTAAAAATTTGAATCAGGGAAGGGACATATTCAATGCAACAACAAATAGTAACTAAAATACAAAAAGCAATCAGGATACCCCCTAACACTTGACGCAGGGAGTGTAAATCAGGCAACCAATTGAAAAGCCAATCAAACCACCCTTGATCTATATGTTGCCTTACTTCTTCAGTCAATTCATGAAGCTTATTAATATGGGATTGTATGGATTTGGAATGGTCTGATAAATTAAAACATCAAAGGCCCTCAAAGTCTGAACAGTCATGACCATGTTTAAGTAAGAGATAATCTATTGCAGCTCTATTTTGTAAAATGGCTCTACGCTCACCTTGAGCATCTAATAATAGGTCTTATAAAACGACAGAAGTATGATTAATAGATGTAACCATCCAGCAAGCAATGTTTCCGATTGATTTAGCATTATATACAGATAATGCAGGAACACCTACAATAGAAAAAGCTAAACTAACATATTCAGATTCAGAAAATAAATGTAATGAGGAATCGCAATTTGCTTTCAAAGATGGGGCCTCACGTGTGGTTCGGGAAATTGCATTAGGATGTGAAGAAAACATTAATAAACTCAATCTAGTAATAGCACAGGGACCTCCAGTAATCTTTGCAGGGAAATAGGGCCAGGATGAATTGCCACATGAGAATAGCCATCCAGAAGGTAATAGCACCATACGATAGTGACTACGGGTAACTACAAGGGGACTCTCTTGTGAACTTCGGCGGCATTTCCAGGCTCTTCTGTGCTGCTTCCCGGCTTCCTGCTTTCCCTTCTGGACCCGCGCTCTTGCCCTGACGCTAGTCTCCCCCCGCCGCCGCAGCCGATTGCAACCTTGCCGCGACCGCAGTGAGGGGGGGGGGGGGACTACAACATCCAGCGTCCATAGCGGCATGGAGGCGCCAACGCCTGCTTCCAGCCCTGAGGCGTTTTAAAATCTGCGAGAGCCCCGGTGGAGCAGAGACTCTTGTGAACTTCGGCGGCATTTCCAGACTCTTCTGTGCTGCTTCCCGGCTTCCTGCTTTCCCTTCTGGACCCGCGCTCCTGCCCTGACGCTAGTCTCCCCCCGCTGCCGATTGCAACCTTGGCGCGGCCGCAGTGAGTGGGGGGGGGACTACAACATCCAGCGTCCATAGCGGCAGGGAGGCGGCAACGCCTGCTTCCCGCCCTGAGGCGTTTTAAAATCTGCGAGAGCCCCGGTGGAGCGGGGACTCTCTTGTGAACTTCGGCAGCATTTCCAGGCTTTTCTGTGCTGCTTCCCGGCTTCCTGCTTTCCCTTCTGGACCCGCGCTCCTGCCCGGACGCTAGTCTCCCCCCGCCGGCGCAGCCGATTGCAACCTTGGCGCGGCCGCAGTGAGGGGGGGACTACAACATCCAGCGTCCATAGCGGCAGGGAGGCGCCAACGCCTGCTTCCCGCCCTGAGGCGTTTTAAAATCTGCGAGAGCCCCCGCATCGCGGGAGCACGCGGGAGCGCCCGGGGCTAAGCCCGGGCAAAGGGCGGGCCCTCTGTGGCCCTCAGAGGCCGGAGGAGGCTGGGCCGCCCCCCCCCTTATATCTGCAATCAAAGGTACGTTGTACTGTTTATGACAACCAAACTTCACGTGCCATATTTAATCTTGAGGAGTGTTGCGAGGTGGGGAGGACAACGACAACTTCCTATGTACTGTGCTAAGTTTGTACAGATTTGCGTAGCCCTGCTGACTGTATTTGTCCGGACCTTGTCACTGGAACAGCCGCACTAACCTGGATCACACTGTTGCACCCCAACTATACCATCAGCGTGCTTACAGTGTGGCTGGGGATCGGGGCACTAAGGCCCATGTGAACTATCGAGACTAGTACTGTTTATGCCCGTAAGCCGTATTTGGACAACTCAGTCTAAGTGGCGTCTACACAAATTGACCCTAATTTAGTCCGTATACATGCTTTGCGCCTTTTAAATATTTGTTTTTATACTTCAAACTTTGGGAACGTATACTGTAATTGCTTTATAACATGTCTACAAGGGGAAGTAGAAGTAAGACAGCTGTGGGTGGAGCCCCAATAATAGGCCCAATTGATAACTTCATTTTAAGGGCCAATGAAGCCATAGATCAAGGCATCACTCTTATAGAGCGCAGAGTTTCCCAGAACTTAGCCTTCGCAAAAAAGATCGTCCCTGGGATCTCTTGCGCTAGCTAGAACCCCAGTGCAGGCTAAGGATATGGGTCCTACATTAGATGTTCAGGTAGACATCCACAGCTTGCCAAATGAGGTCGACCTGTCCGTATCACAACTTTTACTAGACTCACAGTTGAGTCCATCTTTAGAAAGGACCCCAGAATTAGTTATTAGCCTCACACCAAATGAGACAAGTATAAGCAAATTAAGAGGGGAGAGGGAGGGCGCCATTCAGAAACACACAAAAAAGACAAATGCTCCAAAGACAAATGGAACGGATGCACATAAGAAAAAACCCGAGAAAAAACAAAAACAAGATCATGCCTTAAAAAATGGCAAAGAGGTTCCACACTCAGTAGCAAATAATGCTGTCTCAGACACAGTTAATGTAGAGGCTTTCAACGCTCTGGGCAGAGGGTGTAGTAATTGTCAAGCAAATAGCCAACTGCTGACAATAATCAGGGACCTCTTTAAAACTTATCTGTCTCCGATAGAGACTAGATTTGCTTATATAGAAGAGCAATTGGCCGAATTAACTGTCCTCTCTAAAAACCCTCTCATCTCAGGGGCCCCAATGGCCGGGGGACCCAAACCTAGTAACACCAAATCAGCAGGCCAACTAACCAACAAAACTCCTGCCCAAGCAGTAAACGCAAAGGCTAAATCAAATACCCTGCTGATCACAGCTAACAAACCGGTAGATAAGCCGGTAAATCCGACTGTGTTTTTAAAATCAAAAGATAATGCTCCTAAGGCCCCACTCTCACCTCCCAAAAGGGATAGGAACATGGGAGTAAAAGAGGGTAGACTCACAGTTATCCTACCACCAGAAGTAAGCCCTTTCGTAGTGGTCATGACTGGAGTTCCTGAAGTGGCGGACCATATAGTCGAATCTACTGAGTCGCTAAAGAACAAAGGCCGACACTGGCTCAACACCAGCCGACCACTACCCCCCATAGGTCAAGTAGGATCCTAATGGTCCATAGAGTGCCCTGGGTGGGGTAGGAAAGGAAAACAATCCAGGGAGATTGCATTATAGTTAATTTTGAGGATCCACGCACAGGAGAATATATATGCTCATGGTGGAATCAAGGGTGTATTGAATCTATCGGAACCAAACGACTCTCCTTCTTCTATCCCCCTCGTAGGAGGGTTGGGTTCGGATATGATGAGCAATGGAGTAGGATAGGATGTCGGGACTGGGGAGGAGATAATGTTGGAATATTCTTGCAAACTGGCAGAGGGATTCCGACAAGCAACAGATATAGCTGCCTGGAGATGGTCGACTGACTGACAGCATACTTCGGGCTCCCAAATACAGACCAAGAGGGGTTTATGGAGGACAATGATGGAGCTATTCAGACACTTAAGTCTTCCGAAGCCTATCCCTAAGGGTGTGGAAGTTGGGGCCACCACAGCTGCAGCAACTACTCCGCAGGGCCCACCAACTATTGCAATAAATAGTGCTGAAACAGTTGCGTTATTGTGTCCCGGGGAAGGAGAAGACAGTGCGTTAGTCAAGTATAGGCCTGTTAGCAAGGTGGTTACAAACGGGAAGTCTGAAAAATCCCACCCGAACAATCCAACTAAAAGTGATCTTAGGATCCTTAGTTGGAATGTTGCAGGGCTGGAGTCGAGAGTATTGGATCCAGACTGGTTGAGGATATTATCTGACAGATATAATAATGTTTCAGGAGACATGGGCTACAGTTGATTTCCATTTAGAGGGCTTTTATTGTAACAGTGTACATGCACTTAAGCCTGCTTTTGGTCGGCCTGTAGGTGGCCTATTAATTGGCATCGGGATAACTGCGGGCGGGACTATAAAGATAATACCAACTGGAAGCCCAAACATTCAGGTCATCGAATATAAAAGGAAGTTTCCTTTTTATTTTATTAATTTTTATAATAATGACTTTCACTCAGTCCCAAATAAAAATTATATAGAACTTTTTAATTTACTATCTGAAGTGATTGAGCCCCTAGATAAAAGTATGACAAATAGGATTATTCTTGCTGGAGATTTTAGTGCAAAGATGTCAAACACCTCCACAAGTAATGGAAACATTTATACCGATCGAGCTGTGAAAAGGGGTCTAGAATTGGATTGTTTCATCTCTGAGCATATCCTAATTAACACAATGGCTGTTAGCCCCACTCCAACAACTAATCAAGTCCCAACATTTAGAGGTAGAGATTTCTCTACAACTATCGATTACATCTTCATGTCATCTGTGCTAATCGACTCTCTGATAATGGCCAAGGTCCTAGAAACTGCATTTGGGGACCATAATGCACTAGTGGCTAATATCAGAATGGGCCCCTCTCAAGTGTATACTCGTACACCGGGTGCAAGCGACGTTACCCCTTCCACAAATAATTTAAGATTGAAATGGAGAGGGGTTGACAGTGGAGACATAGTCAATCTTGTTGACACCAAGACTTGATTGACTCATGTTCTCTCTCGGATGGGAACTATCTAAGGGTAATTAAAGATTATACCAGTTTGTGCACAGTAATTAAGTCACTTTTAACAGTCCCCATTAAAAAACTGGACAGAAACCCCAGATGGTTCGACAGTAAATGTTCAGCCGCTAATAGGGCGTTACGCAAAGCATTGAGCACTAAGCCTAGATGTCCAATGGAGGTCAGGGCAGCAAGGATTGAGTATAAATTCACAATAGGTGAACGTAAGTCAGCAATCCTGATAGAACAGTGGGACGAGTTATCCAACTCTGCAGCAGGAAAGAATGGAGCATCTTTCTGGTCCGCAGTGAAAAATGTGCGCAATATGGGAAACCACCTATCCACAATCAGTTGCACTATCTCGAGCAATCGGTGGGAAGATCATTTCTCTAAGGTATACGCCACACCTCCAAATGTTATTGATACCTATAATCCCGGCCAACTCTGTCCCCTACAGATCAGTTTAGGTGAGGTGCTCGCAGCCATCAAACAGAGCCTAGGCAATAAGGCTCCGGGGCCAGATGGCCTTCCCATAGATATCATCAAATGGAAACCCGAACTTTGGGCACCTATTTTAACCAATGTCTTTAATAGCTTACCTTTGGTGCCAATGCCAGATACATGGTTCACAAGCATAATAGTGCCAATATATAAAAAGGGGGAGAGAACAGGCCCAGCTAATTACAGACCCATTTCTCTCCTAGATAATACTCTGAAAATGTTGGGTCGAATTTTATTTAATAGAATAAATGATTGGGCTGAGGAAATGGGCATTTTGGACCAGTGTCAAATGGGCTTCAGAAGTAGGGTGGGGACGACAGAGCAGTGCCTGAACCTGAATTTGTTTATTGGCAAATACACCATTGCCAGGTCGTCACCAATCTACTTAGCCTTTTGTGACTTAACGTCCGCATTTGACCTGGTAAATAGGTCCAAACTGTGGTCAATTCTCATAGATCATGGTCTAGATGAGCCCCTTGTGCACTTTTTGGCCTATCTGCACACCGACACAATGGCTCAAGTAAGGATAGGGATGGCTGGGGAAATCTCAGGGGCCATAAAGGTGAAAAGAGGAGTTAGGCAGGGGTGTGTTTTAGCACCCCTGTTATTCATAATTTATATTAACGGGTTAAGCAATACCTTAAAAATGGCAACCACGGATGTCCCGAAAATAGGGGGGGGGGGGGGTTGTTACCAACATTGTTGTACGCAGAGGATGAGGTTCTTATGGGCTTGACACCAAATGCCTTGCGCACTTTAGTTAGTAGTTTTGCACAGTTCATGGACAACTTAGATCTGAAAGTAAATTTAAAAAAATCTTTTATAATGTCGTGTGGGCCGGGGAAAAAACAGCTAAGTGTGATTGCTGTAGGAAGTGATAAACTTTATTCCACAAGCACCTTTCCCTATTTAGGAATGGTTTTTGCTGCGAACGGCTCGTGGAGTGGACACTTGGTCCAAGCCACGAGCAAGTTCTCAAAAGCCATTAACTCTATTCTTAGTCTCCCACGGCCCAAGAAAACTGGTGCTATTAAAACTATTTTAAAAAATGTTAAATCACAGTGTGCTCCGGTAGCAACATATGGGGCCGAGATATGGGGTTTGGGTAAGCCATCTAGTATCCAAACCGAGGAAAACCGTTTTTGCAGGAAAATTCTTGGTGTTCCTATCTCAACTTCAGAGTACATTTGTCATCTGGAACTAAACCTGCACCACATATCGGATTTTATATTAACCAGACCAGCCTTGTTTTGGTTGGCCATTTGAAGGAACACATCAGCATCCCTAACCCACAGGATTATAAGAGATTGTCTCAATTGTGAGAAAGGGATGTTAATCCCCTGGCTCTCTGGAGTTTACAAGAAATTAAGTAGTGTGGGTAAGGTCCATCTTTTTATCGATCCTACCAAGATTGAGCCCACAGACAAAAATGAAATCAAGTCTGCACTATACGAACTTTATACTAAAAAGAGACTGGAGGGGGAGTTAACTAAATCTACTGTTCAGGCCTATGTGAACAGAGACTTGTACAGACAACCAATCCCATTGTACCTCACGTTACCAATGACAAATTGGGAGAGATCACTCTTATTTCGCCTGAGGGCAGGTACTGTCAGATTTTTATTATGTTTCCCATTAGGCCACCTCTATGTAAAATCTGAGGACAAATTTTGCCCTTGCGACGGAGGTAGTTTACAAAATGACATACACTTCTTCTTTTCTTGCAAATTTTATTTAAAATATATTAAATGGTTTTTAGTTCCATATTTTAAGAAACAAAGGCCAATCTCTTTGGAACAGTCTTATTTGTTGCTGCTCACTCTTCACAATGATGAATTGATATTTCGTGTGAGCTCTTTCTTGAGAGTTATCGTCCATGTGCGTAAAACAATGGAAAATCCTTGAAATGCCATTTGTATTGCTGCTGTAATATAATATAATGTGTGCCGTTTTTAAAATGTATAGGAAATCGTAATTATTTTTATTGGGACTGTACATATATATGTGATTGCTTTTATGGATTTGATGGAATCCGAATAAAGATTTAAATCTGAATCTGAACTACAAGACGTCTACAAGTCATATTATTTCTAACAGAAGTACAAGATTTAGGTAGTCTTTCAAAGCATAGAATTTTTTCATGGGCAGTAATTGAAGTTGCATCTTTCTGTTTCAATCTAATACATTTGCTCATAGTTTTAGGTTCACAAGTCAAGAAAAAACAGAGGTCACCCTCGGTAATATTGTAGGTTATTTGGGAATGCAAAGGGGGCTGTGAATCAGGCAAAACCGTGCATAGAGCACAGTAATCATAGGCCGCAAAGTCATTAAAAATTACATTGGGATAGGCTTTTGATAATTTGAAAATATGGGCAAGTGTCTCCATAGAAGCTGGGACAGCAACCAAACAGGTCGCCAAAATATCTATCACAGATTGCATAGGGGTGAGGCAGAAATGATTAGAATTAGTTAGTCTTCGTGCTAAAGTTGTCCAAAAGTTAGATGATGAATCCCACGACGCAGAAGAACGACGTCTTCAGTCCAAAGAATTATTCCAGTCCTGGGGGCTCTCCCGTTTCCCGGCGCAGCAAGCCAAAAGGAGTCCAGCGACGACTCTTCCGACAGCAACCGTCCAGATGATGGTCTAGGAAAATGGAATCAGATGCAGGTATTATTCATTCTTGTACATAACATTTATCCGCTGGAACTGCTTCCCGGCTATCTGCCCTGGCCTCATCACTAGAACAGTATTGTCCTGACCGGTTGCAATTATTTCAGCCTGTTCAGGGGGATTTTTAGGCAATTGAACCCACACTCTCGCTCCGGGATTATCAGTGGAGCCAAAACCTTTCTTTCCTCGAACTGTCAACAGAGTTGGGGCAGTGCCTTTTTTAATCTCACCACTGAAAGCAGGCATAATTAGCAATTGAGCAACTCGGTCTGTTTTGTGCATCAGTAAATCAGATCACCACTGTTGAATAGGAGTACTTTAATTTCTCCTTGATAATCACTGTCAATGACACCTCCGAGCACTTGGATGCCTTTTAAGGCCAGGCCAGATCTCGGGGCAATTAATCCAAAACTTCCAGCTGGTATCTGGACACCAATGCCTGTCTCCACAATAGTAAAGTCTCCTTTCTTTAAAGTAATTGGGTTTATAGAATGCAGGTCCAAGCCTGCAGAACCTGGGGTTGCTCTGCATGGAGCCAAGGCTCCATGGGAAATTTCCCAATACATCACTGTACTCTCCACTGTATTAGGTTTAGCATCAATGGCTGGAGGAAATAAACGCATTAATGGGGAATCAGAATTCAAATAAGGACGATTATTCAAAATCAACAATGCATCAAACAAGCAATCTCTCCAATTGTTATAGTTGTCATTTGATAATTTACGAGGTTGATCTTTCGGCAAGCCATTCATTCTCTCCACAAGGCCTGCTGCCTGTGGGTAATAAGGTATATGAAACACCCATTCAATGTTGTTCTCCACACAGAATTCCTGCACTAACTTGCCTTTAAAATGGGATGCGTTGTCAGACTGTATTTGAAGTGGAACATCATAATATAACATAATCAACTCCAATGTTTTAATAGTATTTACTTGGGTAGCTCTTTTACAGGGAAAGGCCACTAAAAGGCCACTGAAAGTGTCTACAACTGTACAAATGTATTGACAATTTTTACTCATGGGAAGAGGACCAATATAATCTATTTGCCAAATCTGTGCAGGTGATTTCCCTCGATGTAACTGTCCTCTGATAATTTGGGGCAGCTCTCGCTGTCTAGAATGTTGACATATGGGGCAATGCATATATAACGTCTTTGATCAAATTAAGTGGAATATAAATCCCTCGGTCAGCAGCCCACCTGCTAGTGATTCTTTCTCCAAAATGTCCTGCCTTCTGATGGGCCCATTTTGCCAATTCGCCAAATCAAAATCTTGTTTGTCCACCATTGCCTCCGAAATTTTAGATTTCTCATCTGCAATTTGGTGAAAAATTCTGTCAAGGGAATCAGTAAAAATATGACATGTACCGGGCAATTCTTGTTTCAAAACTTGATAAACAGCATATACCTCAGCAAATTGACTACTTTTTCCTTCACCTGTTGTACTTAGCAATTTTTGTGTGATCGGATTATAGGATACTGCCTTCCAATGCCTCTTCTCTCCTTTATACCTTGCTGAACCATCCGTAAACCACACATGTTTTCTGTCCTCCACGGACAAATCATCAAATGGCTTACCCCACTCAACAGGGGATTCCTGTACTATAGGTACGGAACAATCACTCTCTGCCTTTTCCAATGGCGCCAGCGCCACTTGCTCATGTAACATCGCAACACCCTTTGGTCCTACACGTGCTCTGTCTTGTATATACCATTTCCATTTAATCACACCTGCTTCTTGAGCGTGTCCAATTCCATGAGTTTTTGGTGAACTCAAAACCCATTGCATAATAGGAATTTTAGGTCTCAAAATTACATCATGTCCCAAAGTCAGTTGCTCGGTATCCACCAGAACCCAATAACATGCAAGTAGCTGTTTCTCAAATGGTGTATAACGTTCGCCAGCATCGGGTAGCTTTTTAGTCCAGAAACCTAACGGTACTTTTGTTCTAACTTGTTTTTGCCACAAACTCCAATTCGCATAAGGACCTTGCACAGACACATTCAATTCCACATCACCATCACGTACAGGCCACAAATCCAAAGCATGCTGAATCGCTTCTTTCGCCAGATCAAACACATCTTGCTGGGGTTTGTTCCATTCAAACACATTCTTTTTCCGAGTAACTTTGTACAAAGGGGCTAATATTTGACTCAAATGTGGAATATGTTGACGCCAGAAACCAAATAAGCCAATAAACTTCTGTGCTTCCTTTCTGTTCCGTGGAACTGCAAATTCTGCAATTTTCTGTTTTACTTGTGGAATCACCTCTCGATTCCCTTCATGCCAATTAATGACAAAAAATTTCACACTTTGTGCTGGACCTTGTAATTTATCTGGATTTATTTCCCAACCTCAATTTTGTAAATGAGTTACAATCTGATCTAATTGGGTCTGAACTTGATCTTGTGTTTCACCTTGAATCAAAATGTCATCAATGTAATGACACACCTGTTCTTGCGGATTTACCGGTATTTCAGCTAAATGTTCTGTACATAGCCTTGGGGAAGACTTCTGAACGTCATTTGACGTTCATTCCATGTAAAGCTGAACTGTTCATGACACTCAGGGGCAATCGGGATGTAAAAGAAAGCATTAGCAATGTCAATTGAAGCATACCAAGTTCCTGAATGTTTTTGAATTCTCTCAATTAAGGTAATAATGTCAGGTACTGCAACAGTCAAAGGGGGTGTATGTTTGTTTAATTCGCGATAATCAACTGTCATGCGCCAAGAATTATCACTCTTACGCACTGCACCGGCCATACGGGATTATTCCAGGCAGAACTAACTGGGGTAATAACTCCTGCATCCACTAAATCCTGAATTGTAGCACGAATTTCTTCATACCCACCTGGAATACGATACTGTTTCTGAGAAACCACTTTTGTAGCTTGGGGAATTTTCACGGGAGGAATTCTCAAACGACCAACTCTCACAGATTTTGACGATATGTATTTCCTGTCTCCAAATTGATAACGTCCATCATCTAAACATAATGTCATACCTTTCAAAATGTCAATTCCAAATATGTATTCCAAAAGTGGTACCACTAGTACAGAATATTCTTTTCGGGGAATTCTACCTATTCTCATTTCGACATTAGCTTGCACTGCAGGAGTTTCTTTAAGACCTAAGCCAGTAATTGTAAAGAATTGTCCCTTAAATTTCTTTGGGTTCCCATAAATTAAAGTGGCCTCCGCTCCTGTACCTACCAATGCTCGGGCCCTCTGTATGTTACGATGTCTCCAAAAAATGTAAATCTCTACATAGGGTCTGTTATGTCTGTGAGCCCAATTGCGTACCGGAGCTTGACCTATTTCCTAGTCATTTTTATTGCGTTCTGATGCCCAAGACAAATCAGGGTAAAGACTTTCAAATCTTCTAGGTAGTGTCACCTCTTGTTCATACTTGTTTCCCTCACGAAATGGAATCTTGTCATCCGCAGAGTATTGTGAATTTCGCTCAGACAACCTGTGTCGTCCATCTCTCATTCTCATTTCAGGAGATTCATCCCTCTCCTCTCAATGTCTGCTTTCAAAACGCTCATCTCTCCCCCTCTCTCTCTCCCCCTCTCCCACTCTCTCTCGTTCAGGACGGGGAGACACATCCCTCTCATTCCGTCGTCCATCATACCTGTCAAATTGATTACGGTGTCTGTCATTGTCACTGTCATCAGAATAGTCACGATCACAGTCCTGTTTACGCACTGGCCTAGCGCCTTCTTTCCTGTCCAAGCCACGTTTGCGGAACATAGCCCACAATCAATTATTCGGCTCACCATCAATATCTTCTCTTTTCACACCATCATCCAGCAAGGCGAGAAACATATCACGTCTAGTAAAATGATAATTACCACTAGTACGACCCTCGGGTCTGGATTGTCTTTCCGGTTTAAGCCATTCGCCCAATTCACCAAGCTGACGCACAGTCTCAAGCACAAGAGACAAAGGACTGCCAGTTTGATTAATCAACAATGTCATCATAACTTGCATATAGGCCACAGGGGCAGAACGAATAATCCTATTCCGCACCGAAGAAGTTAACAAACCATCCATCAATCTGTCAGATGCACTCAGAAAAATTGCAGTTTTCATCACTTCTTCTTTCAGTCTTTGTGAGGCATCTCTCAAAGTATACCACAGCTTATCATTCAAAGGCCAATCATATTCAGTAGGATATTTGTGATTACAACCATCCGTCGCTAATTGAAGCAAACTAATTTGACCAGCATTAGTATAATTCCGAAAATGATCTTGTACAGTAGAATCAGAGCTCAAAGAACAGAATTTCAGCGCATCTCCCATATCCAACATGATGCCAGCAGCACCCAATTCAAAAAGACGCACCATCCATGTAAGCAAGGCCTCACCAGGCCGTTGTCGAAATCGTTCTAAAATGTCACTAACTTCCTGTTGCGTAAAATCTTCCAAACTATCCAAAGGAATCCCATTGGGATTGCCAGGAGCCTGCTGTAATTTCCTTCGAAAGACAGGGTGCGCAGAAACCTCCGCATGATCTTCACATGCATACCGGTCATCAGATTTACAGCGACCGTCAAATTTACAACGATCGTCAGATTTACAACAATCATCAGGTTTACAGGGACCATCAGGTGTACAATGATCATCAGATTTACAAGAAGCACTCGATTTACAGTCACGCCCAATGCGAGAATGCTCGCGTCTGTCAGACTCCTCAGCTGAAGAACCAGAATCATTCGAGTCCCAGATATTACCATCCCACTCATCAGGGTTCCAATCAAGCCCAGCTTTCGCTACAACCAAACGCACTTTCCGTTTACTGACTCGACCACGTCGATTCTTGTATTTGTATTTAGCAATACGAACTGCAGCTCTTTCTGCAATAGTTTGATATGTGTCAAGTTTGTCGGCAAGCAATTTATTCTGACATCTCAAAAGAGTATAAGCATTTTGCAGCTCAACAAACTGATCTTCAGATTCTTTGCACTGACGTTGCAACTTCACATATTTCTCATGTACAATCCTGTACGCATACAACAAAATCCAACCTCTCCATCCCAATATTGGAAGCTCCTCGCCCTTCACAAGAGGCGACTTCTGCAAACAAGCAATCACCTGAGCCGGATCTGCCGTTTCCAGACAAGAATTCCAGCTCTCACTCAAACCAGTACAATCCGCCCATTCATGAGTTGGCGCTTCATAAGGTGTCGATTCCCATCCGGGAATTTCAATAGGCAATTTAAAAGTGGATTTTGACTTTCTCAAAAACATCGTACCAAAAGTAGATATATAAATATATACAGATATAAACAAAAAATATACAAAAAGACTTACCGCACGCGCTGAGCGCAAACCAATAAAATGAAAACAAACACGCGCTACAAGGTATACGCAAGCGGTTCGTGACGCCAAATGTTCTGACCGGATTCTCAGACCAGAAATCACCAATTCACCTAGATACAACCAATCCAGCCAAAATGTAACATCCCTCCCCAGAGCCTATTTACAACAGTACCTGTGTACTTACCTGGGAATGGGGAACTCGCAATATACAAGCTTATACCATCAAAAACACTGCTAAATCTAACGGATTACTAAGAATAATCAATAATAGCTACGGAATTCCATGTCCTACGCTATAATCTCACCTTATAGCCCCACGGCAATTTTGGCCCGGACTATTCTACCCTCCCTCTCATATCAGAGAGCAGTTCCACTGCATCTACCATTACACACCGACCACAATCGGTGCTCTCATTAACGCCCTATCCTGAGCGATCTCATTACACACTGATCACAATCAGTGCTCTCATTAACGCCCTATCCTGAGAGATCTCCCTTTATAGTGTCCCCACTTTGTCCTATTAATACCTCCTGATCTCTGTGAGGAGTTTCCTACGTATCTAATATCTAATGGGGGTGTCTTCTATCTTATATGAATTATTATCCGATCCTCTCACACAAGAATTGCCAAATTATTATATGCAAAGTTTATTCCCCGATTCAGCCTCACCTTCTCCCTTGGTCATCAGTTACCTGTAAGAAGGGAATGGCTCCTCCTTCTATACGACAGTACCTGGCTGTAAAGAAAGGTTAGTCCTACCATAAAGAACAACAGTTACATAGATATTCATTTAGAACTGGGGTCCCTTTATTACACAATAACAGATTATGCAGTCACAATAACAACTAGCAATCTAAGCATAGCCTGAAAAGTAAAGGAAAGAGTTAAGATATGTATTTGCGCACTAAGAAGAAAGGTTCGACGTCACCTTATAATTACGAAGTCCGGTTCTAGCTGTCATCTGGGTCCCTCTCTCGTCTGTGCCTTGGCTCATCTCAGATTCTCCCCTGCACCCACGGACACACGTCTGCGCCGCTATGCTCCTTCACCTTCGTCCCCCTCCAAAACACTGGAACCCTTCTCTCGTCTTCTTCGTCTCTGTCTCTTCACTCTGCACTGATCACTCTGCACCGCCTTCCTCTCTCCCACGAACTGTCTTCACCTTAAAACTTCAATCTAATAATGTACTTTCAGCCGCTCTGGAATCCATCTGCTTCACTAACTTCTTCACTTTGATCGTTCTAACTCTGATGTCAAAACTAACTCCAACCGCTCCAACAGACCACTCACGGTATAACTTCAGTCTTTCTAAGAGATCATCAGCCTTCGATCATTCCGAACTCCAACTGTCGACTGCCTGCTCCTCCTCTCTACTTTGATAATATAAAGAGCTCCTCGTTCATGGAAATTTCCAGACTGTAACCTGCCGCCCACCAGATTCCTGTACCAAGCTCCGCCCTCCCAACGCAACCCCAGCGGCCCACCGTTGTTGCGTCTGGAGCACGAAGGATAAACACATTCCTCCGATAAGGGCCGGCTCCGACCGGTTTCTCCTCAGTGAACAACAGCTCATAACTAAAACATCACTCTTGACCTACAAGCGCCTAGAGCAGCCGAGGCAAGAAAGAAAATGGAGTCTCTCTCGTTCGGGCCTTGTAGGTCTGAAAAAGAGTAAAAGAGACGCATAGCTCTATGAAAATACATAGACAAGCCCTACCAATAGGTAATATGATGTCAAAACTAAAGGATCTACCCTCTACTATAGGCCTTCAGGCCCGAAAATGATGAAAGGTCACCTAATTATGTCAAAGTCAATAGGCTAACCCTAAGAATAGGCCGAAAATAAGGATCTATCCACTGGACTTAAGATAATAGTAGACTAAAGTCATCATCATTCAGAAAAAAGGCAAAATATCAGGGCACTACAACGCCTGAGTAAATATTACTGAGTCCTGTAGGATGGTAGGCTGATGCAACACACCAGACTGAGTGGCTTGCACAATAACGTATAGCCTGAAAGGCTACTTTGTGATGTGATGTACCAGGCTTTAAGTGTTACCCAATCCCCCAGCGCAGCATTCACATTGCAAGTTGTTGGACACTAGCCTTTAGATGGCTGGTTGTAGTAACAGAAGATGGTTGCCACAGAAGAATCCCTTGCCATGACTCTGCATCCCGCCTCCCACTGCAACTGGTGTGCGAGAGTTTTATAAACGTGATATTACACTCAGTGGCACAGCAAGGCTGCATTAACAGCCAGGCAAGCAATATAAATGTTGTACTAGAAACACCGTAACCATATTTAATTCAAAAAAGTCCCTCTTAACAATATGTCGTCCCTACATAAATAGTATTTTATAGGATAAGCAATCAATGCACACGTATATGCACGGTTTGTAAGGCACAGAAGAATGCATCAGATATTGTCACAGAAATCAGGAAGGAGAGGGCGGTCAGAACATAAGGAAGAACGCGTGAAGTCCAAAGATGATCAACACGTTCAGGGAAACAAGAAACCTCAATTCACCAAAAAGAAGGTAGCAGGTCTAAAAATCCGACATGCAGAGGATTTTGAGGACACAACTCAAGAACAGGGAATGGACTCAGACAATGTTGGACAGTGCAGCAGAAGTCACCATAGCTCACAAGAACTTGAAGGATCATCTGGAGACAGTGGACTTGAATGAGTTCATCCAAGTTGAAACTGCAGATCCCAGGGTTAGTTCTCCACATAAGTTATATGAAGTAACACTCCAGATGGAGGGAGACATACCAAGAAAAGTGAGAGCACTCTTTGGGGAGCGACTTTCTAAGGGTTACGACATTCTTCTTGCTGAACAAGACTGGCCACCAGAATTTGTCAGGGATTGCCCATATGGCGAAGACATCATCATGCCAGCCTTCTCCAACCACATTCCAATTCATTTAAAATATACTTATGCCAGGAAATGAGCAGTTGCCCAAGCTCCTGCATTATACAAAAATCATGTAGGATGGGATGAGGATTCTCCATAAGATCCAGTTAAAAAATCAACAAACTGCACAAAGGTAGTACCCAGTAAAGCAAGAAGCTACAAAACAGGTCAGGGAGATCTTAGATCAACTTGAATATCAGGGGGTGATTGAAACATGCACCTCGTCAATGAACAATCCTTTGTTTCATGTCTCCAAACCAGACAATACATATTGTCTAGTTTTGGATTACAGACATCTAACTCTTGTTGCAAAACTTTTGCAGTACAAAAAGCACACAGTGCAGCATTAATGAGGTAAGCCTTGTAGGGAACCTGACAGAATCGGAAGCCCACGTTATTCATTCCGCCCAGACGACATGAGTGATCCAGAGATTACGCTACAGGACATAGCAGCCATGCTGACTAGCATACAGGCAGAGAACCTCAGCCTACGCCAAGACATGACGGCCTTACAAGGTCAAATGGCAGCAGGGGTAGCCAGTCCCTGGGGACACTCCCCGAATCCCAGAGCCAGGCAAGAAGGGTTGTTACGGCCACCTACTTTCACATTTGGAGGGTCCTCCTCTGCTCCCAATCAGGGCACAGCAATACAAGTAATTACCCCACACCCTGTGCAACTCGCACCTCCTCAACGCTTTTATGGCGACAGTACCAAATACAGCATCTTCCTTCACCAGTGCCATCTGCATTTCATGGCTAGAGCAACTGCCTTTCCCGATGATGCGTCCAAAGTCGCATTCATACTCTTACATGGGTGGAGATGCCGCCCAGTGGTCCATATCGTTGGTGGATAACGACAATCCTATGTTGTACAACCTACCTGTCTTCAAGGAAACTAGGCGGCAAATGTTCGCCGTTCATACGTTTGTTCAGGCCGCGGACAACGAATTACTCAACATCAAACAGGGCAACAACGATCTGCTCCACTATATCACTACGTTCAATGTACAAAATGGGTCGCACTCCGACTCCACCCACCAGCAGGTGTGCCCCAGGAGCATCATGGTAGATGCAGTCTTTAGATAGCGTGTGCGCTATATCGAAGAAAAGTGTGTTGTAGCAAGGTTGCAGCACCAACTCTGGACACCGGTGTTTCGGAATAGTTGTTCCTCGTCAGCAGAGTGTAGGTTATTCGGGGTTAGCTGTGCAGGCTGCCAAGTGTTCACAGGTTGATACCTCTCACGGCGCGGGTGCGGGATCCGAGCTCGTCAGCTCAAGCTCGAGGGAGCCTATTAAATGTACAAAATGGGTCGCACTCCGACTCCACCCACCAGCAGGTGTGCCCCAGGAGCATCATGGTAGATGCAGTCTTTAGATAGCGTGTGCGCTATATCGAAGAAAAGTGTGTTGTAGCAAGGTTGTAGCACCAACTCTGGACACCGGTGTTTCGGAATAGTTGTTCCTCGTCAGCAGAGTGTAGGTTATTCGGGGTTAGCTGTGCAGGCTGCCAAGTGTTCACAGGTTGATACCTCTCACAGCGCGGGTGCGGGATCCGAGCTCGTCAGCTCAAGCTCGAGGGAGCCTATTAAATGTACAAAATGGGTCGCACTCCGACTCCACCCACCAGCAGGTGTGCCCCAGGAGCATCATGGTAGATGCAGTCTTTAGATAGCGTGTGCGCTATATCGAAGAAAAGTGTGTTGTAGCAAGGTTGCAGCACCAACTCTGGACACCGGTGTTTCGGAATAGTTGTTCCTCGTCAGCAGAGTGTAGGTTATTCGGGGTTAGCTGTGCAGGCTGCCAAGTGTTCACAGGTTGATACCTCTCACAGCGCGGGTGCGGGATCCGAGCTCGTCAGCTCAAGCTCGAGGGAGCCTATTAAATGTACAAAATGGGTCGCACTCCGACTCCACCCACCAGCAGGTGTGCCCCAGGAGCATCATGGTAGATGCAGTCTTTAGATAGCGTGTGCGCTATATCGAAGAAAAGTGTGTTGTAGCAAGGTTGCAGCACCAACTCTGGACACCGGTGTTTCGGAATAGTTGTTCCTCGTCAGCAGAGTGTAGGTTATTCGGGGATAGCTGTGCAGGCTGCCAAGTGTTCACAGGTTGATACCTCTCACGGCGCGGGTGCGGGATCCGAGCTCGTCAGCTCAAGCTCGAGGGAGCCTATTAAATGTACAAAATGGGTCGCACTCCGACTCCACCCACCAGCAGGTGTGCCCCAGGAGCATCATGGTAGATGCAGTCTTTAGATAGCGTGTGCGCTATATCGAAGAAAAGTGTGTTGTAGCAAGGTTGTAGCACCAACTCTGGACACCGGTGTTTCGGAATAGTTGTTCCTCGTCAGCAGAGTGTAGGTTATTCGGGGTTAGCTGTGCAGGCTGCCAAGTGTTCACAGGTTGATACCTCTCACGGCGCGGGTGCGGGATCCGAGCTCGTCAGCTCAAGCTCGAGGGAGCCTATTAAATGTACAAAATGGGTCGCACTCCGACTCCACCCACCAGCAGGTGTGCCCCAGGAGCATCATGGTAGATGCAGTCTTTAGATAGCGTGTGCGCTATATCGAAGAAAAGTGTGTTGTAGCAAGGTTGCAGCACCAACTCTGGACACCGGTGTTTCGGAATAGTTGTTCCTCGTCAGCAGAGTGTAGGTTATTCGGGGTTAGCTGTGCAGGCTGCCAAGTGTTCACAGGTTGATACCTCTCACGGCGCGGGTGCGGGATCCGAGCTCGTCAGCTCAAGCTCGAGGGAGCCTATTAAATGTACAAAATGGGTCGCACTCCGACTCCACCCACCAGCAGGTGTGCCCCAGGAGCATCATGGTAGATGCAGTCTTTAGATAGCGTGTGCGCTATATCGAAGAAAAGTGTGTTGTAGCAAGGTTGCAGCACCAACTCTGGACACCGGTGTTTCGGAATAGTTGTTCCTCGTCAGCAGAGTGTAGGTTATTCGGGGTTAGCTGTGCAGGCTGCCAAGTGTTCACAGGTTGATACCTCTCACGGCGCGGGTGCGGGATCCGAGCTCGTCAGCTCAAGCTCGAGGGAGCCTATTAAATGTACAAAATGGGTCGCACTCCGACTCCACCCACCAGCAGGTGTGCCCCAGGAGCATCATGGTAGATGCAGTCTTTAGATAGCGTGTGCGCTATATCGAAGAAAAGTGTGTTGTAGCAAGGTTGCAGCACCAACTCTGGACACCGGTGTTTCGGAATAGTTGTTCCTCGTCAGCAGAGTGTAGGTTATTCGGGGTTAGCTGTGCAGGCTGCCAAGTGTTCACAGGTTGATACCTCTCATGGCGCGGGTGCGGGATCCGAGCTCGTCAGCTCAAGCTCGAGGGAGCCTATTAAATGTACAAAATGGGTCGCACTCCGACTCCACCCACCAGCAGGTGTGCCCCAGGAGCATCATGGTAGATGCAGTCTTTAGATAGCGTGTGCGCTATATCGAAGAAAAGTGTGTTGTAGCAAGGTTGCAGCACCAACTCTGGACACCGGTGTTTCGGAATAGTTGTTCCTCGTCAGCAGAGTGTAGGTTATTCGGGGTTAGCTGTGCAGGCTGCCAAGTGTTCACAGGTTGATACCTCTCACGGCGCGGGTGCGGGATCCGAGCTCGTCAGCTCAAGCTCGAGGGAGCCTATTAAATGTACAAAATGGGTCGCACTCCGACTCCACCCACCAGCAGGTGTGCCCCAGGAGCATCATGGTAGATGCAGTCTTTAGATAGCGTGTGCGCTATATCGAAGAAAAGTGTGTTGTAGCAAGGTTGCAGCACCAACTCTGGACACCGGTGTTTCGGAATAGTTGTTCCTCGTCAGCAGAGTGTAGGTTATTCGGGGTTAGCTGTGCAGGCTGCCAAGTGTTCACAGGTTGATACCTCTCACGGCGCGGGTGCGGGATCCGAGCTCGTCAGCTCAAGCTCGAGGGAGCCTATTAAATGTACAAAATGGGTCGCACTCCGACTCCACCCACCAGCAGGTGTGCCCCAGGAGCATCATGGTAGATGCAGTCTTTAGATAGCGTGTGCGCTATATCGAAGAAAAGTGTGTTGTAGCAAGGTTGCAACACCAACTCTGGACACCGGTGTTTCGGAATAGTTGTTCCTCGTCAGCAGAGTGTAGGTTATTCGGGGTTAGCTGTGCAGCTGCCTGCTGGTGGGTGGAGTCGGAGTGCGACCCATTTTGTACATATCACTACGTTCAGTAGACTCGACATTGAGGCGCACTGGCCTGAGTCAAAAAAGGTGTCGGTTTTCTATTGCGGCTTACGCGACAAACTGAAGGACTTGATTTCGCAGATGCCTGATCCACCCAAAGAAATAGGACCGTTCATAGACCTAGTAGTCAAGGTAAACTACAGAGTACAAGAACGAAGAATCGAAAGAGGGAAAGGGAGCGACAACTGCTTTCTGTCGTTTGGGGATAAAGGCACAGACAAAAGTAGAGATGAGCCAACCACTGCTAGCAACGCCCCGGAACCGATGCAGATAGGAGTACGCAGTCCGCTCACCAGTATGGAAAGAGAGAAGAGAAGGAAACAGAACCAATGCCTGTATTGTGGCAAAAGCGGACACTTCGTTAGAGAATGCCCAGTGAAGCCCACACGCACACGAGGAAGAAGGCCGTTTGTGTTACCCATTAACAAAGGAGACAAGACGGAAAACGAGACAACCCAGTAGACAAAGGGGTCCGTCTACTGGGTTTGTCGTCCTGTAAAACGGTGATCCCTGTGGTTTTGGATGGCAGCCATCATGTGGGTGTGGAGGTGACGTTACGGAATCAGACAGGCAAGGAATGGCTGGTAACCGCCTTACTGGATTCCGGGGCAACCGGTAACTTTATCGACACCCAGTATGCGCAAACGTTGGGTAAGACCACGTTACCTAAAGACATACCGGAAACCGTCAAGGCGGTGGATGGAACCAACCTTACATCAGGCCTCATCAGGTATCAGACAGAAGAAATGGTAATGTCCTTCGTGAACCACCATACCGAAACCATTGACTTCGATGTGATCGATGCACCACAGTTTAAGGTCATACTAGGCCTACCATGGTTGGTAAATCATAACCTTCGGATCAATTGGATATCCAGAGCCATAACCCTGGACTCGGACCACTGCAACACTACTTGTTACACAGAGGAGGCTTCCTTTGGCGTTCGTACCATACAAGCACACTCATTACCCCTGCAAGGCATGGGGGTGGTCACCCAAGCGGACGTACCAGAGGCCTATCTAGACCTGGCAGATGTATTCGACAAGAAAGGGGCCAACATCCTGCCTCTTCATCGTTCTTTTGACTGCGGGATAGACCCGGTTCCGCCCTTCCATGCAGTTGGATATATTCCCTCACCCAAAAGGAGAATGACCATCTACGCTCATACCTGGATGAGTACCTGAACACGGGTTCATACGCCACTCCCGGTCTCCGGTGTCCTCCCCTCTTTTCTTCGTGGCTAAGAAGGAGGGAGACCGGAGGACCTGCATTGACTTCAGGGCTATGAACGCCATAACGGTGAAGAACCGATACCCTTTGCCATTGATCTCCAGTCTCTTAGATCAAGTGAGGAACGCCTCCGTCTACACGAAGCTGGACCTACGGGGGGCTTACCACCTTGTCAGAGTCCGAAAGGGCGACGAATAGAAGACGGCCTTCCGGACCAAATTCGGCCTCTACGAATACCAAGTCATGCCCTTTGGACTCTACAACGCCCCCGTAGCGGTTCAGTGCTTCATCGACGAGGTGTTGAGGGACTACATCGATATCTTCTGCATCGTCTAAATCGACGATATCCTGATCTATTCACACAACCTCGCGGACCATATCCAGCACGTGCGTTCCGTCCTCCAGCAGTTAGGAAAACAGCGTCTGTACGTGAAGTTGGAGACAAGCGTGTTTCACGTTACCACGGTCGAGTTTCCGGGCCATATCATCACTCCAGCTAGAATACAGATGGACAACAAAAAAGTGGAGGCCATTCTGTTATGGCCTACTCCGACCTCCGTGAAAGACGTCCAGCGATTACTGGGGCTTTCCAATTATTACCGCCGGTTCATCACAGGCTTCTCCGGAATGGCAGCATCTATCACCCGTCTTCTACGCAAAAACTTACCTTTCTGTTGGGATATCAGAACAGAAGAAGAGTTCAGAGAACTCAAGAGACGATTCACTACCGCCCGTGCTAGCTCACCCTGATGCGGAACGACCGCTCATAGTGGAGGCAGATGCCTCACAGGACGCGTTGGGGGGCGTATTGTCACAGAGAGACGCCGACTCAGGTCTCTTACACCCCGTGGCCTTCTACTCTAAGAAGCTCCAACCCGCTGAACGTAACTACACTGTGTTGGATCGAGAACTGTTGGCAATAAAGATGGCATTCGAGGAGTGGAGACACTACCGAAAAGACGCCAAACACCCAGTGACCATATATACAAACCACAGGAATATCCAGTTCCTACGTTCAGCGGGAGGCCTCACAGCCAGACAGCTTCGTTGGACCTTGTTCTTCAACGAATACAACTTCACGATCACATTTCATCCAGGAAAAGAGAACGCAAAAGCAGGCGCATTATCACGACTAGTAGAACCCGAAGGCGTAACACCCACAACCGAGCACGTTCCTATCATACCGGAACAGCACTTCCAAGGGGGTGTGGTAACTTCGGAGTTCCTAACCCTGTTACAAAAAGACGTCAGCCACACTGACCCGGTCATTCTGGTAAAGGGACACCAGGGTGTGACACGTGAGAACGGGTTTCTGTTCAGAGAAGACAAGTACTATCTGCCGCTAAAAGCTCGCCAACAACAAGCATTGTTCATGTGTCATGATCATGTCCTCTCCAACCACCCGGGTTACCACAAAACCTCGGATCTACTTCAGAGGGAATTCTGGTGGCCCACCATGGAGGCTGACACAAGAAACCACGTAGCCCATTGTGCTGTTTGTCTCCTAGGCAAAATCAAGTCGGAACCACCCACAGGATTGCTACACCCCGTACCGATTCCGCCGTATCCATGGCACACCGTGTCCATGGACTTCGTAGTGGAGCTTCCGATTACCAAAACCGGCTTCACCACTATACTCACCATCTAGGGACCATGTCTCCAAGATGGCTCATTTCGTTCCCTTGAAGAAGCTGCCGATGGCAACCGAATTAGCAGTGGTCTTCCTGCACAACATTGTTCGCCTCCACGGCATCCCTTCGGTGCTGATAACAGACCGTGGTACGCAATTCGTGTCCCGTTTCTGGAGGGAGGTGTGCAAAATTCTAGAAATGGACGTACGTCTTTCTTCCGCGTACCACCCCCAGATGGATGGACAGGCCGAGAGAACCAACCACACTATGGAACAATACCTCCGCTGTTTGCTGATCATGGTGGAGAAAGAATGGGTCGAGGTGCTATGGTTGGCAGAATATGCATACAACAAGCATACCTCCATCGGGATGTCTCCTTTCTTTTGCCTCCAGGTAAGGCATCCTCGTACCACAGCCTGGGAGGAACCATGAAACAGCCCGTTACCCACGGTGTGGGCTTATCACGGGACACTGCGCGATCTCTGGCAACAAGACCGGCTCGAGTTGGCCAAAGCCAAGGAATCATACAAGGAACATGCCGATGCGCACAGGCTAAAGGAACCTGAATACCGGGAAGGAGACAGAGTGTGGCTCTCCATTCGGCACCTCAATGTGCATGGTCCCAAGAAATTGTTGCCTCGCTTTGTGGGTCCCTATGCCATTGAGAGAGCAATCAACCCTGTGTCCATGAGACTCTCCCTGCCTCCGCACATGAAAATACACCGTCTTCCATGTCTCTCTTCTGCGTGCTGTTCATCCTGAGTGCACCGTTCCCACTCCACCTTCTCCTGTGCTCCTGAATGACCATTTGGAGTACGAGGTCAGGGCCATACTGGGTTCTCGCGCACCAGGGGGAAGCTATTTTACCTGGTTGACTGGAAGGGGTATGGTCCTGATGAGCGTTCCTGGGAACCTTTGTCACACGTGCGCCACGCTCCCGACTTGGTGCATGCCTTCCATCTTGGTCACCCGCTCAGTCCTCGTCCTGCCTCCACTGTCTGATCCAGGGTGTGAGGGGAGGGTCTGTTTTGGAGGGGGGTACTGTCATGTTGCAGCACCTTGCCGTTCCGTAGTCACCTCTAGACACGAGCAGCAGTCCGTATACTCACTTCCGGTTTGAGGCCCAGTAGCCGTCTAGTTGTTGACGGTCCTTCCTCTGCAATGAAGCACTTCCAGGGGCACGCATAAACTCTGCGTTTCCCACCGGCTCATTGCTTCGGATTCTTGCCGGTATCCAGGTTGAAGCAGGCGCCTGCATTTCAAGAGGAAGACACGGGGGACGCCAGTTTCCTTGCATCTGAGCTTGGTTTCCGCTACCTCGGAAACACCCGTTCCCGATTCCCGCGCTGGAGCGCGTTCAGGTATCCTGTCCTTTTTTTTTTTTTTAACAAATCTTTATTAAGATTTTAGCCCTTTTTTTTTACAACATGGTTACCCCTCCCTCCCCCCCCCCCCTGTCAGGTATCCTGTCCTTGCCAACTGGTGAGGCATTCCTTACGCGCAGGGGTGCTTTCTATTCCGATACATTTCCGCGCTGGAGCGCTATTATTTTGGGCTAACATTTCCGCGCTGGAGCGCTATGGTTTTGGGCTATCATTTCCGCGCTGGAGCGCTTTGTTTTTTGGTGATTGACAAGCACGCGTAGAGCGCTATTACTTCGGCTAATCTTTTCCGCGCTGGAGCGCTTTGTTTTTGGGGGCATTAATTCTCGCGCTGGATGGCTTATTTACTGTTCATTGTAACCGCGCTGGAGCGCTTTGTTCTTTGTTCATAAAACAAACGCAGGGGTATGTTTGTTTGGATGACATTGCCGCGCAGGAGCGCTGTTCTGAGAGCATACAGCAGCGCACTGTCGCGCCTTATCCTAGCTTTATTATAACTGCGCAGGAGCGCTTGCCTTTGTTTTTTCTTACTGGAGCACCTATACTTTCATTGGCTGCGAGGAGTTCACAAGTCTGTTGATATCACGATTCTACCAGAACCGCTTCTTCCAGTTCCCATCCAGTCTTCTTTTGCTCCTTTCCCTGGTTTCACCTCATCACTGCCGGGTACATCCCTCCGTACGGGGTCAGGTGGGTACAGGGGCGGTGACTCTTGTCTCTGCGGAATGTCTTCACAAGCTGAGGTAAGCCTTGTGGGGAACCTGACACAGACATGTTAGCAACAAAACATTTGCAAACACGTGTAAACATACGCAACTTAGTGATCAGAATCATTCCATGAAAATGTGTATTCACGTACTTAACTTTTAACGAAGGTCAAAAAGTACCAGTAGCTTACAAATCACATTTGTACACACAAGTAGAAATGAAATTCACTTCTACAGAAAAAATTCTGACAGCTGTTAAAACTGCTGTAGCGAAAGAGAGAGCCCTCGCACAGGGTAAGCGCATTATGGTTGCTACACCTGTACCTGCCTTAGAGGCAGTGACAAAAGCGAGCATTCCTATGCTTAAGCTTCACCTCCGAGATGGATACAATGGGTTAATTCTCTTGCTGCCAAAGACGTTGACCACGTTTTTGAGCCTTATTTGAAAACACAAGCATTTTTACAATACAAACAAGAATGTCCTATGCCTACTGAAATTCTACCTCTAGAACACTTATAGTGACGGTAAACAAGCCTATAGTGCGGCATGCGCAATCGTTAAAGGGTGTTGGCGCCATGGCAAATTCCAACCAATGCTCACTAAAACTCCATCTCTAGGAGATTGTACAGCTCAGCGAGCTGAACTACAAGCATTCAAGATGGCCGTTGAGAATACGGACCGCGAATTCCCCACACTCATAGTGTGCAATTCGTTTTATTGTGTTCAGTCTTACAATGAATACTTCCAAAACTGGATTCAAAACAGTTACAAAGATGCAAAGGGTGGCACAATTAAGCATAAGTTGCTTTGGGAACAAGTAGTTCAGTTACGACAAGAACTACAAAACACTCACATGATACATAGGCTGAGTCATCAACGTGATGGCGTTCATGTTGCAGGGAATTAATTGGCTGATGAAGCCGCGAAGGCAGCTGTGCAAACGGCTTCCGTAGCTGCAATTACTCTTTGAAAAACAAAAATAAACGGCAAAATAATGTTGGCTGTCAATGCTTCAAGCAAAGACAGTGGTAAAACATTACCAAAAGGGTTTCCACTCAAATACTCATACATAACTGATGCGAACAATGTTCCATTTGCTCAAATCCCTGGAGTGGGGGATAGAGTAATTTCAAACATGAAACATAGATTAGGACTAATCTTCAGAAGCACATGAAGGGCTCGCCTCTGCACATGCAGGTGTTTCCGCCACAGTGTTATTATTAAAGCAGAGGTACTGGTGGCCGCGCATGAGGAAACAAACCAGAAACTATGTTTTGGAATGTGAAATATGCCAAAAGATGAAAGTCTCTACTGTGCAACGTCCTGCGCAGACACCCCTGTTGGTTTCAGATAAACCATTAGCTTGCGTTTACCTGGAGCACTGCGGTCCCTTACAGAGGGATGGCAACTATAAATATATCATGATCTCAGTGGATTCGTGTTCAAGATTCATTTGGATGTGGCCTCAGCTATCGGCTGACGCTTGAACTGTTATAAAAGATTTGCGAGTCTTTATCGCCACATACGCAGTCAGAACGCTACATTCTGACCAAGGTCCTGCGTTTAGCTCTCGAGCTTACAAGGAGGCCATGGCCAATCTGGGTGTTGCATTGCGGTACTCTAGACCATTCCATCCTGAGGGAAATTTGCTATTGGAGAGAAAAAACCGGGACATAAAGCAATCAAACAGCTAGGGTATTAGGTTCGGGTGACGGGTGGGTCAAACATCTAATAAGTGTCCAACATAGTCTTAACAATCTGCCACGAAGTTCTCTAAGGGGTATCACTCCATATGAAGTCCTTTTTGAGACCAGAATTTTTGTAGCGGACCTTGATTGTCAGACTTCAATGCCAGACCGAAAAATCTTTGATATCAAAGATAGTTTGGCTGTCTTACAGGACTTAAATGAAATAAGAACGAAACAAAGTAACGTGTTCCTGAAGCCAACCACCACTGAAACCGACCGTCCCAGCAAGGCGTGTCTGGATCCTAAAGCTTGGTGATCTGGTCAGAGAAAAGAATTCGGCAAGAAGGAATTTGGGCCTTCTTACTGACAACCAGTACCTGTCCTAGCAATCAACGGATCAAGAACAGTATTACTGCCGCCCCTTGCTGGAAAAAAGGAGAACAGGTTTGTATCTATCAACCTGGTCAAACCACATCACGTGGCCGATCATAAGCAGTAGGCCAAGTGGACTCCGCCAATGTAGCAGATACCCAGCTCTGGCTACTATCCAAGAGGTTCAAACTGAGAGACTCATCACCTTTGAAGAATCTGCAGTGCGAAATGAAGGACTAAGCAACAAAGCTATGAAACTTGTACCTCTTGAAACCCAAATAACAGTTTGTCAAGAAACGCCTGTCTACAATGAAGTACCATCTGACTACACAAATGTTACAAGTAATCCTGAGGTTCCAGTGATTTCAATGAATCCTTATGCAATCCCAACAATTGACAGAACAGCCTCTGGCTATTTCATTACCTTTGATACGTTTTCCGAGGATCCAAGCGAACCTGAAATTGCGCCAGTAAAAAGAACTTTGAAAGAACAAGCAACAGACCTTTTTCATCACCTGGAAAAGACTTATCTGGTTTCACTATGGATTGAACTTTGGATTGTGTTGGGTGTGCTTTTTCCTCTACTTTGGTTGACTCTGGTAATAACTTTGGGAATCCTGATAAATGGAAGATATGTCAAAATGGAAACAGCAGGTATGAACATCAACTTACTTCTCAAGCCACACAAATCATCCCATCGTGAACAAAGAGACTTGTCATCAGTGAACATCACAGCCGTTCCTATACCAGGGAGTATAGCTTGGGACAGAACTAATTATGCCATTTTTGGACCGTCAGAGCTGTTGAAGATTCCACACCAGTTCAAGATTTCCTTGAATGACTGTTTCATCTAGTACCTTTTCCGATGATTGGGACTTCAAGACTGTTAATAATATGATGTCAGACTTTACAAATCATCAATACTTAGAAGGTTCATCAGATTATAAACAAATGTATTGTTATAATCACTATGGTCATCATTTCTTGCACACATCTGCAAATCCTAGAAATGTATTAATGTATAACCAATGGGAACATTGTCCTACGCCATCAAAGAGTAGCTCAAAAAAAATGTTGTAGAAAATGTCTGTACTTTTCAGGGTTCAATGCATCAAATCCGGAATCATTTTACTTTAAAAATGTAAAAAAAACAGGAATGAAAAGTATATTAACAAATACCAAGCAAATGTATTCTACAGCCTTTTATGCTCAACAGTCTTCACTAGGTTTCGAATCTTGGAAAGACAACATTGAGACAAAAACTGTCTGGGGCACAAAAGATTGGCAAGTGCAGGGGATAGAATCTTTATTTAGAGCCTGCATCATCCCAGAGCAAATTATTTTTTTGAATGACACTGTCCAACAGACGTCTTGTCTTGGGTTAGCCAAGATAAAAGACTTGAACAATCTGTCCATTCCTACACCTACACATATTAGTGATAACACTTCAGAGGGGGGAGTCGACATACATGCTATTTTGCCTCACAACAGAACAGATCCATATTGGAATAAATCTGGCCCACAGACACAAACAACTGTCAAGAAATATTCCTGAATAAAACAAAGGGATTCACATTCATTAGGCCAGAACCAAGATATGTTTAAAGACAGCATCAAGGAATAGTAACAACATACAGTGTAGGGAAACTTTGCCTTGATTGGCTACATAGATCTACACTGAAGGATGTAAAGCAACACTTATCTTTACTTAAAGATGGCGCTGATCTTAGGGAATTGTTGCTAGGATCAAGAACACCGCGTCATAAACGTTTTATATATGCCGGTATCTTTGCTGCTTATAATAAAGCATGGAAAATTAGGCAAGCAGATACTGCAGAACGAATACGAGAAATTGATCGTATTAATTTAGATAAATCTCTCTGTGGTTGACAATGGGCTAACGACTCTGTGGTCCAGGATATATTCTTTAGACAGCATAGTGTCTTCTGCCACTGACATCATGGAACAGGACTTGGTCATGTTGCAACATGATCAGTCGCAATTTCTTTCTATCATGCTATTAGGCTGAAGGTTGCAAAACCTTCGTTCTGGCTATGTGCCTTGACGTCTAATCAATTCTACGTCACTGTTTTCAGGATTCAATCTCACTGATAAACAGATCAAATTGGCATAAAGGGGAGCAGACAATACGGTGCTGAGCATTGAAAAACTGGGAAGATTGCCATTTACATTCGTTGAAAAGCCAGTTACGTAATGGATTATACATTAAACAATCCCTCTGCCTGTTACAATTTTCCATTTTCAATATTGCCTACAACATATACCAGCAGGCACATATAAAAGGTTGGGTAAATAATACATTAAGACATTCTGGGAATTGGCGTACACATACAGATGTTGGAGTGGGGGTCGTGAAGTGTTTCTTAGCGGGGAAAATTGTGAAAACGCACTAAGCGGTTCTCTCCTATGTCAGGGTCCTACACGGGGCCTGCGAGGTTCACCAGCCATTGATCCAATTTTTGGACAACTCTCGAATAAGAGTTACCTTATGTTGAATGATCGCAGCTGCTGTGGCATGTTGACAGGAATACCATATCTAGTAACTGTGTCAGCCAGGGTCACTTGCTGTAAGCAAGTATTGTTTCCTAAAACCAAGACAGCCGGGAGTCGCCATTTTGGCTTTCACTGAACATCTCTTCTACACGAATTGATACTTTAAGCAGAATGAAAGCCATTCTTTTGCAAAAAACTGTGCCACTGACCTCGGCCAAAGAAACCTATGATCTGCAAGTCGCAAGGACTTCTGCAGTTACATGCCCTCTTAACTATAAATTGCCCTATACATTTCTCAGGAATGCTAAGTCGTATCTTAAACATGTCTGATACGAGTGGTATTGAACATGTATTTAAGACCGTATTTTCTGGACTGTTAGCACCTTTTGAAGCAGTCCTAGTAATATTTCCAAACTTTGTGCACTCTGCGTTTGGCGGATTACCTCTCATTTTGGGACTCGCTGCAGGAATACTATTTTTGCTCCTATTGCTGCGATATGGCAAGTCATTTCACAAACGACACCTAGTGCTCCATGGAGACAACTCTACTGGCGATGAAGTGTCGTGAGCGCATTGTCCAAAATGTGGGACTTCCTCGTCTAAGAGAATTAAATACCACATGGTTTCTGTTATTCAGACCAATTTGGCAAGATTGCATCTTACCTGTTCTACGCTCCCTGCTATGCGGAGAAGAATGCATCTTAGACACATGTCTCACACTCCCATCAGTCATGCCAATGGATGTTGATACTTTGCTTGAACCAGTAACGGCCCATGCACTGTGTTGTCCCCAGCGGCTACCGATTCTGATGACGGCATTCATTGAGATCTCACAGACGCAAAATGCTACTTCTGTAATTCATGAATTTTTATCTTGTGTTCTGATTAACTTGGACATATTATATTTGTCAATCTGTAACTTGGGAGATGTTTTTCTTTATTAAAACTGAATAAAGTTTGTTGATAATAATCACTAGGGGATTATTTTACAGGGTAGCATGGTATCCCTCACAATAACTCCAGGAGTCACAGTCCACACAATGTACATGCTTTGTTCACCCTACTTCCAACTTTACATGTAACCCTTATCACCTGCCCAAACCTCTCCCTGCTGATGCCAATGTGGTCCTCCGTCATCCCACAGACCATATTTTTGGCCCCTTTGAAACTGCCCATACAATAAAAATGCTGTCGTTGTAAATACATATCAACTACCATTTGTTGTGTTTGAAACATTTTATTGAATAATAAAACCTAATAAACATAAGCTGATTATTAAAGCAAAACAAAAAATCAGTTACCATACACATAAGAGACAAAAGTAGTACATAAAAATCAACATACTGTAACACAGCAAAGTTATGTAGAGCACAATTCCTAATTTCGGGCAATCTTTAAAGTTCAACAATAGAAACGTTTATAAAGAACAGGAAAGGAAACAAAGAAGGTAGGATACAGTGATTTCATTAATGTAATGCTCCCTACATATAGAAAAACAAATACTAATTATTTTCCTTAAGCAATAAAGTCCTCACATTAAAATACTAAGAGAAATATATTGAACAATGAACATTTCATGTGTAATTAGAATTCAATTTGAATATTTTAACCTCCTCAGCATTATTTGACTCATGATTACAACCTGAAGGCTTTCTGGAAAGGAACCCCCTCATGGGGTTCAAAATCACATATTTTCCAACAATAGGATTCAAATGATAAACTTGAATTTCAATTCAATTTATTGATTTAGGCCATTTTGGAGATCAACAATTTGAAATATATACAAAATCCATACTACAAAATCCATACACTTTTGTAAAATTGTCTCTTAAACTTGAATTCCATCCATTTTTTGATTAAACACTTTCCATTCCAGCAAGCATCACAAGACCACTTGTTGTTATCGTCCAAATTAGTAATAATGTTTCGGCTGGCAAAAACAATAAATATGTTTAGAATTTTACCTCCGAAAGCCAAAACATGCCATTTCTGAATCATGGTGCACAATAAAATGTAGGAACAGAAGGGCATCTTTTGGTATAGCATTCAATAAGGTTTGACCAGGCTTGTAACTAGAATTCCTGATTTTTTTGGACATTTAAATGTCATATTTTAAAAGAGTTCTAACAGACCCATCATGAGCTCCATGAAAAATAGAAGATGACTGAATTGTACTTAGAGAAAATGTGCTGATAAGTAATCTATTGAAGTAAAATACAGTGGTCAGGCAATGCTTGTGGATCTAATCTATTCAGATTTTAACTCCATAGTTTGTTTAATAAATTGACTGAGCATAATACTTGAAGGTCCACGTCTCAGATCAGTTCTATTACAGTTTTAGTTGCGATAACACTAATAGAGATCATTGATAAATAGATTTTAAAAGCCATGGGTGGAATTGATCCTTGGTCTAAATCTAGATTATTGTCTGCAATAGAAACCAGTACAAACAGATCAAATCTAAAAGCATTGAATATGTTTATTATAGTGGTTTAGAGTAAACCCAGAAGACACACATTGTTCCTGAAACTCAGAAAATGTATCTAAAGATTATGATTACATCCTATTTTATGTCCAGAGACTGCTTTAGCTGCTTTCCTGTTTAAGTGACAACATTTGCAAATATATTTAACAAAACATTAATGCTGGATGTCAGAAATTCTGTTTTTAAGTATTGTGTAAGAGTTAAGTGTAATGGTTTTTATTTGATCTGAAGCAACACTAACACTAAATATGTACATGCACCGGTTATCATTCAACTAACATTATTAGCAAACTTAATTTGGAGGAAATTGAGAAAATGGCCTCATGTTTTATTGTTAAAAAAATCCACTGGTTCAGTAATTCCCAGAGTTTGCAAATGCTAAACCCCTTTTGGAAATGTACTAAGCCCATTTAACAATTCAGAATTTGAAAGGGGAATTTTAATAGTTTCCCTTCTGAATATTTAATATGTTGTTAACGTATGTATTGAGCTTTGAAACCATATGTGGGCTGAAAAACAGTAACAGGAGGTAGTAACCCAAGGGGACATTTGTGAATCTGAAAGTAAAATGCGCTGCATTAAAAAATGCCTTTATTTAAAAGCTATCACAGACAAAGCAGTGCGCTGACTCTACATGCAACTACTTTTTACCAAATGGATTATTAGTACATGAACCTCAGTATTGCCTATATTGCTGAAATTTAGTCTCTAATATTTTTGTAATGTCATGTAAATATTTGTTCCTGTTAGTTCCCATTTCAATATGGTCATGAAATGTACCTGTTCTTTTTGTCAAACATATTGAAATATCTTTATCACAATTTTTGGGGCATTCTAAAAAGTGTTTTCACTCTCTAACTTGAACCTTCCTAAGAAATATACTGACGCCAGTTCCTGGTTTCTCCTAGATCATTTAGCTTTCTCACTAAAACAAGCACAATATTGATATGAGAGAGGTGGTTATTGTAGTCATACGCACTGGGATTAGTTTAGAAGAGACCAATATAGAACTTCCTAATCTTTAGAAATAATACTTGGAAAAGTTTATGTTCAATAATTTCAGATAATTTACTGATAAAGATATCAGATAAAGATCCTCTTAATTTCTTATACCTTGTGGTATCAAAAATATGCTAGAATTAACAGACTTCTCTTCTAGATAAATCCAGGTATGAGAAGTTATTAAATAAGATTATCAACTTTCCGTTATTTTAACACATTTTCTCAGTGTACAGAGTATTTTCCCTACATAGATCACAACATTTCATGCAATAGTCTGTGCTTGAACGTACAATGAAGGGGTAAAAATGCATTTCTACCACAATCGAGAAACCCTTGGGTCTCTGAGGATTACTGTTGCAAAAGAAGACCTAGCTAAGAATAAATATCCCTTTAAAAGGACGATTTCCCTCACCCACCATAGTTGGCATGCCTCCTTATTGGGAATCTCCTTGCACCATGAAACAACCCCCTCACTGAGAGGGAGGAGTTCAGGCATATTTTGTTATAGAGAATGGCATACTAAATACCACAATAATGAGCTCAGGGTAGTGGGGGCAGCAGAGTGAAAGTTAAAACTTGCTAAAGGGTATGTGGTTTTCATTATTTGTACGCCCCTGGGCCCGGATTAAAATCAGGACACTGTGGGAGAAATATATATGCACTGTTAAGAGTCAACAAGAGGTCAACATGTTTCAGCCTATTAACTCTCCAAAGAGGTGTTTGCGACATTCTTCAGGACTTAATCAAAAGTTCTGCAGCTCAATGTACTCAATCAATACCAAGCATTGTCATAGCCAATAGGTCTCGCCTTTGGGACCTTATAAGTGTTTAGCCATGCAGATTCAGTAACAATGAGAAATAATTTCTATTAAAAAAAAAGAAGACTTTAAACTAACTAAGCTAGATGTGACTTTATAACTGGTTAATCGAACATTTCTGGAGGTTTAGAATATATAAACAACTCCTTTATTCTATGGTGTGTCATATAAAATTGATGATTTAAATGTTGGTAAGAGTACACAACGTCAAAAAATTCAATACTGCTTTTATATCAATTTACCTTTGAAAGCTTGACGTGAACTAAAATTCTAAGTGGCATTTGGTTATGGTAGGCTCTAATGACTATTTCCGGATGACAATGTATTTAGCATTTTTTGTATAAGATGTGTTAAAAGTATGGATAGGGAAAATGGCTATTTGCTATGTGGTACACTGTAATGTTAGATTAATCTGTTTCAAGGGATGACGATGAACCGTTTTTTCGTCCCTGGTTTTAAATGGATTCAGGTTGGAACAGTTTGGAACAGACAAGGATTTGGTTGACTTTATCTCAGAAAATGGTTGTTTCCCGCATGCTGCTTTCATGCAACTTAAACCCCTTCAGTGGAAGAGGCGGCTGCATGCCTGCAGATATGGCCAGATCAGTACTTGGCTGTTTCGGTTCTCCAGTGGGGCTAGAATAGAAGCTGTTAAGGGCAGGGGCTTAGCTTCCAATTGGTGCAGCAGGTGCAGTGGCACCAGGTCCCAGATGCCTTAAAGGCCCACTGAACCCTGATAACTGCTGTTTGTCACAGTTCAAACAGAGGCCTGAGGGGCCCACAGAACAATGATTATTGCTGTTTTCCACAGTCCAAATAAAGGGCAGAGGTCACATTTCCTTTCTTGGGGCCCAGGGCACACTGGCTAGGCCACTGGTTAAGGATGCAGTCGGGAGGAGGTGGCAAGACAGGTGGATTATCTAAACAGCTCGACAATGACTTCATGCCTGGGTATTAAAGTATTCATTACAATTAAAGACTGAAGCAGGAATAGATATCATAATATAGGAAGGCCTATGTACAAATGCAGCTCGATTAGCGGCTGCCTTTTAACTTCTCACCTCTCCTAATTTACAGTTTTATTTTAAATGCAGACATAAATCGTGACCTATGAATATGTTTATCTATCTTTATGTTCAAATGACCCATCTTTTCCATATGCAAGTATCAGACAGGTCGGGAAGGCCTAATGGCTTTGAACTTGATAAAGCCACATTAATCACTGGTCTTGAAATGCAAATGGCAGCATTAGGCACCAAGAGGTGTATTCTACATAATCTCATTATGTTTAGGGTACGGGAGAGTGTTTAGGGCATAAAGCACTTTGACAAAAACATTTCTGCCACCGTAGAAATTCCATCTTCCTTGTCCTACCCTAGTATACAAATAGTACCACATTCTTTGTATACCTGAATTAAATAGGCACACAAAATAGTACCGTATTTAAAGGCCCAGTTCAGAATTACATGGAAGGTGCACTGTCCCAGACTACTCAACGGTGCAGTTTTCAGTGGGTGCTATCATCCCACATATGGGGTACACCAGATTATGCTGGCAAAAACATGTGGTGCCCCAACGTGGGCGCAGCTGTAAACCACCAGTCTGCTTACATAGTAAAGCGTCTGGCAGCTATTAAATGAAGTGGCATGTTTTTCCTGCAGGAGGTTGGGGTCTGTCACCATCCTGTCAGGTGGGGGGTATACAATCAATGTGCCTTGTTTGCCCTTTCGCCTGTGTCAACAATACAGTGCAGTCGCAAGACAAAAGGTTTTCTCACATTTTTCCCAACTAAGAGACCAACATGTCCAGCTCTCAAATACATTTTATATTTCCCTGTGCTAATTAACCACTAATCATTTTGGATCCTGGAGTAGCGTGCTACTCGCGGGAAAATGCGCTTCAATGTTCGTCAGGGGTAGTAAGCATTATATAAATGCAAATACATTACAGTTACTGTTTACATCGGGCTGCACTAACACGAGGATAGAAGTAGAGTGGGGCTTAGAGTTGATCTGCCCAGAACGAAGCATACTACAGAAAGTGTGTGAACAGTCTATATGTTGTGCGCCTGGCAGAGAAAAACAAAGCATACAATATCTATCGAAGAGTCTATTGACTCAGTCAAGGCTTGTATTTTTAATACAATTCATGTTCGCAAGCACAAGGATAGGAAAAAAGCTTTCTAAATATACAAAAGAAAATTGGATGTTTTTGAAAAACTCTCCGGACCACACCTGTCTCCCATGTAGCAGGAAGGATACACTGCGAATGTGATATCCTCTGTGGAAAGGTGTGCCTCTACATAAGTTGCATTTGAATTATCAAAAACATACCTCCTCCCAAAAAGAAAATGTTACTGGGCCAACCGGAAAGTAAATGTAAAGGAATAAATAGGCACTGTATCAATACTGAAGGCATTTTGGACAAACCGGGGTTAAATGTTTTAGAAGGCAACAATTCGATGAACAAGGCTACCAAAGCACAGGAATGCGGCAGTAGCCTCTAGCTCTGGGTCGGATTCCTGTAATGATGCACGGTCCGCAGGGAACAGATGCAAGGGGCACGCAGCGTTCTCGTAAACTACTTATGAATTATATGTTGTAAAAATCTAGGCGTTTTCATTATTTGGTATTAAAACGCATAGATATAGAAGACAGACCCAACGCTCTGCACCTCAAAAGAATGGATACTTCGGCATCCTGAAATTTTTTGTGCAAGGAGGGATTTAAAATTAACTATGTCGCCTGCAAAAGGTCAGAGGGCACGACATGCTCCAGTGCATGCATAATTTGGTTCCCAGAACTCCTTGCAAGAAGGAGCTCGAAAATGTGAGTCTCCACAGAGCTGCGGCAGGATCTCTTACAGTCAGTTGATCTCTCCAAGCTATCATGCAATTCATTTCTCATTGGTCAATGCTCAGAATCCGGCAGACGATGTCCAGCTGTCATGGGCTTGTCGTACTCCAATCTGCCATAGCTTCCAGGCACAGGTTGATAAAAAAACGCCTTATTAAAAGAATAACGATCGGTAAGCAGGTTTTACAGCTTTTTGTTAAACATTGAAACGGTCCCAAAGCAAGAGAGGGAAAGGCAGAAAAGGGGAAGGTGATAAAGAGAGACAGCAAGGATGAACAAGTGCGGCTGCACTTGCCCGGTCGGCGCGAAAGTGAAAGCGCCGCGCTTGGAGCAAAAATGCACCAGGGCCAGCGCGACCGCCATCTATTTCCAATTGATAATTGGAAACAGATGGCGCTGCTACTCGCTCCAGAGCTCCATAGGCCAGGGGAGAGCGAAGGCGGGACATGCACCCGCCTTTGGCCAATTGCATGCTGTCTTTCTTAGAAAGACTCATGCAAAGGCCAATAGCGAGTGATGAAAAAAAAAGCACACGCATGAGCGTGCGTTCAGAGTAAAGCCCTTACTAAAAGCATCGCAGGTGGGACCTAAAAATGGTGTACGAACCGATATAAGTATAAAGAAGGGTTTTCATATACAAAACCATCCAGTGATCATATTAATCTTCATATAGAGTGGTGAATTCAATGGTGGTACCTAAAAGAACACATGCATAAGAAATATAAGAATGGTTTGAAAAAATCTAGGTCAGACATTTGAACAACTGTGCTAGCGTTACATTTCAAAGCAATTCAGTCCAGGACATACAAAACCATCCGAACAGGACACAACCATATACTGTATAGTCAATGTCGGTTATTCTTAGTATAGGTGAAAAATAAAATAATTTTTAGGCAACAAGGTTCACTACAATAACAATATACTGTAGAAGGCTTAATAGCTTACGTCGGGAAATGTGCCTAAACTCACTGGGGCATGCGGCTATCTGCCCTATAAAAGAATTATAGGAAGGGGAGCATGGTTAGAAAGAAGTCTTCTGGAAGGTTGTAACAGTTCTAGCCATTTTACAAACAAGTATAAAGAAAAAGTGTGCCCATGTAGATTAAAACCGTCCAAAAACTCGTAGGCCGTGTCTGCAATAGTGATTGAGGTATTTGCGTATGGCTGTGAAGTCCCTAATATGTTCCCCAAGCATATATTTAGATTTCACTAAGGTCTATCAAGACAAGCGGGCAGCGTAATGGTGTTTAACACTAGGGGGAGACACGCCAAGACCGTGGAGGCAGTCGTGTGTCTGCCTTGAAGTTTGTGTATCAATGCTTTTGATGGCTCTTGCCTCAGAACAGGCGTGTGTTGCGGCAGCACAAGGCGAACAAAGGCAGAACCTAGTGCAGTAACTTCCATAGCAAATATGTTGTGCTATGGGGAAAAAAAGACTCTTAGAGCTAGTTGGTCTAACACACAAGTGCAGTGTGCTTAGATTTCAGAAGAAACTGCCCCATCAAAATATGCAGTGGTAAGGCACATGATAACACTGCCTGGTTCAAACATAAAGGCAGGATTCTTCAAGTTGAAAACAGTGGACATTTTTGATGTTCCCCGCAATAACGAGGCTGCGATGCAATGGAGGAAATGCGCTTAAAATAGTTGACCTCAGCATGGGTGCAGCGTGCTTTGTTTTCAAGACACAACACCTGACACATGTGCACTGAGAACTTTCCTACGGCATGAGAGAGTGTGCTTTGAAACTTCCATATTGTTAACACGAATGCAACATTGTTTACGTTTTCATAATAAACAAAAAAAGATAAGACACGCTTAATGCACAAAAGATTAAAGTCAAACAAAATCAATCAATCAATGCATTTATAGAGCGTGCTACTCACCCAGGAGGGTCTCAAGGCGCTAAGGGGAGGGGTGCTGTCATTGCTTGAATAGCCAGGTCTTGAGGTGCTTCCTGAAGGTAAGGTAGTCCTGGGTCAGTCGAAGGTGTGTGGGGAGTGAGTTCCAAGTCTTTGCGGCCAGGTAGGAGAACGACCTTCCTCCAGCTGTGGTTCTGTGGATCTGTGGAACGGTGGCGAGGGCGAGGCTGGCTGAGCGGATCTGGTGGGTGGGGGTGTAGAACGAGAGGCGTCCTTGAAGTATGCGGGTCCTTTGTCGTGGAGTGCTTTGTGTGCGTGGGTATGGAGCCTGAACGTGATCCTCTTTTTGACGGGGAGCCAGTGCAGGTTTCTTAGGTGGGCGGATATGTGGCTGTGGCTGGGGATGTCGAGGATGAGACGGGCAGAGGCGTTTTGTATGCGCTGAAGTTGTTTCTGGACTTTGGCTGTGGTTCCTGCGTAGAGGGTGTTTCCGTAGTCCAGTCGGCTGGTGACGAGGGCCTGGTGACGGTCTTTCTGGTTTCTGTGGGGATCCACCTGAAGATTTTTCGGAGCATGCGCAGGGTGTTGAAGCAGGATGAGGATACGGCGTTGACTTGGCTGGTCAATGAGAGGGAGGAGTCCAGGATAAATCCTAGGTTACGTGTGTGGTCCGTGGGAGTCGGCGCGGGGCCCAGCGCTGTGGGTTCAGGGACCCATTCCTGTATGCAAAGAACACACTGCCTCTAAACAATTACAGATATAACAAACGTAGGGTCAGAGACCCATATCTGTGTTTGGGGAGCCAGCAATCCGTTATACCACAGCAGATGAAGGACGGTGTCCAGAGCAATTGCTGTTGCTTGTATAGACGATCCGGGGCTCACTAAAGCCAAATTTGGTGTGTGTCTACTCACTCGGGTTGTATAATCGCATTACTCTGATGCAGTCACGTGACCACGTGTACTTGGGAAATGTAGTCCCATGCCGGCAGCATGAATCTGAATGAACGTGCAGTAAATGCTGAAGGCTTTCGTGCCTGTCACACACAGCCGCTTCTTCACGTGGAATAGAATCACTAAAGACGGGCCTCCATCGAAGGTAAATGCAAACACCACAATGTACTGGCATGTGTTTTTGAAGGGTCAGAGGCGTATACACAAGGGCAGAAGACCCATTAGGAAAATAAGCACACACCCGAAAACCAGATTGTCCATAGTAGAAATGAGTGATGGGTGTGTAAACCATGTTCCTTGTACTACACATGTATCCTGTTGCAAGCGGTCAGCCCCATATGTCTAAGGGTATAGAGATGTCAGTGCACCTGAATCAGAGAGCCCAATCTTGTATGGATAAGTGTAGGATGTTTGGCCAATGTCCAACAGTCTGTTACAGGTATCTGGTGGCGCTAATCTTCTTTTGAGCTTATAAGAGGACAATAAAAAAGAGATATATTTGAAAATATAGAGATGAACAGGCAGTGTCCCTCGCACATATTTTAAGGCACCTGGTTATCAGGAGCCATAGTTCTAAATGGTTAGCCGTATGTATTCTCTTGTATGTTAGGCGACTGGTGGCATTTCACCACACACCCTGAAAAATCGCTCATGTGGAAAAGGTCAAGTCTAATGGCCCACCTCACCCTCATCAGAGAAGAGACAACTCCCTTGTTCCTATTGCAACCAATGGAGATTTGGGACTATCCTACATGGACAAGGGAAAATGGTGTTTAAGCCCGGTCCGATCCCAATCACTGCTTTTGTTCCCATGGTTTGTCTGTGCCAATTGGGATTTCAGTTATATGTGTGTATCAACGATATTTTGGTCATCTGGCGAGGTGAAGATCAATCTATCACTACCTTCGGGAAATCGATTTGCAAGAACAAAGAGTGTGACAACAACTTCAAGAAAATATTGTACTACCGTATAGTCCCTATTAACAGAATTTACATAAAGTAAACAATTGGTTTAATAAGGAATTCAGACTATCACTTAGATATCAGGGTAAGGCACTTTGCACAAAGGATATCTCAGAAATCAGTCTGGGTGGAGAGAGGTACAAAAGGTAGAGTTTCAGGATTAGACAGCATTCCATCTTATATCCTTCTGCCAGAAAGAGATAAATTGTCTTGGTATAACCTTTTCTTAACTAATACCATTATCAGTGGTGCCCAGGTACCTGAGTCTTGGAAGGAAGCGGACGTCTTCCCGATATATGAGAAGGGTGATAGATTCCATCCTGCCAATTACAGGCTGATCAGATTGATCAATTGTGCGAAGAAAATTTCTGTCCAATTTGTCTTGAGCAAGATTTAAAAATGGACTGCTGCTAAAGCCATTGTATCCCCCTTTCAGACAGGCTGTCAGAAGAAGATATCCACATTTTATCTGGTTTTCCGCTTCCTTTTATTCTATTGGAAGATCGTTGTGGTTGGCAGGGCAACTTGTATGTTGCCTTCATCGACCTTAAATCTGCTTTTGACCTGGTTCCACGAAGCAGGCTATGGCAGGTTTTGGGTGATAGGGGCCATCCCAGGAGGCTCTTGAGCCTATTGATCAGTCTACATGAGGGTAATTATCCCCAGGTTCGCTGGAGAACCCAGGGCAAGGTGACTGAATGATTAACTATCAATTAAGGTGTTCACCAGGGCTGGGCACAGGCACCCACCCAGTTTTCTTTCTAAATTAGTGTTGTTCGTTATCTGCCCTCTTTCTCAATTGATGCACCATCCCTGGTAGGCACAAAACAAACAAGTTACTTACCTTCGGTAAGACATATATTAGTTATAGATTCCTTACCTTAGAATTACCCCCAGGCGTAAGACTGGATCAGAAGAAATTTTTACTTATCAGTACCCCTGCGTGTTGGTAGGTGGCATTGGTCGACTCTGCATCCGTTATCGGCGTCGTGGTCGCCGAAATGATGCAGCAGTGTCTACTTAGACTGCGCTCCTGTGCGCTAACGTCAGTTCTGATACGATGTTCCATGCCAGAAGCACAGAGCCATGCAAGACACTGACCCCTTGTGCACAAAACTAGGGCCCTGTAAGGGAGTCCTTATCCCTAGAAGTCAGTGTGCAGAATGGGGAGGATGGGTGGGGTGGTAAGGAATCTATAACTGATATATGTCTCTTACAGATACATCGTTACCGAAGGTAAGTAAATGGTTCATCTGAAAGAGACTACTATTTATAGAATCCTTACCTTAAAATAGATACCCCAGCTATACCAACCCCGGGGCAGGGTCTGCGAACCAAGTTCACACAAGGAAGTCCTGGAGAACAGAACGGCCGAAAAAGCCATCTCTCCGGAATTGGCTGTCCAGGCAGTAATGCTTAGCACCCTGGTTTACTGAGTCTCTTAGACTAGAAAAACAAAGCTGTAGACGACAAGAACGCAAGTGGCGTAACAAATATGACCCCCATGAAAAAAGCTGTTATAAAGAGAAGTTAAAGAACTACAAACAAATGATCACTCAGAAGAGTATTTTCTTTAACGCTGAAATTGAATCAGCTCAAGACTCAATTAAACAACTCTATCAGGTCGTCTCCCACCTCACAGGCCATGACAAACCCCCTCTAAAGACGCGTCTCAATCGATGTGCGACACCCTGTCAACATACTTTCAAGAAAAGGTTTGCGATATATACTCCAAATTCAATAAACTTACCAATGACACAGTTAACCCTCACACTCCACCTGAACCCATGCCCACCAACTCACCCACCTTTTCCTTCGCTCATATCTCTCCAGAGCTAGTCCATAAACTCATGATGACCATCAACTCTGGCTCACCCAATGACCCTTGCCCACCCTCAATACTTAAATTGGCTCCTGACACTATCTCGCTAACCCTTGCAGACATCTTCAATGCTATGATCACTTCGGGCACCTACCCCTCCATTTGGAAAAAAACTGTAATTAAACCTCTCCGTAAGAAAACCACCCTAGATCCATCCAAGGTCACGAGTTACAGACCAATAGCATGTCTCTCCTTCCCATCTAAGATCATAGAAAAAATTATAAACAGTCAGATCTCCGAATTCATAGACAACAACAACTGTCTAGATGACTCGCAGTTTGGATTCAGAAAGGGACACCGTATAGAGACTGCACTAATAAAAGCTTTGGATGAGATCAGAATGATCCTGGATAAAGGAGGTGCCGCGGTGCTTATAATGCTCGATCTTTCCGCAGCATTCGACACGGTCGACCATTCCATCCTTATCGACCGTGTCAAAAAATCTGGAATCTCCACGAATGCCATTTGCCACCTCGCCTCCTTCCTGGCAGACCGGGAACAATCGGTCTCCATGGGCGGTTTCTCCTCCGGCTCCTTCTCCCTGCCTTGTGGTGTCCCCCAGGGATCCTCGCTAAGTCCAACACTTTTTAACATCTATGTGGCGGACTTGGCGAGGATTATCAAAGCTCATCGTCTAGCAGTAACATCTTACGCAGACGACACGCAGCTTGTCCTGGCGATCAATAACAACGGACTGGAAGTTGCCACCAACTTCCAAAAGGGAATGCTTGGCATTAGCAACTGGATGAACATAAACTGTCTAAAGCTCAATTCAGACAAAACCGAAGTCATGGTGTTCGGCAAACTCCCTCCTAGCTGGTCCCCTACCTGGTGGCCCCAAGACCTTGGACCCCCACCTATCCCAGTCACCAAGGTTAGGAACCTGGGCGTGATTTTCGACAACAAACTTTCCTACATACACCAAGCCAACTCCATAGTTTCTGCTTCGTTCTATACGCTAAAATGATCAAAAACTGCAACCTTACCTCCCCTTGAACACTATAAATACCTTGATTTCAACTCTTTTAATGTCCCGAGTTGACTATTGCAACGCCCTCATGCTCAATGCCCAAGAATAGGTGTTGAACAAGCACCAGCTGGTTCAGAATGCGGCCGCCAGACTAGTTACAGGAACACCTAAGTTCAAACCCATTTCTAATAGCATCCGTAAACTTCACTGGTTGCCTGTGAGGCAAAGAATCAAATTCAAGGCTCTGTGCATAGCCTTCAAAAGCATTCACAAATAAGGCCAGTTTTTCCTAAAACACTCCCTCTGTCCCTACCGACCACTCCGCACTCTGAGATCTGCCAATGCCAATCTTCTGGAGGTAGCCAAAACCAGGAAAGCTACATGGGGAGACAGATCCTTTGCAATAGCTACGGCCAAACTATGGAACACCCTTCCCTGCCATCTCAAGAGCATTCTTACATTAATTTCCTTCAGGAAACAACTAAAAACATGGTTATTCAACCAATAGACCCAGTTTAATGCACTCGAACCCTAACTCATCCGATCTTCTGTCCAGCGCCAAGACACCCATGGGTATTTGCGCGCTCAACAAGTTGTATAAAATAAAATAAATAAAATAAACATGTGCAGGGATACCCACTTGGCTGTGTGACAGATGTCAATCAGCAGATCTCCACGTCCCAAAGCAGTAGTGGCTGCCGTCGCCCTGGTAGAGTAGGTGCGCAGTCCTACTGGAGGTTGATTTTCAGCCAAAGAATAACAGATCTTAATGCATAGGACGACCCATCGAGAGATGGTACCTTTGTAGACTGCCCGACCTTTCTCGGTACCCACATAATCCGCAAAGAGTTGATCGTCCACTCGGAAGTCTTTAGTGCAGTCAAGGTAGAAAGATAGCACACGTTTTGGGTCCAGCCAGTGAAATCTCCCCTCCTCTTTGGAAGGGTGCAGAGGCGGGAAGAAGGTGGGCAATGTGATGGTCTGACCTATGTGGAAAGAGGTAATCACTTGGGCAGAAAAGAGGGATTAGGACTACTTTGTCCGGATGGACAGCAAGAAAGGGAGGTCTGGAAGATAAGCCTGAAGCTCACTCACGCTGCAGCAGAGGTGATGGCCAGCAAAAAAATATTTTTCAAAGGAGGCGAAGAGGACAATTATGTAGGGGCTCAAAGGGAGCACGCATAAGATAAGTGAGGACAAGATTCAAGTCCCACTGGGGCATTAAGAAAGAAGAACGAGGAAAGAGATGAGTAATGCACTTCAGAAATCTGTTAACAATTGGATTGATGGCCATGCTTAAGAGTTCAGGATACCAGACTCTTCGTGCCCATTCCGGAGCCACAGGAATGACTTGGGACTGGTCGCGTTTGATCTTCTTCAGCAATTTTGGCAGATGTGGTACAGGCAGAAAGGCATACAGGAGGCCGTGACGAAAAGCGGTGCCGAACGAGAGCCGCCTTGGAAACTCCAACACGTAGAACTGCTGACATTACGCGTTCTCTTTGGTGGAGAATAGATCTAACCAAGGCTCTCCCCCACTGCAGAAAGAGACCTTGCGCCACCTTCGAGTGAAGACGCCATTCGTGATCCATCATGCACTGGCGGTGGAGTTTGTCCGCCCTGGCGTTCAGGGAACCTGCTAGGTGTTGAACCACCAGAGGTATGCCCTGATGTTCCAGCCATGTCCAAAGGAGAAGAGCCTCTTGACATAGGGTCCACGACCCACCCTGCCCTGTTTGTTGCAGTACCACATTGCGGTGGTGTTGTCCGTGAACACCTGCACCACTCTTCCTTTGACAGAAGGAAGGAATGCCTTCAGTGCAGGACGAATCGCCCGGAGCTCCAGAAGGTTGATGTGGTGCCTGGACTTCGCCGGAGACCAGAGGCCTCTGATCTCCGCCTTTCCCATATGGCTGCACAATCCCAGGAGTGACGCATCCGTCACTATTGTGAACTCAGGTTGGGGAAGGGAGAGGGATCTGCCGTTGACCCAATCCTGGTTTGTGAACCACCACTGCAACTGACTTGCAGTCCCCTCTGAAATGTGAATATCATCGGAAAGATTCCCCTGGTGCTTTGCCCACTGGAACTTCAGGTCCCACTGCAGAGCCCGTTTATGCCATCTGGCATAATCCACCAGCAGGATGCAGGAGGCCATGAGGCCCAGCAGTCTCAGGGTCATTCTCATCGAAAACCAGGATGGAGTCTGAAACATCAGTATCATAGCCCGACTATCCTGGACTTGCTGCCAGGGAGGATAGACCCAAAACTGCGCTGTGTCCAGAACTGCTCCGATGAAAAGGAGCTTATGGGAGGGAATCAGGTGCGACTTTAGCATGTTAACTGGGAACCCCGGTGAATGCACGAAGTCCGTCGTAGTCTGGAGGAGGGAGATGACAGCCTGGGCGAGCCCGCTTTCAACAGCCAGACATCGAGATGGGGGGGGAAGACTGGAACCCCTGATCTGCGCAGCGGACCTGTGACCACCGCCATCCCTTTCGTGAACACCCGAGGGCGCTGGTAAGGCCAAAGGGAGAGTGGAAACCTGAGAATGCGTGTGGCATGTCGCGAATCGTAGGTAATGCCGGTGGGCAGGTAAGACGGGGATGTGAAAGTAAGCGTCCTGCAAGTCCAACGCTACCATCAAATCTCTCAGATCTGTGACTGGGGGTGAGTGTTTGAAAAGTTTCAGCGCTCCGTCGATCATCTCCTTGTGTTTGCTGGTAAAACTTATTTCAAAAAGGAACCAAGGCTGCTCTAAAGTACAAGCAACAAAAAAAAAGCAACAGAAATGAAATCACAATGGAAAACTTTACATTCTTTCAAATGAGGTTGCATGAACAAAGAGAAATGAAAAAAGGGCAAGGTCAACCACCTGCAAAGAAAGGGAAACCAAAAATGTCTGAAGCACATTTGTACAAACCAGGTTTAAATATAGGTGCATAGAAGTCCACTGCAGTCAGGAAAACAAAACAGAATAAGATCAGGTGACAAGGGGAAGATGAATTTCAAATACTAAGTCTGCCTTATGGTAACCCACTGTAATTAGGAAAAAGTCCGATTAAAAGTGCGTAAGGGAAGTCCGAATTCATACCAAAAGCACCCTCAGCAAGAAAGGGAAGTAAATACTGAAACCTATTCACTATGTAACACTGGTAGTGCCAAAGAATAGAAAAAAATTGAACAGTTTGCAAAAAATCCACAAAGGAGGGTGAAAACATATCAACTGAGAGAAAAAAAATGAAACCTCGTCAATTCACGTTCTTGGAAAAGGTTTTTAAAAACACCAAAAAAAGAAATATAGTGTAAACAGGAATACAGTGGACACATAAGAACTCAAGATGTAAAAAGTATGAAACATGAATGTATGGGCTCAAAATCACAACAGGCCCCTCCCCCCAAAACAACAAAAAATTCAATATTTGGAATTGCTTTTGGCCGAAGTTGATAAAATGTAAAGCATTGTCTCCAACCAGTCGATCGCGAGCTACCAGTAGCTCCCAGACACCACTGGATTATCTCACAGCTGCGAGTTAATTTTTAAAGAAGAACAAAGTCATATTTTACTTTTAAAGTTAAGGGAAGGCTGTGTTTATTTTATATTATTATCATCAGGCTGCAGCTAGCAGAGTCTGATAATGTAAATGTTAATTTTTTTACCAAGCGCACGATTACCAAAAAGGCATCTTGGCACTAGTGTCATTTGAAACCTGACAGTACGGGATATAAAATACCTAAACATTTGCCTAGCAGTTAGATGCAAACATTAAACTATGGGCTGAAAAGAAAAGTCTTAAGTTCCTTCCTGAACTACAATAGTTTAGGCTGACCTCAAATCATTGGATAGAGTTCCACCATCTGGAGGTAGAGTAGGAGAAACGTCTTCCTCCCCAATAGACACTTTCTATTCTGGGTACACATACCTAGTATTTCTGGACCATAGAGTACGAGAAGTAGAATATAATTTGAACATCTTGTAGGAAACGAGGGCCAACCTGATGCAGTGCCTTATGGGCACAGAATAAGGCTCTGAATTTAATTCTTTACCTAATAGGCAGCCGATGGAGGTCATAAATGACTTCAAAGGCTGAGCAGAATTTGGGGAGGTTCTTCAGTGCTCTTGCTGCCACATTTTGGACCTTGTGCAACTTATTGAGAAGACAACTGGGAGCCTGTAAGAAGTTGGCCTGATAGGTGATGTTTCCAATTCTGGAACCACCTATTATCAGACCAAACAATCCCTTATGGTGTCTGGTTGTAAGTCAACCTTATTAGACAAGCTATCCTAGGGGTAGCATGGACTAAGCAGCCTAAAGGCTTAACTTAAGAGGTCGTGTTAAGCGAGCTGTTTTACCACATACAATCCTGTAATATCAAATGAAAGGACACCACACAAGTATATATTATAAAAATATATGTATTTATTACTAAAAACAATCCCCAGTATTCTTTATGAATAAAGGGGCACAAGCGTTAAATCAAAAGCACTGTTTAAACATACAAGTTGCACAATTATGGATGAGGGCAGGGGGCCACTCAAACCATATACTAAACAAGTGGTATAAGAGATGCCACTCGAGCAGTGGTTAGGCCTAGGGCCTAGGGAATCGCTGGGAGCAGTCAGGACAAGCAATGCTGACGTCGGGAATGGCCCTCGGGATTCGGGAGTTGTGCGGAAAGCGCACGCATGCACCAATGTTAACCAATGGTGCGTAAAAAGTGTAAAGTTAGAGTTTAAGGACACTTCCGCTGAACCTAGATGAACAAAACTTAAGACACAGACCCTAGAGATGTGCACCAGTGTGGGAACACCGGCGGAGCAAAGTTACCTCACCCACAGGAAGTGGGTGCACAGGGTCGAAGTGGCGTCGGGTTTTGACACGCAGGCTCTTGGTGCTTGAAGCTGAAAGGGCTGCAGGCGGGTTGAAGATGAAGTGTCCGGTGGAGTCCAAGGGTGGACTCAAGTCGAAGGGTACCTGAAAGCAGAGGGGACAGAGTCTGGGTCACTCAGCAGTGACCAGGGTGGAACCAGGACGGAACCAGGCAATGTCGGGCGCAATCAGGTGGTCGTCGAGGAGCTTCTCTCCGCTGTCACGTGGGCTCTGGGGCATCTGCGACGTCCAGGAGCAGGTCACGATCTGTCCCACGCAGGCTCTCACCGTCGGCGCTGTCGGCTTCAAGTTTGGAGCAAACAACACTTGGCAAGAGCAATCCACGCGGAACCGGGAGATTGCTTCTCACTCGAACCAGGAAGGTCAGAGTGGGGGCTCCTTTTCAGGGGAGCTGGTGTGGATCTGGAGCAACCAGATTCACGAGTCTTCTTCGTAGTTTCGTCGGCACAGGGACCACTAGCCGGCTGGCAAGTGACCGGGCCAACGCGTTGAGCCAAATGGAGCAGAAGGGCCCCACGCAGCACTCGTCGAGTGTGGAGGGCTGAACTTCGGCTCAAGTGTAGCTCAGGGTGGGGGCTTCTCAAACCCCGGTGCACAGCTTCGAGGGTCACTCGTGGGCTGCACGGTCAGCGTCTCGTGGTCAATTCAAGATGGCGTGCCCCACGCTTCCGGTCGCCTCCACGGGTCTCAGCTCTGCAGGGACTGTGGATCGGGCTGTTGGAAGGCAGGCAAGCTTGATCTCGTCGATCTCAGTCGCTCGAGTTCCGGCGGGAACTGCAACTAAGTAGACGTCGAGGGCTGGATGGTGCCTGCTGCTGCAGGGTGGTCACTCCTTGACCACAAGGGAGATTCTTCGGGCTTCCACGTTGAGATGGAGGTCCAAGGGTCCAGAGTTTCGTTTCTAATGTTTCTTCCAGGAAATCTGCTGTGCATTGCCACTGCTCCCACTCTTATTCGAATCTGGGGGGCGTGATTACCTGCTAGGTCCCCCCCTATGGGTGGGACCCAGGAAGTGGGTGGATACACCCCCTTCCTTTGATCCAGGCCGCTCTGGCACGAGGGCTGGAGTGCCCCAGAACCGGTTTGGCCGGATTATGCAAGGGGCAGCCTTGTGCGCCCCAAGCAGTGTCTGGTTTCTTTCAAACCTCCCTGCTACAATCCACTATTTCCTGTCTGGAGGGCGGTGACACCCTCCTGTGACAGGAAACCCTTTGTCCCGGACCCATTTGGCCGAGTTTCGGTCAGCTGCAGGGGTCCAGACATTTGTCTGTGGCAGAGGCATCCATTTTGTGGATCTAAGGTCTTTGGAGAAATTAACCGCATTTAAGTAAAGCAACATGTCCTACCCCTCTAGAGGGGTGGAATGCTATCCCCGTCGCCAGAACTGGCGAGGGGATAGTATTCCAAATCGTATGACACCTTACACGACATGTTTTGATAAAGCCAAACCAAAGTTGCTATTGAACCGCGAGGATTATAAGGCACTTAAGAGTATATGGTATGGCATTATCCTGAAACAGTTTAGGGAGTTGTTCCCGACAGCTGCAGACAGGCTCAGCTCATGCTAGAGCTCCATCTCACATAAAACCACGCACTCTGCCTCCAGGATTGATGAGGCCTTCTATAGGAGTGGCTCACAGGTTTACATGTGTCCAGATATAGGTTTAGATATAGGTATACTATATCTAAGCAAGGGGTGATTACACCACCTTACCCCAGCTGAGTGATCAGCCAGTTGTGTCAATTTAAGAACCAGCCAGGGGTGGCAAAAGATATGCTGCAGCCCCTGGTAGGCCTTGGTGGCCCCTATGCCCTGGGCACCTATAGTGCATTATACAGGGGCTGACAAGGAGTCCATTTCCAATTGTGGTATGTACCTAGGGTACATGGAATCCATTTTACAGAGAGAGCAGATGGCCTGGGGCCCTGATTAGCAGGGAACCAGGTCAACTAAGTCAAAAAACCAGCTAAACACAGGCAAAAAATCCGGGGTAACCATAGTCAGGTAGCCACCTTCCTACAGAGCCCATATAAAGTTCTATACAATAATACATTTTAGAAACAACAAGAGCCAGGATAACACTTTTCTTAGGCTCCATGGGAAGGAAAGGCAAGATTTTCTTTGAATGTTTAAACATAAGGAAACAGGAAGAGGTTACCTGATTGGAGTGATCAATAAAAGTGAGTTTTGAGTCAAAGACAACTACCCAAATTTCTAGCCTTCTGGACTGGGAGTGGAAGGGGCTCGAGACTGTGTGGCCACCAAAAGGTGTTCCAGAAGGAGGAATCCTTAACAAATAGCATTAACTCTGTTTTTTCTGTATCCAATTTTAAGAAATTCTTCTGCATCCAATTAGCGATGCTAGTCATACTTGTTCTAAAATCTTTTGCCACTTTTTCAGGTTCTGCAGTAACCGATACCACTATTTGGGTATAAAAGAATGTAGAGAAGCAACAGGATCAAGCTAGTCCAATTAATGGAGTGCTGTAGGCACTAGGCAAGGTCAGACGTATTGAAGATCCCAGAGACCCCACAAGGAAGTGAAAATGGGGCAGAGGTAAAATCTTCCAAAGGTACCAATTGCCCTTTGTTTGACAAAAAGAACCTGATCAGTTTGAGAGCAGTACCGTTGATGCTTATATTTTCTAAACCGCTTACCAAAGAGAAATGGTAACCGTATCAAATATGGCCGAAAGATCCAATAGGATCCAGGGCGCATTAATCTCCTCTATCCACAATGGATCTGATCTCTTCAGTTACTGCCGATAAGGTTGACTCTGTACAGTAGTAGGGTCTAAACCCATGTTGAGCAGGATCCAGACAGTCGGTATTTTCAAAGAAGGTGGTGATCTCCTGATTCATGGCCTTTTCTAAAATTTCATCGGGAAGAGGAAAGACCAATTTGGATCTGTAGTTCTTCACATCTGAGGGATCGAGGGAAGGAGTCTTTAGAAGTGGCACAATAGATGCCTTTTTCCAAGCATCTGGAAAAAAGACAGACTTGAGCACCACTGTAATAACAAAGTGAGATGAGTAGATATGGTAGCTGAAACCGGCTGGAGTGCAAGAATCTGCAGGGCTCCAAATTTCATAGTGTTGATAAGATTAGAGACTTTCTCTTCAGAAAGTGGGGTGAATGTACTCATTACCAGGAAATGGTAAGTTAGTTTATTCACCGTACGTTCCTCCACTGTATCTGTCCCTAAAGATTATCTGGTGTTATCTTAAATTCCAGGAATATTTTATGTACTTTGGAAAAAAGAATTCGGCTAGTTCATCACAGCTTTTTGGCTGGGATTTGCTAAATTTTTTATAACCAAAGGATGAAAGTGCTTTAACTGTGTTGAACAATAGGCTGTAACTCTTCCTCCACAATTGCTATTGGTGCCTACATTTTCTTTTACATTTCTCGAGATCATAGGAGTACAATGGCGCGGAAGGCGCAGACAGGTGGTTAGTCTTCAATCTAAAAGGCCCTACTTGACAAACTGACTGGTAACAATGTGCAAGATGATTAGCCTTGAGTAGCTCAAGACTTTCACTGATCAGAAGTAGCTCTCACTACAGAAAAGGTTGAAGATCCCTGTTGTAAACACTTAATATCCCCAAAATCAAATAATTTGAAAAACGCAAAAAAAAAACAGAAATGTGCTACAAAACGAAGAGTTTCCGTTTAGCCAGTCCTGTGAAAGGGGGCTCGTTTTCACACTTGCAACAATTGTCTAGGATAGATAGGACAGGCATGATGCAAAGTGTGAAAGGGAGATGGGCACAGGTAACTTACACCCTTTTCAAGTGGTCTGAGTTTCCCAGAAGTGTACTGAACCCCTTACCGACCGGAGCCTTCAAGCAGCAAGTGTATATTGTAGTTACCAGACAGCCCAAGAGCTCTAGAACCAGCAGAATCTACCCTCCAAGACTCTACACAAGAACGAAAAGGAGTCAGAATAGCCTAGCCCTTTTCCATGTCACCCTACCCCACAGCACTGCCACCAACCCCACCACAATAACCTTGAAAACCATAGCCTCTTTCCCCAAAACACTGCCATCATCCGTTCCCACAAAACACTGGCCCTTTCTGCTTGCCCTAAAGCTACTCCCCCACACTGCAACCTACCCTCAAAACACTACATGGCTACACTGTCTGCTTCCTCCATAACACTGCCCTCTATCCTGCCACCCCCTCCCAAACTGACCCCTACCGTACCAATGTCCCTATTGCCAAACACTTCCCTCTAACCTCACCATTGTATCCTGAAAACACTGGACCCCCAGCACCAAAACACTAGTGAGATAAAGCTGGATGAGAAGGGGTGAGTGGGAGCCACCAAAGAAAGACCAGAGGGCTCAACCAGTTGGTTTTTTTTAAGCAGTGGACGGGGAACTGGCGCGTTTGGTAGGCCCCTTAAGAAAAATATTGGCCCACTGGACCCGGTGTTCCACTACATTTAAATCTTGCCTTGTCCCAGGTCCCACCACATCCCCCATGGGAGATGGACCCCTGCATTAATATACTGCCCCCTCTCAGGGGCCATCATGCTGGTTTGCCCATGCCCCCTTTGATTTCCTTGCCTAAGGCACCCACAGCCCTTGGCGAAGATAAGGAAGAACAGACAAGCTGTAGGAGTGGAGGAGACAGGTGCACACTGCTGCAGCATGCCAGTATAACCTACCTGATCTTCTTTTTGGTGCCCCGTTCTCCAACGTACAGTCTGTTCCCTCCTCTGGCTGCAGAAGAGTCCAAGCTGCAGCCAGGAAGGTCCTCCGGTCCGGCGGCAGGTGGTGGAGTCCGAAGCCCTTCAGATGAATGCAAAACAGCAGGCAGGCCGGTGTGGAGTAAATAAACAAAGAACACATCACTTGATTGCTGCTGAGACTCGTCCTTTTATTGGCCCATTAGCGAGCGCTGGATCAATGCAAGGACGAGGTAGCATTCACTGGCATTTTAATTAAAAGTGCAGACGTGTTACAAAACTGGAAATTTTGTTTTGTACATCGCTAAATCCTGAAGGGTCTGAATGGCAATGCTCCCCAATATAATCATGCCCTGTGGGATACAGTGGCCCAAACTCTGCCGGGGAACACAAGCTATTCAGGATAGATGTGTTGCAGCAAAGTTTGTACTATGTTGTGACTTGGACATAGCCTATTGCTTGGGTCAAGCGATTGGCATGAGTGTGGAACTTCGGTGCACTGCCTGAATTAGGTCTATATGCTTCTCTAAAAATACCCGAGCATGGTTAATGAACAAGCTATTCGATGGCTCTCGCCTTTTAAGCAAGAAATTGGACTGGGCCCCAGACAGATTCCTTGGGTCTGTCTGCCTCCGCCACGCAATTTCATCACAAATCTTGTCCCCTTTTGGCTACCGTAGAGTTTTTCAACACTGCCAGCGTCAGACCCTGCTGCAAGCCCAGCAGGTCTCCCAGTTCTTTCATGGCCATGGCACACAAAGGCAAAGGCCAGGACATTATGCCACTGAGTGACCTGCTGCTACAGCTGGCACAGCTGCAAAACCTCTTTGTGTCCTTCCAGACACTCACTCACACTATTGTAGGCAGTATCCAACATTTTCTCCAGTAAATTAGAGATTGTGCCAGTGGCAGACCCCGCTCTCTATTCCACCCAGACTTAACAGTGCCGACGGATGAACAAGTTACTTACCTTCGGTAACGATATATCTGTAAGAAACAGTAGTTAGTATTAGATTCCTTACCTTAGAATATCCCCAGGTGTCAGTCTGGATCCGGAAACTTTTGCGTAGCAGTACCCCTGCGCGTCGGTAGGCGTCGTCTGCAGGCGTCCCCTGCGGCTCCGCGTCCGTCGTCGGCGTCGTGCTGACGTCGCTGGAGTATATAGACGCCGCCTCCGCGCGCTGACGTCAGTTCTTTGCACACAGCTTTTTCGCGCCAGAACACGCAGAGCCATGTGAGAACCAACACTGGTGCCATTTGAAACTAGGGCCCTGAAAGGGATGTCCTTAACCCTAGGTATCAGTTCGCAGAACGGGGAGGATGGGAGGGGCGGTAAGGAATCTAATACTAACTACTGTTTCTTACAGATATATCGTTACCGAAGGTAAGTAACTTGTTCATCTGAAAGAAACAGGTTAGTATTAGATTCCTTACCTTAGAATAGATACCCCAGCAATACCAACCCCGGTGGTGGGTCTGCGAACCAATACAATCCTACACCAGAAAGTCCTGGAGGACCGAACGGCCAAAGAAGCCATCCCTCCGGACTTGACTGTCCAGGCAGTAGTGCCTCGCAAAGGTGTGCAGCGAGGCCCACGTAGCCGCCTGGCAAATGTCCTGCAAAGGGACTCCCCGGCCCAGGGCAGTAGTAGCCGCCGTGGCCCGAGTGGAATGGGCTCTCAGCCCAACAGGAGGCTCCTTCTGAGCCAAAGAGTAGCACGCTTTGATGCACAGGACGACCCACCGAGAGATGGTCCGTTTCTGTACCGCCCTTCCCTTCTTCTCACCCACGTAGCCAACAAACAGTTGGTCATCCACCCGGAACTGGCGTGTGCGATCCATATAAAATGAAAGCGCACGTTTTGGGTCCAGACGATGGAGCCGCTCTTCATCTTTTGAAGGATGCGGAGGCGGGAAGAAGGAGGGTAAGGTGATGGACTGCCCGATGAGAAAAGCAGAAACTACTTTGGGCAGGAAAGAAGGTCTTGTTCTCAGAACCACCTTGTCTGGATGAATGGACATGAAAGGGGGTTTGACAGAAAGAGCCTGGAGCTCACTGACTCTCCTGGCAGAGGTGATGGCAACCAGGAAGGCCGTCTTTAAAGTCAGGAGACGGAGAGGACAGGAATGAAGCGGCTCAAAGGGAGCGCACATCAAGAAAGTCAGAACCAGGTTCAAGTCCCACTGAGGCATCACGAACGGAACAGGTGGATACATGTGCGTGATGCCCTTCAAGAATCTTGTTACAATAGGGGACTTGAACAAAGATGGCTGATCAGGTAGCCTTAAGAAGGCGGAAAGGGCAGAAAGGTAGCCCTTGATAGTGCCCAGAGCAGAGCCCTGCTGGGCAAGAGAGAAGAAAGAGGAGAACCTCGGAGAGAGGGGCAGAAAGGGGATCCACAGCCTTTGCTGTGCACCATGCCACAAATTTGTTCCACCGGCAGGCGTATACCGACTTTGTGGAGGGACGCCTGGCTGCCAGAATCACATCACAGACTTCAGGAGGCAAGTCAAATGGCCTCAACTGTCGCCGCTCAATCTCCACGCATGGAGGTGGAGACTGGACAGGTTCGGGTGGAGGACCGTCCCCTGCTGCTGCGACAGAAGGTCCTCCTGAAGGGGCAGGCGGATCGAGGGACCGACTGACATGCTGAGTAGCTCGGGATACCAGTACCTTCGAGCCCAGTCTGGAGCCACAAGGATAACTTGAGCCCGGTCGCGCCTGATCTTCTTCAGCACTCTGGGCAGAAGTGGTATAGGCGGAAAGGCGTACAACAGACCGCAACTCCACTCGCGCCGAAAGGCGTCTCCGAGCGAGTGCCGTCTTGGAAACTCCAACGCGCAGAACTGATGACATTGCGCGTTCTCTTCTGTGGCGAATAGATCTAACCAAGGCTCTCCCCATTGCAGAAAGAGGCCTCTCGCCACGTCCGAGTTCAGACGCCATTCGTGATCCACCGAGCACCGACGGCTGAGTTCGTCCGCCCTGGCGTTCAGAGAACCTGCCAGGTTTTGAACCGTCAGAGTCACGCCCTGACGTTCCAGCCATTGCCAGAGACGCAGAGCCTCCTGGCAAAGGGTCCACGACCCCACTCCGCCCTGCTTGTTGCAGTACCACATGGCGGTGGTGTTGTCCGTGAACACCTGCACTACACTCCCGTTGACAAAGGGGAGGAATGCCTTCAGTGCTAGGCGAATCGCCCGCAGCTCCAACATGTTGATATGGAGCCGGGACTCCGCCGGAGACCAGATGCCTCTGATCTCCGCCTCTCCCAAGTGGCCTCCCCAGCCTTGGAGGGACGCGTCCGTCACAACTACGTGCTCCGGTTGGGGAAGGGAGAGGGATCTGCCTCTGACCCAATCGCGGTCCGTAAGCCACCACTGCAACTGTCTCGCAGTGCCCTCCGAGATCAGGACGTGGTCGGATAGGTTGCCTTGATGCTGGGCCCACTGAAACTTCAGGTCCCACTGCAGAGCCCGCATCCGCCACCGGGCGTGATGCACCAGAAGGATGCAGGAAGCCATCAGCCCCAGCAGCAGCAGCGTCAACCTGACCGAAACCCGGGATAACGGCTGAAAGATGGGAATCAGAGCCAGTATATCCCGGACCCGCCGTTCCGGAGGATAAACCCGAAACTGCGCCGAGTCGAGAACCGCTTCGATGAAAAGGAGCTTTTGAGAGGGACACAGGTGTGATTTCGGCACATTGATGGAAAACCCCAGCTCGTGCAGGAGGTCTGCCGTCATCTGAAGGTGGTGGACGACTGTCTGGGGCGAGCCCGCCTTCAACAACCAGTCGTCGAGGTAGGGGAAGACTGAAACCCCTGACCGGCGCAGATGAGCTGCGACCACCGCCATCACTTTCGTGAACACCCGTGGGGCGCTGGTAAGGCCGAATGGGAGCACGATAAACTGAAAGTGCTCTTGGCCTACCGTGAACCGCAGGTAACGCCGGTGGGCCGGCAGGACGGGGATGTGAAAATACGCATCCTGCAAGTCCAACGCTACCATCCAGTCTTGCGGGTCTAGAGCAGCCAAGACCTGAGCCAAAGTCAACATCTTGAACTTCTCCTTCCGGAGGAAGCCGTTGACGTTCCGTAGATCCAAGATAGGACGCAGGCCCCCCTTGTCCTTCTTGGGTACCAGAAAGTAGTGGGAATAGCAACCACACCCTACTTCTGGCCCAGGAACGCGCTCGATGGCCCCCTTGGCCAAGAGGGCCGTAACTTCCTCCTGCAGAAGTGTCAAGTGGTCCCCCGACACACGGTGGTTCTGCGGTGGCATGGCTGGAGGAGTGGTCTCGAAGGGGAGGGAGTAGCCCCTTCGGACGAGCTGCAGCACCCACCTGTCCGATGTGATAGTGCGCCAGCGGGAGTGGTGATGGCGAACCCTGCCACCCACTGGCGTCACATGGGCCTGAAAGCTCGGACTAGGAGGACTTGGAGGCTGATGCTGCGGGGGGAGGTGTGGCCTGACCGCGCCGCTGTCCCCGACCGCCTCCACGGCGGAATCCACGGCCGCCACCGCGTTGAGAAGTGTTCTGCGGTGCGTGGCTGGCAGCACGTGTGGGACCGCCCCTTCCTTGGCCACGAAAGGAGCGAAACGAACCCGTTTGCTGGCGCTGGGTCGAGAGACCCAAGGACTTGGCCGTGACCCTGGAGTCCTTGAAGCGCTCAAGCGCGTGGTCCGCCTTGTCGCCAAACAGGCGACTGCCATCGAACGGCATGTCCATCAAAGTATTTTGGACATCCGCTGAAAAGTTGGCGGATCTCAGCCAGGCGTGGCGACGAATCGCCACCGTCGTGGACATCGCTCTGCCCAGCGAGTCGGTCGTATCAAGACCACACCTGATGGAATACCTCGCCGCGTCTCGGCCTTCAATCATAGCCTGGCCGAGCTTGTCCCGTACCTCCTGCGGGCATTGCGGCAGACACTCCGCGACCGTATCCCACAGAGAGTGGGTGTAGCGGCCCAAGAGGCATGCGGTGTTGCAAGACCGCAGTCCCAGACTCAGGGACGAGAAGACCTTCTTGCCATACTGGTCGTACCTCTTTGATTCCCGGTCGGGCGGGGCCGACGGGAACGCGGTCTGGAAAGTCGAGGCCTGGATCACCAGACTCTCAGGGGTAGGATGGGTGGACAGGAACTTGGGGTCATCCGGACACGGACGGTGGCGTCTGGCCACGTTCCTATCAACAGGCGAACTTGAAGCGGGCCTGGACCACGTGCCCAAAAGAACGTCCGTCAAGGCTTCGTTGAACGGCAGCAGAGGCTCCTGTGGGCATGACTGCGGTTTGAAGACCTCGGTGAGGATGTTAGGCCTCACTTTTGCGACGGGGAGCTCAAGGCGCAAGGCCTTGGCAGCCCTCATCAACACCACTGAATAAGCAGCCCCAGCTTCCGAAGCCACAGTAGGAGGCGAGACAAAACCAGGGTTAGGAGATTCGTCCAGACCACTGGCATCACCCAAGTCACCTGTCCAGTCCACGTCATACTGACACTCGCGTGACAGAGGGTCCTCAGACCCCTCCCAACCCTCCCCATAATCTTCCTCCTCACCATAATCGGCGTCAACGAGGTAGACCGTCTCCTCGGGGTCAATGGGCCCCATCGGCGCCGGACTCGGCGTTGGACGAAGCCGGTCCGACTCCGCGTCCGGAGATGGAGAGGGAATGGGGACGGCGTCGCCTGGAGCCGGCGCCGGAGCCCCGACGCCGGAGTCACGGCGCCACACGGAGGCGGCACCACGGGTTGCCCCGATTGAATCGGCGCCGGAGAGGCCGGAGGACCAGCCGGCGTCGACCCTGAAGGGCCCTGCGGCGCCGGGGCCGGAGCCGCCGGCAGCGTCGGGGCCGGAGCACCCGAACCGCTCGGGCCCCCGGACGGAACCACCGGGCCCGCAGGCGCCGTAGGCCCCGCCGGAGGAGACAGCGCCCTCATGGCCATGAGGAACTCCTCTATCTCCTCGCGCGACGCGCCTTGCCCAGGGACCGACGGGTATGGAGCAGGCAGCGTCGGCGACCCACGCGGAGCCGCGGGGGTGGGGCCACCCGAACCCCCGGCCGCGTCGGGGGGAGTCGGGGGTGCGATGACGACGCCCCGACTTCTTGTGCTTCTTACCTGAGGAACCTGAGGAATGGTGACGACTTCCGGAGCGCTCGTGGCGGCTCCGCGACTGCTCCCTCGACCGCTCCCTTGACCTCTGGCCGGACCGGGACCGCTCTCGACGTGGGGCCGACACCCGGAGCTCGAGTAGCTTGCGGGACCGCTCCGGTCTAGCCTTACCCGTTAAGGCCCGGCAGTCGTCGCAGGACTCCACGTCGTGGTCCGCGCCCAGACACCGGAGGCAGAGTCGATGGTGGTCGGTGACCGACATCGTGCGGTCACACCCGTCGCAATTCTTAAAACCGGGCATCCTACCGGCACCTTAAGAGTAGATATTAATCAAAAAACTTTGGTCAAAGACCGGAGTACTGCTCTTCCGATCTGCGCTAACTGGCGCGGAAAAAAGAAGAAGAACTGACGTCAGCGCGCGGAGGCGGCGTCTATATACTCCAGCGACGTCATCACGGCGCACGACGCCGACGACGGACGCGGAGCCGCAGGGGACGCCTGCAGACGACGCCTACCGACGCGCAGGGGTACTGCTACGCAAAAGTTTCCGGATCCAGACTGACGCCTGGGGATATTCTAAGGTAAGGAATCTAATACTAAACTGTTTCTTTCAGATGCATCACTTCAGGGATGGGAAGGCCATATGGGAGACAGAGACTAGGGAACCCTCGTCACCGGCAGATACCCAACTCCAAATCAAGCTGTTGGAGTTGCAAGCATTTCACTTGGTGGTGAAGGTCTTCCGGCCCACCATCACAGGAGGCCTGGTGCAGCTTCTCACAGACAAGACAGTCAATGGCGATGGTCTCATCAGGAAGAGTCACACTTGAACTTGTTTGACAGCGAGCCGAGGAATCACTGGCTGCAGTTTGGTCCGACGAACGGGCGCTGGAACTGCTAGTTGAATTTGACTTCCTCCCAGGTATGCTGCCACAAGATACAGAAGAATCCTTACTCGGTTGTATTGAATACAGTGTGAGAAGCATATGGGAGAGACAGCGATATACCGTCCTGATGAGACCATGGTAATTAACTGGAACGGTCAAAACATTGACTATACAGGGACAATTTCACATAAATTAAGTCTTCCAAGAATCGCCTTTGCTTAACTTGTATTGTACAAAAGTAGTTTACAGCCGTTTGTGGGTACAACATGTGGAGCGGAACTGTTTTATCATCGTATCACTTTCATCTTGAGGACTGCACAGTCATCACTCAACGATTTTATATATAAACTTGCTGCTGAGAATACAATATGAATTTTTGGAAATGAAAAGGTCTCATCTGAATTCTAATCATGATATAAATGGTGAATTCATATCTGGCCAGGGCCTGCATATGTGATACAAACCTGTGAGATAATTAAGTCACAGACCCTTGTACTTGTTCACAGTGCACATAGGAAGTGCTTATATGGGTCTCCGCTTGTCACTTCTGGAGCAGAATGATGTTGACACGGAGCTGCAGGATGTCTCCTACTGCGTTAAGCAAGATTGCTTTAAAGTTTGAGGATCCAGTCTGGCGTGTGGGAAATATTCACAAGGTGAGGAATCTGCAGGTAAAGTAGTATCCACCAGAAAGAGCGTTACCGAAGGCAAGTAAGGATTAGTTACTTACCTGTAATCCCAGTTCTCATCCAGGGGATACTCATCAAATCATCAAAGTCATAATCTATGAATAATCCCGCCTATGTGCGGGATCCCGGAGTCAAGACTACGGTTCCCAGTAGGCACCATCTCGGCCTACAAGGTAAGATTCCCTCGACATCTTTAAAACCCAAAGTGAGTGCTGGGGAGTCTTTGACAAAGTGTGAATGGGTGCAGATTAAAATTAATGTCCTGATGTTCGCTGCTGCACAAATACTTCTCCTTGGTCCCCAGACGCCTAAACCACATATTGCCCAAGTTCTGCAGTGCCGGAGACTCCGATACAGTGATCCGGGCGGTCTCTCCATGTAATCACAGACTGTGGCCAAACAGCAGCGTTTCTCTGCACCTGGATGCGGTGGGCCGGGGCAAATCCAATCCCTTGGCACAAACAAAAAGAGAAACCTCTTGCCCTTGATGCTCCGGCCACTTGTTAGACGGGTCCCCCTTTAGCGTGCCCAGGGCTCAGCACGCAAAATATCGAAGCAAAGATTCCCTCAGCCAGAAGAAACCAGAGGGACACAGCGGGGAGGTCAGGAAGCTTTATTTGTGGCAGCAGAGACGGCATGACGCGTTTCGGCAAAAGTGCCTTAATCATATGCCTAATCACCTCGGTAGTCGGCACCAGTCACTTTTCAAATGTTCCATCTCACTCCCATTGATGGGAGTCCAGCTATGTCGGAAATTGCGTAGGTTCTTCATCGTGGCCTCTCTCTCAAGACTACGGTTCCCAGTAGGCACCATCTCGGCCAACAAGGTAAGATTCCCTCGACATCTTTCAACCCCAAAGTGAGTGCTGGGTAGTCTTTGACAAAGTGTGAATGGGTGTAGATTAAAATGAATGTCCTGATGTTCGCTGCCGCACAAATACTTCTCCTTGGTCCCCAGACGCCTAAACCTCATGTTGCCCAAGTCCTGCAGTGCCGGAGACTCCGATACAGTGATCCGGCCGGTCTCTCCATGTAATCACAGATATATATATATATATATATATATATATATAAACATATATTTGCAGCCTAAAACATTTTCCAACTGCCAAATCTGCCGCAAAAATACATGAATTAGCATACACCCAGTAGTACTCTCCCAATCCCTACGGAAGAAAGAGAGCAGTAAACATTTGCATACAACAATGCTTTATTGCCAAAGGAAAACCTGTAATTGCAGGCATTTGCCAGTAGGCTGCAGTAAAGTATGAAGAAACAAAGAAAGACTGACACCTTGCCTTCAAGGCATTAGAGTAGGGGTACCGTGCCTTTAAGACCTGAAGGCGACCCCCTGCTCCCATGATGCACCACAGGTGGCAGTTGGGTCAGTTCTTTTTGGAGGTGCAAGACACCTGAGTAGATCCGTAGTAACTTTTCATAACATTATGATCATGCTCGTCCGGGGAGGAGGGCGGGAGCTTATGACTTTGAGGAGTATACCCCTGGATGAGAACTAGGATTACAGGTAAGTAACTAATCCTTCTCATCCATGGGATACTCATCAATAGTCATAATCTATGAATAGATTAGCAAGCTCATACCCAAAGTCTTGCGCACAAGCAAATAAGTATACATAGATACATGAATAAACTTTACATTTCACATACAACTTATGCAAATACATTTCTCAATGAGGCCTGTCCCACTCGAGCATCAGCCTGTGTATCTGAATCCAGGCAATAATGGCGGGTAAAGGTATGCACTGACCGCCATGTAGCCGCCTTGCAAATTTCAGAGACTGGAACATTACGAAGGAGAGCCGTAGTAGAAGCTTTCCCTCCAGTAGAGTGTGCATGAGGTCTACCCTGTAAAGTCTTGTTAGCTAATTGATAAGTCAGAGCTATACAGGAGACAATCCAGCGAGAAATGGACCTTTTCGAGGCTGACAGACCCGTATTAGTGCTGCCATAATTAACAAAAAGCCGGTCAGACTTCCTAAGTGGAAGGGTTTTAGCCAAGTAAAAGTTCAGAACCCTCCGGAGATCTAGAGAGTGTAAAGACCTCCCCGGAGGAGTGGTAGGTTGAGGAAAAAAGGTAGGCAGGGTGATAGATTGGTTGATATGAAAGTCTGAGACTACCTTAGGCAGAAAACCTGGGTGCGTACACAGTACCACCCTGTTGGCATGAAACACTGTGTAAGGTTCCTTACAACACAGGGCCTGGATTTCGCTAACCCTACGGGCAGAGGTAATCGCCACTAAAAACGCGGCTTTCCAGGTCAAGTGCTTCAAAGAAGCCTTATGTATAGGCTCAAAAGGAGCACCCATCAGTTTAGTAAGTACGATGTTAAGCTCCCAGGGAGGGGAGGGGGACCTCACTGGTGGAAACACTTTCCTAGGCCCCTCTAAGAAATCCTTAACCATAGCCATAAAGAAGAATGATGTCTGAGAAGGTGATTTCCTATAGGCTGTGATTGCCGCTAAGTGAACCCTGATGGACGGGTACTTGAGGTCTGACTTTGCTAAATACAATAAATAGGGTAGGATCACCTGCTCCTGGCCGTGGATAGGGTCAAGAGAATTGTCAAGACACCATAGGAAAAACCTCTTCCACCTGATAGCATATGACTTCCTAGTGGAGGGTCTCTTGGCTTCTTTGAGAATGTTCATGCAGTCTGCTGGGAGGTCTAGGTGTCCATACTGGATGACCTCCGGAGCCATGCCGTCAAGCGAAGGGACGGAAGGTTGGGGTGAAACACCTTACCCTGGTCCTTGGACAACAAGTCTGGACGGCAAGGAAGTCGCCGGTGCGGGGCTTCCGACAGCTGGAGGAGATCCGGGTACCACCACTGGCGTAGCCACTCAGGCGCTATCAGGATCATCCTGGTGTTGGTCCTGTAGAATTTCTGAATCACCGCCGGGATCAGTGGCAGGGGAGGAAAAGCGTACAGCAATGTCTGCGACCAGCTTATCAAAAGTGCATTCCCCCGTGAGCCCTGTTGGGGGAACCTGAACGCGAAGACGGGTCATTTTGCGTTTGCCACGTCTGCGAACAGGTCTATGTCCGGTTTGCCCCATAGTTGAAATACCTCCTGCGTGACTTCTTCGTTGAGCACCCAATCGTGCGCTTCTACGAAGTCTCTGCTTAGGCAGTCCGCCTGGAAATTTTGGATTCCTGGTAGATGAACTCCCAAGATGGATAGACCGCTTGCCAAGAGCCGGTGCCAGATGAACTGTGCTTCCAGGGATAAGACTATTGACCTGGTGCCTCCCTGCGTGTTCAGATAGATCATACTTGTTGTGTTGTCCGTCTGAACTTGGAGGTAGTTGGTGCGCAGAGAAATATAAAGAGATTTGAGCGCCAGGTGAACGGCTCGCAGCTCTAGGAAGTGGATGTGTTAGCCTTGCTCTACTTCGGACCAGAGGCCTGGACTTGAAGCTGGTCCATATGAGCACTCCAGCCTTGAAGGGAGGCATCCGTGACCACTGACTGAGATGGAGGAGGGCGATGGAAAGGAACTCTCCGGAGAAGATTGGCACATTTCATCCACCATCTGATTGAGTCTCTGGCACCTTGATGAAGCGATACACGGTCCTCCCAGTGACCTGACCTCTGAGACCATAGGTCCTCGAGAGCCTGCTGCAGAGGCCTCATGTGAAGGCGTGCATTGGGCACGATGTAGATGCACGAGGCCATCGATCCCAGGAGAGAGGACACTTGCCTGGCTGTGAGACTGTGACTGTCCAGCGGAAGAAGACACTTCAGGATGATGGATGACAACCTCTCCTCCGAAGGACACACGCTTGCCTGCAGAGTCCAGGGTAGCACACAGGCAATGAATCCATTGGGAAGGATTGAGTACTGACTTTTTGAAGTTGACCTGCAACCCCAATGAGTTCATCAGTTTGAGACAGAATGAAACATGGTTCTGAAGCAGAGCCGGAGTGGAGCTTTTCAACAGCCAATCGTCTAGATAGGGATAAACGAAGATCTTTCTCCTGCGGAGAAAAGCAGCCACCACCGCCATGCACTTGGAGAATGTCCGTGGTGCGGATTTCAGGCCAAATGGAAGCACTCGATACTGGTAGTGATGACGTCCAATCTGAAACCTGAGAAACATTCGGTGCTTTACTGAGACGGGTATGTGAAAGTAAGCGTCCTGCAGGTCGATGGCACACATCTAGTCTCCTTGATGAAGATGCGGGAAGATCTAGTGCAGGGCAAGCATGCAGAATTTTTCTTTTTTGATGGATCTGTTCAGCAGTCGTAGGTCTAGAATGGGCCTGTATTCTTGCACTGCGCCTCATTTTTGTACCAGAAAATAGCGGGAGTAGACTCCTTGATTTTTCTGCATGGAAGGAACCTCCTCTATGGCCTTCTTTTTGAGGAGGACAGAGACTTCATCCTGCAGCAGTTGATTGTGGAATCGGGGAAGGCGCTTTGTTTGAAGGAAGACTTGCGGAGGGGGGGGGACTTGAACCTCAGCAAGTAACTATGCTGCACAATATTCAGCACCCATCTGTCCTTTGTTATGGATCTCCACTCTTCCAGATGTTGAGAAACACTCCCTCCCACCGGAGTGGCGAACAATTGTGGAGTAAGCAACAGCTCAGGGCTTGGGAGGCTCCTTGGAGGTAGACTGCTGTTTATTATTGTTGTCTCTGCCTCTGCCAGGTCGTCTCTGCTGGAACTGGGTTTTCTGCTGTGGCTGAGATGACCATTGAGGGGGTTGAACCCTCTGCTGGAAGACCGCTTGTCCCCCTGACGAAAGCATTTTTTAAATTCTTTACCCTTCTCCAAACCCACAGCTTTAACAGTGTCCATTTCCGATTTAATTTTGGTCATTTCGTGTGTGAACCAAAGAGAGAGGTACCATTAAAAGAGAGGTTCAAGATCATCTTCTGAGCATCCGGCTTGAGGCCTGTTAGGCGGAGCCAAGCCGAACGCCGTGAGCAGATTCCATGGGAGTAGCCATGGGCCGCGAGTTCAGAAGCATCCGCTGCAGCACTGATGACCTGGTTGGCAACGAGCCCTCCCTCCTGCAGGATTTTGACGAAGTCCTGTCGATCTTCCTTAGGCAGCTTTTCTGTGAAGCGAGTGAGGGAGTCCCAGAGGGACCTATCGTACCTTCAGAGGAGGGCACTGGCCACCTTCATATAGGAAGCCGAGGTGTTGCATACCTTTCTGCCAAACGAATCCATGAGTTTGCTGTCCTTTTCTGGGGGTACCGAGGATAAGGTAGAAGCCGAATGGGACTACATGGCAGCCGCCACGATAATTGAGTCAGCTGGTGGAACAGATCTGAGGAACAAGGGGTCCTTTGTGGGAGCCTTGTACTTCTTGGCGATTCTAGATGGAACCGAACCTACCACCGCAGGTGTGAGAAAGGTAGCCATCGCCGGTTCAAGGAAGCCAGGCACCAGAGGTCTGGGCACTGTCCAATGATGAAGGGTATCAAAAATTATAGAGGTGGATACCACAGGAGTATGCAGAGAGATATTAAGTTTCTTTGCTCCCCTGCCCAGCACGTCTGTTAACGTTGCGATGTCATCAATCGGTGAGACTCGAGAGGGAGTAGTAGAAGAGAAGGTCGGAGAATAGTCTCGGACCGTTGATGTCGTGGAAGATAACCAATTTGAAGATCTTGTGCGTCGTCTCTTATGGGGCCTGTCAGGATGACGGCTGTGCTGATCCCTGGATCTAGACCGATGCCTAGACGGAGATCTTGGTCTAGGGTGAGATCATGGCCTGGTAGATGTACTTGGCCGTGCTGGAGAGCGTGATCTGGCAGGAGATCTCGGTCTGTGTGAGGGTCGTGGCCTCCGAGGTGGAGACTTAGATGGCCTGGCCGGAGTACTTGTCCTTGGAGCAGGCGGTGAGAATGTGCGTGAGTAATCAGAGCCCAGACTACTGCGACCGCCCGATACAGCCCCCTGAGAACGGTGAGATGACACACTGCGTGATCTGTCCGCAGATCTGGGGGAAGCCTTCGGAGAGATTTCCACGATGTTCAACCCAGGAGATGACGATCTGTCTCCTGATGACCTGGATCCAGGTGACTCCACAATGACCGTGACCTGTTCCCTCGACGTCGAAAGCTTAGACGCCGAAGACGTCTGTGTGACCAATGGAGTCGAGCGAGGTCTTGATGCTCTCGACGTCGATCACCCACGCTGTGGGGACCTCGACTGCGTTCTTCGGCGTCGAGCCGGTGACCTCAACCTTGACCTTCCTCGGCATCGAGTCGATGGAGAGCCTTCATGACGTCGTGTCGACGACGACCTCCTTCGACGTCGAAGTGTAGTGTAGTGTAGTTCCTATATTCCCAATAGGCATCTGCGCATTGGAATAATATAGACACCAGTATAGACCAGGGACTGAGGTCACCTAGGTCTCTGTTGACTATATTAGACTTACGTTTTTGCCAGCTAGCTCAGAGGTCACTAGAAACTTTCTCGAATGTGCAAGAGGGTCTTACGCCTCCTACTTAGACAAGAAGGGATTTCGTTTCTGACAACCATACAACATGACAACTTTGCATCTCCATGAGTAAGGAGGGAATCTCCAGAGTCGTGAAAAACAATAGAGGGGATGTTTCACTCAGTCATTCGTGCATACTTAGTTTCACCAGAATAGCAGAGAAAGGGAAACAGGCGTTTTCAATAAAAGATGGTATTTATTGAACAGTCTGTTTTCTCGTGCATGAGAAGTGAATTGCTACGATCGCAATACTTGTCATAAAGTAAAGCGCGTACAGTACAAAGAGTAGCATGAAGTAATATTGTAAAAGCATAATATAGTTTCTAAGGCATAAGATGCAACTAAGACGGTTTAAAATATATACAGCAATAAAATACTAACTTCCTCGACTGGTGCTTCTAAGTTACGCCTACCCCTGTGTACCTAACCTAAGCCTAGTACTGGGTTGAAGTAAGTGAGAAGTACCTGAAGTTAAATCGTTTCGCTAAAAGTTTAAAATGAAAACCAAGAATTCTCTCAGAGTCCAATCAGCTCCATACCTTATCTAGAATGCGGGAGGACTTGTATCTCTCTCGGTACTCGATCTCCCGGCTGCCTGCGAGAGCAGAGGGGAAACACCGGAGCTGGATTTCTCGGCTGGAGAAAAGACAGCGTCTTTTCCAGTGCGTCAGACAGGAGGGTCGCCTTCCTTCAGCTTCAGTAGGACATCGGGCGTGAAGTCGGTCGCTCTGCTCCAGGAATACCACCGTGTGTCTTATTGGAAAACCTGGGCATATTTATACCAAACAGGTGCCTGGATTGACGTCAAGAAGTGGACATGCAAACGTCAATGTAGACATGTTAACGTCAATGTAGACATGTTAACGTCAATGTAGACATGTTAACGTATATATTAACGTCAAGGTAGATACATTAACGTCAATATAGACTTATTAACGTCAAGGGTGGACATATTAACGTCACTATAGGCACGAAGTGCGTTTATCACTCCATGGGTCGGGTACAAATCAATACTGAAGCTGTGGGTAAAAATCCCCTGGGGCTACAGTGGGTTGATTTTGTCTCAGAGCCAGCTTTGTACTTTCTAGGGGCCTGGAAGAAGAGGAGCCGCCATTTTAGGAGTACGTCGACTCTTACTTGATATGGGATTGATTCTAATGTCCGCATAGGGGTTTGAATGATTGAATCCGTTATCGGGCATGAATCGGGTAATTTAGATTAGGGACCTAGATAAGAACAGGACAGCGACCCTTCATAATGTCGCCTCGACGTCGACCTCCTCGATGTCGAATGGTGAGATCTTGAAGACCCTCGCGACGGCGGCACGCCAGCCAGCGGCGATCTAGAAGCCATCATAGCTCTCAACGCGGACCCCCTCGGGGCGGCGGAGAGTGTCTCGACGTCGACTGAAGCCTCGACATCGACGGAGACTTGGACATGCCAGCAGCCACAGACTTCGAGCCCGAAGTGTGGCGTCTCGACGCCAACTTACGTGGATGCGGCGGAGACTCTTGACGTCGCGATGGTGATCCAGAAGAGCGTCTGGGCCTCTTCGACTGAGATCTTCATCCTTCCTTCCTCTTTCTGGGGGCAGGAGAGGCGGACCGTCGCTGTTTTTGGCCATGCTTGCTGGAAGAAGACGACCTTGGGACTCCATGGCCACCCACCTGATGACTTTTGTCTTTCTCCAACATGGCATGAAGTCTGATCCGTTCTCTGTCACGAAGAGTCCGCCTAGAGAACTTCTGACAGTGGTAGCACTGGTCTGGGTTGTGTGCAGATGGAAGGCACACAATGCACACAGTGTGGGTCAGCCAGTGCCATCTTCTTGTCACAAGAAGGACACTTCCGGAATAAAGCAGGCATTCTGACAGGAACTTTTCGTGGAATACCACAAAAAACAAAGTAGAAGCCTTAATAAGCCAGAAGATGTCGAATTTTCTGAAGAAATTCACTCAAAATACCTATTTCAGTCAAAAACTGAAGAGCTCAAGCTTCAGGATCCTCACAGAACGAGCCGGAAAAAAGAACTGACCCAACTGCCACCTGTGGTGCATCATGGGAACAGGGGGCCGCCTTCAGGTCTTAAAGGCACGGTACCCCTACTCTAATGCCTTAAAGGCAAGGTGTCAGTCTTTCTTGGTTTCTTTAAACTCTACTGCAGCCTACTGGCAAATGCCTGCAATTACAGGTTTTCCTATGGCAATAAAGCATTGTTGTATGCAAATGTTTACTGCTCTCTTTCTTCCTTAGGGGTTGGGAGAGTACTACTGGGTGTATGCTAATTTGAGTAATTTTGCGGCAGATTTGCCAGTTGGAATATGTTTTAGGCTGCAAATATATGTTTTCACATATATATACATATATTTTTATATGTATTTTCTATATGCTCCGGGATCCCGCACATAGGCGGGGATTATTCATAGATTATGACTATTGATGAGTATCCCCTGGATGAGAACTGGTTTGTTATGTTTTCCTGCTGTTGTATATTATCTAATTCTCGGTGGTGAACTCCGCTCGCAGAGTTTTCCATACTCCTAAAAACTCTGCAACGTGGAGCGTAGCAAGGTTTTTTCCACGCTCGTGCTCTTCAACCTCATGTGCTGGAGCGAAGAAAATCCACCTCCAGATGAGATAATTCCTTGCTCGCGCTCGCCACGGTCTAGTTGGTGAGCAAAATCAACTTCCTGGTGAGATGTCAAAAGCGGGTCGTCGGATTTCTCAATGCGACAGGTCGCGGCAGGTCACAACCACTTGCGTTCAGAAACCTTCCTTCGCACTGACAAAGCTGCCGCTCGAGTAGAAGCAGCTGCACCCTCTTGCCCTGCACATGGTGCCATTCACGATAATTTTTACAGGGCGGGACAAACAACGGGAGATCAAAATCACCACAAAGGCATGACCATTACGCACTCCGCTGCTCGCAGAACTCCGCGTACAGCGCCAGAGGTTTTTTTAAAACTTTGTGGACTTCATTGAGGAACTCCCCCCTAGGCTTAATCTTATCATGAAAATCTAGATTTCAGTCATATGTTAAGAAACAAGGGTGAGTAGAAACCTTTTGGGTGGAGAAAATTTAAGACATTAATATTGTGAATTTTTTGGTTATTAGTTGATTTTTGCAAGCACTAACACTTCTCTGTGACAAGTAAAGACCTTCAGAGTTTGCTAATTTTCAGATACTCAAATTGTGGATTTTGTTGCAATAAAAAAAATTTAAAGGCCTGAAATTTCTTTGGAGGGTGCATGCGGGCAGCCTAATTTATCCTGCAAGAGTTTCTTGATTAATCCTATTGCAACTACAATATGTGCTCTCTCATGTAAAGTAAGGTTCTTAGAAGCTTTTCTGCAACTCAAGATACGCCTTACTTTTCACCTGGAGTGGATGTATTTCTCACGTTTAGTGAGATCTCCTTTCTGAGTATTACGTTTCTGGCTTTCCCCGCCTGTATTAGGCTTTAGTCTAGTGTAAATTCTCTCATATGAAATGACATTGTATTCGTGATTAAACCTTATCTGACATTCAGAACAAACATAAGGATTTTTTCTCCCGTGTGAGTTCGCTCACCACAAGTGAGAAGTAATTTGTAACCAAAACTTTGCTTGCATTTCGAGCACTCATAAGGTTTTTTCCCCCAGAGTGGGATCTCTCATGAAGCATAACACTTTCAGATTCAAGCTTTTTGGCATAAGGATTTTCTCCAGTGTTGAGTTTCTCATGGTGAGATAGCAATTTTCTTTGCAGCTTTTCTGGCATTCAGAGCACTCATAAGGTTTGTCATTAGTATGGAATCGCTTATGGTTAGTGAGGCTGTGCCTATCAAATAGTGTGCATCAAATAGTTAATGGCGTGTTTTCTTATGGCGCTTGTAACCATCTCTACCTCTGAATCTTTTCTGACATTTAGAGCACTGATAATTCTTTTTCTCCAGTGTGGATTCTCACATGTTCAGTGAGATTATATTTTTGGCTGAAACATTTCTGGCATTCGGAGCACTGATAAGGTTTTCCCCCAGTGTGGGTTCTTATATGGTGAGTGAGCTGGATTTTTGTTGTGAAACATTTGTGGCATTCAGAGCACTGATAAGGTATTTCCCCAGTGTGGGTTCTTATATGGTGAGTGAGCTGGATTTTTGTTGTGAAACATTTGTGGCATTCAGAGCACTGATAAGGTTTTTCCCCAGTGTGGGTTCTTATATGGTGAGTGAGCTGGATTTTTGTTGTGAAACATTTGTGGCATTCAGAGCACTGATAAGGTTTTTCCCCAGTGTGGGTTCTTATATGACAAATGAGACTGATTTTTTGGCTGAAACATTTTTTGCATTCAGAGCACTGATAAGGTTTTTCCCCAGTGTGGGATCTTATATGCTGAGTGAGACTGCTATTTTCACTGAAACATTTGTCGCATTCAGTGCACTGATAACTTTTTACCCAACTGTGGATCCTTGTATGTCTAGTGAGCCTGCTTTTGTCACTGAAACATTTCTGGCATTCAGAGCACTGATAAGGTTTTTCCCCAGTGTGGGTTCTTATATGCTGAGTGAGACTGAGTTTGTCTCTGAAACATTTCTGACATTCAGAGCACTGATAAGGTTTTTTTTCCCCAGTGTGGGTTCTTATATGCTGAGTGAGAAGGAGTTTGACTCTGAAACATTTCTGACATTCAGAGCACTGATAAGGTTTTTCCCCAGTGTGGGTTCTTATATGTCGAGAAAGATCTCTTTTGATACTGAAACATTTCTGGCATTCAGAGCACTGAAAAGGTTTTTCCCCAGTGTGGGTTTTTATATGCCGTGTGAGATGTCCTTTTTCATTGAAACATTGTGGACATTCGGAGCACTGATAAGGTTTTTCCCCAGTGTGGATCTTTGTATGTCGTGTGAGATCTCTTTTTTCAACGAAACATTTCTGGCATTCAGAGCACTGATAAGGTTTTTCCCCAGTGTGGATCTTTGTATGTCGTGTGAGATCTCTTTTTACAACGAAACATTTCTGGCATTCAGAGCACTGATAAGGTTTATCCCCAGTGTGGTCTCTTATATGCCGAGTGAGACCGGTTTTGTCACTGAAACATTTCTGGCATTCAGAGCACTGATAAGGTTTTTCCCCAGAGTGGATTCTCATATGTATAGTGAAATAAGATTTGCAGTTGAAACTTTTTTGGCATTCAGTGCACTGGTAAGGTTTTTCCACAGAGTGGGTTAATGCATGTCCAATTAGATTCGGTTTGGAACTAAACCTTTTCTGGCATTCAGAGCACTGATAAGGTTTTTCCATAGAGTGGGTTATTACATGTCGAGAAAGATGTTGTTTGTGACAAAACCTTTTCTGGCATTCAGAGCACTGATAAGGTTTTTCCCCAGAGTGGATTCTCATATGTCTAGTGAAATAAGATTTACGGTTGAAACTTTTTTGGCATTCAGCGCACTGGTAAGGTTTTTCCACAGAGTGGGTTAATGCATGTCCAATTAGATTCGGTTTGTAACGAAACCTTTTCTGGCATTCAGAGCACTGATAAGGTTTTTCCCCAGTGTGGATTCTCATATGCTCAGTGAGATGAGATTTACGGCTGAAACTTTTTAGGCATTCAGAGCACTGAGAGAGGGTTTTCCCAGTGTGCATTCTCTCAAATTCAGTGAGATGAGATTTATGGCTGAATCTTTTTTGGCACGGGTAACTTTTTTCTGCAACTTGGGTTATTTTGCTTTGATTGAGGCGGGTTTGAACACTGAATTTGTTCTCACAGCCCGTCTTTTTATAAAGTGTATTCCTAGAGTTATTATCTCTACGTTTAGTTTTCTCTTGCTTATATGCCACAGTAAGAGTGAACCCGATTTTAGAGTCGGGCTTGTTCAGATAATGTTCAGCACTTATCTCTAAAAGAAATTGTGTGTAATCTTCTTAACACTTGAATTGAGCAAAATATGTCTGGATGCAGCCCTGTAACACCTGTCGAAATGTTTATAGCAGATAATAGTCTTTTGCTATTGGCCTCTCCGGCAGCAACTTATTTTGTGACTGAAGTTTTTCTCAAATCTATTTGTATAGGTTCTTAGCAATGCAGTGATAAGGTGTTAGTCTGATATTTAATAATTAAACTGAGAAGTCCCTTTTTGCACTGACGTAATGGCAGTAACTGCGGACATTAAAACATGCACAGAACTATTGTGGATCATTAGTCGCAGAACATCAGCTCCTTTTACCCTTTCTTTGTTTGGTGTAAGGTTACGGTTTGTAGTTCTGAAGACGAGAATTTATTTACATTAGCTATAGCGCAACGGTGCTCATTTAATCAGTTTTACATATCACTCCTGCACAACAGATAATGTTGAGGCGATTTACATAGAATTACAGAACAGTATACAATAAAAAGGAAACAATCTGAGATGGTCATGAACACCATAAAGTGGTGGATTTTTAGGGTTTTCGCCAGAGTGAGCAGAGTGGGTCGAGGTGTTGTATCCCGAGGCAGACAGTCTCAAACTTGCGTAACTGGTTAAAAACGGTTGTTGAACAAAGGTGATTTTCCAATCTTCTGGTTGTTAGCGTGTCAGCTTCGGAGTCTTCTTTCAGCGTCTTTTCTTTGATGTTATGGTCTGCAGAAGAAACCTTTTGTTATAACTTTCTTTTACGCAGTGTGTGCTTCCTCTCTGGAATTACATGATGCTTTAGATGAACGTTATTCAGTCAGGCTGAGGCAATTTGTCTTTCTGATAATATTTCAGATGAGGATGCAGTGATTGGTCTTTCTGGCATTATTTCCGAAGCTGTGTGCACAGATATGACTTTGCTCTGGGTAAATGAAATGCAAAATTATAGACTTCACTTACAGGTATAGTACTTTCCTCAGCTCCCACTTCCTCGCCACACCTAGGTTTTGGAAATTGATTAAACTTAGAATGCTGGATGTGCTTCAGTTTTTCAAAATAATCCTTATGGCACTATCATTCAGTTGCCTGGTGCTAAATCTTGTTTTCTTCGTCCATAATTTCAATCACCTATAGTAGTAAAATTAAATAGTTAATACATGTAAATTTCCCCAAAAATAATATACAAGCAAAATCAATGCAGAATTGCAGAATTTTGAAAGTGTTGAGCTGTTCTTCAGACAGAGCAGAGTGTAGAATGGTAGCATGAGAGAACTTGGATGTAGGAGTGAGGATTTGTAGATTTTTCAACATTTTATTAAGCTCACAAAGGATACCTGTACCCTAAGGCAGAAATTAAAGACATATGGACTGGAACCAAATAGATATTTAAACAAGCATTTGCAATGCAATAGGTCTCGCAGCAATAAAGTTTGAGTTATTGGCATTGTTTATGACAATGTGTTGCATTAAATTTTTTAGCAAAGTCTGTATTGGTGTGTGAGAAGTTGGCCTGATATATAGTGCTCACTATTCTAGTGATCACTGTGTATCATTCCAAACGACCCTTATTGATGATTGGTTGTGAGTCAACCTTATAGACCAGCTATCCTAGTAGCATGGACAAGAGCAGTCTTTAGGCTAAACTCTAGAGGGCGTGTTAAGCCAGCTGTTTTACCATCACATATACCCCTTGAACACCAAGTGAAAGGACACCACACAAGTTATGAAAATAAAAGGATATTTATTTATAACAAGACTACCCTGAACTCTTTATGAGTCAGGGAGCTAAGCACAATACAAAACTCTTACGAAAATACTTCAAGTTGCACAATTTACACAAATGCCCGAGGGGCACGAAAAACCATATACACTAAAAGTGGAATGCGAAATACTAGCAGGTAAGTAACAAGATCCAGAGGCTTCAGGATCGCTAGGACTACACTACTGAAACTTCAGGTTAGGAGCAGGAGGCCTAGGGAGATCGGGTGCAGAGTGTGCACTCTCACGTGGGATGCGGGAAGAAGACTATGGATGCTAGCGTTTCTAAAGTTACTGTTTCCGGACGAATCAGACTAGTTAGACTGAAAACGAAAAAGGATCTGGACACTTGGATAGTGAACCTGTGCTGGAGCACCGAGATGCTCGAGTTACCTAGCCCAGGGGCTGCGGCTGCATAGGGTTCAAAAGACGTCGGGAATCCTCGTTGTAGTCTATGGAGCCTGAAAGAAGAAGTTGCTGGCAGGCGACCAGTGAAGAAGTTCGGGGTGATCCAAGCCTGGATCGAAGTTGAAGACGACCTGAAAGCAGAGGGGACTTAGTTCTTAATCACTAGCCAGTGATTAGGTGGGCACCAGGATGGCACCGGACGGAGTCACCGCAGTCAGGTGAGTGGGCGACGCTGGACTTGGTAGCCACACGGGCCAGGAGGCGTTGTCGGCGACCAGGCTGGAGGTGCGAGCTGTCCCACGAAGGTGTCGGCTGTCGGTGATGCTGGATCCAAGATTGGAGCAACAAGCCTTGGCAAAGGCAAGCCCACGCGGTGGAGTCAAGATGGCGTCTGGAGTCGACCAGGAGGGTCCAGGGCACTTCCTGCCGGGCAAGAAGCAAGGGCCAGTCTAGGGGATCTAGACCAGCGGTGTAGAACGTCGGGGTGCGTCGTCAGGAGGGCCACTAGCCAACGGGCAAGTGACCGGACAACACAGCAAGCAGCAAAGAGCAGAAGGGCCCCACGCAGATCTCGTGGATGCAAGGGGGCTGGACTTCGGTGCTGGAGCTGCTCAGGGTTGGGGCTTCTCAAACCCCAGGGCACTCACTCGAGGATCCCTCGGCGGTCGTGCTGGTTAAGCGTCGTGCAGGTTCTGATGATAGCCGGTCCCTCAGGTCTCGTCACACCCACGAATCTCAGCTGAGCTGTAGAGGCAGGTAGAGGTCAGAGATGGCAGGGAATCCGGGTCTCGTCGAGCTGGGCAGTCTTGATCCGGAGGATGGACGTGCAGCAAACCGCAAGCGCTTAGATGGTGCCTGCTGGTGCAGGGTGGCTACTCCTTAGCCACAAGGGAGAGTCTTCAGAAATAGTCAAGAGTTCCTTTCGTGGGAAGTAGTTCAAGATTCAGAATGATCCAATTTGGGGAGGGGGCCTGCTCCTACCTTTATACTAAGAAAAGGGGCTGGCACGCGACTAGGTCCTGCCCATGGGTGGGACCAGGAGGGGGGTGGTTACACCCCTCTCCTTTGTCCGGTCTCTCCCCAGCTCAGGGGCTGGTGTGCTCTTTAGGGGGATAGTGAGTGTGTTAGCAGCAGTTCTTTATATCATTAGGCTGAATCCTTGCTCATATAATTGAAGTCAAAAGTCCATTTTGTGTAGAAAAATGCTCTTTATTAATTTAGGTAAAAACATAAACAGCCGACACGTGTTTCGCCCTCTGTGGCGATTCGCGCCAGGGCTTTTTCAAGGCTATTTACATTACAGTTTGTTCTTTTCAGTTGTTCATCATAATTTGTACTGCTTTCCAAACAAAATCAGTTTTTTCAAAGTAAAGATTTGTGAGGGGAAATCCCTGAGTTACGTAGTCGGGAGCCTGCAAGTCGTTCCTTCCGCTTTCGCGTGTGTGTTCTAGTATTGTAGTGTAGTTCCTATTATCTCCATAGGCATCTGCGCATTGGAATAACATCAACAACAAAAGACCCGTAACTGAGTTTACCAAAGGTCCCCTGCTGACAACATTAGACTTAAGAGTTTGCCAGCTAGCTCAGAGGTCACTAGAAACTTTCTCGAATGTAGGATAAGGTATTATAGTGCCTACTTAGACAAGAAGAGATTTAGCTTCTGACAACCATCCAACATGACAACTTTGTATCTCCATGAGTTAGGAGTAAATCTCCAGAGTCGTGAAAAACAATAGAAACGGTTTTACTCATTCAGTCGTGCATACTTAGTTTCACTCGAAAGTGTAGAGAAAGAGACGGGCGTTTTCAATAACAAGGAGTTATTTATTGAACAGTCTGTTTTGTCACACAGGAGAAGTGAATTGCAATGATAGCAACACTTGTCATAAAATATAGTGCATACAGTAAAAAGAGTATTATAAAGTAATACTGCAAAAGCATGTTATCGTTTCTTAGCCATAACACGCATCTAAAACATATCCTAAAATCTATACAATAGAAAGCTAGCTAAAATAGCTAAACTGACTCAACTGATGTAATCTACCTTATGCCTACCCCGTGTTCCTAAACGGAGTTATGAACGGGAAAAGATAAGTAAGAACCTTAGTTAAGTTAAATAATTTCTCTGCCAGATTATTCTAAGACCAAGAATCATTCTCTGTGGCTAATCAGCTCCATACCTTGTAATAGAATGTGAGAGGTCTGGAATCTCTGAACTCGATATCCCGGCAGCCGGCTGTGGCAGGCAGGGAACACCGGAGCTGGATTTTCTCGGCTGGAGAAAAAGGCAGCGTCTTTCTCAGTGCGTCAAGAAGGAGGGTCGGCTCTCGTCAGGTCTCGCATCTGCTGGGCTTGGGACGAGGTCAGTCGATCAGCTCCAGAAAACCACCGCGTGTTTGACTGGACCAACCTGGCTGCTTTTATACTAGCTAGGTGACTGGTTTGACGCACAAGGTTGGACATATGGACGTCACTAGGTGCATGAAGTGCGCAATGCTGTCCAGGGGTGTGGGACAAATCAATACTGGAGGATTAGGATTCTCTCCTGAGGCTACAGTATGTTCGTCATGTCCCAGAGCCGGTTTGTATTCTCTAGGGGCCATGTAGTCAGAGGATAACGTCATGTTATGTCTGTACTGACTCGGACTATATATGGTAGTGATTCTTATGACCATAAGGGAATTAGTGGTTTAAGACCATATTTGGGCATGAATCCCGAAATCGAGATTAGGGACCTAGATAAATACATAACAGTATACGTTTCTTTGCTGCAAAAGTGGTGCTCCCTACATATCTCATTGTTATGTTATGTTATTATTTATTTATAGAGCGCACGTACGCCCGAGGGCTTCTTGGCGCTATCGGTCCAAGTGGGTGTCAAGTACAGGCGTGATGGTCTCATTGGTAAGCTTGTTTAAAGAGCCAGGTCTTCAAGGCCTTTCTGAACGTTAGGAGATCCTTGCTCAGTCTGATGGGCAGGGGCAGGGAATTCCAATAGGAGGCTGCAAGGAAATGAAAGCAGCTGCCGCCCTGTCGTTTCCTTTTAAAATGAGGAACGGTAACTAACATTTGATGGGTGGAGCGGAGGCTGCGCGAAGGAGCGTACTTTGAAACAAGTTTTTTGATAAAAGTAGGGCCTTTATCTTGAAGAGCCTTAAAAATAATGCAGCTGGTCTTAAAAGCCACTCTCTGGGCCACAGGCAGCCAATGCAGCCTTTCCATGCCGGGTTTGATTGTGAGCCATTTGGGTTGTTTAAGGATAAGTCTGGCTGCTTGGTTTTGAACCAGCTGCAGTCTTCTCAAGAGGCCCACTGGGAGTCCCAGGTCTCATTGTAGGGGCATTCTAGCACATAGATAACAAAAGCAGTGCTACAGGTAAGAAATGGTTTGATTGTTTTAGTAGTACTGGGTGTATCGCATGTTTTCACCATAACACTGAATTTGCATGCTTTACAATGGCCACAGGGAAAAAAATTCCTGTAGGTTGCATATGGCTGGGTCTGAACTGGGGTGTCATGGTGATCAATAGAACAATGAATTTAACCCAGATCTCTTGAATGCGATGAATGTTTGATTTGTTTTGCATTCCATCCATCATTTGCATATTGTTAGACCTGGCACCATTGGCGTGGGTCTCCCTTCCATTTTTGCTGTTGCCTCATGTATTTGTGCTGGTGTTAAGATACTTTGGGCACTGTGCCACTGCTATCCAGTGCAATTGCTCCCTACTGTAAGTTGATGTATTGATCAGTGGTTCCATGTTTGGCTATTTGGTTTACTTGTCAGACCCTAGTCTAGTGCACTGAGTGTGCCAGGGCGTGTAAATCCAAAAGCTGCTGGTGGGCCTGCAGCACTGGTTGTGCCACCCACAGAAGCAGCCTTGTAAAATGTGTCTAAGGTCTGCCATTGCAGAGCCTGCGTACAGTATGGTACTGTCATTGCCGACTGGGCAAGTACACCCACTTGTCAGTCCCTAAACCTTCCCTTTTCTTCATATTAGTCACCCCTATGGTAGGCCCAAGGGCAGGGTGCATTGCAAGTATAAGGTAGGACAAGCCCTGGTGTGTGTGGCATGTCCTAATAGTGAATTACAGCCATTTTCGTTTTCCACTATTGCAAGGCTACTTGTTCTCCATAGGCCAGAATGGGCTGTTAGAATTGTTACATTTTATAATCCTAACAGGCTCAGAGAACATGTTTTAGGCGCATGAGGCGCTGGGGGCGGCGGGAAGCATCAATGAGATATAATAAAAGACTATAATTAAAAAACCAACTTCACTAAAAGATGTATTTTATTATTCTGAGTTCAGGCATACTAAACTCGAATTTCTACCATGACTATAGTTTCACCAAGACTATAATTTCACAAACCTATTAAGTTGAAACATCAGGTATGAAAAATGAGATAGATTTAAAGTAGCATGATTCATTCAGACTCGCTGTTACAAGCACAAGAACCAGGAATGATCCGGTGTAATTATGGGTTACAAACTATAATTCAGCTTGGCTTTAAAGTCAATAATAGGCCATAAAAATGTGCAGATGTTGCCCACTTCAATAGCCAGAGTACTTCACGTCTTGCTTTTAATTCTCTGGAACCAGTGTCTCTTGGAAACCAAAAAGGAATGTCGCACTGTGTGCTCTTGGTCCAGCTAGCAGCAGCCATCTCCTGGTCCTGGGGACTCGAGGTCCCTTCTTAACCCTGGGACCTCCGGGGCTCTAAAGATGAAGCCAGGGAGGCCTCGGCAGGAACCAGCTCTACTCTACATGCCCATCAACTCTAAGAGGCCATTTGCACTGGCACATTCCTGGCTGAGCCCAGAACAATTTTGGAAGGAGAACCGTTGTTTTGAACACAGTAGAGGTTTAAAAAATCCAAGCCAACATTCTTGTGTTCTTATTTTTTTGTCTGTGTGTATATTTTTTGCAGCCAAAAGACTCCGGATACCCACAGTAAAGCTAAATTAGCCGTTGCGTAGCAAACACAGATTCATGGGCTGGCTGAAGGGGAGTTGGGCATAGTGTGCAGGATGCTGCGGGGGCAGACACTACTTTAATGATATCTGGGGCTCCCGTTGAGGGGGGGGGGGGCGCAGTGGGACCCGTTCTCCGTTGCACAGGGCTTTGGCCACCTGCAAATCTCAGGTGCAGATGGGGCGGGACAGAGTCCATCAGGCTGACCTCTGACCCCAAAGAGGAGACCTGGGCAGAGGGTAGGAAAGAGGGAGGGCAGCTGGTTCTGCACCCCCAGTGATGCGCCAGTGTCTGCGCCCCAAGTTATCATTAAGTTGGAAGGCCCAGCCAGCGCACAGGATCCGGGGGAGCGCGCGTGGCACGTGAATCGAGAGGCTTCCCGCACGTGCAGGGGGCTCTTGGGGTGTTCAACGCCCCCCAAGAGATCTCCAATGGTCCCAAGAAGCTGCTCATCACCGAGCTCGCGCAGCAGGGGGCCACCGACGTCATCAGCCATGCCACTTGTGTGGCCTCAAACATGCACACGTTACAGTGTTCTATTGGGCAGACTGAAAAATATACTTTTAGTCTGCAATTGGAATGAGCGTCTTTCTGTACTTGAATTGATAAATAGTGCTTGAGCGCACTGTCCTACCACAGAAAGAACGGCGGATGCATTGCCTAAAAACATCACCTTGAAATAACTTTTCAAAAAACGGTACCAATGGGCTTTGAACCGCAATCTGTAGCAGCTCCATTTTAGCTGTGTTTGCACTCGGCCCCCTTTCAAAAAATCACTGTTAGTAGCCTGTAAATGATCATACCCACAGAAATAGGACTGTTCTAAGCCTACTGGTTTCGTCCAATATGTTTAAAATGCACAGTTTGCTGTGACATTCCCTCATACCGTCTGTATTGATAGCTTCGGCCTTATTGCTTGAAGTATTAGACCTGTCACCCATTATCCTTAAAGTGGTAGTACCACCCCCCTGCCCCCAGGTTCAAACCTAGTTGCGCCCCTATGTTCCCACGCACATTGGACCTGCCATTTCTGAGTCTCTTTATGATTTCCCCGACTCCGGGCTTAAGAATTCACGACGCTCTGCAGAAGAGCGTGGATGCTGCTTGAATAGCTAACCCCGGCCCCAGTATCAAATTGTCTAATTTCCTGATATCTGGTAAAGGGGACATACATATAAATGCATGGAGCGGTGATTGAATGAAGTGTCAATTTATAAGATAGCAAAATAAAAGGCCCGGCGCTGCAGTACCCAGTTCACTGATGCGGGGGGTGCCTAGTGAGCGAGGCCCTTGCTACAGCTGCGAGAGCCGCGTGCCTTGGCTATAGCGATAGAAACGTATAACGCACCTCGTGGTGAGGAGCAACGCTCGGCTCCGGGGCTGGCTTGCCTCTGGAGGCAGAGCGCGGCTTTGTTAAGATTTGCAAGCTGTGCCTGAGGCTACTTGCCCCAGAGGGACCGGGAGGATGGAGCATGACGAGGCAAAACAGCTCTGCCCCACTGTAGATCAGAACCCGTCGATACAACCCGTGGCCGCTCAATTTTATGTGAGAGCAATTTTATACAGTCAAACCAAGTGAGTTAAAAACAACGGAAACGTGTATGAAAGAACTACATAAATACAATGTATTTTTATTGCAATAACAAAGCGTTGTAATACAACTAAATATAAAAAGAGCAAGCAGCACCAGGCGCGCGGTGTATGAAAGAACTACATAAATACAATGTATTTTTATGGCAATAACAAAGCGTTGTAATACAACTACATATAAAAAGAGCAAGCAGCACCAGGCGCGCGGATTAACTGAGCTAGCGCCGCGCGCCCCTCTGCAGACTCCCCCTGCATTCCACGAAGTGCGCAACGCGATCCGGTCCTTTCTGCCATGCTGTCGGCAGAAGCTTACGCGCCCAACGTTATCCTATGGGGAAACCCTGCGCGCGGCCAGGTCTTGTCTCCACACTCGTTGTCTGCAGAGACGGCGACTATAGTTCTCGCTGCGAGAACGCGCTTAGCGCGTGTTCGCCGTAGCGAGACCTAAAAAGAATACCATTAATTTTTTTTGTCAAACATAATTTTATTTAAAGTTGAGAAAGTACATCATCTTACATTACCATTGCAATCATTACATGAATGAGATTGAAAGGACCTTACAGATACAGACATCGTTAAAAGTCATGCAGACCGTTAGGGTCAGACCCTGGCCAAGACATTGTGGATTGCACATTGAAGGCTTACAGCTTCTAGCATAACAGGGCCCGGGTATGTCCCCACTCTACACAGAGTGCGACAGGTAAATCAAGCATTTTCTCATCGATATCCGTGGCAGCTTTATCTGAAGTTTGACTGCAGCAGGCAAGTTGTGTAGACAGTACTATAGTGGGGTAAAAACGGCTCCCAACCGTGGAGCAGTGAACGAGAAAGAACCAGACAACTCCTTCCCACCCCCACCCCCCTCCCACAACATGGTGGCGGCATGAAAGAAAAAAAGAAAGTAGGGAACACAGAAAGAACCATGAATTGTGGAGGGTTTGAGAGATTGTACTTCATAGTTGGAAGAGGTGAAGTGCTCTGATGGAAGACGAGCAGACAGCAGACGGCAGACCTCGGGAGAGAAAGGAGAGCAGGGGGCCCCATTTGAATTCAACATTTGTAAAGTCATCTCTGAAGAGGTCTGACATCCGCTCTAAACTAAGGAACTTCCATAATCTAGAATGCCAAAGGGAAATCGCCAGGGCTTCTCTCGTTTTCCATGCTGCCGCCTGTGTAGTCTTTGCAGCCTTTATACAGAGCCACATGATCTGTTTGTCCGCCCGGGTTTGGTGTTCTAGGGAAGGGTTTCTAAGGCCCAACAGAATCTCCGCCATGGTAGTCGGTATAGGGTACCCCAACTTATTTTTGATATGGGCGAGAATTTCTTACCAGAAAGGCCTGATGTTTGACAGTCCCACCAAATATGCTGAAAGTCTCCCAGGAATCCACAACCCCTCCAGCACCTATCAGAACACCCAGAAAAATCCGTCGAAGTTTGGAGGGGTGAAGGTACCAGTCCATCATGGTTTTAAGGTGTGCTTCCCTGAGTTCGACAGAGTGGTTGAATTTCGTAATATCAGACTAGAGATGGGACCACTCTTCGTCAGTAATATCCCGCTGTAAAATGCCCTCCCATACTGACATGTAGCGTGGACGAGTGGAGAATGTAGTAGTAAGGAGAAATTTGTATATAAAGGAAATCGTGCCCCTCATTGACTTCGCCTTAGTGAGGAAGGATTCAAATTTCTTCAGGGGACAAGTAGCCGCCTCCCGGACCTGTGGCGTGAGGGCCCAATGTAATAGCTGCTGGTGACGGTATCTCTCCGAGTTCTGTAGGTTGTACTCCAGTTTACAGCTGTCAAAGGGAAGGGGACCTGGAGGGTCACACCAAATGTGCCCTTATTTAAGGCAGAGGACTGTCATGGGGTTACCAGATAGTGCGGTGGTGGCAATGCTGGCAATGCACCCTGTTGTAAGGATCAATAGCCTGATGAGATCTTTGCATCATGGTCAGTGGAGTGGCTTCCTACTGACACACCCATGTAATGCTCCATTTATTTGCCTGTGTCCAGACTTTGCGCTAACATCAAGGGCGTGTTTAGGGTGTTGGTGTGCGTAGCATAAATGCAATGTGAGAGTGCGACAGAGTAAACTGCATCTCCTGCCTGCCAGTTGTGTATACAAGTGGGACCATCTATCACTCTTTTATACCCCAGTTCAAAGTCCTCTGTTACCAAGGAATAATGTGGTCTACAAAGTACTCAGGTGCCTGCTGTGCCACCAGGGATGGTGTCAGCCTGACAGTCTATCTACGTTGAAGGGACATCACCAGCAGGCTGTATTACTTAATGGAGAAGCTGTATACCTGTTCTGAAGAGCGTAGAAGTCTGCCTAGAAGCCTGCCTGCCTGGTAAGACAGGGAAGGGAGTTTGACTATCCAGCAGGAGGACAAGGCTGCCCTGGAAGAAGCAAGGTCCGACACATCCCCGGTATCTGCAGGGCAGGCAGGAAAGCCATCCAGCAGGACCAGCTAGTCTGAGGGACCCCCGCCGCCCCCCAGACTCTCCCAACAGTTCACGGCAGAAAATAAAACTCTACGACAACGTGATTGTTGAGGCCCAGTTGGACGATTGTGTGCTGCCAACGGCCCGTTCAAGGTTGCATTTGCCAAATTCCTAACACAACAGGGTCTGAATCTACTGGCTTCCTGGAGAGCCTGTGTTGGGCTTTTAGCTGCTGACTTTCTGACTACTCTGTGTCAGAGGCCCATGAGGGACGACAACTACTCCAGTGTCGAACACCCTGTCCGAGCTTATGCTTGTGGTCCAGCCGGCCACAGTGTGGACTCAATTGCTGACGGTCGGGTCTCCAGAGGGGCTGCACTTACCGACAGGCCGGGTGTGACTGCTACCTTGGGACTGCTGATCTTCAGGCCACTGCAAAGAAAAGACAGAGTCGGTGCCCTACTGAATGCAGCCTTACATCCAGGTCAAAAGCCTGCTGGTGGATCACTGCTCTCTCGAGTGTTGGGGCGTGCTATTCAAGTGCCGGCAAACAGGAAAGAGACCCAGACAAAACTGACTCATCCTGAGAAAGGGTAAGACTATTACGACAGAGCATACACGCATTGGGGTGACTGGAGTGACAGAACTGACCCTATACTATACTCATGATACTCCTAAATGCCCCTAGAGGGGAAGAGGGTATCAGAACCGGACGCACCAGTCTGCAGCACATGGTAGCATGGCATGCCGGCACTATCTTTTTACCCAGACTGTCCATAAAGATGATTTTAGAGCCGCTACGCACATAGCAGGGGGAATCACAGACCATTCGCTGTTGGAGGTGCAACTCGATGCTCTGCTTGTGGACTTCATCCTACCCTCAAGGGTTGATCCGTGATATTTAAAAGACAAGACGTTCAAAATTGTATGAGAGTTGGAGCAGAATTCTATTTTAAGGAGAATGGGCGGCCTGTTGAATCAGCTTGCGTGCTATAGGATGAATTCAAGACAGTGATTTGAGGCCAGACACAAGCCTTGATTGGGGGAATGCCAAAGGAATGTAAATAGAAGTGCGAGGCTCAGGACAGGGAATGTGCTTTCCTGGAGGCTTGCTTGGCAAGTGGGGAATCAGTTTCTCTCCTATTACACCATCAACTGAAGCAGCACACATTAAGAGCACTAATGGAAAATAGCGTGAACTCAAAGCCAATAAGTTGCTTGCATGGCTAGAGAGACGAGACAAAGGACGGAACTGGATCCTTGCGGTTATTGACAACAAGGGGATGGAAATACTGGGAGACACTTCCTGAAAGACCTGACCCTGCCAATGCTAACGAATGAGGACCGAGACGCACTAGACGAAGACATGACAGTAGACTAAATAAATAAGACAATAAGAACCTTGCAAACAGGGCAAGCAACGGGGCCTGATGAGCTGCTCATAGAAGTATATAAAAGCATGAGAGATAAAATCAGGGAGTGCCTCCAGAGGAGGTTTCAGACTGCCTGAAAATAAGGGGGTCTCCCAGAGGACCAAAGAACGTCTGAGGTGGTGGTCATCCCAAAAAAGGACGAACCAGCAACTGAGTGTGGGTCTTATAGACCGCTCTCCCTGATTAATTTTGAGACTAAGGTCCTTGTGTAGGCCCTGGCGATCTGCCTGCGGACAGTGGATCATCATCCTGATCAATGGGTCTTTATGCCACACCAGGGAAGGCGCTTAAATCTCCGACACCTTAATGGAGTACCACATGCAACAGTGAATTCCTTTGCTGAACCAGTGGCGCTGCTGTTAAGCTCTTGTATGTGGCCCCTCTAGCATGCATGCGCGTCAATAATACAGTTACCCGAGTCTTTACCGTCCGACAGGGATGTTCCTTGTCTCCTATACTCTTCACACATGCGTGGGTTCGCCAGGACCGCTCATATGGGGTACTCCAGTTGATCAGGAATGGGATGAGAGAATCTCCCTCTACACTGATGTTTTGCTACAGGACATGTATTCAGCCTTCTTGAGTGAACGAATCCTACAAATTTTTCATATATTTAGAGATTATTCCGGAAAAAAGATCAATTGGAAGAAGTCCTTAATATTCCTGCTGGAGGCAGGGACCCTGCGGCTGCACTCTAGGCGCACAGTTCGGTGGCACTACATGGCTTTAAATATTTGGGCATGTTTATTACAAGAGAGCCACAGGCAGGAGCGTACTCCCAAAATTAGATCGGCTTTGCAGGGATGCCCCACATTAATGGGCACTCCCGCTCTCCTTACTGGGCCGGGTCGCCCTTTTTAAAGTGATCACCCTCCATTTAAAGTGGGCCTCCTGTACATCATGAAAAAAACGTCCTTTAAGATCCCACCAGAGATTTTCTTTCAAAAGGTAGTCTGAGAACTTCGGCCGCTGTTGTGGGATGGTGGCACTTCACGCTGAGTAAGTTGCAGAGGGGAGTTCATTAAGGTGGACTGGCGGTCCGGAGCATTCTCTAGTATTACTGGGAAACGCAGCTGGTGGCAGTCAACAACTGGGTTTTTGCGGACCGTAAGGATCCTGCTTACCGGGTAGATAGATTGGCCATGGGCAAGAGAGGTTACCCCACCGCGGTGCTCTATCGAAGAAAGCTTGAGGGCACCCTACCTACTCGTAGCCAAACAGTGGTAAGGGTGTGGAGAGGCTACCAAGTGTTTAGGCTGAGAAGGTAAGCTGACTGAAATTACTCCACTGTATGATGGTGATCTCTTAAGTGCAGTGGGAGGATAGCAGGGCTTCACAAAATGGGGATTGATTAGCTTAGAACGGCTGGGCGATGTGTGGAGGGGACAGGCGCTTGTGTCCTTCACGATCATACAACAAAAGTATAAACTAGGGGCCAGATGTAGGTAAATTAGATTTACCGATTTTTAATTACCGAATTTTACCGATTCGGTAATTAAAAATCGGTAAATCTTAAGGGTGGATATGTAGGTATTTCCAGATGTGGAAATACCGAATCTGTAACAATCGGTATTTACCGATTCTGTAAATACAGAATCAGTATTTCCCATTGATTCCTATGGGCTTTGAAGCCCATAGGAATCAATGGGAAATACCGATTCTGTATTTACAGAATCGGTAAATACCGAATTTTGCAAGGGTGCAGGGGGTGTCACTTTGACACCCTCTGGCACCCCACAAATAGGCATGTGCGCCATGTGGCACACAGACATGCCCTAAGGGCATGTCTGTGTCACATGGCTAGGTGTGCATGCACACATGTGCATGCACACCTGTATTCGGTATTTTACCACACAATAGGATTGTGTGGTAAAATACCGATTTTGTAGGGCCTTTGGGACTCAGAAGAGTCCCACCTACATCTGAGATTTACCGAATCGGTAAAAATACCGATTCTGTATTTTACAGAATCGGTAAATTTACCGAATCGGTAAATTTACCGATTCTGTAAAATTGTGCCCCTACATGCCAATTCTTGAATACCGGTCGGTAACGGCCGAAAATACAGATTTTCGGATGTTACCGACCGACCTACATCTGGCCCTACGTGACTAAAAACGGTTCTGACATTTGTAGGTGGATCACGTTCTGCAAAGTCACATCCGGAAAGGGGGGCAGTTGCCTGATGCATCCCCACTGGAGGACCAGCTGCTAACTAATCCCCTGACCGAAAAAGCAATCTCAACCATCTATAGGAAGTTGATCTACAGTTCTCTGGATCCCTTGGGGACGCGGAGAGCTGTGTGGCAGAGGGATCTAGGCACAAATGGCGATGGCAATTGGGTTGAAGCCATTCAGGGTGCCAGGGAGGTGTCAATTAGAACTCGTTTTGGTCTAATTTAACTAGAGATCCAACATAGGACCTATTACTCCAGAACTTTGTGGCACCGAATATGGCGGGCGACCACCTCTCTGTGTAAGGGAATGTAAGGGGGGGAAGGAGCTTTTTTTAATGTGGTGTGGAGTTGTCCGGCAATTCAATGCTACTGGGTAGAGATCATGAGAGTAATGTCCCAGGTCATGGGACTACCGATCCCCATGGGGGCCAAATGGCACCTCCTGAATATCACAAGTGAGGTGACATGGCATAGTTTTCGCAGAATATGACTGGCCCTGGCTTCGGCGGTTGGCAAGCGTAACATTGCAGCAGTTGGGGAGCCAAATCCCCCCCCCCCACCCCCTCCACCCCCAGGGTGGAGGATTGGGAAGAAGATCTTGATTGGTGTCAACTGGTGGACACAGGGTGTATCTCAGCAGGGGCTGCCCTTGTAAATGGTAAAAGATATGGGAGGGATGGTAGAGCTAATGGGCCATGTGACGCGCCATGAAGTAGTGAAAGTTAAATATGTTCCATCCTTGCGACCTAGCTTTATGTAGTAGGATTTGCCCAGGGAGTGTCAGGATAAGCCAAGCTGTGTTACTCACTCCATATTTGCAGACTTTGCCTTTTTGGTCTAATCAATCTTACTAATGTGCACCGTATTTCCAGTGTCAACACTATCGATTGAAGTGGTACAAAAGGGGGTGGTGATGGATGGAGCATCTGAACCAATCAAACACTCAAACCCAGTCAACAGATCTGGGTTTAATCCATCTCCGTTCTTTAGCCCACTCTGCCACCCCAGTTCAGACATGGCAATATGCAAATCAGTCTGACCCTGTGCCTCATGGGAACAGTCCAGCCCGAACTGCCAAGCCATGCCTTCCCTGGACCGGAAACAAGCTTCTGAGGACCGGTTTCTGGCATTTCTGCCGTCTTCAGCCCCGCTTGCTTGAATCCAGTGGCAAAGTGAGCAAGGGACTCACGTCCGAGCATACCCTGCCAACTTATGGCGAACAAAGTGGTACAAAAGGGGGTGGTGATGGACGGAGCATCTGAACCAATCAAACACTCCCACCCAGTCAACAGATCTGGGTTTAATCCATCACCGTACTTTAGCCCACTCTGCCATCCCAGTTCAGACATGGCCATATGCAAATCAGTCTGACTCTATGCCTCAAGGGAAAAGCCCAGCCCGAACTGCCAAGCCATGCCTTACCTGGACCGGAAACAAGCTTTCGATCGAGCACTAGTTCAATGAAAAGAATTTTAAAAGTACATGTGTTTTGGCAAGATAAGCAGTGTGCAGGTCATTTATTCAATCGAGTTTGTTGATCTATTGTTGAGCTCTGAGTTCAAGCAGCCGTCATTACAAAGCTGAGAATTATGTGACTGCTCGCCCTCGCTAACTTGAGTCAAGTACAAAAGCACAGGTTACTTACCTTCGGTAACGATATATCTGTAGAAACAGTATTTAGTGTTAGATTCCTTACCTTAGAATATCCCCAGGCGTCAGGCTGGATCCGTAAAGTTTTTGTCAGCAGTACCCCTGCGCGTCGCTAGGCATCGTCTGCGGCTCTGCGTCCGTCGTTGGCATCGTGATCGCCGGGATGACGTCGGAGTACTTAGACACCGCTCTCGCGCGCTGACGTCAGTTCTGTACATAGCTTTCTGCGCCAGGAACGCAGAGCCATGATAGAAACCGACACTGGTGCCATAAAACTAGGGCCCTGAAAGGGAGGTCCTTAACCCTAGATATTGGTTCGCAGAACGGGGAGGATGGATGGGGCGGTAAGGAATCTAACACTAACTACTGTTTCTTACAGATATATCGTTACCAAAGGTAAGTAACTTGTGCATCTGAAAGAAACCGGTTAGTGTTAGATTCCTTACCTTAGAATAGATACCGCAGCGATTCCAACCCCGGTGGTGGGTCTGCGAACCAAGAACACACCAGAAAGTCCCAGAGAACAGAACGGCCGAAAAAGCCATCTCTCCGGACTTGGCTGTACAGGCAGTAGTGCTTAGCAAACGTGTGCAGTGAGGCCCACATAGCTGCCTGACATGTCCTGTAAGGGGACTCCCCGACCAAGGCAGTAATAGCCACTGTGGCCCGAGTGGAATGGGTCCTCAGCCAAACAGGGGGCTCCTTTTTCGCCAAGGAGTAACAGACCTTGATGCACAACACGACCCACCGCGAAATGGTTCGCTTGTGCACTGCACGTCCCTCCTTAGCGCCCACGAAACCAACAAAGAGCTGGTCGCCCACCCAGAACTGGCGTGTGGGTTCTAGATATAACGAGAGCGCACATTTTGGGTACAGACGGTGGAGCCTCTCTTCCTCTTTCGAGGGATGCAGAGGCAGAAAGTAGGTGGGCAAGGTGATGGACTGCCAGAAATTAAAGGCCATAACCACCTTGGGCAGGAAAGAAGGATGAGTTCTCAAAACAACTTTGCCCTGAAGGACAGAAAGGAAAGGAGGCTTAGAAGAATGAGCCTGAAGCTCACTCACTCTACTGGCAGAGGTGATGGCAACCAGTCTTAAGAGTCAGAAGACGAAGAGGGCAATTGGGAAGTGGCTCGAAAGGAGCGCACATCAAATAGGTTAGAACAAGGGTCAAGTCCCACTGAAGCATCACGAAAGGAACAGGAGGGAGTAATGCCTTTCAAGAACCTATTTACAACTGGGGACTTGAAAAGTGAAGGCTGATCAGGAAGCCTCAAGAAGGCTGAAATGGCCGAGAGATTGCCTTTGATCGTGCCCAGAGCAGAGCCCTGTTGGGCAAGAGAAAGAAGGAAGAGGAGAACCTATGAAAGGGGGGCAGATCCATAGCCTTTGCTGTGCACCAAGCCACAAATTTGTTCCACCTGCAGGCGAATACTGATTTTGTGGAAGGACGCCTGGCTGCCAGAATCACATTACAGACTTCAGGAGGCAAGTCAAATGGCCTCAACTGTCGCCGCTCAATCTCCAAGCATGTAGGTGGAGACTGGACAGGTTCGGGTGGAGGACCGTCCCCTGCTGCTGCGACAGAAGGTCCTCCTGAAGAGGCAGACGAATCGGGGGATCGACTGACATGCTGAGTAGCTCGGGATACCAGTACCTTTGTGCCCAGTCATGAGCCACAAGGATGACTTGGGCCCGGTCTCGCCTGATCTTCTTCAGCACTCTGGGCAGAAGTGGTAGAGGCGGTAAGGCGTACAACAGACCACAGCTCCACTCACGACGAAAAGCGTCTCTGAGCTAGAGCCGCCTTGGAAATTGCAACACACAGAACTGATGACATTGCGCGTTCTCTTCGGTGGCTCTCCCCACTGCCGAAAGAGACCTTGTGCCACGTCCGAGTTCAGACGACATTCGTGATCCATCATGCACCGCCGGCTGAGTTTGTCCGCCCTGGCGTTCAGGGAACCTGCCAGGTGTTGAACCACCAGGGTGATGCCCTGGCATTCCAGCCATGTCCAGAGGCGCAGAGCCTCCTGACAAAGGGTCCACGACCCAACCCAGCCCTGTTTGTTGCAGTATCACATGGCGGTGGTGTTGTCTGTTAACACCTGCACTACACTTCCCCGGATAGAGGAAAGGAATGCCTTCAGTGCAAGCCGGATCGCCCACAGCTCCAGAAGGTTGATATGGAGCCGGGACTCCGCCGGAGACCAGAGGCCTCTGATCTCCGCCTCTCCCATGTGGCCCCCCCAACCCAGGAGGGACGCATCAGTCACCACTATGTGCTCCGGTTGAAGAAGAGAGAGGGATCTGCCGCTGACCCAATCGCTGTCTGTGAGCCACCACTGCAACTGTCTAGCAGTGCCCTCCGAGATCAGGACGTGGTCGGACAGGTTGCCCTGATGCTGTGCCCACTGAAACTTCAGGTCCCACTGCAGAGCCCGCATCCGCCACCTGGCGTGGTGCACCAGTAGGATGCAGGAGGCCATCAGCCCCAGGAGCCGCAGCGTCAACCTGACCAAGACCCGGGATAAAGGCTGAAAGATCGGAATCAGAGCCTGAATATCCCGAACCTGCTGTTTGGGGGGATAAACCTGAAACTGCGCCAAGTCCCGAACCGCTCCGATGAAGAGGAGCTTCCGAGAAGGGCACAGGTGTGACTTCGGCACGTTGATGGAGAACCCAAGCAGGTGCAGGAGGTCGGCCGTAGTCGGAAGGTGGGAGACGACTGTCTGGGGCGAGCCCGCCTTCAACAACCAGTCGTCGAGATAGGGAAGATTGGAACCCCTGATCTGCGCAGATGAATTGCGACCACCACCATCACTTTCGTGAACACCTGAGGGGCGCTGGTAAGGCCGAAGGGGAGCACGGTAAACTGAAAGTGCTTGTGGCCTACCGTGAACTGCAGGTAGTGCCGGTGGGCCGGCAGGACGGGGATGTGGAAATGTGCGCCCTGCAACTCCAACGCCACCATCCAGTCTCCAGGGCCTAGGGCAGCTAAGACCTGAGCCAATGTCAGCATCTTGAACTTCTCCTTCCGGAGGAAGCTGTTGACGTTCCGGAGGTCCAAGATAGGGCGTAGGCCTCCTTTGCCCTTCTTGGGAACCAGAAAGTAGTGGGAATAACAACCACAGCCTACTTCTGGCCCACGAACGAGCTTGACAGCCCCCTTGGCCAAGAGGGCGTAACTTCCTCTTGCAGAAGTTGCAAGTGATCCCCCGACATGCAATAGTACTGCGGTGGCATGGCTGGAGTGGTCGCCTCGAAGGGGAGGGAGTAGCCCCTTCGGATGATATGCAGCACCCACCTGTCTGACGTGATGGTATGCCAGTGGAGGAGGTGATGGCGAACCCAGCCCCCCACTGGCGTCGAATGGGCCTGAAATGCCGGACTAGGAAGGCTTTGAGACAGATGCTGCGGGAGTGGATGTGGACTGACCCTGCTGTTGTCCCCCTGCACCGCCACAGCGGTTACCACGTCCACGAAAGGGATGAGGTTCATTCTGCGGCCTGTGGCTAGCTGGACGTGTATTGCACCCCTTCCTTGGCCACAAAAGGGACGGAAAGCAGAAGTCTGCTGACGCTGGCCTAGGCGTAAAGAGTTGGCCATAGCCCTGGAGTCCTTTAAACGCTCTAGCGCACTATCCGCTTTGTCGCCCAAGAGGCAACGGCCATGGAAGGGCATGTCCATGAGCGTGGCCTGGACATCCCCCGAGAAGTTGGCAGACCTCAGCCAGGCGTGGCGCCGAATCGCCACAGTCCTGGAAATCGCCCAGCCCAGTGAGTCCGTGGTGTCAAGTCCACACTGATGGAGTACCGTGCCGCATCCCGCCCACCCGCCAGGGCTTGGGTGAGCCATGTCCGGGCCTCCTCCAGACACTGTGGCAGCACGTCCGCAACCGTATCCCACAGAGAGTGGGTGTAATGCCCTAAAAGGCAGGCGGTGTTGACAGACTGCTGCCCCAAACTCAGCGAGGAGAACAATTTCTTTCCAAACTGATCGTACCTTTTAGATCCCCGATCCGGAGGACAGAAAGCAGGGGTCGCCCGGAGCCGGGCGGTGGCGCCGGGCTAAGTTGCGATCCACAGGGAGGCCCGTAGAGGGCTTTGACCAGGTGCCCTTCAGAACGATGGTGAGGGTTTCGTTAAACAGCAGCAGAGGCTCCGAGGAGCTTGCCTGCAGTTTGACCACCTCAGTGAGGAGGTTAGTCCTCACGGCCGAGACAGGGAGCTCTTGAGCCAAGGCCTTAGCATTCCTGTTCAACACCACGCTATAAGTAGGCCCCTCCTCCGAGGCCGCGGAAGGAGAAGAGACAAATCCAGTGTCAGGCGAAGTGTGTAGACCACTGGCCTCCCCAAGCTCATCTGCCCAGTCCTGGCTTAACTGGTACTGCTGTGCCAGAGGGCCCTCAGACCCTTCCCAGTCCTCCCCATCATCCTTGTCCTGGAAACCAGGCAAAAATATTGGAGCCGGATTGTAGGTGAATTGGTCACCCATCGGCGCCGGAGATGGCGCTAGAGACCGCGCCGCTCCGGCATCGCACCTGGACCGGGGCTGTAACCGTGGACAGTGTTGTCCGAAGACTGCACCGGTAGTTACACCCTCGGGGTCGGCGCCAGCGGAGGAGTCGTGAGGTCGACTGGTGACGACCCGGATCCAGGCCTGGATCCTGCGGGGCCCTGCGGCGTCGGGACCGGAGTCGCCGACGGCGCCGGGGCCGAAGCACCCGACGGCGCCAGAGCCGCCTGCCCGCTTGGGCCCCCAGTCGGATCTGCGGGGCCCGAAGGCACCGCGACAGAGTCCGACAGAGAGAAGTGTGTCCTCATGGCCACGAGGAAATCACGTATCTCCTCCGACGTCGCATGCAGCCCAGGGACCGCGGGTATGAAGCTGGACGCGGCGCTTGCGGCTCCGGCGGAGCCGCGCGGGGGTTGTCGCCCGAACCTCGACTTCTTTTTCGAATGCCTCCACTTACCGGAGGACTTGGAACCCGACGAGTAGTGGTCACTCGACGAGCGGCGATGACTGCAAGCTTGCAATCCGTGATCGAGCTCCCCGCCGATCCGACGCTCAGAAGAGATCCATTCACTCAAGACCAACCACTTTGGGATCAGCTCACTCGACTCTACGGACCGGGATTTCTTTCACCGCTCCATCCGGCAACTCAGGCTTGACCAGGTCCTGAGTTCCACACCGGCCTGTCTACAGCGGACCCCTTGCGGTCCTCGGGACTCACAGCGGATCCTCGCTGCCACCGCACCGTCTTCAACCCATCCTTGTCCTGAAGATGATCCCGAATTTTGTGGATCGAAACGCCGTTGACACAACAGCGCAACCATGGCGCTTCTTCACAAAGTGGTTCACGAACAATTAAATAGAATTGAAGTAGAAACGTACTCGCTCAATTTCGGAACCACACTGTGATAACTATTCACTGTATATATCTCCACACCAGTCACCTTGCGCCGTCCACGCTGCTCACACTGTCACTTGAGCTGCTACCTCGGTTTTTCACTCACAACCACCAGCACCATGTGCCACTTGGGTTAAACCAATTATTTTCATTTATGTATTACAGTGCTGTTACAACTGTATTATCTATCTTGTTTCCTTATCAATTGACCTCAAATTGTTTATATAAATGATGCCAAGAGCACATACTATAACTAAATAGAGTCTCCTTGTTTTCCTTGTGGATAATGTTGCATGCATATCCTTAATAATTGCCTACGAATTATACCAGTAGGGATATCCTTTGTTTGTATTACATTTCACCCCAATCCCAACACGGTTGACGGGTTACGCTCCTGTGGTTTGTTACAAGACTGTGCTAGGTGAGACAGCTGTGGAGAGTGTGTCCTTCCCTGTTTCTGGATGTAGTACGTGGCTGTCATTTTGTCCGTCCGGATTAATACAGCCTTGTTGTACAAGTACTTTTGGAGGGCTTTCATTGCTAGAAATACTGCTAGCAACTCTAAGTGGTTTATATGCAGGGTCTTCTGCTTGACTGTCCAGAGCCCTTGGACTGTGTATTGAAGTAAGTGGGCTCCCCAACCTGTCAGTGATGCGTCCGCTGTTAGTACTACTTGTGGAACAGGCTCTTGGAACAGTCGCCCCTTGGAAAGGTTTTGTGGGTTCCACCACTGCAGAGAGTTGTAAGTGCGACTGTCTACCAACACCAGGTCTTTTAGTTGTCCTTGAGCTTGGTTCCACTGCTGTGCTGGGCATTCTTGCAATGGACGCATTTGAAGTCGGGCATGAGGAACAATGAATATGCAGGAGGCAATCATGCCTATCAGCTGCATGAACACTCGAGCTTGGTTCCACTGCTGTGCTGGGCATTCTTCCAATGGACGCATTTGAAGTCGGCATGAGGAACAATGAATATGCAGGAGGCAATCATGCCTATTAGCTGCATGAACATTCGAGCTGGCAAGGAGTGTTGTGGGTGAAATCTTTGAATTAGAGACTGCATGTTGGCTATCCTGGCTGTATTTGGATATGCTTTTGCCACTGAGGTATCTATTGTTGCTCCCAGATATTGTTGTATGTGGGAGAGCTGCAAATGTGATTTTGGGTAATTTATGGAAAATCCCAGACTGTGCAGCAGCTGGATTGTCTGTGAGGTATGGATGGCACACTGTGCGTATGAGTTGGCTTTTATGAGCCAATCGTCCAGATATGGGAACACATGGATGTGTTGCCTTCTGAGGTGTGCTGCTACTACTGCTAGGCATTTTGTAAAGACCCTTGGTGCTGTAATTACCCTGCAGGGGAGAACTTTTAATTGATAGTGGTGGCCCTCTATTGTGAACCTGAGGTATTTCCTGTGAGCTGGATGTAAAGGTATGGGAAAATATACATCTTTGAGGTCTAATGTAGCGAGGAAGTCTCCTTGCTGGAGTAACGGGAGTACTTGTTGTAGAGTGATCATATGGAAATGCTCCGAGAGTATGTATTGGTTCAGAGGTCTGAGGTCCAATATTGGTCTGAGGGACCCGTCCTTTTTGGGAATAAGGAAGTATAGGGAGTATACTCCTGTCCCCTGGTGTTGAAAAGGTACTGGCTCTACGGCTCCCTTTCCTAGCATAGATGTTACCTCTTGTTGTAACAGCGTGATGTGTTCTTTGTACATAGGACAGTTTTTGGGTGGTATGTTGGGTGGAGTAGAAGTGAGTTCCAGGCAATAACCATATAGGATAATTTGTCCCACCCACCTGTCTGTGGTAATTGCGTTCCAGACTGGTAGGAATTGTGGTAGTCTGCCTCCGACTGGTGTTGAGTGGTCTGGAGGGAGTGTGAGCAAGTCACTGTTTGGTGGAGGCTCAGGTGTTGTTGACACCACGTCCTCAGCCTTTGTTATTATTGCCTCTATAACCTCCTCTGTTGGAGCCTTTATTAAAGGTGCTCTGGGTATTACTTTTGAATGTAGAGGAAGTTTGGGATGTGTTGCCTCTACCTGAGCATCGAAAGGAGGAGCGGCAAAAGGAACTGCTAGATTGTTGAAACTGAAGTGCGCCCTTAGATTTTGCAGTATCTGTATCTTTTTTCATCTTTTCCAAGATGGTATCTACTGCAGGGCCAAACAGGAAGTCTTGATTAACTGGCTGGTTGAGGATGGTTGATTGCACTTCATTTTTAAATCCGGAAATGCGTAGCCACGCATGCCGCCGTAGTAATACGCTAGTGTTGATGGACCCGGCTGCTATGTCAGCTTGGTCTAGTGCACATTTTATGGAAGCATGTGTGATAAATTTTCCTTCCTGTATTAGGTCGTTAGCTTTAGCTTTAAAAGGTTCTGGCAGGTGTTGTAGTAACCCCTCCAGCTGGTCATAATGTGCTCTATCGTATCGTGCTAATAGAGCCTGTGTGTTTGCAATTCTCCAAGTATTTGCTGCTTGGGATGCCACTCTTTTGCCTGAGGGGGAGCATCTCCTGTTTGTGAATTAGCTCGCTTTCGAGCGTTCGCTACAACTAATGAGTCTAACGGCAACTGTGACTTATTATAAGAAGGGTCTGTAGGGGCTGCTTTATACTTTTTCTCAATCCTCGGATTGAGGACACGCACTCTGGCTGGGTCTTTAAATATGTCAGTGGCGTGTTTTAGTACCCCTTTTAACATAGGAAGTGTACGTACACTCTTTTCTGAAGTTGGAAAAGTGTCAAATAGGACATCCTCTTCTATTGGGTCAGTGTGCATGTCTACATTATGATATTTAGCTGCCCTATCCACTAGTTGGTTAAAGTCAATGGTGTCAGTAGGCGACGGCTTTGTAGGATATGTAGAGGTGTCAGGGATGGGTTGTGGGTCGTATGTATCATAAGGATCATTCTGGTCATCCCATGTGTTATCTTGTATATCCTGATCTTCAGGTTCTACAAAGTTATCTTGAGGATCTTCCCCTATGTTTTCTGTCTCATCATAATGTGAGGGAGAGTAAGGCACATAAGGCATGTTAGGAAAGAAAGGAGGAGGAGTGAAAGGCCTTGAAGGAGATGTTGCAAAGTCTTTCTTCTTTGGAGGAACAGGGGAAGAAGTGTCAATGTCCAAAGGTCTCTTCTTTCTGTGGTAAACTGTTAGCCGTCCTGTTTCTGGGTCTATATACAGTTTACTCTGTTCTTCACTCACTGGATCAGAATGGAAAAGTTCTTCCTCAACTGTCCGTGGTTTTGGCGCCGATGTTTTTGGCTTGGTCACTTCTGTGTGGTGAGACTTTGGCTCGAGGGCCTTTGACTGTGGAGCTTTTTTCGGCTTGACTACTTTTTTCGGGTCGGTGACCTTTTTCGGGTCGGCGATGGTTTTTGGTTCGACGTTCTTTGTTGGATCTACTGCCTTTTTTGGTTCGGCGACCTTCTTCGGTTAGACGACCTTTTTCGGATCGATCTGTTTTTTCGGGTTGATAACCTTTTTAGGATTGACCGGAGTTTTCGGGTCGATAACCTTTTTTGGATCGACCTGTCGAATCGACTGCCTTCTTCGGGTCGACAGGATGTTTAATGTGACCTGTTTGTCGGTCGACACTCTTTTTCGGCTCGGCGGCCGTTGTCGGGTCGACTATTGTTTTGGGATTGACAACCTTTTTGGGAAGAGTGTAGCTTGTTCCCAGGGTATCAGAAGGCTTAGGTTTGGTCTTTGGAGCCGAGCCAGAGGCGGGGCCTCTGAAGGAGTTTGTCTATCTCGGCTAAGGCCTTTAGGCGATGCTTCGACCGGAGCCTTGTCTTGAGATGGAAGCTAGGGTGGGGGCTTGGTACCCACGGTTTGCCCCGGTGTAATCTGGTCACCGGAGTCCGACTGGTCGTCTACGGTGACGATTTCTAGGTTGGAGTCCGCCGCTTCTGTGAGGTCATGTTCGTCTTCGAAAATGTTCTCCGGTTCCAGTGCCTGCCGCTGCATTTCTTGTCTAGCGGCCCTTCGGTTCTGGATAGTCTTCTTCGACCGGAATTGAGCACAAGCTGGACAGTTTTCCTCGTTGTGCTTGGGAGAGAGGCACTTGTTGCATACTGTATGTTTATCAGTATGTGGGAATTCGGAGTGACATTGTGAGCACCTTTTAAACTGTGTCCTTTCCATTGGCAGCAGGCCCACGTGGCGTCGAAAAGGCCCAACGGCCCGCGTCAACGACCGGATCGAGATGGAAAGTGTTATCCAGTGGAGGTTTACTGAGTGAGAACAATACCGTCGAGGTAGAAGGCCATTTGGCCTTAGAAAGTTGAAACGTTTTGATTCCGAAGTTGGAGTTGAGGAATAGCATCCAAACCCAATGGCGGAAAAAAACAATCTGAGGATGGAGAAGATGCCCATGCGCACTGTACTCCAGGGGAGGAGTCACCTACCTCATGATACTTCGAAGACTCTTCCAGGACAACAAAGTGCAAACATTCGGACCCAACACTAGGCGGCGATCTATGCACAGATATGAATTCAGCAGCCCACATGCCTCGAACACAAGCTTCCAAAGCTGGAGTTTGTTTTTAAAAACCAATAACTAATCACCCTCACACCCGTGGAACTTTCTCCCGGATTAATTTTCCCCCAGGAAGAGGGGTTCATTTAAAAAGAAATTCTCATCACGACTGCCAAGTATTGCCTGGTCGCCCTAAATAAGAAAAAAATACATCAGGCTGCTTGATCAAAAAAGGAATGGCTGTACGATGTATTTACACCGACGGCACACAAGAAAGGCTGGACACATGACAATCCACCTGACGTGCACTAGGTCAGGCAGACCATCAGTTTGTTGGAAAGGATACTCCACCACTTGTGAAGGAGTAACTTGCTCATCAAACTCTAAATCAAGACCTTTTTCTTTTCTGTGCTATGCATGTATCTCTAGGTCCGCTTCATTATGTCCATCAGTCTTTGTATTATCTACCTGTTACTGAGGCTTGTGTGTTTAGTACAGGTTTAATCTTACGGTGTGTGTGTGTGGGTTTATTTGAACCCTGTGGTTTAATCTGCACTTGTTGCTTATGTGGTGTTGTCTGTAGGAGAGTAGGGTCTGCAATCCTATGGTCACCCCAGATTTTTGCTTCACTGGTTTACGACTTTCCCTGGCTGTGGGCCTGCTAATCAGACCCACAGCCTAGCTGTTCTCTCTCTCTAAATTGTACACATGTACTTAATTGATATTGGGCCCTCTCATGAGTCCCTGTAACCAGGGCAGAGGTGTACCCAAGGCCTACCAGGGGCTGCAGCAGGTATTATGCCACCCCTGGCTGGCTACCTAAACAGACACAACTGGCTGTACAACAGCTGGGGCAAGGTGGTTAAATCACCCGTTGCTGTAGATATAGTATACCTATATCTAACCCCAAAATGAACACATATCTCCTATCAGTCACTCCTATGGCAGGCCTTAACAATCCTGAAGGCAGAGTGCTTAGAATTGTGTGAGATGGTGCTCTGGCATTAGCTGAGCCTGTCTGCGGCCTTCGGGATCCATCCCTTCTGCCGTTTCCATGATAGTGCCATACCATATACTTTTAAGAGCCTTATAATCCTCGCGGTTATGGTAACTTTGGTTTGGCATTATCTAAACATGTCGTGTAAGGTGTCATACGCGTTGGAATACTACCCCCTCGCCAGTTCTGGCGACGGGGGTAGCATTCCACCCCTCTAGAAGGAGAAGACATGTTGGTAACCGTAACCCCGGTTAAAGTTAGACGAAGCCTCAGCTCCACAAAATGGATGCTGCTGCCAGAGACACGAATCTGACCTCCTGGGGCTGGGAGTCCTTCCAGCAAGGGAGGCCTGGACAAAGGGTTTCCTGCCTGGGGAGGTGCTAGCACCACCCCAGACAGGATTTTGTGTATCAGATAAGGCAGGGATGAAAGGAATGAGACATGCCTGGGGCACCCCGGTGTCCCTGTGCATGGCCCGGCTGAAACCAGTTCCTGGGGCACTCCAGCCCCAGTTCTGGCACGAAGCTGGACAAAGGATAGGGGGTGTAACCACCCCTCTTCCTGGTTCCACCCATGGGAGGAACCTAGTCGCGAGCCAGCCCCCTTTAGGAGAATAAAGGTAGGAGCTGGTCCCATTCCAAATTGAATAATCTTGAACAACTCAGAAGAAGAAACTCTTGACCTTCGACGTTCTGCTCCTCAGAAGACGGAAGAATCTCCCTTGTGGCTAAGGAGTAGCCACCCTGTGCAAACAGGCAACAACTACCAGCATCCTAGCGGTTCACTTTGTGGTCTATCTCTCAGAGTCAAGACTGCAGAGCCCGACAGGAACCGGACTTCCAGACCTCTCCGACCTTTACCTACGACTACAGCTCAGCTGAGATCCGTGGGTGCGACGAGACACGTGGGACCGGCCATCCTGGAGAAACTGCACTTCGCTGAGAAGCCAACCTCCGAGGGACCCTCGAGGAAGAAGCTTGGGGTCCGAGAAGCCCCACTCCCGAGCAGCACCTGCACTGAAGATCAGTCCTCCAGCCTCCACGAGATCTGCGCGGGGCCCTTCTGCTTGGTTGCCACTCGACGCGTTGTCTGTTCACTTGCCGGCTGGCTTGTGGACTTCCAGACGACTATCCTTTGAATTTTCACTGCTGGTCTGGTTGCTCCAGACTGGCCCTTGCTCCTCTGCAAACGAGAAGTGAACCGGACCCTCCTGGTCCGCACCAGACGCCGTTTCCAGTCACCGCGTGGGTTGCCTTTGCCAAGGCCTGTTGACTCCAATCCGGGGTCTCTCAACGCCAACAGCGAGAAGCCTTCGTGGGACAGCTCGTGCCTCCATCCTGGTCGTCGAAGACACCGCCTGGTCCACGTGGCTGCAGAGTACAGCGTCATCTCTTCACCTGAAGCCCGCGACGACATCTGGTTCCTTCCTGGTTCCACTCCAGTCACTGGCTAGTGACTGTGAACACTGTCCCCTCTGCTTTCAGGTTCCTCTCTTCCTAGATCCACCCTTGGATCCATCCGGACATCTCCTTCCAGGTCGCCTGCAGCATCTTTTCTTCCAGGCTCCATAGACTTCAATGCAGAAACCCGACAACTTTCTACACCTATGCACCCGCAGCCCGTGGGTTAGATAACGTGAGCATTTCGGTGCTCCTGTAGGGATTGACTATCCAAGTGTCCATTTCCATTTTCGTTTTAGTCCTACCTAGTCGGAACCGTCCAGAAACTGTACTTTCCTAACTGCTAGTATCCATAGACTTTGTTCCGCATCCCACGTGTGAGTTTCCACTCTGCACGCGTGTTCCCTAGGCCTCCTGCTCCTAACCTAAGGTCAGAGTAGTGTAGTCCTAGCGGTCCTCTAGCCTCTGGATCGTGTTACTTACCTCCTAGCAGTTCGCATTCCACTTTCATAGTATATGGCTTGTCGTGCCCCTAAGGCACAATTGTAAACGTGCAACTTATTGTGTTTTTCCTAAGAGTTATGTTATGTGCTTAGCTCCCTGATCTCATAAAGAGTTCAGGGGTGTCTTGTGAGAAATAAATACTTACTTTATTTTTATAACAACCTGTGTGGTGTCCTTTCACTTGGTGTTCAAGGGATTATATGTGGTAATACAGCTGGCTTAACACGCCTTCTAAAGTTTAGCCTAAGACTGCTTCGTCCATGCTACTAGGATAGCTGGTCTATAAGGTTGACTTACCACCAATCACAATAAGGGTTGCTTGGCATGGTACAAGGTGATCACTAGAACTAGTGAGCATCATATACCAGGCCAACTTCTCACATTGTCACACCCTTGTAATTATAAAAAGTATGTTACAGGCGACCAGGTGTCTCTTGCCCGTGACTTCTGAGGAAGTAATGGTGCACAGTTAACAGCAGGAACATTGCAAAGTGTCTGATTTAGAGTTCGCTGGCCGGGGAACTCAGACACAAACGTGATGGATATCCTGGCCGCAGTATTTACAAGCAGCACTGAATATAATATATGGGAGCCTCATTTCTTTCTTTCGTACTTTCTATTTCCCTTGTTTACATTATCTTTATTTTACTCTTTTTTCTCTTTATTTCTTTTTCTCTCTATTCCTGGTTTATCTTTCATTCATTTCTTAGTTTAAGAATGCTTAGCCTCTTAAAGCATGTTATTCATTCATTTGCCTTTCTTCTTTCCGGTCATGGGGAGGACTGCACAGATATCCTTACTAGTAGGATCTTTTGAATTCTGCATGAACCTGTTTACTAATGGTCCTAGTTGAAGGTGTCATTTAGAAGTTAAACATATGTTTCTTATGTGAGGTAGGGAGGGTATGTGTGAAAATGTGTGTGTGAGAGAGAGAGTGTGTATGTGTGTGTGTGTGTCCTGTCTATGTCGGAGTGTGTGCGAGTACTTGAGCGTGTGGAGCCGGCTCAAAAAGAGGTATAGTGTGCAGAGAGTCCAGTGGATCCCCAGAGGTTTCACAGAGGCTAAAGTAGATAATACTAATGCTCTTTTGTGGTAGAGTGGGGGAGCAGTTAGACGTATCCGAGGGTAGTGTTAAGCATTTGTTGTAAACACTATGGCAATAAATGACACACACTGTTGTACACATAGGGGCAATAAAAGACACACATTAATGAATAAATTTGAGACCAATTTATAAAATGACACTTGGTTACATTTATTTTGTGGAACCACAGAATTTCATCTTGAGTAAATACGTTTTGCAATAGAAATACTGTTCAATATGAAAAGTGGACAATTAGTGCAATTTTCAGACTTTGCAATGTTAACCTATGGGGTGAAGAAAACATTCAACATACATACAGGGAACATCTCCTTACAAGACCATTCTTCAGAAGTTAAGGTTAGTATTGGACAAGGTTCAGTTCAGAACCAACAGTGCACCACCAGCGGCAATGGGGCGTACAAGTACAAGTTCAAGACTGGAAACCCAATGCAAACTAAGGGGGACTGGGGCAATCGGACAGAGGCTGCATACAGGTAAGTAACAGCGGCTTGGGGGAACTAGCCTCTGGGGGTTGAGGCCAACACTGGACGCCAGGGTGCAGGATGCCAATACAGCATCAAAGACAGGCCAAATTGAAAAATATCTGCCGGCTCAGGCCAGGAGGCCGGTCGAAGAAAATAAAAAGCTGTCATGGTAAGTTTTGATTCTCTGGGACGCAGCAACACCATTTGTCCTCTTCACCAAAGCCCAGAACGGATGGTTGCAAGGGTGCCTTTTGGTGTCAGAAAAGGCATACCAGAGCAGGTCACGGTTGACGGGGTCTCCTTGCAGAGGTTGCAGGTAACGTCGAGGAGTCCTTAAGAGGTCAGCTCATGGTAGACTCTCGCTCTAGACTACCTGGGATTGATCCTCTAGAAAGGAGCTAATCCAGCTAAGGGATGAGCCCTGAATGCCAGCCTATTTGACACGATCCCCCAAGATACCATGGTCGACCGTGTCAAAGGCGGCCGAGAGATCCAACAGCACCAGGGCCTGAGGAGTACCCTTGTCAGCCCTCTCTTGTAGGGAGTCCAATAATGCCAGAATTACGGTCTCTGTTGAGTGGGCAGGCCGAAACCCAGCTTGGTGTGAGTCGAGATAGTTGGACTGTTCAATAAAATTGGACAGGCACTTCACCACCCACATCTGCTAGACCTTTAGTGGTACAGAGTATTGTCCTATTGTAATGCATTCCTCCTGGGTGCTCCGGGCTCCTTGTTAAAGAAATTACAAAGAATACAGACTTTGGTGGCTAAATTGGCATTGACCCGGCCACGTGGAGCCTCGGCCTCTTTGGCCTTACAAGATCTCCACTGGCTGCCTGTTGTACAGAGAGTACACTTTAAGGCACTCTGTATTGTCCACAGGACTGTACACAAAACTGGGCCTAAAATCGTACAAAGGAAATTTGTATGGTATGGCCCTGCACTCTTCCTCTGCGAATCTGGTCTATGTCCCCCGAGCAAAAAAGGTTCGAATGGGTGGAAGATCTTTCAGCTTTACAGCAGCCAGGCTGTGGAATGATCTACCCCTGGAACTTAGGCAACTGAATGCCCTTTCTCGGTTCAGGAAGGAACTGAAAACTAGACTTTTCCCCAGATAAGTGATCTTGGACAATTCTGCTTTGTCCCTGCTGGTTGGTAATCTTTAAGCGCCAGGATACCCTTTGGGTGACAGCTGAGCTATACAAGTGTGCATTACATTACATTACCACATGAGCCTCCAGTACCTTTGCCAAGTACGGCAGCAAGGAGAATGGGCGGTAATTCAACAGGATCTGGGGGTCTGCCCCTGATTTCTTCAGAAGGGGAACCATAATTGCCTCTTGAAAGGCATTAGGGACACAACCCTAGAATAGGGACTCATTCAGAAGAGAGCTCTTCCTGTGCAGGGGGAGATGTGAACACCTCCACCCAGGAAAAGCATTGTTCACAGCCACAGAGTGCGCAGGCACTCTCCCCTGAGGTCAGAACACACTCTGGTGGTAGCAGGCTGGCTCAGGCCAGTCAATGACCACACTAAGGATTGGTAGGTTTCAGGGGCCCTCTGTGTGCAATTTATAGTAACATCTACACTGGAATCAGTGTAAGTTTATTATGTTGAGATACTTGGTGCCAAACATCACATATTTCAGCAAAGCCATCATGGAGCTGGCGAACTCATAGTGACGAGTGTCAAGCCTATGTACTTACTATGACTTCCCTGGTCACTCACAATATCCAGGAATCAACTAGGATATTACATTGGCATTTCATGCAGATATGCCCTCACAGGGGTGTGAGAGGTGCCAGAGCTGCTGACTCGGGAACTGGGGATCCGGGTTCGAGTCTCTGCTTCAGCACAACATCCTGTGATTCTGGGCAAATCACTTTACCACCCCGTGACCATAGACAGCGTCTGGATACCCTCACGGGTGATGAGCCGCACAATATAAATCTGCAAACTTTAAATTTAACTCCCTGTCTGAGATATGGGTTAGACACCCCTCTAGCAGTGTTCATGGGTATGGCACACAGGGATATGTGCCAGGTCAGCTCTTCAGTTTTGTCTGCACCAGGACACTGAGGCTGCTGTGGCAGTGTGCATGTGCTAGGTGAGGGGTGCCCTAGGGTTGCATAATTTGTGCTGCAGCCCTTAGGGACCCTCCTTAGCCGCAAGGCACTTGGTACCAGGGGTACCTTTTACTAGGACCTTATATGTGAGCCAAAGGGGTGCCAATTGTGGAACTGAAGGGTACAGTTTAGGGAAGGAGATCTGGCACAGGGGGCCTGGTTGGCAGGGGACTCTGTGCACTTCCAACCACAATATTTTCCAAGCAATACGTGGGGATAACTATGTCCAAAAGAGGCATGTGTATTCATGACACCCTCCCCCCCCCAAATGAAAGAGGATGAGACTAACCTTCCACTACAGTATTCATCGTCCTCTTCGTGGATAATGTGAGTAATGCAGGGATACAGGGCCCAGCCCTTAAGTGGCTTACGAGATCATATCCTCAAATAAAAAACACATTAGGTCAAATGGCCCTTGAACTCTGTTTTAATGAGCAAAATACTCATAAAACTGGCACCGTGCCTTTAAGGCAGCCATGACCCCTGGCTTCCCATCATGCCTCAGGGGTGACAGTTAGGTCAGTTGTTCTTTGCATAACCCTGAAGACAGGGCTCAACAATGAATTGGAAACACATAGTCACATCTCATTTGCCTGGGGAGGTGGGTGGGTTGCTTATGACTTTGATGAAGATACCCCTGGATGAGAACTAGGATTACAGGTAAGTAACTTAGTGTAGCGACAGGATAATTTGTACTATTTGGACTGGTGTTGACTAATGCCCACCGCCATCTCAGTATATAATCAGGAGTTCTTTATTTCCAACCTTATTATGCCTATTGGTAGGGTCTATCTATGTGCTTTGACAGGGTTCTGTGCCTTTTTCACCCCTAGAGGCTTAAACTAGAGACTCCGTTTTTCTTTTGCCTCGGCTGTCCGAGGCGCTTGTAGGGCAGAAGTGATGTTTTAGTTACAGCCTGTTGTTCGCTAGGTAGGAACCGGTGAAGACCGGCTCTTATCGAAGGAATGTGCTTATTTCCCGGGCTCCAGACGCAACAGCAGCTGGCCACTCAGGGTGCGTTAGGAGCGCGGGGCTTGGTACAGGAATTCGGTGGCAGGCAGGTTGCTGGCTGGAAATTTCTATGAAGAGAGGGCCTTCTATATTATCGAAGTGCAGAGGGGCAGAGGTGTGAGTTGGTTTTCTGGAGTTGATGAAGACAGAAGTTTGAGTTACATCAAGAGTTGGTTAATTTGAGTTTATGCAGAGAAGGAGAGCTATTGGAGTTCCCGGAATTAGCAACAGAGACTGCCAGGTTATCATCTGGGACTGGTGTAGATGAGGATCGGAGAAGGGTTCGAGGGTCTTGGAGTTGTGGCAGCTTTGAGGAGGAATAGTGGTGCAGACGTGTGTCTGCGATTGCAGAGTAGAGTACTGAATGAACCGAAGCAAGAACGAGAGAGGGACCAACTCAGCTGCCGAGACTGGAATGCGTAAGACTAAGGTGAGGTGTTCCAAGCTAGTTTAGTAAATATATATGATCACTCCCCTTTTATCCCCTAGGTTGCGGTTAGGTTTCTAAATGTTCAATTGATTCTTTACTATGCTAATGCAGTGCTTTTTCCTGTTATGTCATTTTAGTGTATAATAAAGGGACCCCAATACTTAATAGGTACATTTGAATGTTGTTTCTGTGGCAGGATTAACCTTTCTTTCCAGCCAGATGCTGACGTATAGAAGGATGGGCGATTTCCTTCTTACAGGTAACTGATGATGGGAGGATATGCGATTCCTAACGGGGAATAACTTTAAATGAGGCAAATTCAACTTAACAGTTCTGGCGTGAGATGATTGGACCCCTATCCAGTGCATAAGGGAGAATGGCTCTCATCAGGGATATCTAAATTGTAGACACAGCCGGGAGACGTTAGGTACACCGTCGGGAAACGTAGATGACACCGCAGGGAAACGTTAGGTACACCGCCGGGAAACGTAAATGACACTGCCGGGAGACGATAGCGACACCGTCAGGAGACGTAAACGAATCGTCGGGAGATGTAAAAGAATCGTCGGGAGACGTTAACGAGGTTATGAGATAATCAGTGTAGTGAGGTTACCATAAGATATAGTGTGAATTTTCCCATACTCTAGGAGTGCTTCTGACTGTGTAAGCTCACTCGCTATTTTCCCCATTCTCGGGTAGGTATTTTAAGTATTCTGTTCTATAGGTCCTGGGAAGGGTGGTGGTACGTGGTGGCTGGGTGTACTATAATCGGTAAGCTGATAACTTAGTCTAAATATCCGGTCGTTACATTTGGCGTCACGAACAGTTTTCGAAAGTTTCACAGCGGGTGTTATTTTGCTATATTTGGCATCGTATTTGGTTAAACTTGGACGCGGAACGTACGAAGAGATATTGTGTATATATCATTGTGTATATTCTTTTTATTTTTTGGTTCGATGTTTAGCTTAGGTTGTCATCTATATATTATTGCAATATGTTTTCGAGAAAAGCGAAACCTAGTTTTAAGTTACCTTTGGAGAATCCAGGGTGGGAATCGACCGCTTATGAGGCGCTGGCTCATGAATGGGCTGATTCTACTGGTTTGAGTGAAAACTGGAATTCATGTTTGGAGGATGCAGGACCGGCTCAGGTGGTTGCGTGTTTGCAGAAAGTGCCAGTGGTGAAGGGTGAAGAGCTTCCTATATTAGGAAGAAGGGGATGGATTTTGTTGAAAGCGTACAGGCTTGTACATGAAAAGTGTGCTAAACTACAGCGTGAGTGCAAAGACTTTGAAGGACAGTTTGTTGAAGTGCAGAATGCTAACACGCTTTTGAGGTGTCAAAATAAATTACTGGCAGATAAACTGGAAACGTATCAGACTATTGCAGAAAGAGCTGCAGTACGTATTGCAAAATACAAATACAGAAATAGACGAGGACGAGTCAATTATTGCGAAAGCAGGGCTCGATTGGAACCCTAACGAGTGGGATGGTAACATCTGGGATTCATCTGAATCTTTCTCCTCGGCTGAGGAGAATGATACACGTGATTCTTCTTGTGCTAGAAGGGACTGTAAACCTGATGACCGCACAGAGGTTCGTGCACATCCTATATTTCGAAGAAAATTGCAGGTTGCTCCTGGCAATCCTCAAGGGATTCCTTTAGACAGTTTGGAAGATTTTACACAACAGGAGATTAATGAAATTTTGGATAGATTCCAACAAAAGCCGGGTGAGTCTTTACTCACGTGGATGGTTCGTATTTTTGATTTGGGTGCTGCAGGAATCATGTTCGATCTGGGTGATTCAGTGAAATTTTGTACGCTAAGTTATGATCCGACTTTACAAGAACATTTTCGAAATTATGCTAATGCCGCTCAGACTAGTTTGCTGCAATTGGCAGTGGACGGCTGTAATCACAAATACCCTACTGAATCTGATTGGCCACTTAATGAGAAACCGTGGTATACTTTGAGAGATGCCTCACAGAGATTGAAAGAAGAAGTGATGAAAACTGCTATTGTTGTAGGCACGGCTGATTTTGCTTAATGCTTCTGTGAGAAATAGAATCATTCGTACTGCCCCTGCTGCTTATAAGCAGGTGATGATGACGTTATTGATAAATCAAACGGGAAATCCCTTGTCTGATGTAATTGAGGCAGTGCGTGAACTTGGTGAACTGGGTGAATGGATTAAACCTGAAAGACAATCTAGACCTGAAGGTCGTACTGATAATTACAAGTTTTCTAGACATGACATGTTTCTAGCCCTAATTAATGATGGGGTGAGACGGGAGGACATTGATTGTGAGTCGAATGGGAGATTATGGATGTTATTCCGTAAACGTGGTTTGGACAGGAAAGAGTGGGCTAGAAATGTCAATAAACAAGATCATGATCGCAGGTGCTCTGATGAAAGTGGTGATGAGAGAGAGAGAGGGAGAAACAGAGAGAGAGAGAGAGAGTGAGAGATGGGAGAGATTAATCTCTACACTAGGAAAGAGAGAGAGAGAGGGGGGGGAGAGAAGAACATTCTGATCATAGAGACAGAGATGAGAGGAATAACTCTCCTGAGGTGAGGTTGAGAAACAGACGACAAAGATCCTCTGATCGGAAATCACAATATTTTTCAGATGACAAAAATCCTTTTCGCGAGGGGAGAGGGTACAAACAAGAAGTGACATTACCTAAAAGGTACGAGAGTCTTTATCCTGATTTGTCCTGGGCGTCAGAACGCAGTAAAAATGACTAGGAAGAGGGGCGTGGCCAAGATGGCGACGGAGTAAGACGCACTTTCGTGTCCCTCCGGCGCCCGACCTAGCATAGCATTGTCCAGCATTTCCAGCGGCGTGCTGAGCGCCTGTCGGTGACCAGCGGAGGTCCCCCGTACCGGTGGAGTGCTGTCCGGCCCCGTAGCAACTAGCGGAGGCGGCCTGGAGGCGGGGTGGGTTGCGGCGGCGGACTGCGTCCCTGCAAGCCTCGGCCTTGCTTGAGGGGAGGAGCTGGCCTTCCTGTTCAGCAGCTGCGAGGACCGGACCGAGACGCGACTGCCTCGGAGAGCCTTACCCCTGACCCATCGCACGCTGTTGCTGCTCCCGCGCCTAGAGAGGAGGGGCCGCCCTGGTGGTCCCGTGGAAGTCAGCGGACGAGTGCCGGGAGCGGGGCCGTCGGAGATCGGCCGAAGCAGGGGCTGCCACTGCCTGACCTTGTCACGCAGGAGCCGCCCGGCCGGGTGTGCTCGCGGGCCTAGACTCTGCCGTGGGCCCCTGCAGCAGTCGTGGGCTGGGGTTTCCCGGAGGTCTTGTGGACATTTGCGGAGCATTGGCGGCCTGAGGCCTAGCGATCCCCGGCCTGGCCTACCTATTGGAGTGGAGCGAATCCAGAGGCGAGGAGCCCCGGCTACCCGCTCCCTTGCTGTTCTGCCCAGTCAGCTGTCTGGCCATCCGGTGGAGGGGCTGTGTGGAGGGCCGAAGTAGTGCTTTCTCTGCCGGCGGGGAGCTTGTGACACCGGGCCCTGGGAGCCGGACGGGCTCGGGCCCCCAGCACACCACGAGGAGTGGGGGAGGCGCTACAACAGCGGGGTCCTCAGGCACTTGGACTACCGACCGCCCCCCCTGCAGCTTTGAGGGACTCTCCCGAGTGGCAGTGGTCGCGCACCGTGACCAGAGGGGGGGGGGGGGGGGGAAATCGGGGGGGCTGCCCAACAGGCGCTCTGATCTCGCTACCAGCGCCACCCTTCCCCCACTGCGTCCCTGAAGTCTCCGGGTGGAGGAGAAGATGCTGCGGTGACGGGGTCCCTTGGCTGGTTTGGGACTGCGGTGCCGACCCTTCGCGGGGGGTTCCCTCCCTGTGCGCTGCCAGTTGAGCTGTGCGCCTCGACTACTGAACGGACCGTGTGGCGTACCTGGCTACGACGAGGCTGGTAGTAGGCCTAAACAGCGGAGGGTTCCCTGCCCTGGAGCAGCTCACGGCGGCGGAGGCGAAACGACCCCCAGAGGTGGTTTGCTAGACGTGAGCGCCTGATATACGGACTGTGACCCACTCTTAGTGGCCCCTGAGTGTGAAGGTCCGGCAGCAGCCTTGCACCACCGACATCGTGACTGCAGTGCCTTGTACATACCGAGGGGGGGTCTGCTCCATCCTCCAAGGACTCTACGATGTCCTCCGCCCTACGCAAGGGGAAGCCAGGGAAGGATGGCGCGGCGAAGAATTCTCAGCACCCGCCGTCGCCCGGACCTAGCGTGTCGCCCAAGACTTCAGATGATGAGGCCCCTGCGACCAAGGCCTTTATGACGGAACTTTTTGCCTCCATCAAAGAGGACATTTCTGAACTTCGTGCCCAACTGGCGTCAGATCTCCGGGAGGTGCGGCGAGACGTGGATGGCATAGGCGAAAGAGTGGCCACTCTGGAGGACCATGACCTGAATGTTGCGAACGATGTCCATCAGCTGCAGCAGGACGTTCTTAGGCTCACGGAGCAAAACCTGGATCTTCAGGCCCACGCGGAGGATCTGGAAAATCGTTCCCGCCGGAACAACATCCGTATTCGGGCTGTGCCCTGGGATGGAGAAGCGGGCGATCTGCGGGGTTATGTCCAGGCCCTCTTCTTGCAAGTGTTGGACGACGCAGATGTCCAGGAAGTCAGAATGGATAGGGTGCACAGGGTCAGTCTTCCTAGGCGGGGGGAGGGCCCCCCCCGGACATCCTCATCTGTGTGCACGATTTTCAGCTCAAGGAGAGGATCCTACGGAAGGCGCGCACTATCCCTTCCTTGCAATTTAGGGAGCACCGCCCGCAGCTGTACCAGGATTTGGCGGCGTCGACCCTTCAGAAGCGGCGGGAGTTCCGCCCGGTGACAGCCTTCCTTCGGGAGCGCGACATCTCCTATTCGTGGGGACATCCCTTCCGCATCATCTTCCGGTGGGAGAACAGGCTTGTGCAGATTCGGTCTCTCCAGGCGGCCAAAGATTTGTTGGGGCTGGAGGAGGAGCCCCCCTCGCAGGAGCCTGGCGGATCACCGAGGCGGCGACAAAGGCGTTCTTCCTCGTGGCAGAGAGTGGGCCGGGCCGCGGAGCGTGGGCGGCCTGACCGAGTGGCTAGCTTACAGGAGAGAGGGAGTGCGGTGGCTTCGGTGGCCTCCGCGACTCTGGCGCCTTCACAACAAAGCTCCGGAGCTGCTTGAACCTTTGGGCCGCAAAATGGTTGTTGCCGGAGGGGCACGTCCTGCCAGGTACCGAGGGTTTAGTGTACTTTTGGAGAAGACACCCCGTACCGTGGCCTGTGGGGTCCTCTCAGGACACCACACCCCCCAGCCCAGGAGGACCACTACATCTTCTCCTCGATGGGACTGCTAAGTACATTTTTTCTGTTTCCTTTTTTGGGATGGGGTTGGGTGATGGGGGGGGGAGAGTTGGGGGGGGGGGGGAGGGGGGGGGGGGTTGGGAAGTTGGGGTGGGTTGATCGGCGGGGTGGTGATGACAGGAATGCGTGGATAGCTTGGTGTGCTGTTAGTATTTGGGCTGCCGTTAGCTTTAGAGCCTGGGGGAGTGAGGCTGAGGTACTGACTGGTTCGGGGTGGCGGGGGGTAGTGGGGCCTGCAGAGCGGATTTCTTTCCTTTATATGTATGTCACTTAATATAGCTACGTGGAATGTGAAGGGCTTGAATTCACCACAAAAGCGCCAAAAAATATGGAAATACTTGATTGACCATCAGCTTGACGTGGTGGGTCTGCAGGAAACCCACTTGGCGCGTAAGGATGAGCTCTGCCTTAGACATAGGCATTTCCCGCTTATCTATAGGTCCTCGGCTTCCACCAAACATAGAGGGGTGGCCCTTCTGTTCCGGGCGGCTCTTCATTTTCAACCTCTAGGGATGCAGAGTGACAGGGAGGGCCGATGGCTGATGGTGAAGGGGCTGCTGTATGAGAGAAATTGTACGTTTGTGGTGGCATATGCTCCTAACTCGGGGCAAAATAGTTTTCTCCAAGAGCTGCTGCGAAAACTTGAGAACTTTGCTGAGGGTCATTTGATACTCTTGGTGATTTTAACATGGTGTGGGACAAAACCCTGGATAGTTCTGGCACCCTTAGAGCCGACGCCGGCACGTTCTCCTCAGCCACGCAGCGTAAGATAAGTGAAATGGGATTGCTTGATAGTTGGCGCGCTTTGCACCCCCACACCCGGGACTACACTTTCTTTTCGGCTGTTCATCGCTCTTATTCCAGATTAGACCATGTTTTTATAAGTCAAGCCCTTCGGGGCGATGTTCGTGACTCCAGCATCTTTCCACTCTCTGACTCGGACCACAGTCTGCTGGTCCTTGGGTTGCGCTGGTCGGCGAAGGGCGACGGATCGCGCAAATGGTACTTCCCTGCTGCCTTGGTCCGAGATGACGCTTCTTGCAAAGCGTTGCGGATGGCAATTCGAGATTTCTGGGCCCTGAATCCGGTCTCGGACACCTCCATCTTCACGACCTGGGATGCCTGTAAGGCTTCCCTGAGAGGCACGTGCCTCGCTCTCAACGCCAATATTTACAACAAGGGGTGGTGAGGGACAGAGTCTCTGAATTAAGCAGAATACTCTCACCCAGTCAAGAGATCAGGGCTAGATCCAACACCGTTTTTTAGCTCAATGCACCATCCCAGTTTCAGAACCTGGCTGTATGCAAATTAGTCTGTTCCTGTCCCAGTGCATGATGGGAACAGGGCAAACCAAACTACAAAAGCCAATTCTTACACTGGGAAGGAAACAAGCTTCCGGGGACCGGTTTCTGGCATTACAGCCGTCTTCGGCCCGGCTTGCTTGAATCCTGATGGTGCAATGAGCAAGGGACTCATGTCTGAGTATACCCTTCCACGCTTAGGGTGGACAAAAATATTTACAACAAGGGGTGGTGAGGGACAGAGTCTCTGAATTAAGCAGAATACTCTCACCCAGTCAAGAGATCAGGGCTAGATCCAACACCGTTTTTTAGCTCAATGCACCATCCCAGTTTCAGAACCTGGCTGTATGCAAATTAGTCTGTTCCTGTCCCAGTGCATGATGGGAACAGGGCAAACCAAACTACAAAAGCCAATTCTTACACTGGGAAGGAAACAAGCTTCAACGCCAACCTCAACAAGTTGCGGAGAGCGGAGCGTGAGAAGCTGGAGGCAGAACTGGCCGACTTGGAGGCAGCGCATAAGATGAACCCTTCCCGGCTCACCCTTCGGCCTCTTACTGCGGTGCGGGGGAAATTGAGGGCCCACTATAACAATCGGGCAGAATTAACGCTACTGCGGCTGCGCCACGCTTCGTACGCGCAGGGTAACAAGGTGGGGAAGCATTTGGCCCGGCAGCTCCGAGATAAACGGGAACGAGAATACATTGGAAGCATGCGGGACGGAGCGGGGGACCCCCTTCACCGTGATGAGGAAAAGGCTGCCCTGTTTGGCCGCTTTTACGCTGATCTCTATAGCAGCGATGCTCACGATCCCGATATGCAACGACGATATCTGGCTGACTTGGCACTACCTCAAGTCTCCACTGATCGGAACGAACGCTTAACGGCCCCCTTCTCCCGGGAGGAAATACTGGACGCCATCAAGGCCCTGAAGCCTCACAAGGCGCCGGGGCCTGATGGATATACCGCCCTTTTCTATCAGACTTTTGCCACTGAGATCTGTGACTACCTAACGGATCTCTTCACTGCGATGGCGGAGAATGGCTGCAGCTCTGGCTCCATGGCTGAGGCGGTGATCTCGGTCATTCCTAAGCCCGGGAAGGATCCCGCTCATTGCTCTGCCTACCGGCCGGTTGCCCTTTTGAACATCGACGCAAAACTGTACTCGGCTATTATCGCACGACGCCTCCAGGAGCTGATGCCGGTCCTCATCCACCCAGACCAGTCGGGCTTTATTACGGGACGCCAGACCCACGAAATCACCGGGTGATCCATCTGATCGAGAAGGCCGATAGATTCCGCATACCTGCGGTACTAGTGGGTTTGGACGTGGAGAAGGCCTTCGACCGGGTGGATTGGGGGTTTTTGTTTAGCACTCTGGCGGCCTTCGGGTTTTCGGACAAATTCATCGCGATGATCCGGGCGAACTACAGTGCTCCCCGCTCCAGAGTTACCGTTAATGGCCATCTGTCGCCCTTCTTCTCCCACTCACGCGGAACTAGACAGGGATGTCCTCTCTCCTCTGCTCTTTGCGCTTAGCATCGAACCGCTGGCGATGGTGGTACGGCAACACGAGGGGATTCGGGGCCTTCCCTTTACGGGAGAGCAGCACAAAATCTCACTCTTCGCTGATGACGTTCTCCTATCCATAGGAGATCCTGCTCGCTCGCTTCCGCACGCCCAGAAGGTCCTATCCGAATTTGAGAAGGTAGCCGGCTTTAAGGTAAACTTTGGGAAGTCGTACATCCTGAACCTCACACTCTCGTCGGCTGAGGTGGAGCGGGTGCGGCCTTCGACCCCCTTGTCATGGGCGACCGGCTCCCTCTTGTATCTGGGGGTCCGCTTAACGCCCACTGTAGGGGGCTTGTTTGCAGCAAACTTCCCTCAGCTGATGGCGTCCATCCGGGCTGACTTAGCCCGCTGGAAACCCAAATACATCTCTTGGCTAGGTAGGATACATGCCATTAAGATGGTTCTCCTCCCCAAGTTCCTCTATCTTTTCCAGGCCCTTCCCATTCCGCTTGACTTAGATTTTTTTAGACGCCTTAAAACCCTGATGCTTCGCTTCATCTGGCAGGACGGACGTGCCCGCTTCTCCTTCTTTGCGTTGCGCCGTTTGCGGTCGGATGGAGGAGTGGGTCTTCCCGATATGCACCTGTATTATAAAGCGGCGCAACTGCGTGTTCTTGTGGAATGGTCCCAGCAGCTTTTGGAGAAACACTGGCTGCATATGGACAGGAGTGTCGCAGGTCGTTCAGTATGGGATCTAGCTTGGAAGCCCAAGAGTGATCGGCCTAGGAATGCCTATATCAGTACCCCCACCAGCACGGTGCTGAAGGTGTGGGACACGGTTTCGGGCGACCAACATTGGACGACGTTCCCGTCGCCCTTTACCCCCATTCATTTCAACCCGGCCTTCCCTCCCGCGATGCAGGAGGGCCCCTTTCGTTTGTGGCGCGAAGGAGGCTGTCGAGCACTTACTCACCTTTTTCATGGGACCGTACCGCTCACCTTCGCCAATTGCATGAGAGACTATGGGGTTCCCCCCTCGGAACAATTTCGCCATCTCCAGCTGCTCCACTGGGCTACCTCCCCAGGGACGGGGGATGCTGCTACGAGACAGCCTTCCACCTTCGAGGCCTTCCTTCTGCGCAACACCTCCATGAAGGGGGCCATCTCCTTTCTCTATAAATTGTTGCTTACCACGACGGCAACACCCCGCCCCCGCTATATGGGATATTGGGAGGAAACGATCGGGAGAGATCTCAGAGGCCGAATGGGCAGGCCTCTGGCGGGACGTCTCGGCGCACAATCGATCGGTGGCGCTGTGGGAAGCACACTTCAAAACAATGATGGACTGGTACTTATGCCCGGCCAAACTGCGACGCATCTTTCCATCCGCGTCCGACCGTTGTTGGAGAGGTTGTGGGCTCCTGGGGGATTTCCGCCATATCTGGTGGGACTGCCCGATCATCCGCCCTTACTGGGAGGAGATCTTGTCCCACATTAAGGACATCCTGGGCTATCCGATATCGACCTCACTAGAACATGTCCTGCTCGGGCTGCGGGATCCAGATCTTGAGCACCAAACGAGAGCCGATAAGCAAATTCTCTGGCTCTGCCTTGGGGCGGCTAAAATCACCCTTGCGGCAGCATGGAAGTCACCGGCCGCTCCAGCGATCTCCCTCTGGCACGCGAGGCTGTGGAGACTTCTGAGTGTGGAGAGAGTGGCGGACATCTTTCTGGGGAATTTTAAGAACTTCATCTTTCGCTGGGGTCCTTTGGTCCGCTTCCTTTCACGAGGATTGCCCTCGGCAGTCTGCCCTTCCTCGGTGCGCGCGCTCCACCTATTTCAACTTTAACTGAGAGTGGTATGTCTGTATGTATGAATGGCTGTCATCACCGCGGGGGGGGAGGGTGGGGAGGTGTGGGAGGGGGGGTTCGTTGTGGGTTGTTCCTGTTAGGCGACAATCATGGCATTTTTTCACCAGGCTCTGCACTTGGGGCACAAGACGGCTGGCCTCGGCTCCGGCTGTCCTTCCGGATTGGATTTTGGACTTTGCCTATGGACTATCTGTGCTGTTCAGCCGTTGGAATCAGTTTCCTATAATCTGTTGCCCATGTGTAGGCTGTGCTTTGGTGGTGTCGCTCATTCTATTGTTTCCCTAAGTGTTTTGCTTCCTAAAAAATGAAAATAAAAATGTTACAAAAAAAAAAATGACTAGGAAATAGGTCAAGCTCCAGTACGCAATTGGGCTCGTAGAGATTATAGACCCTATGTAGACATTGAGATTTTTTGGAGACATCGTAATGTACAGAGGGCCCGAGCATTAGTAGATACAGAAGCGGAGGCCACTTTGATATATGGAAATCCCAAGAAGTTTAAAGGACAATATTTTACTATTACTGGTTTAGGTGGTAAAGAAACCCCGCAGTACAAACTAATCTTGAAATGAAAATAGGTAGAATTCCCTGAAAAGAATATTTTGTATTCGTAGTACCCCTTTGTGAACACATCATCGGAATTGATATTTTAAACGGTATGACATTACATTTAGATGACGGATGTTATCGATTTGGAGACAAAAATTACCTATCATCAAAGTCTGTGAGAGTTGGACGTTTAAAGATTCCTCCTATAAAAATACCCCCAGCTACAAAGGTAGTTTCAATGAAGCAGTATCGTATTCCAGGTGGGCATGAAGAGATTAGTGCTACAATTCAAGATCTAATGGATGCTGGAGTTGTAATTCCAGTTACCTCAGCCTGAAATAATCCCGTATGGCCAGTGCGCAAAAGTGATAACTCTTGGCGCATGACAGTTGATTATCGCGAACTGAACAAACATACACCCCCTTTGACTGTTACAGTACCTGACATTTTAACATTAATTAAAAGAATCCAGAAACATTCAGGAACTTGGTATGCGTCCATTGATAATGCTTTCTTTTCCATTCCAATTGCCCTGAGTGTCAGAAACAATTTAATTTTACATGGAACGGGCGTCAAATGACGTTCAGAAGTCTTCCCCAGGGCTATGTACATAGTCCAACAATCTGTCATCGGCTGGTGGCAGAGCATTTAGCTGAAGTACTGGTGAATCCAAAAATGTAGGTGTGTCATATTGAAGATATACTAATTCAAGGGGAGACGCAAGACCAAGTTCAGACTCAATTAGACCAAATTGTTACTCATTTACAAAGCAGAGGCTGGGAAATTAATCCTGACAAGTTGCAAGGTCCGGCACAAAGAAATTTTTAAAGCTGAACATATCGCGCTTGTCGAGTCACAAGACCCTTCATCCTTTGAATACCTTTGCGCAGATCTCCTTATGCAGAGCTCCCCCACCACTCGGCTTCATACCATCTACCACCCCCCTGGAAATTGTATCTCTTTTTCTGAAGAGAAGGCTGACCTTATTATCCAAGCATCTCTTTCACACTCTAAGAATCTCTTCCTTGGTGACTTCAACATCCACTGGAACAAAAGTGATGACCCTGCTGTCATCACATTTAAGAATACCATGGACATCACCAACATGTCCCAACTCTGCCATTCCCCCACTCACAACAAAGGTTCCACTCTAGATGCTATCATAACTAGCAACGACCTGGCCTCCCTCTCTTGTATACTTCCTGTCGATTGGTCTGATCACTACCTCATCCTCTTCAACGTGAACAGACCCTCTAATCGTCCCGCCCCATCAACAACCTACCTAAGAAACCTACACGAAACCTTCACCTTATTCCTCCTGGTGAACTGGAATCCACAATTAAAACCCGCTTACTTCTCCCTCCTCCCTCTGACAGCACCAATGACCTAACTAACCATTATAATAACTCTATTCTCGAAGCCCTTGATGTAATTGCTCCAATTAAACTCAAACAACAAAAAAACGACCCTCCCAAATCCTGGTTCAATTCTGAACTCAATAATGAAAGACGGCCCCTTAGACAATCTGAACGTGTTTGGAGAAATCATCCCACTGCTGATAATCTGGTCCTCCTCAGAACTGCTAGATCCCAATACAAAAAACACATCTATAACGAAAAAGCCTCCTTTCTCCGTTCACAACTTGACCAGGCTAGAAACAGACCTAGAGAACTCTTTAGCATTGTTAAAAAACAAACCTCTACTGGCCCCCCTAAAATATCAGCCTCTATTGACAAATGCGAAGAAATCGCCAGCTTCTTTATTAACAAAGTCAATAAGATCGAACTTTCCTTCTCCTCTCTCCCCCATCACTCCAACCCTCCCACATACAACACACCCTCCCTAACACTCCCAAGTCACTTTCATCCAGTCTTCCCACTCTTCTCGACCCTTCTATAACCCTTCCTACCCCCGCTCATCCACACCCCTCTCCTAATGAACCCACAGCCAAAAACAATGCTTCATGGAGTGAATTTTGTCCAGTTTCAGAGTCATCGATCATAAACATCATCACCAAACTCAAACCTTCCTCCCACTCCAAGGATCCTCTTCCCGCCCATTTGGTCCAAGACCTCAAATCTACCATTGCCCCTATTTGGACCAATATCATCAATTCCTCCCTTGCCATTGGTTGCGTCCCGGCCTCCCTTCAGCTTGGCCAAATCTCTCCCATCCTGAAAAACACCTCTGCCGACCCAAATGACCTTAACAACTTACGCCCTATCTCTAACCTTCCTTTCCTATCTAAAGCCCTGGAAAAATGTGTCCTATCACAACTAGAGAACCATATCCTCGCCTTCAATCTCCTTGATGTTTTTCAATCTGGATTTAGAAAAGGCTGTAGTACAGAAACTGCAATGTTAAATATCACAGACGACATTCATCGCTCCCTTGACAAAGGTGAATCCTCACTACTAATCCTCCTTGACCTATCGGCGGCATTTGATACTGTACATCATCCCACCCTTCTCAACACTCTCAAAGCTCCATTTGGCTTGGAAGGCACGGTTCACAAATGGTTCTGCTCATTCCTTCAAAACAGATCTCAGCAAATCAAGCTTAGCCACTTCCTTTCTAAACCTCAACCTGTCTCCCTCGGTGTCCCTCAAGGCTCTATCCTATCCCCAACCCTTTTCAACCTTTTCATGGAACCACTCATTCTCATTCTCAAACAAGCTAAAATAAGTTACCACCTCTACGCCGACGATACCCAACTATACTACAAGATCAAATCCCACAATGACATCCTTCACCTCAATGACACCCTGACTAGAGTACAAGCCTGGTTCCATCTCAACCATCTCAAATTGAACCCCAAATAAACTGAAATCATTCTTTTCACCCCCAAAAACAATACCCTTCCCATTCAAATCTGGATCGACGATATCAAAGCTCTCAATTGTTCCCTCTCCACCTCTAATTCTGTTAAATCCCTAGGCATCAGCATCGACCAGAATCTCAATCTCATCCCCCACATTAAAAACACAGCCAACGGAGGAGCCAAGATGGCGATCGCAGCGGCTGCTTAGGCTCCCGGCTCCGGGTGCCCTCTCCCAGCACGCAGACATCCTGATACCCATCCTGAGCGGACGCCGCAGATTCGTGGAGATGAAGTGCAGGGGACACCGGCGATATGCTCCGGTGATACCGACCTGCGGTAGAAATGCAGAACTCTCCCCTCGGCCTTTCCGGCCTTTGGAGGACTGAGTCCGGGGTCCCGAGTGCGCAGCGAGGCCGGCCACCAGCGGGACAATCTCGGCCATGAGCGAGTGGCAGGAGTAATCGGCCTTAATTGAGACTCCGCGAGGTTGCCTCATAGGGCATTCGTCCAGCCCGCATCGAGGGATGACATTGTGAGCCGCGAGGCGCCGCGGCTTTGGGGACCGCTGTGATCGCCCTGCCCTTCTTTGTTGTCGAGTGCGGCCATTGTTTCGATTCCCTACCGAGACTTGTGGACGGCCTCCATTGAGATACGGGACCCTGTTATCTACAGCAGGGGCTCCGACCTGCATCGCCAGTTGTGTAGCCCACTGTCCCTGGCATTGACTGTTCCGGGCCATATCGGGCCGTTCCACGTTATTATTTCATTGACCCATACCGGATCATCACGGGGCTGAACAGCGCCAGGTTAGCTATGCCGGGGGAAGATGCCCTACATGAGGTACCCCCGCCTGGGGGGGGGAAGAGTGTTGTGGATTGTGGTGTTGCCCCGCACGCATGTGGAAAGGAGCCCGACTTGAACGATCTCATGGCGGCACTGGGTTCCCTTCGCGTGGCTCTCATTGGCGGCGCCTGGCTTTGGAGAAGAGGGTGGACGCCATTTCCTCCTCCTTGGGACAAAGAGAACTGCGCTGCCTGCGGTGGCATGATGCTGACGTTGCACCTTCCCCAGCGAGGAGTGTCCCGTCTTCTCCTGAGATACCGACTGACCCGAGGTGTGGTGCGGACGACTCTACTTGGCCGTGTCCTGCTCCCCGGACGAACGACTACCACCGGACAGCTCCTCAGAAACCCCGGCCGTTGCGATTGCCACGAACCGTAGCAGTGCTTCTTTCCTCGATACTTTGTAGCCCACACTTTGGCCGCAGGAGCTGTGAAGTGACACCAACGATATGGCTCGAGTCTAACAGGACAGTGACGGTTGGTTCTCGATTGTTTGAAACTAAATGGGGGTTGGAGCGACTTCGTTTTGCCGTAAGACCGGGCTTTAATGTATGTTATCAAATACTGCTTGCTCAGCTTACGCACAAGGAGGGGCCGGATAGACGGGGACAGGGTTGAAAACTGTTTGCTGAACCGGGACTGATATCTGATGGCTGGCTGGCAGTACTGTGTTTATTACGGGGCTCACGCTGGTGACCAGGACTCCTACGATTTGTCTGTATACTACTCTGTGTATATCTTCCACGAATTGGCTCTGCTTTTTGTGCAATCATGGCGTGCGTGGGGGGGGGGGCAGGGGGGGGAGGGGGGACCGGGGGACACACAGAATGGCCCTCCTCCGCATTCTCTCCTTGCTGGCCCTCGGGCTGGGCGGGGGGGATTCTCCTACCTTTGGGAGGGGTTTCTTTATTTTTGGGGCGACAGGCACGCTGCTAGGGTTTAGGCTGTAGCCATCTGCAGGGGTGCAGGGTGGGGGGTTGGGTTCTTGTCCGGGGGTGTTTTCATTTCTACGGCATTTTTGTTCCTTCCTCTCTCTTGAGTGACACTTTGGGATATTTCAGCCTAAAGGGTTTCTTCTCCCCTTCCTGTAACTATATTTCGGGTATTCTTTATGGGGCGACAGGCACGCTGCTAGGGGGGGTAAGCCATAGCCTCTGCAGGGGTGCAGGGTGGGGGGTAGGGGGAGGGGTCCTTCCTTTTTTGTTTTCTTGTCCCTTTTTTAGTTTCTTTGGGTCCTTTTTTTCCTTCACTCACTTATCCTTCTTCGTCCTCTTATTCTTTCCCTTGGGTCATTATGGAGGTTAAGTATTACGCCTTTTGTCGTATCTGTGTTTTGGTATATTGGTATTCTCTTAAGGTGGTCTTGCGTTCATGGGGTGGGCGATGACTGGTGCGAACTGTGATTGCTTATTTCTTCATTCCGATATGTGTACTGTAGCACCGACAAGTCGACAACGGTTACTAGCTCTGCTGACATCCTGATGTGTGCATTGCCCACCGTATGCCCTTAGCTTGATTGTATGCCATATGTTCCTTCTCATTATATAATTTAAAATGAACCTTCACTGATCCTTTACCTCGGTGGGCGCGTCCAGCTGAAGTGCTTTTTGTATTGTATGCAATATGATGTGAGGTGGAATACTGAGGTAATTCTTGATAGCCGTAATTGCTACAAACAGATTTCGAGGCCGGCCAGGTTGGTTGTAGGCCCGTAATTGTATTTACATGCTGCATAACAAAGGTTTAATAAATATTTATAAAAAAAACAAAAAAACAGCCAAAAGTGCTCTTTTCACCCTTCACAACTGCAAGAAAATCAAACCTTTCATTCCAGCCGATGATTTTAAAATAGTTGTCCAATCGCTTGTCCTCTCCAGGATTGACTATGGTAACGCCACGCTTGCCGGCACTCCTAAAACCCATCTTGCACCGATTAAATCTGTCCTCAATCTAGCTGCACGACTTATCTCCGACTGCAAAAGATTTGACCACATATCCCCGTCCTCAAAAATCTCAACTGGCTCCCAATTGAAGGAAGATCCGCTTACAAAACCGCTTGTATCACCCACAAAGCTCTTCACCAAAACACCCCCTCCTACCTTGCAACCAAACTAAAAACAAGCAGGTTGCTCCAGGTCCCTGAGAAGCACCAACTCCCTTCTCTTGATCCCACCCAGACTAAAATGTCAAAAAATCCAATTGCGTGCTTTCTCTGGTAATGCTCCTACCATTTGGAACTCTCTCCCCAAGGACCTTCGTTGCAACCCCTCCTACTCCATTTTCAAAAGAGAACTCAAAGCATTTCTCCACTACAAATATTGGGGTATGTAACAATACTGTCACTGAGCTTGTCCACTCTTCTCTCCTCTCTTATCCCCCCCCCTTCCATGTCTGAATGCAACTTTATATCCCTTTTAAACTGTTTCGCCTTTTTAAGTTTACCTCCCTTGTATTCCCCCCTTGTAAAATATGTATTGCAATACTGTATCCCGTTGCTAATTCTGCACCTATTGTTATCCTATCTTATGTTGTCTACCTCTGTTGTAAAGCGCTCTGATACTCCAGGGTCCAGCAGCGCTATATAAAACGATTGAAATAAATAAAATAAATAAAGAGTAAAAATTTTAGGCATTCAGTGGCATGAAAGGAAACGAGAAGTGATCCACAAGTGAAACAGAAAATTGCAGAGTTTGCAGTTCCTAGGAATAGGAAAGAAGCCCAAAGATTTATCGGTCTATTTGGCTTTTGGCGCCAACACATCCCTCATTTGAGTCAGATTTTGGCCCTTTTGTATAAAGTTACCCGCAAAAAGAATGTGTTTGAATGGAATAAACAACAACAAGATGCGTTTGATTTGGCGAAAGAAGCGATTCAGCATGCTTTGCATTTGTGGCCTGTACGTGATGGTGATGTGGATTTGAATGTGTCTGTACAAGGTCCATATGCAAATTGGAATTTATGGCAAAAACAGGGTAGAACAAAAGTACCATTAGGATTTTGGACTAAAAAGTTACCTGATGCTGGTGATCGTTACACACCTTTTGAGAAACAATTACTTGCATGCTATTGGGCTCTGGTGGATACCGAGCAATTGACATTAGGACACGACGTGGTTTTGAGACCTGAAATTCCTATCATGCAGTGGGTTTTAAGTTCACCGAAAACTCATAGAATTGGTCATGCTCAGGAACCGAGTGTGATTAAATGGAAATGGTATATACAAGACAGGGCTCGCGTAGGTCCGAAGGGTGTCGCGATGTTACATGAGCAAGTGGCGCTGGCGCCGTTGGTAGATGCAGAAAGAGATTGCTCCGTACCTGTATGTAGTGCAGGAATCCCCTGTTATATGGGGTAAACCGTTCGATGACCTGTCCCATGAGGATAGAAAACATGTGTGGTTTACGGATGGTTCAGCAAGGTACATAGGAGAGAAGAGGCACTGGAAGGCAGTTTCCTACAATCCTGTCACTCAAACTGTTAAGTACCACCGGTGAAGGGAAAAGTAGTCAATTTGCAGAATTGTATGCTGTGTATCAAGTTTTGAAACAGGAATTGCCAGGAACATGTCATGTATTCACTGATTCTTGGTCAACTGCTAATGGTCAACTGCTACGTGGCATTCTCATAATTGGAAAATTCACTCAAAAGAAATATGGGGAAAAGACTTGTGGCAGGAAATTTGGGAATTGCTTCCTCAAAGTAATGGAACAGTCTTTCATGCTGATGCTCATACACATATTGATTCTGTTAACAAACTGTTTAACCATATTACAGATGAGAAATCTAAAATTTCTGAGGCAGTGGTGGACAAACAAAATTCTGATTTGGCGGGATTGGCGAGGTGGGCACACCAAAAAGCAGGACATTTCGGAGAGAGAGTCACTAGCAGGTGGGCTGCTGACATAGGCATTCATATTCCCCTTGATTTGATTAAAACAGTTATACTTAATTTTCCCATATGTCAACACTCTCGACAGAGAGGTGCCCCAAATAGTGAAAGGTCAATTACATCGAGGCAAATCTCCTGCACAAATTTGGCAGATGGACTATATAGGCCCCCTTCCCATGAGTAAGAATTGTCAATATGTTTTTACTGCTGTCGATACATACAGCAGTCTTTTGTTGCTTTCCCTTGTAAAAGAGCTACTCAAGTGAATACTCTTAAAACTGTGGATTTGTTAACGTTGTACTTATGGTACTCCACTTCAGGTGCAGTCCGACAATGCATCACACTTCAAAGGGAGGTTGGTGCAGGAGTATTGTGCGGAGAACAACATTGAATGGGTGTTTCACATACCCTATTACCCACAGGCTGCGGGCCTGATTGAGAGGGCGAATGGTCTGTTAAAGGACCAATTGTGTAAATTGTCAGACGGTACCCTAAAGAATTGGAGAGACCATTTATCTGAAGCATTATTGATTTTGAATAATCGTCCTTATTTATATTCTAACTCACCCTTTTAACTCACCTTTGATCGCTCCTGAGGCGTGAGCCGGGAGCTAGGTTGCGGATTGTTATTTAATTGCCATTTTTAAATGCGAGTTTTGCACAGGTCCTTTGCTTGTGGCTGCGTTGATTGTTTAATCAGTTTTAGAAAATACCAAAAAGAATAATTTTTTATTACCGGGTGAGGGTGCAGGCTGAGTTAGAGATCCTGCACTGTTAAGATCCCCAGGGCACAGCGCATTACGTCAGGGACGAGGGAAAACGCGACTAGACGCTCGCCTGGACAGCCGCCACCTTGAGCGGGCCAAGGCGAGCGTTCTAGTCTTTTCACCCCCCCCCTGCACTACAAAAGACGGACTGGCGCGACTGCGCAGCGGACGCGCGCCGACATTGCGCCAAAGGCGCGCCTAAGGCAAGCCCGTCTGCGCCCGTCCGCGCCGGACACGCGCCTAGCGCCAGGACCCCTGGCCGGCGTTCCCCAGCTAAGGTACGCCGCGTAATGTACGATCGCAAAATGCTGTTGTCTTTGGGGAGAGGAGGCAGGACAGCGAGATGTGCATGCTTTGAGTTCAACAGGGGCACGCAGGATTTCGCACGGTCATGCCCCAGTTGAAACAGCATAATTCGAACTATCTACATGCACACGAGCAGGTCCACTGCTAATGTAGCTAGCAAGAAGGTAGAGAGCGAGTCTGCAGATGTCAGATGCCTTTTGCTCAACGCCAGATCCCTAGTTAAACATAGCCTGGAGCTGGCGGAGATGATACAGGATAAGGAAGTTAAATTAGCTTTCATAACCGAATCCAGGACAGATGCAGCCTCGGGGCCGGACATCGTCAAGGCCACCCCTCCTAATTATCGTTGTTATGTTCAAAACAGGCAGGGTAAGAGGCGGCGGTCTAGCGATTCTCTACCACAGCTCTATTAAAGGGAACTTTCAGCCAGTGGCGGCCGAACTGGGCGAAGCCTTGGCATTTAATTTCATCCTGTCCAATCACCAAGCCCTGAGGGGCTGTTTACTTTATAGGCCGCCTGGGACTAAGACCCCATTCCTAGCTGCATTAGGCAGTATGCTAGAGGAAGCCATATGTGCAAAAACCTTCACTGTCTTAGGGGATTTCAACTTTCATTTAGATAACAGCTCAGACCCTGACACACTGGAGCTTCTGGAGATGATGGATGGTGTTGAGTTGAAACAGTTGGTGGTGGGCCCCACGCACAAGGCCGGGCATACCCTCGACGGTGTTTTCTCCAATCATCCGGACGTTGAAATCACCTCAATCTGCCCGGTTTCCTGGTCAGATCATGCCGCCATTTGTTTTAACATCTCCACTGCTACTCCCGTTATATTGAGGCAGGCAACCGGCTAGGACCTGCAGGGAGTGGAATAAGATTGAGGGATCTTCCCTCGAGGGCCTTTTGGGATCTTCTATGGTATCTCTCTCCATTAGATGTGGACCAAGCGGCTGTAAATTACACCAACTGGGTAGCCCATGCTTGCATGCGATTAGCACCACCCAAATGCCGCTACCCCACGCGCGTGTGTCCTTCGGCCCCGTGGTTCACTGAGGAGATTAGGGAACATAAGATCGTCTGCAAGAAATTAGAACGGGTCTGGCGGAAAAACTATTATGAGGCCGATAAAAAGAGACTTAAATCAGGATTGGCACTCTACAAAGATTCGATAGGGAAGGCTAAACGAACCTATTTCACTAGACGTATCAAGGAGGCCAAGAATTCGCCAAAGGAGCTTTTCCAGGCAGTCTCGAGTTTGGCAGCCCCCAAGCCTGATACCACGTCCCCCAGTCGGGAACTATGCGAGGGCTTAGCAAAGTTCTTTCTAAATAAGGTGGAGACAATCTTTAACTCGCTGGACGGTCACGTCAGGGCCAACTTGCCAGGGGCCAGTCAGGAGACCGAGACGATTAACATACAAGAGGGTTGGTCCCTGTACCCGTCCCAGTTAAGCGAGGATGTTGCTGGGGTTAATACACGGGAGGGCAGGCTCTTGAGCTTCTCCCCAGTAAGCGAGGAGGAGGTAAGGAAAAGGCTGTTGAGCATTAAATCTGGCTCTCCTCGTGACCCTTGCCCGGCTGCTATCGCAAAACTAGCGGCGGCCCCCATAGCCACCACACTAACCAAACTGTTTAACATCATGCTGGAGACCGGCAAATTCCCATCCTGTTGGAAACAGTCCTCAATCCTACCCCTTCTTAAGAAATCCAATTTGGATATCTCGGACCCAAACAACTATCGCCCCATTGCCAGGCTACCTTTACCAGCCAAGTTAATAGAGGGTATCATGAACAGTCAGCTCAGTGCATTCTTAGGAGCTGTGCAGGCGCTGGATCCATCGCAGCATGGATTCAGAGCTGGGCACAGCACGGAATCTGCCTTAATTAAATCAACTGAAGACATCAGGAAAGTGCTGGACGTAGAAGGCAAAGCCGCCCTGATCCTGTTGGACCTGTCAGCGGCCTTTGATACGGTCCACCATGCAATTTTGGTGGACCGTTGTTGGCCTGCTGGATACAGGGGAAAGCTTATAAGATATTGAAGGCTTTCCTCTCCAACAGAAGTCAGGTGGTGGCTCTGGGGGAGTTAGAGTCAAAACCTTTCGTGCTCCCATGCGGGGTGCCCCAGGGCTCGTCCCTGAGTCCCACCCTGTTTAATGTTTATGTTTCCACCCTGGCGCCAGTCATTCGTTCTCATGGGTTTGAGTTAAGATCTTACGCAGACGACACGCAGATTGTGGTGTCACTGCTACCTGTTAGAAGGATCGTCCTTACTCTAACGCCCTCTCTCTATCTATCTATCTATCTATCTATAGCCCTCACTCAATCTATCTATTACCCTCAGTCTATCTATTGCCCTCACTCTATCGTACCTCACTCTATCGTACCTCACTCTATCAATCTATCGCCCTTACTCTATCTATCACTCTGTCTATCTATCACACTCACTATCTATCGCCATCACTATCTATCGATCTATCGATCGCCCTCACTCTATCTGTCTATCTATCACACTCACTATCGCCATCACTCTATCTATCGAGATATCTAGCGCCCTCACTCTATCTATCGCCGTCCCTCTATTGCCCTCCCTCTATCGCCCTGCCTCCATCTATCGTCCTCCCTCTATCTATCTATCCCCCTCACTCTATCGCACTCACTCTATCTATCACATCACCACAGCATCACTCAGCACCACTACAGCATCACTCAGGGGCACCACAACATTACTATGCGCTACCACAGCATCACTGAACGCCACAGCATCACTCGTCGCCACCACAACATCTCTCAGCGCCACTACAGGTTCAATCTGTGCAACCATTCAACAGCAACTGGTTCAAATATGTTCTATCAATGTTTCAAGCTTTATTACAAATGTCACAAAAATATGTTAATATTTCATTTCTGTTCTTGAATTTTCGTCACAATAAAATGCACTGAACATAATATTCACAAGTTATTTACAAACGTTTAAGTTACTGCCGTTATAAATTACAATAACTTTTATTTAAGTATTCATGATTTAAAAAAATTAAAAGGCATTGTTATTTGTAATATCAATACATCTAAGTCGCGTAAATACAACATATATTGCATTACAAATGCTATAGGTGTCACATTTGCGAAAGTTATAACTATTGGCATTGTAAATGACAAAGCTATTAATTTCGCTATTTTCAAAGCCAACACATAAATAAAAAATGTGTCATTTAAAATACAAATAGGTCAAACTTACCTAATGCGACACCTATTGCATTGCAAGTGCTTGTTGGCTTTGCAACCCTACTGTAAATAAAAATAAAAATAAAACTATTTGTAAAGCGGAAACTACTCACCCTTACGAGTCTCAAGGTGATGGGGGCAGTCATGGAAATTAAGTCAGCTATTGCCAAGAGTCACATGGTGCTGAGCTGAGCTACCGCCAGAGCCCGGGATCGATCTGTGAACCCTGTGCTCTGAAGTCAGCTGCCCTGGCCGCTGCACCACACCTCTTCACCATTCGACGAGATGGCATTGACTACTCATTTGAGATCTGTCATAGAAAAGGGTCTGATAAAAGCAATACTGACTTTCTTTTACGCATCCCTCATTTCGACGAAAGGGAAACATCTGGGGGTGAGGTGTGTCAGGTAGCCCCTGTGGTAGACGATGGGATAGAGGATAAGGAGTGCCGTGCCATCCCTTCATATATTTCTCCCCTCCTATATTCACAGTCCCCTTTTACCAGTTGTCCTCTTTGCTGTCATCAAGAAGTGGAGAGAGGGGAATTGGCAGGCAGCCCCTTTAAGCCAGAGCCGAGGACGGACATCAGAGGATACACGCTTCAAGATGGTGGGGTGGAGAGCGCGTCAGGTTGGTCAGTAGTTGGTCCAGCTACACACAGCACGGGAACGCGAGGCGGAGAAACCAGCGGGGGAAGACCGGAAAGACGGAGAAGACCTAACAGCCTTCCGAGAGAGAAAACCGGAGCCCAGGGGAGGTAACAGCTTGTCGGCGAGTGGAACACCCGAACCTGGCGGAGGAGGGAAAGCCGAAACAGATGGAGACCAGACCTCACTGAAGGACGCAGAGTCACCACGCCACGGCCCCGGAGGGACGTGGCTCTTCCAGGTGCGTGGGCATCTACAGGCTTTTGAAAAGGGGCTGAGTCAAAGAGGGACGGGAGGGGAGGCTGAGGGTTGAAAGGGAACCAGGTAAAAGGAAATAAGTGAGACAGAAAAGAAAGACAAGAGCAGAAATCATCTGCTACTCTTCTTCTTTTGGTTGATCCAACCCCCTCCCTTCACATATATGCATAGCAATTATTTATCCCTCACATCCTCCCTTGATTAAACCATAAAGCAAAAACACTTACCTGAGTCTTTACCTTCTGTCCAAGAGACGACCGCGGCCCACCTAAGGGAATGAAGTGGAAGACCCTGTGGGAAAGAAGAATATAACAAAGACAATCAATCACTGTGATTTCCTGTAATACTAATAAAAAGTGCATACCAAGAAATTATTCAATGCAGTGTGCTCCCTCTTGACCGACTCTTCTACAACGGGGACCTACATACTTTCCCTACAGGGAATGGGAGACAGACACACAGAGACCAACAGACACACAGGAAAGCAAAGTAGGAAAACGCTATATACAGTTTTTATATGCTTGCATATGTACATTATTTTAGAAAGATGGTGGAACTATTGATTTTGTTCAATGTGCTTATTTTGCTAATTACTTTTATCTGCTTCTATTATCATTGCAGCACATAAATTCTATACAAGAATTAGGATGGTTCAATACATAATGAAAATGCTAATGTTATATTATTTTAATTTGATTTCGCACAAGAATTGCCACTAAGCAGAAACTCATTCAAGGAGAAATTTAGGATTAGTTGTAGTACCACTCTATCGTTGTGAAGTTGAAAGAAAGGCTCTTGTATAGTTAATGCCTGAAGTTCCTCAACTCTCCTTAGTGAGGTTATCGTTAGAAGGAAAGCAACTTTCTATGATAGGAATTGTAACGGACATTTGTGCATTGGTTCAAAAGGCGGGCCCATTAGCCTTGTAAGGACTATGTTTAAATTCCACTCTGGAGCAGGGTGAATACTTGGCGGTATAACCCTTTTTAATCCTTCCATGAAGGCTTTAATCACTGGTGCTCTGAAGAGAGATAGGTGTTGTCTATTTTGCAAGTATGCAGCTACGACTCCCAGGTGTAAACAAATGGATGTGTAAGTTAATCCACATTGCTGTAAATGCAACCGATAACAAAGGATGTTCTGCATAAAAGCATCAAGATGATTGATATTGTTGTTGTTACAAAAGGCAACAAAATGTTTACATTTGCTGCATAACATGTTATAGTAGTAGACTTTCTAGCTTACTTGAGAATATTCATAGTCTGGTTGTAGTTGTAAATAACCAACCTCTATGACTTCAGGAGCCAAATCGCTAGGTTGAGATCTCTGAGATTCTCCATAGCTCTGAGTGAGGAGACAAGGTGTGAGATGTAGCTTTTGATGTGGAACCACTGATAGTTTTAAGATTGAGAGTACCAAGGTTGACGAGAACATGTGGAGGCAAATAAGATCAGTGAGGGACATTTGTCTGAGCTTCCGAACTAGTAATGGAATTAGCAGGAGAGGCGGAAAATCTTAAGCAAATATCCCTGACCAAATCGTCCATAGGCATTGTCTTTGGATGCAGGGTGTGGGAATCTGGATGCAGATTTTGGGCATTTTGCGTTGTGCACTGTGGCAATCAGATCTATCTGTGGAAACCTCATTTTTTTACGTAGGGAAGAAGAACTTGGGGATGAAGTTCTCATTCGTGGACTTGCTGCCTGTGTCTGCTGAGCAGGTCTGCAATCTGATGGTCTTCTCCTGGGAGGTGTTCTGCTAGGAGATAGATTTTCTGGTGAATCGCCCAATACCAAATGCTTTGTGCAAGGCACGACAGCTGGAGAGAGTGAGTCCCTCCCCGTTTCTGTAGGTAGTACATTGCTGTCATGTTGTCAGTGCAAACTAAGACAGTCTTGCCTACAAGTTGGGTGAGAAAAGCTGAGTGCCAGGAACACTGCTAGAAGTTCCAGGTACTTGATGTGGAGACGTTTGTGTTTGTCCGACCGCAGCCCCTGGACTCTGTAATGTTGAAGATGGGCACCCCAACCGGTTAACGATGTGTCTGTGGAATCGGGTCTAGAAAGGCTGTCCTTTTGCTAAGTTTTGAGGGTTCCACCACTGCAGCAAGCGATGGTTGAGGCGGTCTACCAACACTACATCAGTTAATAGATCCTGGGCCAGATGTACGACCCTTTCATTTTGCGCCTCGCAATTTGCGACTTATTGTGAGGCGCTAAATGAAATGTACAGTAGTTGTTATTACACTGATTTGTGATTCCCAATGGGCTTGTAAATTGCGAGGCTCATTAATATTAATAAGCCTCTCGCAATTTGTGAGCCCATTGGCAATGCCAGCCCTACCACGGATGGTGGCCTGCTGGGCTCAACAGACCACCACGTCTGGGACTGCTTTTTAATAAAGCAGCTTTTTTTTTTTAAATGCCGCCCGTTTTTCTTAAAGGAAAACGGGATGCATTTAATTTTTAGAAAGTGAAACGTTTTTGTTTCATTCTTTAAGGGCAGGCAGTGGTCCCTGGTAAATATTTTTAGACACAGTCACAAAGTAAAAGGGGACCCATTCGAAATTGCGACTGCATTACCACCCTCTTGAAGAGGGTGGTAATTTGCGAGTGTTTTGCGACCGCAATTGTTGTCACAAAACATTCACACATTGCATTGCGAACGCAATTAGGAAGGGAATGGCCCTTCCTAACTGTGACTCTCAATTCCTAAATAGCGAGTCGCAAATAAACTGCGACTCGCTATTTTGGAATTGTACATGGCCAACAGTGATTTTGCATGTGCAAACGGGTTCGCAAACCCGTTTGCGCATGCAAAATAATGTCGTACATCTGGTCCCCTGTGATTGATTCCACTGACTCGCTAAACATTGTTGCAGAGGACGCATGTGAAGCCTTGCATGAGGTACGATTGCAACGCAGGATGCCGTAATTCCCAGCAGTTGCATGAAGACTCTGGCTGGTAATGATTGGTGGGGTTGAAATTGTAATAGTGTGGCCTGGATATTGTGAATCCTGGCTGTGAGAAGTTGGCCTGGTATATGGTGTTCACTATTCTAGTGATCACCTTGCACCAGTCCAAACAATCCTTATGGTGATGGTTGTAAAGTCAACCGTATAGACCAGCTATCCTAGGGGTAGCATGGACAGAGCAGTCTTAGGCTAAAAGACTCTTGAGGGTGTGTAAAGCCAGCTGTTTTACCATATGTAACCCCTTGAATACCAAATGAAAGGACACCACACAGGATATATATAAAATATAGATGTATTTATTTCTAACACAACCCCTCTGAACTCTTTATGAGGTCAGAGGTGCAAGCACATAACAAGACACTTAGTTATTATACGTTAAGTTGCACAATTTACGGTTAGGCCCTAGGGGCGAAGCAAACCATATATTAAGAAAGTGGTATAAGTACCATGTCACGAAGAAAGGGAAGGCCTAGGGCATCGCTGGGGCTACACTGTTCTAACAATAGTTCAGAAGTAGGAGGCCCACAGGCGGAATGTGCAGTGTCTTTACACACACGCGGGTTTTCAATGCAAAGTCAATGGAAACTTAGAAGTTAGATTTAAAAGGATTTAGGACACTTCCGGTTTAGCTAGGAGGAAACAACTAAAGACTTAGACACTTGGATAGTCAATACGCTTGGGAGCACCGAAGAACTCGTGTTACCTCACCCACGGACGGCGGGTGCATAGGTGTCAAGATGTTTCTGGTTTCGTCGTTGAATCCTATGGAGACCTGAAGAATGATGCTGCAGGCGACCAGGCGGAAGATGTCCGGTTGGATCCAAGGGTGGATCGAGGATGAAGAGGACCTGAAAGCAGAGGGGACAGAGTCTGGGTCACTAGCCAGTGACCGGGTGGAACCAGGAAGGAACCAGATGATGTCAAAGAGCAATCAGGTGCGGTCTTGAAGCTGGTCTCCGCAGCCACGTGGACCAGGAGGCTTCGACGACGACCAGGAGCTGGATACGGACTGTTCCACGAAGGATCTCGCTGATGGAGGAGTCGACTTCTGGATTGGAGTCAACAAGCCTTGGCAAAGGCAACCCACGCAGGATTCAAAGAAGGCTTCTGTTGCAGCCCAGCAAGGTCTGGGGTGCTTCACCTTTGCAGGGAAGCAAGAGCCAGTCTGGAGCAACCAGACCAGCGGTGGAAATTAAAAGGATTGTCGTCACAGAGGCTACAAGCCAGCGGGCCAGCAACCAGACAACGCATCGAGTAGAACAAAAGCAGAAGGGCCCCACGCAGAACTCATTGAGTGTGGAGGGCTGATCTTCATTGCAGATGATGCTCGGGAGTGGGGCTTCTCAATCCCCAGTATACAGCTTCGAGGGTGCCTCAGAAGCTGCACAGGTAGCAAGTTGCAGGCTTTTCAAGATGTCCGGTCCCACGTGTCTCGTCGCCTCCACGGATCTCAGCTACGCTGCAGACGTGAAGAGAGGTTCAGAGAGGTCTGGAAGTCTGGGTCTTGTCAGGCTCTGTGCTCGGGTTCCGGCGGGAATATCGGCAAAGCAAGCCGTTGATTTGCTGGATGGTGCCTGGTTGCCCAGGGTGGTCACTCCTTGGCCACAAGGGAGATTCTTCAGTGTTCAGCTTCAGCAGAATGTCGAAGGTCCAGCGTTTCGTTTCAAGTTTCAGTTCAGGATTAATCTAAAGTCTCAGGACTCAGCTCCTACCTTTATACAACTAAAAGGGGCTGGATTACACCCCCTCTCCTTTGTCCAGTTTCACGCCAGAGTTGAGGCTGGAGTGCCCCAGCAACCGGTTTGAACTGGGGTATGCATGGAGCACCCAGTGTGCCCCAGGCAGTGTCATTTCATTCAGCCCTCCCTGTCCTAATACACAAAGTCCTGTCTGGGGTGGTGCTCGCACCTCCCCAGGCAGGAAACCTATTGTCCAAACCTCCGTGACTGGAAGGACTCCCAGCAGCAGGAGGTCAGACTTGTGTCGGTGGCAGCAGCGTCCATTTTGTGACGCTGGGGCTCTGGTTAACTTTAGCCAGGATTGTCAGGAACAACATTTCTTCTCCCTCCAGAAGGGTGGAATGCTACCTCCCGTCGCCAGAATTGGCGAGGGGGTAGTATTCCAAAGCGTATGACACCTTACACGACATGTTTGGATAAAGCCAAACCAAAGTTAGCATTAACCGCGAGGATTATAATGCACTTAAGAGTATATGGTATTGCAATATCATAGAACAGCTATAAGGACATGGTTCCGAAAGCTGCAGACAGGCTCAGCTCATGCTAGAGCACCATCTCACACATAACCAAGTACTCTGCCTCCAGGATTGTTAAGGCCTGCCATAGGAGTAACTTATAGATTACTATGTGTCTATATATAAGTAGGTATAGGAATACTATACCTAAGCAAGGGGTGATTACACGACCTTGCCCCAGCTGAGTGATCAGCCAGTTGTGTCTATTTGTGTGGCCAGCCAGGGGTGGCATAATACATGCTGCAGCCCCTGGTAGGCCTTGGTTGCACCTATGCCCTGAGTACCTAGGGTACACTTATACAGGGGCTAACAAGGTGAACCAATTCCCAATTGTGTATGTACCTAGAGTACATGGAGTCCATTTTACAGAGAGCAGATAGCATGGGGTCCTGAATAGGAGGATCCCAGGCCAACTAAGTGGAAAACCAGCTAAACACTAGGCAAAAAGTTGGGGGTAACCATAGTCAGGTATCCACCTTCCTACACTGGCTATATTAGGAGTGGCTAGAGCTTTGAGAGTGTTGATGGAAGCTCCCAGATAAGATTGCACTTGTGCCGGACACAGGTGAGATTTTTGTGCAATTATTGTAAAACCCAACTGGTGAAGTAGATGTACTATTGTCCGATTGTGTTGTGTCCTTGGTGAGAGGGAGGATGACCTGGATGTCGTGGGCGTTGGATACTATACTGAGTCCGTACTGTTTGATGATGGTGGCGAGGAGGGCCATGCAGATTTTGAAGAGAGTGGGGCTGAGCGACGATCCTTGTGGTACTCCGCAGTTGATTTCTGTGGGTTTGGAGAGGAAGGATGGCAGTCTGATTCTTTGGGATCAGCCGGTGAGGAAGGAGCGGATCCAGTCAAGGGCGGTTCCCTGTATGCCGGCGTCGTAAAGTCTGCCGGTGAGGGTGCAGTGGGAGACGGTGTTGAATGCCGCACAGAGATCGAGTAGGATCAGAGCTGCAGTGTGCCCTTGGTCGAGGAGGGTGTGGTTGTTGTCTATGGCAGCGAGTACAAAAAACAAGACAGCTTGAGACAGTGTTACCCATGCGGACTCACTAGAAAAACATAGAATATTAACAATTAGCTTGCCAATAGAGATGGCTCCCTCACTAGAAGACTGTACAATATGAGGTATAGTTTTTGCTGCAGTATATATCAGAACACATGGTACCCCTTCATTGGCTGTTTTAATAGAAGTGCTTAAACCGATCCAGAATGTATGGGGTAGTACCTGCCCTGGACTTGGGAATAAAACTGATGGGCAATTTTGCAACGATGTCCTCCATAATGTTAATTAACAAAGAGGGAAGCAGCAGCGTTAGCTATATGCCAGCGTTTAAGGATTTGGCTCCTGCATAGCAGGAGCACAAATTTCATATAATTATTGAAGAAACATAAGCTACGCTGGATAGAGATAATTTGAGTGCCAGACCTGGTAAACCACAACTGAAGAGTTATTCTGCAAATGATAACTCTAAACAAGCACCTGACATTTCAACAAAGAAGTAATAGGAGAATAAGAAAAACAAATATAAAATAAAACTACAGGGTGGGTCTCCTACACAGGAAGCTACTGAAACAAGCATTTGCAATGCAATAGGTCTCGCATTATTTAAGTTTGAGCTATTATTATTGTAAATGGCAATGTTTTTTGCTTTATGCTATAGTTTTCTTATGTACATAAAAAGCTACATATAAAGTATTTGTTGTTAAAATTATTTATGCAGTATTTAAATTTGTTTGCATAAAAGATTACAAGAATATCTTAGCAAAAAAGTAAAACTTTTTAATGGTAATTGACTAAATGTCCATTTGTAGTGATGGGCGCAGGGCGGGCGGCGGGGGGGGGGTACCGGACTGCGGGGCCAAAGGAAGGAATGCTGGGGGGCAGGCTGGAAAGACGGGGAGGGGGACGAAAGTCAGGGGTGGGGAGAAGGCTCTACGAGTGGACGGTGAGTGCAGCCTCAAGGGATGAGATGGGGATGCAAGCGCTGCTGGCAGAGGGCTTAGCTGCGGCGACACGGACAGGTAGCGTCATGCGAGTGAGGGCGATGTAGCCTCTTGAGTATAATAGCGGTGAGGCAGATACGGAAGGCGCGGGGTGATTATGGGACGAACAAGAACGTGCAGTCTAGGATAGCGCCAAAGGGCGCCAACGAGGTAGCCACGGAGGAGGCATAAGGGGGGTCGGATTGCAGGGTAAAGGGTGGAGGCATGGGGTTGGTGGGAGGGGGCGACCAGGTGGGGAATGCAAGGAATGGGGTTATGGGCGAGGGTTAGGGAGGCACAGTTGGTGCCATTCAGTGAATAGTCCGCAGATGCAAAAGGAGCAGAAGTAGGAGGGGAGTTAGACCGGTGTAGCGACAGCATATCGTTGGATGGCACTCGTAGTGAATAAGCACTAACGGTATACGGCAATATTTAGGCACGGATTGTGTCGACATGGAACTGGGTGGCCCTTAAGGGGGAGGGCAGGCGCGGTCCCAGTGAAATTCACGGGGGTTTGGGCTGGGGGAAGGGGGTGGCAGGGCGCAGAAAAGGGAACAAAGGGGCGGGAGACGGTCAGAGCGCCAAAAGATAGGGGGCGTAGGGGGGCACCGACGCAGGCAGACAGGGAAGACACAGCGTAGGGGGTTAGTGACAGGAAAGGGGGAGTGATCAAAGGAAAGGAATTTGTAAGATGAGGAGGACAGGGAGGGCCGCCGATGGTAGTAAGGGCTGGCGAATTGGGGGGAGGGGGGCGGAGCCTGCCCGGCTGGCATGGCAGGGAGCGGTAGATAAGGAAGGCGGGGGGGTGGGGCGGCGAAAGATGCAGGGAGCGTGGAGAAGTGCAGGCAAGGAGTTTGCCCCCCCCCCATCCCCCTGGTAGTCAATTAAGAAGGCATGGGTCAGCGCAACGAGGTTACGTATGGCTACAGAACAAGTGGCCGGGTGGTTAGGAGGTTCATGTGGGAATGGTTGGGGACAGACCTCGGCCCCTCAATAAGAGTGAAGATCCCACTCCTGGCACCGGCGGGGCGAGCGCGTTAAGCGTGGGTTAAACTCAAGAGCAGGTTTGCCAGGAAGAGTGGGCGGGGGTAGTTAGAATAACGGCAGTTAGAAGAATGTAACTTGCACACTCCACTTTGCACTGGTAACACACGGTTTGCTATCCCTCACATGTTAATCACACGTTCTACCTTTGATACCTGCACAAGTTGCACCGTTGCCTACGTAATGCTTGTTTTGTGGATGAGTGTCTAGCTCTTATTGCAGTATTATACCTCAAAATGATACTTTGTTTCTCTTGTAACCGCACACTTGTCACTTTTCCTCTTGTGCACTTTTATTACCTCATGTATCTTGGTTGCGCACAGTTTTACTACCTCATGTATTTTGTTTGCTCACAATTGTCACCATTACCTTAGGTAACGTAACGTATGCGTTTGTAATGTTTGATGTGTAATGTTTCTCATTATGTTTCATTTCCGTTGCTATTGTGAAGCGCTCTGACACCTGCGGGTAGAATCCGCGCTATATAAAATAATAAAATAAAATGCAAAAAAAAAAAAAAAAAAAAAAAATTTTAAAAAAGGCCACGAGCAATGTGCCCAGGGGGCGGGGGGGGGGGGGGCACAGATCGGCAGTGACAGTGAGCACGAGAGTGGGTAGAGAGAGGGGAGGCAAGCAGGGCACACCGCTAGCGGCCACAACGCTGCATTGCGCTACTAGGGTCCCGTGCCACACGCAAGTGAGGATTGGGGCACAGGGGGAAGAGCTGTCTGGTGGTAAGAAGGGACTTGAGCAGGCGGCTGTCAACACGGGGATTGTAGGCCGAGGCTCCGGGCATCCACGGAGTCAAGAATGTATAATGGGTGCAAGATGGAAGCATGGTGGCAATGGGGGGCCTCGGAGGCCTAGACGGGGGACGGGTCCAGGCAGAATATATAGCTTAGTTGCAGATTATACCTCTGTTGTACTTTATTCTCGTATAACGTGCACACTGGTCATTTTTTCCTCATCGGACCTTTGCTACGTCGTGGCTCTGGTTTGCTCGCGGTTGTCGCTTTTGCCTCGTGTAACTTAGCGTCTGCGGTTGCAGTTTGTTTGTTCGTGTGTAGGGTTCTCCCGATGTAACAGCTCGATCCCTTGTTATGGGGCGCGCGGGTAGAGTTCTCGCTGTATGGAAGCGCATACATAAATAATTAATAGACATAGGATGAGGCCCAAGCAGGGCTCATGAAAGGAGGTCGCGCAAGATGGATCAGGGCTACTAAGGTGTCTAGCGCAATTAAATAGCGGCAGAGGGGAGGAGGGAGATCAAAGGAAGGGTAGATGCGAAGTGATGGATGGGGGCGGACACGTGAAGGCTTGGACGCGGCAATAGGAGCGTGAGAAGGGGGGGCTGGATTCGAGTGGGGGGTGGGCCGGTCAAGGGTTGCTGATGCGGGGATAGCGAGGCTCGGGAGCACAGGGTGTGGCCGGTGCTCATCGGAGAGAGGGGGGGGCCTATTGCGAGGGTTGGCCTGTGAGAGGTTGCACGTTATTCTACTAGATGCGCGGCAATTACTTATTTGTTTGTGTGTCGCGGGCTTTGCCCGGGGGCGGCGGGGCGCCTCGCAATGGGAGCAGTAAGGTGAAAGTGAATAAATAAAAGAGGAGAATATTGCAGGAGGGTTTTCAATCCCAGGCGGAAGTCAGGCAGGCCGGGGGCGGGACGTGAAGACACACCGGAAGCCCGGGCGGGCTCCCGTGAGGTGAGAGAGCCTCGCACGCACAGAAGGAAGAGACCGCCGCCGCCTGCAACGAGCCCTCGCCTGAAGACAAGTACCGGTGAGTGGGGGCCTTTACTGAGCCTTTACTGAGCTGCGAGGGCGGGGGGCATGTGTGTGTGCGTGGGGCGGCGGGGGGCTCTGTATGTGTGTGAGCGTGCGTGTGTGTATGTGTCTTGGAGTCTGTGTGTATGCGTGCGTGTGTGTATGCGTGTGTGATGACTGCGGGGGGAGGGAGAGAGTGTGTGCGAGCGAGTGTCTCTGTGTGTGTATGCGCATGCATGCATGTGTGTATGTGTGGGGATGTGCACGGCGCGGGAATTCTTGTGAATGTGGACGGAGCCGACGTGCGCGTGCTAGCAGCTGAATCCAGCCGGGGAGAAGCGCGTAACAGTTTTTTGTCCGTCATTCCCCCGTGTCAGCTCGCTATAAGTCTCCAGCCCTGGACGCATCCTTCGGATGCGAATTCCAGGGCGAGACCTAAAAACTACAATCTGCTTAACTGCTATAACATTAGACCACCTAAGAGGTATCAGGATACTGATACATGTTCATCCCGTTCCTTTCAGGAGTTATCCGAAAGGCATTTGGAGAGAGGTGGACGGTCAAAGCCCAGATCGGAGGAGAACGTGAAACCGAAAGATCCCAATGCTCATCTGACTACATCATTAAACAGGTTAAACAAGTTAAACCTTCCAAACCTCAATTCAAAAAGAAGAAAGTAGCTGGACTTACGGTCAAGGATGCCCCGCATATTCAGGACACTGCTTCTGAGCAGGGAATGGGCAGTGACCATGCTAAAAAGCGCAACAGAAGTCACAATAGTTCGCCAAAACCTGATGGATTGTCTGGTGGGAGTAGCGCTGAGTGAGTACATCACGGTTGAGACACCCGATATTAGGTTAAGCGTCCCCCATCTTTTATACGAAATACAACTTCTATTGGAGGGGGAGGTACCTAGAAACATTAATTTTCTCTTTTGGGGGGACTTCACTAAAGGTTAAGAATATTCTTTTGGCTAAAAAGGATTTCGACCTGATTTCGTAATGGATTGCCTAAACGGAGAAACTGTGATTTTACCTGCCTTTTCCAACCTTGTTCAAGAATCGGTTTTACACTTGTATGCCAAGGAGTGGGCCCTAGCACTAGCTACTGCGTTATACCGCAACCATGAGGGTGGTATGACAGTTGCCTTTATCATGAAGTACAACTGAGGACAATTCCATAACCTCAAAGAAATACCCCCATTAAGCATGAAGCTAAAAAACAAGTTAGGGAAATCCTGCAAGAACTTGAGTGCCGGGCTGTAATAAAAAGTTGCACCTCATCAATGAATATTCCCTTTTTTCCTGTGATGAAATACGATCATTCATATAGTCTAGTGTTAAACTACAGAAACTTGAACACAGAAAGTCGCACATTTGTAGTACAAAATACACAGTGTCGCACTAATAAACAACATTGTGCGGAAAAAATACAAAACCAAACTTGATATCTCAAATGGATTTTTCTGCCAAAATATATCACCTGGAAGCAGGTATTTGACCACATTTTTATTTCTTTATTTTATTTATTCATAAAGTTTAATATAGCGCGAACAAGATCCCGAAGTATATCAGAGCGCTTTACAATAGGCAGAAAGAAAGAACAAGGGGGTAGTATAAACATCAATTTGGAAACAGCACCCAAAAATGGAGGATAACACAGTAAACAGGTGTACGCATGTGAAAAAATAAATAAAAAAACATAGGAGATGATCCATTGTAGCTGGAGGTAGTATGGTGATAAGAACAAAGTCAGACGAATTAGGTGTGCTTCCTCCCCTTACGGTAAGAATTTGCTCATTAGGAATCTTTTGGCTTCCAATTTGAACGCCCTCATCGAGGAGAGGCTGCATACTTCATGTTCAGAATCAAAGATGGAATGAGGAACAGCGTGCTTAACTTCCTTCAGCAAAGAAGAGGCAGGACTGCGATGGTTTATGTGTTATATAGCTTATCGGACTGTTACTGGATTGGACTATTGGTTCATGGGAGTTGTAGTATAATTGCTGTGTTGTTTTTACTTTTACCTTTGAACTTGCTATCAATATAGATATGCATAATCCTCGCCTTGAACTCATCCTCACTATGCGTGCGCCGGAGATTCACCCCCCATTGCACATGCGTAGTAGATTCTACTTGCCTCGCTACGCAGGTGCATCAGATTCTGAGGAAAGACACACCCTCCCATAGCAGCGCACGCAGGGTCTTGACCTTCATTAAATCTCTGATTCAGCCGCAGCTTGTGTGTGTGATTTGTGGCATTAATTCAGCAGTGATGGGTGGGGTCGCCTCGTGCACGGGATCAGATGTGGGGCTCACCCTCTTCTTGCGGCCCTTCCGCAGAGGGTGCTTTCCTCTTGTGTTATCGTGCTTAGGAAGGAGGAGAGATGCGTCATCTGGGTTCAAGAAAGGCTCCGGTGCAAGAGACGTGCTGCTGGATCCCGGTTAAATGTGAAGGCAGCAGCACTAATTTCTATCTTTTGGAGATGGAGTTGGGGGGGAGGGGACGCAGGCACTGACTTGGAAAGAGTATAATTCTGGTTGGCACCAGGCAGTATAAGTCACTCAGTCCTGGTCTTTCAGGAACTGGTCCTTCTCGGTCTGGTCCCACAGGCTCTCCTAGTCCTCCAAGGCGCTGGTACTTGTACACGTGGCCGGCCTGGTTCTTTTCTATTTACAGTATTTATAGAGTGCAATACTCATCCCTAGAGAGATATCACAACACTAGTCGTCCATCTGGACCTCATTCCAGTCTCACTAATCCAGATCCTTGGTTTTCCTAGATCTGGTCCTCAAGGCCTGGTCCCAACCATTAACATCTGGATACCATCTGGATCAATATGTTCTTGCTTTTTCTCCTGATCCTAGTCCTCAAGTTCCCACTGGTCCTGCTGTCGCTGCAGCTCGTTCTTGAGGTCAAAGTGCTTCTGGGCCATGTCCTAGTTTTCTTTGTCCTCCTTGTCTTTGTCCTTGTAGCCAAGACTCCTGGTTCTTGTCTTGGCGGGTTATGGCTCCCTCTGTCTTCTCAGTCCTGCATACCCTTGTTTTCCAGGTCCCTTATCCTCCTGGCGTAGTCGCTGGCCAACTGACTCCAGTCCTCATGGTCCAAATGCTAAATGTCATGACTCGCTCCCTGCTCTCTTTTGCCCACCACCATTGTGCTGAATTGTGAGACTCTCCAGTGTTCTAATAAGCTTCTGGACCTTCCCATCTATGCATATCTTGACCTACAGCCATTTTGATGCTATTTGGAAATTCCCATCCATTCCCAATCCATGCCGGGTTTTGAGAAGCCAGTCTCTCTGATCATGCTTGAAACTCCATTACCTATAATCCCCTGCTCACTACTCCCTCTCCGCCCCTGCAGGCCAAGCATGGGTGGAGGAATACAGCACACCTGTAGCTGGCAACTGTTAGCCTGCTCACACCTGCTGCATGTGAATACTGTGAGCTCTGTGAAGCCCCAGCTCCCTTCAGTCCAGTGTTGGTCACTGTAGCTGTGTGCCTGCGAGGCCGACCCTTGTTTCTTGACCTTTTGTTATCATAGTTTCCAGAGTTCCTGAGCTATACCTATTCCTTGCTTTCTGAGCTATAGAGATTCCTTGTTACTGAACTAGCACTGCTTTCACGGCTATCTTCACTCCTGAGCCTTAGCTACTGCTTGTTTGCTTGATTCCTGAACCAGTACTGTTTAGTGCACCCTTGCAGCCTCCCTACTGTATTTCCCTTTTGCCAGTCTTTGCTTACCCCCCCCCCCCATTACCTTTGTTGCCGTTCCAAGTTTGCTGTCTTCCTTTGCCTACAGTCTTGCTACTGGTTTCACCTGTATGTTTGTTACCTGCTTTCTGCCAAGTGTGCAATTTCTTTCCCCTTTTTTCCTGTACCTTGATTCCTTGATTTCTGAGATAGAGTCAATTCCTTGTTCCTTGAACTAACACTGCCTTCAGTGCTACCTTCTTTTCTTGATTCCTGAACCAGTACAATTTAGTGCACCCTTATAGTCTCTCTCCTTTTGTATTTATCTATTCCTAGTCCCTGCCTTTTTTTTTTATTTACCTCTTATTCTAGTTCCTACCTTCTTGTCTTACTGTTCCTTTAGTCTTAGCTACCTGTATCCTAGTGGTTTTCGTTTCTTACTTTCTGCCAAGTGTGTCCTTTGTTTTCAATTCTTTCCTGTTAAGCACTCCTCCTTGCTAACTCTGTCTATTGTGGCTGTATATTTAGTTCTTCACCCTTGCTGTTACCATCTTGCGGGTTCCGGATTGATCGCCAGGATCTGTGGGCACAGCTGACAACCCTGGTGTGTTTCTTGTTATTTTTGAATATTGTATTTTAGTTAAATTTCTATGGTCATTATAGGTATTTTCTCCACAGACCCTGTTTCATGTATATCCTATATGAAGTTTGAAGTTTATTGACTTGTATAGCGCTGAATCACCCATGAGGGTATCTCGGCGCTTAAGACAGTGGGGAATACCAGAAACGAAGGAAAGATTAAAAGAGGTGGGTTTTTAACATCTTTCTGAACTGAGCCAGAGTAAGTCCAGAGCGCAGGTGTGAGGGTAAATTATTCCAAAATGCCGGAGCAAGATGATAGAATGCTTTCCCACCACTACGTGCCTTTTTAGGTCTCGCCTGTCGATGCGCATGCGCATCGAGCAAGCGAGACTATAGGGGCTCATCGACTCTTTATCCAACTTGCAAGGAATCGTGGCGATTCCTTGCAGTGCCCGTGACTTTTAAGCTCAATGCGCATGCGCATTGAGCTTAAAAGCGCGTGCACATGGCCCCAGCCGCCTGCCTTGCCTACTCTCCCGCCCCCTCACTTCTTGATTGCACGGCCGCTAGGCCGTGCCTCCCCTACTCCTCCTCCTACTCTCCTCCCCTCCCGTCTGTTCCCGCACTCCTCCCACACCCCCCTACTCCTCCTCCTACTCTCCTCCTACTCTCCTCCCCTCCCGTCTGTTCCCGCACTCCTCCCACACCCCCGCTCCGCCCCCTCACTCTCTCTGCCCGCCCGCTCTCCACTCCACGGCTTTCTTTTGGGCCTCCATAGCTACTGCCTCTCCCAGCCCCCAGCCTGCCCCGGTGTTGGCTGCATAAACACCGACCGTCTGTCTGCAACTTGAATAGAAAGAATCCCGAAAATGCTATTTTTTGTCCGCTATGCAAGGTACACGGGGCCTGTTTGTTTTGGATCTCCCCGGGCATTCCTTATCTGTCATTCATTCTTCCCCGCTCGGGGATTCCCGCGCTGAAGACGTCACAAGACTTCGCACCCACGGACACGCCTGGGCTTGTCCCGGCACCAGGGCTGGAAAAACACATTGCCACGGCCTGTTTCTTTATTTTTATATTCAGTAACTCGGACTCGGCTCTTTCTGTGTTCCAGTTCTGTAACGTGATGCGAAGAGCTGAACCGGGTCAACATTTATACAAGCACAAAACAGCACCCGCTTCCAATGTTAGAACCATATCCTATATCTGCATATGTCCCTAGTGGCTCCATGTCATGTATGACGCACTTCTCGAATTCCTGGGTTTCTGCACTTCGCACGACCCCCTACTCCTCCTCCTACTCTCCTCCCCTCCCGTCTGTTCCCGCACTCCTCCCACACCCCCGCTCCGCCCCCTCACTCTCTCTGCCCGCCCGCTCTCCACTCCACGGCTTTCTTTTGGGCCTCCATAGCTACTGCCTCTCCCAGCCCCCAGCCTGCCCCGGTGTTGGCTGCATAAACACCGACCGTCTGTCTGCAACTTGAATAGAAAGAATCCCGAAAATGCTATTTTTTGTCCGCTATGCAAGGTACACGGGGCCTGTTTGTTTTGGATCTCCCCGGGCATTCCTTATCTGTCATTCATTCTTCCCCGCTCGGGGATTCCCGCGCTGAAGACGTCACAAGACTTCGCACCCACGGACACGCCTGGGCTTGTCCCGGCACCAGGGCTTGAAAAACACATTGCCACGGCCTGTTTCTTTATTTTTATATTCAGTAACTCGGACTCGGCTCTTTCTGTGTTCCAGTTCTGTAACGTGATGCGAAGAGCTGAACCGGGTCAACATTTATACAAGCACAAAACAGCACCCGCTTCCAATGTTAGAACCATATCCTATATCTGCATATGTCCCTAGTGGCTCCATGTCATGTATGACGCACTTCTCGAATTCCTGGGTTTCTGCACTTCGCACCCAGGCAATTTGAGCAACGCCATTAAAGCAATTTAAAAGGCTATTGTATGTAATGCACACGCAGACAGAGCCAATAGTTTTAGCTTTTGAAAAGTGAACAATTGTTTTATTTACCTTCGCTAAGGCAGCGTGTGCAAAAGCGATCACAAACATCCCTCACAGATCAGTTACAATACTGACAGCACTATCGACTGAGGGAAAACGTGCACCTCATAGGGATCATTTACAATACTGATAGCATCTCAAAACCCTCAGTACGAAGAGCAGACACCTCTGGTGGCAGGAGACGTACTCAAAGAACAGATACAGCACTGGTAGGGAAAGTGCAAGCTTCCTTCACACACAACTCAGTTACAGTGCTGACAACCGTGGTACACATATCCTCTCACACAAAACAGATATGGAAGGAGTGCACACTTTTATTGCACTGTGAACATTCACAAGAAATACAGCAGTGTTTCAAGTACCCTCACACAACGAACAGAAACAGCACTGGTGGCAGGAGTGCACGTTTTCCTCACACAGAGACAGTTTACAACCATGTCCCCTCTTGTGCAAGTACCATCACGCAAGGAACAGATACAGCACTGGTATGAAAAGTGCACGTTTTTTTCACACACTAATCAGTTACAGTGCTGACAGCAGCGACACACATATTCTCTCACACAAAACAGACAGAGAACTGGAATGAGTGCAGACTTCCATAGCACAGCGAACATTAACAAGAATGACAGTAGTTTCAAGTACCTTCGCACAAAGAACAGACACAGCACTGGTGGCAGGAGCGCCAGTTTTCCACACACATAGATGGCTTACCACATTGGTACAAGCATACCCTCATACAAAGAACAGACACTACTGGTGGGAGGAGTGCAAGCTTCGCTCGCACATAAATATTTTACCACAGTGCCCACACTGGCACAAGTATACCCTCACACAAAGAACAGATACAGCACTGGTGGCAAAGTGCAAGCTTCCCTCGCACATATATGTTTTACCACACTGACGATACTGGTATAAGTATCCCCTCACGCAAAGAACCGGCAATGCATTGGTGGCAAAGTGCAAGCTTCCCTCACTCACCCTCAACCCCTCACCCTCACTCACCCTCAACCCCTCACCCTCACCCACCCTCAACCCCTCACCCTCAAACCTTCACCCTCAACCCCTCACTCACCCTCACTCTCACTCACCCTCACTCAGCCTCAACTACTCCCCCTCACCCTCACTCACCCTCAACCTCTCACCCTAACTCACCCTCACCCTCACTCACCCTCAACACCTCAGTCACCCTCACCCTCACTCACCCTCAACACCTCACCCTCAACCTCAACCACTCACCCTCACTCACCCTCACCCACCCTCACTCACCCTCACTCACCCTCACCCTCAACCCCTCACCCTCACTCACCCACCCTCACCCCCACCCTCACTCACCCTCAACCCCTCACCCTCACACAGTGCAATAGGTCTCAGACCATTTCAGTTAGAGCTTTTAGAAATGTTTATGGCTTTTTTTTAATTTGTAATTCTTTAGCATTGGCTACAGGAAACAAAAATGCTAAACATTTACAAAAAAACCTCAAACAATTCTAAAAACACTAACTCTAATGGTGCGAGACCTATTGCATTTCCAATGCTTGTTGACTCAGATGCTCAGAGCATGACCTAAGAGTTCATGCCGGGGTGTAAGCAGAGAGTTAAATTGCAAGATACGAAGGGCCTTGACCATTGAGGGCTTTGTGAATAATACAGCCTATTTTGAATGTTACCCTTTTTCCTATAGAGAGCCAATGGTGTTGGTTCAGGAGAGGTGCAGAGGGTGTTCTAGCTGGGGCGTTGACAGTAAGTCGGGCAGCGGTATGCTGCACCACCTGAAGTCTTTTTATGGCAGATTGATTAGCTGAGAACAGGAGGGCATTGCAGTAGTCAAATCTACTAAGCACCAAGGCCTGCATCAAAGTTTTTAGTAGAAGAGGGTAGAAGGGGAAAAATCCTTCACAGGAGGCCAAGAATGTAAAAGCAAGATCCTGCAGTAGTGTTAGCGCGAGTATCAAAGGTAAGTTTGTGATCCATCCTGACACCTAGGTTCTTAACCACTTCTTTAGGGGTAGGGGCAGTACACAGCTCTTCCGGCTACCAGGTACGCGACCAATAAGTGGCAGCTCCTCCAAACAACATAATTTCAGATTTGCCCGCATTAAGTTGTAAATAGTTGGCATGCATCCAGGCAGCGATGGCTTTCATGCCTTCAGAGAACATCCGTTCGATGTTAGGTGTGTTCTTATCAAATATAACTAGGAGCTGGGTGTCGTCAGCGTACGAAATGGGAGTAAATCCCAAGGATCTCATAAGTCTGGCCAGAGGGGTGACATAAATATTAAAGAGGGTCGGGCTCAAGCAGGAGGCCTGCGGGACGCCCTTGCTGACATTGGTAGTTGTAGACCTAGTTTCCATAGGAAAAATATTTTTGGATTTGCTAATAAGTTTGGTGTTTGACAAATCTTCCTGAAATTCTCCCAGAAAAAAGTCTATACAGGTCAGCTCCTATCCTGAAAGTTTGGGGGCGATTCGTCAAGCGGGGGGATGAGAAAAAAAGGGGATCCCAAAACGTGTTTTCTCCATGTTAATTTCCGTAGGAAATTTTGGGGGTGGGGGGGCGGAGCTAGCTGCGAAGCGAGATGGCAGCTGCTTGAGCGAGCTCCTCGCCTGAGCCCAAGCAATCCTTAAGAAACCATCCTTTTTTTTCCGGTTGAACCCGCACCGACACATGCCGAGGGCTGTTGGGGGCACCGGGACAGAGGAAACAGAAATTGGGAGGAAAATCGAAGCCCCGGAGCCTGCGAACCTGATTGGAAGTCCGGGGGCCTAGTGACGGCAATGCGAGGCCGAAGCCCCGGCCTCGCGTAAAATGGGACCTGCGACGCAGATCACACACACGTCGGCCACGTTACATGGTGAGTCCCACCCGCAATACTCGCCGAAACGCGCTGTGCTGTCCTGGCCCGCGGCAGACATCGAGAGCGCAGGGGCTGAGACGCTCCCGCATCGTGACCCGCCCTGGGGGGGTGAGGGCCGCGCGGACGCTGGGAAAGGCCCGGAAGTCGACCGTGAAGCAAGGCCCGAAGACTTTGAGGCTGGAGCTGCCTGGCACGGCGCCCCAACCCACCCCGCTAAATAATTCGGCTGCGAGGACCTCGATGCGGGCTGGATCGGGCCTAGACCTGGTGCCCCACCCCCGCTAAATAATTCTGCTGCGAGGACCTCGATGCGGGCTGGATCGGGCCTAGACCTGGCCCCCCAGACTGATCCGGCTGGTCATCTTGATGATCTGGCTGGCGTGGTGCGAGACGAGGAGGCCCTGAGCACCTGGAAAAGGGGGACACTTAGACCATACTGCGGTGGAAAGCTTGTCTGCAGCGGCTGGATCGGTGACGCACCGGAGGGACCAACGGACTGCAGCGAAAAAGACGACACAGGCTACTACACTCGACAGGTGCCTGGGACAGACACCGAGCCGGCAACATACCTTACCGGGGGTATTTGGCGGATGCACTGAGGAGGAGCTGTGGGGCAACCTAGCCTAGGCGAGCATCTGCGGTCCGGCGCTGAAACAGAAAGACCAAGGCGCTGCAGCCTCTCGACAACCTTCCGCTGACCGCGCACCAGCGCCACTGCACTGACCTTCACCTAGAAACGCCCCTGGTCTGCGCACTTACTCTCTACGCCCCCAACTACACAGAGACCACCTGAACTGACCCACTATAATCAATACCTGTAGAGTAATGGGGAAACCGGACCGTAACCAGCCTAAGATAATTTTTGACTAGGCCAGAAAACAACAGGATAACACCACGGAAGCGCAGGCCCCGCTCCCGCCCTCAGAGGCAGGAGCGATCACAAATGACGCCACACAAACTATGTTTCACACCATACAGACCTCACTGACGAACATAGACGGGAAAAACGACTCATATTGGATAGGTCAGCTGGGCTGGATAGGTATGGAAAACACTCAGCCAGGGTGTTGCGGGACAGAATGTCACTATCACGCAGTGCGCATGCTCTAGGTACTTTATGGTGTCCTGCCGAACACCAGAATCACACTCTTGCCCCATGATTGTCTGAGCAGGATTGTTTCCAAAGTCCCACGCGGATAAGTTACTGCTCTGGGTGGGGCGCGTGCTTCCCTTAACCAGCCCAACTTGTGCGGAGTCAACTTCACAAGCACTGTTTTCCAGAGACCAGACATTCCCAAGCGCATATCAGCAGAGGAAGCTCCTCAGGGTCCGGTATGTGTTAACACCGATGAGCTATTCGTAATGTTATGTACTATGCTATCAGCATTCATACTGTTCTGTTTTAAATACTATACTTTCTATATCCATGCTATCATGAGAATGAGGCTCGGGTTGCCTGACTCTGCAATGGCTAACCCTGGGGACTAGGTCACGCACGTGGGTTTTTTTTTGCACTTCGTTCTTCTGATCTCAGTTGCAGTTCAAATGTTGGGGGGTCTCTTTCTGTTATTTTATTCACGGGACACAATGACGTCAGCTTTGAACAATTACACCCTTACTTATGCTGCCGGAGCTTCTTTTATAATATCTATGTAATGGATCAATGCAACTTTATTTAATTATGGAATTTCACTTTTTGTAGCAGTGGGCGTTGAGCTGAAGGGTTGAGTTTTACCTTATATGCAAGTGACTATAGATGATGTGCAGTTGGTTATGGACTTCAGCTACGACTGCTGCTAACAGTGCCTGCATTACTTTAAGCTACATTTTGCGTGAATTGTCCCATCTGCACTCAGAACATGGAGGCAGGAATGATATCTGATTTACGCCCAAGCTTGAAAACAAAATCAAGATACAGTGATGGCCCGATAATTTGATGAATAGTAATGTGCACGTTATTCGGCTGATGGGATGACTTTCACTAGGACTATTTGGGGCTGCCGCTGCGGACCTCATTGAAACATACACTGCACTTCAACTGAAATAGCCGTGTTTTTATTTTTTAATGAAGACAGGCATGATCTGCAATGACTAATTGTATATATGGACATAGCTATTTGAATGTACTCGTGGCACAGTCTTACATGCAATGCATAATGGTTGCGTGGATTTACCATATCTTCTGCCGGGTGCAGTACTAAATGTGGCCAAAAGAGGTCTCATGGGCCCACTTTTGGCCACATATGGTACGACACCCTGCAACATGGCTAGGTGAAAAATATTGCCATTTATATTGCCAATAACTCCAACTGCAACAAATGCGAGACTGATTGTATTGCCAATGCAATAGGTCTTGTATTTGTTAGTTAGAGCTGTTGGGGTTGAAAATGAAAAAAAAAATTCTCTTGCTTTTTTAGACTATTGGCAATAGTGCTATGCAGATATAACAACTCCACTGCAAATTAAAAAACAAAAGTAAAAAACATTCTTATTTTCAACTCCAATCGCTTTAACTTTAAAAAATGCAAGTCCTATTGCATTGCAAATGCTTGTTCAGTATTTTGAAAAGATATAAGTTTAGCAACTTTTACTAACACTGCTACATTGAGAACCCAAATAATTGCTTCTTTTTCCTTCCCCGTTCTCAGTAGCAGTTTGCACGGATCAGGGATTGTCAGGCAGGCTGGAGGAAGGAGGGAGGAACCATACCTCCTCTCCCCTCTTCCGCTCTTTCCCATGTTGTCGCTCTGGGGCCCGGAACAGGAAGCAGCCATGCTCCCTCCCCTGAGCCAATAACAATACTGAAATGCAGCATTGTAATTGGGCTGAGCGCCGTGGATCGGTGCTCGCCAGTGAATGGGGGCCGGGCATGTTCTCCACGCAGGCTGTAATGCAGCCTGAATAAGAACATGGAGGTGCGCATGACTGTTTGACCTTGTATGCGGACGACTTATTTATATATGACCGGGACGCCACTAGAGACTTGACGGCCATCTGGAGATCACTAAAAGATTTTACGGAAGTCTCAGGCCTTAAGGTGAACTGGGAGAAATCCTCGCTCTACCCGCTGAGCCATCACTTGGCCCCATTCGATGCCCGGATTGGGACCCAATCTCTCATATGGAACACAGAGGCACCTAGGTATCTGGGAGTGCAGCTGTACCACGCCCCAGAGGATCTGTATGAGGGGAACCATCGTAAGGAGCTAGCAGGACTTAGGTCGACAGTGAGGTTTTGGAAAACGTTACCTCTGGCTCCCATAGGAGGAGTGGCACTAGCAAAAATGATAATGGTCCCTCGACTATTTTATCTTTTCACTAACCTCCCAGTTGTCCCACCGAGATCATTCTTTAAAGAACTGGATAGTCGCCTCACTGAGCTTATATGGGGAGGAGGGCGGCGACGGGTCGCGTTATCCAGATTATGCCTACCCACGACGGAGGGGGGCTTTGGAGCGCCAGCATTCGAAGCATACTTCTTGGCGGCACAGCTCCAATGGCTATCGTATTGGACGGCGGGGCGCCATACAGGAGAGACTATCACCATGGAGGGCCCCGTGCCGCAACCGCCAATCCACAGATTACTACTGCCGGGTACTAAACCCATACACACACGCCATGGCAGGTGTCCATAGCCCGCACCTGTATGATGACAATACATCGTATGTCTGGGACGCGGCCGCCGTTCTCGCCCCTACTGCCTCTAGTGAGGTTTCCAAAAGGAGACACATACTACACAACGGGCACCCTCCAGGCATGGACGGATCTGGCGGTCACAGAGATGGAATCATTCTTTTAAGAGGGACAGCTGAAGACATATGCCCAAATGATGGAACAGTACGATCTCCCACCCGGGCAATTTCTAATGCATAGGCAAATTTTAGATAGCAGCCGTAGATACTGGAATCCTAACACAGGGGAACCTCCAACACACCCAGTAATTCACACAATACTACACATGGGAATGGGGCGCCATTTGGTTACTTGGCTTTACAAGGCAGTGCGCAAACTAATCTTTCCATCCCTTCAGCCCCTACGTCAAAAGTGGGAAACGGACATAGGGAGGGTAGTCCATGATAAAGAATGGAACACAGCTCAGAAATACCCCAAAAAAGTCTGAAGAAACGCGAGATTCCGGAACATACAGTTTAATATCCTTCACAGAGCTTACCTCACACCGCACCGCCTTCATCAATTCTTCCCAGATACACACTTTGCATGCCCCCGCTGTCAAGCCCCAGCAGTAGACTTCAAACACATATTTTGGGACTGCCCCACACTTATAGGCTTTTGGGACCGGGTTCATCGGTCACTCACAGCAATTACCAACATCACAACTATGTCCACATGGGAGGCATGTGCGCTCGGGATTTTCCGCAGGCGGAAAACCGAGAAAGTACAATGTTGTTTCATGTCCCTAGCCATCCTATTGGCGAAAAGGGGAATAGCCATGTACTGGAGATCCCCTATGGCACCTCTGGAAGCGGCCTGGATAGGCGCCATGATCAAATGGGGAAAAGCTGAGGAAGAGCACTCCGGGAGGAAGAATTGAAGGGAGTCCGCAAACACCCTATTTCTTTGGAATGGGCACAACTAATGCACGAATTTACACAGACAACGAACCCACCGGAGACGCCCATAGCCTCACAGGCCCAAGCCCAGCCGGCTGTTCCGGCATCCCCTATTTTAGAGGAAGCACGAAAACGCCCGCCACCCCGAGCCCAATCTGGAGTGGAACCCACACAGAATGGCCACCCCTTGACAGAGTAAGGATCACCACAATGGCTCGAATCCTCGACCCCCTCCACACCACACGCGCTGCCGCAGCCCCGCACCTCACCGCAGCTGAAGGACAGCCCACCAAGGCTCAGTTGGAAAGGGGTACCCCACCAGAGTTTTTTTTTGGGAAGGCATTTTGACAAACAAGACAGGACCACAACATGAGATGCACATTACATTGAACCCGTCAAGTACGTCCCACTCGCAAGATTACACCTAAATGAGACATAGGGTCAATAATGCGCTGTAAGGGAGGTGTCAACTGCCCCAGACAGGTCTTAGTTATAAGGTGCACAACACGGCCGATACAGGCATAGGACGTATGTAAACACGGACCAAACAGTAAAACAACGGTCGGACAATGCAATGCTTATGTAGAAGAATGTTTATCTGGTGATTATTGTTGTGTATTCACAGCATAGCACTAATGTACTGAACCATAACTGTCATAATGAATGCTAAAACCCAATAAATAAATTTAAACAAAACAAGCATTTGCAATGCAATGGGTCTCGCAGCATTAAAGTTTGAGTTACTGGCATCGTAAATGACAATGCTTTGCATTATTATTTTTTTTGGTGTCCGTGTGTGCATGGCAGTGGTGGTGTCTGTGTGTGCATGGCAGTGGTGGTGTCCGTGTGTGCATGCCAGTGGTGGTGTCCGTGTGTGCATGCCAGTGGTGGTGTCCGTGTGTGCATGCCAGTGGTGGTGTCCGTGTGTGCATGCCAGTGGTGGTGTCCGTGTGTGCATGCCAGTGGTGGTGTCCGTGTGTGCATGGCAGTGGTGGTGTCCGTGTGTGCATGGCAGTGGTGGTGTCCGTGTGTGCATGGCAGTGGTGGTGTCCGTGTGTGCATGGCAGTGGTGGTGTCCGTGTGTGCATGGCAGTGGTGGTGTCCGTGTGTGCATGGCAGTGGTGGTTGGTGTCTGTGTGTGCATGGCAGTGGTGGTGTCCGTGTGTGCATGGCAGTGGTGGTGTCTGTGTGTGCATGGCAGTGGTGGTTTCCGTGTGTGCATGGCAGTGGTGGTTTCCGTGTGTGCGCTGACCGTGTTACTACATGTAAATCTTTCAGGCGATATCGTATGCCCCTTCCACTCACCATCAAAGCAGCACTGGTTCTACAGCCAAGGAGAACACATACGACTAGAAGACTACAGCAAAACACCCTGCCAGACATATTTAAACAATAGCAGGTTATTCGCCGACTACCAGGGACCTCGTCTAACTCCCTTATCAGAACGGGAAATGCATCGCATAACAAAAGAGTTTTGTCACCCAAGTCCCATTTGAATGTAGTGTTCCATGCTCGCTGGCACATCTTACGGCCCTTCACCAAGGTAAGTGAGCAACTGATGACACAAGCGCAGGCTCCAGGGGGGGGCTTTCGATCATTTACCATCAGGACATGCTCATGAGCCCAGGAACCACGATGCGCCCCTCTGACAATACTGAACAGCCAGTAAACACACCAGGCTCCTCTACATTCATTCCCAAAGATCGGTGTCTGCATGTCCTGGCAGCAGCTGTGATGTGTCCCGATGGTGTAGTTACAAGTGAGGCGTGCAGCCTCCTGAAGCGGCCTATGCTGAACCCTTAAGCATGGTAGTCGTGAAGCGAGCGCTGTGCTGGTCCAATACAAGGTGCGCGTTCTTAAACAGTAAATAATCAAACACCATAAAATCCGTTCCACCTCCAAAAGCGCGCACGCGACCTTCGATATAAGCGTCCATTAAGTGCTGATAAAACAAAAGATGTGCGGGCTCCAAAAACATATCATTAAACAAAGTTCGTACCTTCTGGTTGGAAACTGAAAATGCCATCAGCTGAGCGCATTTCGTGCCCAACGCATACGTGCAGCTCCTTTCAAAGCAGCGAGACCAGGTGTGTGGGCGGCGGGGGGGGGGGATGGGGGCGGTGCGCGTGTCTCAGTGCGGCGGGGGGGGGCGGTGCGCGTGTCTCTGTGCGCTCGTGTGTGGGCGGCGGTGGGGGTGGTGTATGCCTCTTAGAGCTGCTCTGCTGTATTCGGACGTGGCAACATTTGGAAACGGGCTGGCTCTACATCGCACGTTGAACTACAAACGTCACGGTGGTGACGTCATTTTGTAGTTCGAAGCGGCCCGCCCCTCAGTCGCCCAAAAAACAAGCATTTATAAAGTTTGAGCTATTGGCATTGCTAAATTTTGCAACAAAAGTCTATAAGTGTTTGTGTGTGTGTGTGTATGTGTTGTTGTGCGTATGGTTGTGTGCCTGTATAGTTGTATGTTTGGTTGTGTGTGTAGTTGCTTGTGTGATTGTGTGTATGTGTGTGCTGTGTGTGTTTTTGTTGTGTGTGTGGTTGTATGTGTCGGTGTGGTGTGTGTGTGAATATGGTTGCTTGTGTGGTTGTGTATGTATGTGTGTGTGCTGTGTGTGGTTGTATGTGTGATTGTGTGTATGTGTGTGTATATGTGTGATTTTGCAGCTGTGGTTGTAAATGTGTGTGTGTTGTTGAGTGTTTTGTGTGAGTGGGTGTATGTATGTGTAGTTGTTTGTGTGCTTGTGCGTGGTTGTGTTTGTGTGTGCTTCTGGTTTAGCAACCCTATTTCAAACCATTGCTTAGATAACACGTGAGACATGGCGTATGTAGGAGCAGACTGCATGTGCCCCGCTGGACATGTCCCCAAATGAAAAAAAATAAATATTCAAAGCTGCACCTCTCCCTTTAATGGACCAAAGCTACTCTAAAGAGCACATTTCTGTAATCAGAAACCATTCACATGGAACTGGAGCCATTGTAAGCCTAGAGGTCACTGCTGTTGCGACTTTATTAAGCTCCCCAACGTTTACTGCATATAGTACAGAGTGGGCTACAGAAAAGAAAAAAAAAAAAAAAAAAAAGGGAGAGAGAGAGAGAGAGAGAGAGAGAGAGAGAGAGAGAGAGAGAGAGAGAGAGAGAGAGAGAGAGAGAGAGAGAGAGAGAGAGAGAGAGAGAGAGAGAGAGAGAGAGAGAGAGAGAGAGAGAGAGAGAGAGAGAGAGAGAGAGAGTGTGTGTGTGAGAGAGAGAGAGAGAGAGAGAATATACATTGATGCTAGATGGATGAATGGGTAGATGGATGTGTGGGTGGGTGACTGGCTAGGAGTCTGAATGGATGGGTGAGTGGGTATGTGGATGGATAGAGGTGTATGGTTGAATGAGGAGATGAAAAGAGAGGTATAGAAAGGGGAGAAAGAGTGTGAAGATAGTTTTAACATTTGTCCTACAGTAGGTTGTTGTTCCTAATCCGGGCCTTAATTTTCCTTACCCAATAAATGTTAGGCAGATGATTTTGTTATTCTCTGTGAAGGGACAGTTTCCGAAGTGGCCTATTAGTACACAGGTCATATTTCAGATTGCATTGCTATCAATAAAAAGATCACTTTCACTTTCGCAGTGATGCATTGACATAAAAGAGCACTGCTGACACAGCTCTCTTGTGTTCCAATACGAAAATATTTACTTTATCAATGTGGCTATAGAATGTCTTTAAAAATATGTAAAGAATAAGTGAGGGCTCTAAACCAGTCCTAGAAAAGTCCTTGTTGTCTGACAGACTTGAAATCACAAATAACCAGGTGGTTACTCACCCACTCCAAATACTCAACATCGCTCTTGCAAAAAAAAAAAAAAAAAACATTTTGACTGCCTAGCAATTTGCCTCTGGTTGTGCAATAAGTGTCTCCAAATGGACTACCAACTATTTTCAGGCAATCTATTCAGAAACATTTCTTCTCCCTCCCTCTCAAGGCTGTCTTATTGATTTTGGGTTTTGTAAACGGAGCTCATGATGCCTAAAGCCCGACACAATACAGCATGTACGGCGCACGCAGACATCCTGCCAAAGCATCTGCATTGCCTTGCAGTGCTCCCTAGGACAGCAGACAGCGCGAGGAGCTTTAATCCCGATTTGGTGTGCAGATCCGTTATTACAGCCCTGTGTCACTCGTGCAGCGCTGTGCAGAAACGCATTTCTATGGTACTAGTTGATATTCCAACAGAATAACAACAACAAAAACGTAATTGTATAAGCAATAATCCAAGCGTTTAGTTTAAAAAAAAAATCTGCATAGTAAAAGTAAGTAAAATATTTACTTTATCAATGCAGACCCTACAAATATGATCATTCCACGGCTGTTGCGTCAATTAAATGCAATACAGCCAGTGACTTCACATTTCGATGTTTTAAACTAAGAAGACCTCCAGTTAAATACAGAAGACCAGTGTCGGATCTACACAGTAAAACCCTAACATATGTAAAACAAATAGGCAGTACGCAAAGATGATGCAAGAATCACAAAACCCGGGTCAAACATCGTGACTATGCACAGCTATCCCACATCCTAGCCAGCATGTACCATTTATTCCTTCTGTCACTACGCAAAATCAATACACTGTCTCTAATGCAACAGATCCTTCCGTTCTATCCAAGTTGGCTGCCGAAATGCTGGCGAGTCACTTAGTGGTGCTTGAATGCTGTCTACTCAGCTGAATGTTACACGCCCTCTCCCAATTGCTCCAATTGTACCAGCACACTTAAACTGCAGCCTCGGGCACCTACTGACGCTCCGGCTGCCGGCAGCCTGCAGTGAATATTAGTAATGAAATTAAAAGCGGGCGCGAAATTAAATTGAAGGCGGCGCGCTGCCGCCAGGCGAGCCCTAATAATTCCCTGAAAAAAAAAGCTTCAGCAAGCTAACATGCCTGTATCCCAAACGTTTGCGCAACATGGAATACTGATCACCTACGCATGCGCACAACGTGATACGAGAGAGGACGTCGGAGAGAAGCAGTGCTGGTGACGCGGGGCTCCCATGCCCGAGGGAGAGCCCCGCGGTGGCGGCTGAAGTCCGGAGTTGCGGTAAGTGGGCCTTACTGGGGGGGGGGGGGGGGGGGGTCGGTGCACGTGTGTGTGTGTGTGCGTGTGTGTCTGTGTGTATGCATGCGTGAGTGTGGCTGTGTAAGTGCGTGCGCGATTGCGAGCAGCTGACTTGTGAATGTGTTTAGGAGAGGTGCACGGCGCCGGGCTGGACGTGCGCGTCCACAGCCCAGAATCTCCGCGTGTGCACTGGGTTGTGTCCCTTGAGAGGCAACTCGGCGACAATAGGTCTCTAGGACGAGACCTAAAAAGAAGTCAGCCTGTTTATCAGCGCCGCGCCCCTCTGCAGGCTCCCCCTGCATTCCACGAGGCGCGCGAAGCGATCGCTGCATTTCTGCCGTGTTCTGGAGACAAGACCTGGCTGCCCACAGCGTTATCCTATGGAAAAACGCTGCGCGCGCCCACGTCTTGTCTCCAGAGTCCTTTTTTTTGTGCAGAGACGCCTGCTATAGTTCTCGCTCCTACGAGAACGCGATTGCCGTGCGTTTTCGGAGCGAGACCTAAAAATGACTGTTTGACCGGCCCGAGAGGCTGGCCAAACAGTCATTGTGCACTTGGGAGTGGGCAAACCCCTCCTCCCCCGCTCTGAGAGCAGAGCAGCCCCGCCCGTCCCACAAAGCTGCGCAGCAGAAACAAATACAATGATAATCTCAAGTTATTATCAATGTATTTGTTATTTCTTTCATTGCTTTGCAGCAGTGGGGCAACGCCCCTCTGCCTTAGCGGAAGAGCCAAAACTGCCTGTCCTCCCACATCCAATCAAACATGTCTCAATGCACTTCAACATTTGACAGCCCTTGGGAACCTTCTGCTGAACTCATCCTCAACAGAGGTCTACTTTACCTCCTCTTCTGCTACCATCACCTCACGTAACTCTCTCCTGGTCCTCGTCCCTCCTCGTACCTTGTCCTCCTCTTCTGCTAGAAACTGAGGAGTGCTTCTCAACCATTCACTGTGTATAACAGCGCTCATTACTATCACTCTCACCACAGGATGAAACCAAGTAACACATCGATGAATAATATATATCCATGTCTACTATTCCACACCACTAATGCACTGATTCGCTCACTGCTCAACAGCAGATTGGATTACTACCACTGCTGTTGAACTCTCTCAGTATACGTTCTCCCCACTGTATAAGACCCAATACTACGACCGCACCCTTTCACCACAGAGCTGCAGGGCTCTCGCCGAAAGCAAAGAACACTCTCTACAAGTTGTTGAAAACCATATTCAAAGCGCACCTCAGCATTTCTATGGACTACCTAAATACATTCATGCTACAGTCATGTAGGAGAATTGCCAAAGAGAACTCCATTATCACACCCAAAGTCACTCTGCATCATTCCGATTCCACCTTCTAGGACTTCATCGTTTGACCTCACGGCCTCCCGAGATCTGAGCCTGCCCCACACCCACTCACTCACTCACTGAGATCTGAGCCTGCCCCACACCCACTCACTCACTGAGATCTGAGCATGCCCCACACCCACTCACTCACTGAGATCTGAGCATGCCCCACACCCACTCACTCACTGAGATCTGAGCATGCCCCACACCCACTCACTCACTGAGATCTGAGCCTGCCCCACATCCACTCACTCAGAGATCTGAGCATGCCCCAAACCCACTCACTCACTGAGATCTGAGCATGCCCCACACCCACTCACTCACTGAGATCTGAGCATGCCCCACACCCACTCACTCACTGAGATCTGAGCCTGCCCCACATCCACTCACTCACTGAGATCTGAGCCTGCCCCACACCCACTCACTTTGGTTTATGTTACTGACTATATCTGCCTATCAGGTTAGGTACCACATTTACCCTTTTGTTCGATGCTTCTGATCGATATTACATTCCACTCATTTCAAATAAATAATAAAACATGCATTGTCATTTAGGAGGTGAAACGGCACGGCCGATCTGCAACACGGATAGCAACATAAGCTTGGAGCGAATATGGCAGGGGCAATTGTCCAGGAAGGGTCATTGTATACATGGGCAGATGGTCAGGCACATCATTCAGTCGCTGTGTATTACCTATAGTCTTGATTTCGTTCCTCATTTACTGAGTCCTATATTTGTGTCTGCTTGGGGTGGCATAGTGTAACACTTTGTTTTGTCGTTAAGCTTTGTGTGGTACTGTTAGAACTGGCTATTTCTGGTAGGCTAAGGCTGACGCCAAAGCCAGGCAGAAACCACCATTCTAGTCAGGCAAGGAAGTCACACGCCAAGATAACCTCTGCTCACCCCCTTGGTAGCTTGGCACAAGCAGTAAGGCTAAACTCGGAGGCAATGTGTAAAGCATTTGCGCCAGCACACAACAGCAACAACATACTAGGCACACCACAAAAGAGACTCCACACAAGGTTATTATAAAATAACTTTTGTATTGTAAAAACATATCAGATAGAATCACACATATACACTGTGCCAACTGGCACGGGCAATATTCACATGGGATTATGTACAGGACAGGGCCACATGGGCCACTGTCATAATCAGATATAGCACTTTTTAGAAATTAGAATAAATATATAAAATCACTGTAGCACAATGTAACAGTTAGAAATCACAACCAGTATCTACTGGTAACAGGTAAGTACCACCTGCGCAACCCTAAACACCTTAGGGGAATGTCACTCAGGGAACCAGGACCTTACTAGGACCACCTGTACTAAAAAGAACAACCACCTAAGTATCACACAGCATTTAGGGGTCTAGGAAAGAACACATTACCCATGATGCATAAATATACATTCAGAGGAGTAATAAAGAGAAACACATGATGCCTAAACATTCAGAGGTGTTAAGAATAAAGCACATGATGAAATAAAATACATTCAGGGGTGCAGCGCAAGAAGTCACATGATGCCTAAAACATTCAGAGGTGCAGCGCAGGAAAAAGGAAGACACATAATGCATAAAAACATTCAGAGGTGCCAGAGCAATACAATAGCGCAAAAATCACATGATGTCTAAAAACATTCAGAGGTGTAAGATCAAGGTGCGTAATCATATTAAATGCATTACATTTCCTAGCACCACATCACATTGCGCAAAACTCACATTAGGCAAATACTATCACATAAGCCACTACCTGTGGCAGTCCCTAGGCCAACTGGCCTTGTTGGGGCTCAGACGCCCTGAGTCTCAATGTCAGGGTGCGCTGCCATGCAGCGCCAGTCTAAGAAAAAGCCTAAACGTAGCAGCTGCCCACTAATTGCTGGGCAGCTGGGGAACCATCAAAGAAAATGCGGCAGGGTCCTCACTGACCCTTCGGCGCAGACTGCGCCAATGTTGGAGCCACACAGGCTCTAAAAACACCTTCCTCGCAGGTAGGAGAGGGCGGGCACTGGCAATGTGCCCCGACGCCCCCTCTAACTAACTATGGCCAAACGCTGGAGCCAAACAGGCTCTTAAACAAAATATGGCCCTTCTGAGCCACGCAGGCTCTCACAATTCTGCCCCCAAGTTGGAGCCATCAGGGCTCGAAAACACGAGTATGCCGCCTGGAGCCTTGCAGGCTCGTAAATATCGATGCGGCATTGGAGCCTCTCAGGGCTCTACGTACGTTGGGGCGACCCACTGCCTACCGGGGCCGCCCTTGAAGCCCTCGTGGCTTCGCACTGGCAATGGGCGCGAGCTCGCGCCACTGGGGGGGGGCGGACACCGACAATGTGTCACGGCGCCCCTCCCTTCTCCTCTGCCCCACTCTGCCCGGCCCTGAGCCCAGACTCACCGGGACACCGACGCGGGGCAGTCTCTTCTTCTGGGCAGCGCGGGGCTCCTCTTCCACCACGGAGCACCGCCTGCACTCTCAGCTGCTCTCTCTCCCCTTCGGCAACTTCACCGGCGGCGGGGGCGGGCACCGACAATGTGCCCCGCGCCCCCTCGGCTCTCTCCTCTCGTTGCAGGGCTCCCTCGACACACGGGAGCCCTGTTCACCGGCCATCATTCTTCCTCGCCGCCACTCTGGTCTCTCCCCCAGGCGTCCACGAGCGCTGGGCCAATCCCAGCGCGGCCTTCGGGACGAGCCTCCTCTGACGCGTAGCTTCTTCGGCCAATCGGAGCGCGGCTCTCGGGGACAGGCCTCCTGCCACGGCCAATCAGAGCGCGGCTCCTGCCGAGGGACGGCCAATCAGGTCGCGGCCCCTTCGTGGCTTCGTCCACGGCCGTGCACAGGCGAACGGCGGCTCCTGGGCACCTTTAGGCCCCCGGGCAGCGGTAATCACGGCGTGGGCAGCCGAAGTTAAATAAAATTAAAAATAAGCGAGGTGGGGGGGAGGAGCTACGACAGCAAGCAGGATGGCCGCATAGCCTCCCGGCTCCGCCGACCCCCGTCTTTCGCTCGAAGATCCTGTCATATATCCTGATTTCTCGCTCCATATCCGGGTGCATGAACTATTCTGCGGACTGATGGTGCAATCCCGAGAATTTTCCGACATGGTGGAGAGGAGTTATGTCGAGGTTTAATTTGAGGCCTAGCCCAGTCTGGAAGCCGGGGTCTCCAGTGTTGGTCTAGCCGGGTCCGAGTTGAACAACAGCGGACCGGAGAGAGCGACTGGGTCCGGTCCATGGAACTTCCGACATCTTTCTGATTGCTTTGCTGCCGATCTGCTGCCTGGAACTGTACCGGAGGTGAGGTGACGAGTGACGCCCGAGGTGGTGTGTGTGGGGGTCCGAGACCCGAGGGCCTGGCGTACGTAGCGCCGGTGCCGTCGGATCGGAGACTTGGTGTGCACTAACGCCTATTGATGATCGGTCCCTCACGGTTCATTCCTGCTCCGCCTAATCTTACCCCGGGGAAGGCGCCTCTCCGTGGGGGTCAATATGCTTGATGCTATGCAATGCCCGGCGGAGCGGGCTCAGTGCGGCCCGTCATTGCGGTCAGTGATGGCCGCCCTTGAGGCACTTCAGGCGACTATGAAGACCCAGGCCTGGAATCTGATGTCGGCGGCGGACAGAATCAGAGGATCGGGACCGGACTCTGCTGTGCTGCCCGAGACCCGGTGGCCAGTTCCTTCCCCTATTGCTACCCCAGCGATGCAATTTGACCCGGTGCTTGTAGTTTTCCATGCTCCTACAGAAGTGGAACGGTTTGAACAAGTGGAGATCGGCGATACACCTACAAAGTTGAAATCTTTGGAACTGCAATTGGCGGAACTTTTCACTGCTTTTCCCGATTTGGAGACGCTTGCTCGCAATTGTGATCTGTGTGGGACTGTGTCGCACCCCCTTCCCTGCGGGTCCATCAAGATGGCGGATGGGATAGTGCCTGGTCTTAGAGTCGGGAAGAGGCATCATTGGACTCGAGCGTCTACTTTGGGACTTGCCATCCTTACTTCGACTTATAGACTATGGTTCGACAACTTCTGTTTGACCTTTGACAATTTTACAGTGGGGCTCTCTTTATCGGAGGGGATCAGCGAATTTGCTCGACGGGGCCAAGGTTGATACTGTTGTTTGAGGTTTCACAATTTTGATTTATTGGTAACGGGACTGCTTTCTTTGGTTACCGGAGTCCGGGGCGGGATTTCTAGTTTCCTCTGATGTACTGTTTCATTGTGGTCTGCTTGATCGCGTTATCATGGCGGGGGATTTTTCGTTGAGACGGGGGGGGGGGGGGGGGGAAAGAGTCTGGGAGTGCGTTTGACATAGTCCTCCTCCATTTCTCCCCTTTTGGGTAGGGTCTTAGTCCCTTCTTTCATTCTCTTTTCCTTTTTCCCTTTGTTCTTCTATATTTCGGGTTCATTTACGGGGCGACAGGCACGCTGCTAGGGGGGTAGGCCGTAGTCATCTGCAGGGGTGCAGGGTGGGGGGTTGGAGGGGGGGGGCTTGTTTTTTTATTATTTGTTTCTATGGCCTTTTTTTTTCTTCTTATCTTTCTTCGCCTTTTCTTTTGTTTCCTCTCTTTCGGGTCAGCGTAGTGGGTCTATTCTTTTGTCAATTGACGACTTTTTATCCATGCCTACACTTTCACGGTACTTCAGTACCATTGGGCGGGCGCTCCACTGGCGCGAACATTGATTGTATGCTTGTTTATCCTGATTCGTATGCCTAATCGCCATGGTTTTGAATAATATCGAATTAACTGTGGACCTCCTACTGTTTTGCCTGCCCTTTATGAACCTTTGTGATATTGTACGGCACCTGATCCTTCTATCTTTATATTATAAAATGGAGCCTTTATTATCCTGTTACTCGTATAGTATGCCATGCTGCCAGTTTTAATTGTAGTCATACTGTGTTCGCCTCCCGGGAGGCCATGTTTGGTTCTAATTGCTTGGTTGAAATGATATTGATTAGCGGCCAGCCCTGGTGGTTGTAGGCCCATGCTTGTAACTGGTTGATTAATAAAGGTTTTCCCCCCCAAAAAAAAAAAAAAAAAATATTAAAAAAAAATAAGCGAGGTGGGCACTCGCCAGGGCGGGCAAAGCGCTCCTCAGCGCTATAATCAAAATAAAACGCTCTAAAGCGCTATGGGGCAATAAAGCGCTCCCAAAGCGCTAGAATACAAAGTACAAAGGTCCTTCCAGAAATGCAGCTCCACCAGGCTGCACAAAGATCCCAGAGGGCAAGGCAAAGTCCCCCCCATCAGCCCAGGCAAGGCAGAGGGTCCCCCAGGAGTCCAGGAAGGTCCATCAGGTTTCCAGGGCAAAGCAAAGTCCCCCCATCAGCCCAGGCAAGGCAGAGGGGTCCCCCAGAAGTCCTCCAGGCATCCAGGGGCTGGGCAGCGCCCGCCCCTGGTAGATTCAAGTCAGAAACAAGAACAAGAACAAAATGGAAGGAGACAAAGCCCCTTCTTATACAGAAAAACGTCTTTGAAGTCTTTTGAAGTCTTTGTGCAAGGGGTCCCTGAGCACTGGAATGTTTCTGGTTTCCTTCTGCCTGTCAGTATCAGGGTCAGAGGTGACAGTTGGCCCGCAGGAGGGGGAGCCAGTAGGGTGGTCAGGCAGGCACAGCCCTGCACTATCAGAGGTGATCTCCTCCCACCTCCTTGGCAGCAGATGCTGCCTTTCATCCACGGGCTGACTCAGACAACCTCCTGGGCTCTCCAGCCCCTGTCATCCTCAAACCAGACAGTCAATCCACAAGCAGGCCCAGGCACTCCTGACCCAGGCTCACCAGCCAATCACGCGCCAGCAACAACTTACACAAATATGCTAACTTTTAAAAGTGGTACTTCTAGACTAGACACAGTCGTGCCGCATATATCATCTCGCAGCATTCAATCTCACGAGTTCGTACATATCAAACTCGACCCTGCACTCCCCACTCATCAGGAACTACCATTGGCATACATATTCCCCATTCATTCCTATGGGAGGGCAGGTCACTCACCACCCATACACAGAAAGCTCAAGCAATTTACACTGTACCACAGTGAAAAAGTGCGCAGAGGCCTAAAATCACCAACACCAGGTTCCAGAAACAGGCTAGGAAAAATCAAAAAGTCTAGGGGTGAACCTGCCTAAAGGGCCGGGTCCAACAGGTACCATATGGTGTGATGCTACGAAGGGTGGTGAGTCTTAAACTAAAGTTCTATGTTGTGGTAGCGTGTGGAACATTGTGAGATGGTACTTTAGGCAGAGAGGTCATACGTGGAATGGTGCGTTGGGGCATGGTGTTATTTGTTGCGCTACAGTGTAATATAATTTGTTGCCTTATCACACCATAGTGCACCAGATGCACCACAACATATGTTCTTGTGTGTAGTATGACACAGCATGGTGTGGAATGCTGTCTGGAGCAGTAAATGAACTGTTGTATGTGAAAGATGGAATAGTTTGGGATGTTCAGATATATTGTACCATGCATACTGGTATCTTGTTTATAAAACAATCCTTATTAAACCAGATATGGCCATGAAATGAAAAAACAAGACATAAGAAAAGCAAGCAAGTAATACAAATAAATATGAAAAATCATACAAAAGCCATAAAGTGCAATTTGCAGTTAAAGGAAAATGCTACTCACCAGTATGCATCTGTTCTTGGCATGTAGAGCTGCAGACTTGTACACTATGCATAGATCACCATCGCCATCTGGTGTTGGACTCGGATGTTTGCATGTTGTTTTTGTCTTCGAAGAAGTCTTGTAGTCATGAGGTTGGTGACTCCTCCTTCGGTCGACACTGAACATGGGCTTCGGCTCCATCGTAAGATTGTTTTGCCAGTAGAGTTAGATGGAGAAGTGAGAAATAGAAAGGTGTCCATGCGTGATGTATCTAATTCAGCTAATGCTGATCAGATAAAGGTATCCGGGGAGGAGGGTGGGCATGTATAACTCTGCAGCTCTACATGCCAAGAACAGATGAATACAGGTAAGTAGCATTTTCCGTTCTAGGCATATGAGCTGCAGATTGCACACTATGCATAGACTATATAGCAGTATCCTGCTTACCGGTGGCTACCTGTATCGGTTGCAGTAGTTTGAAAAAGTGTTTTTAATACATCCTGGTCCACACTAGCTTGTTGTTTTGCAAGCACATCTACACAATAGTGTTTTGTGAAGGTAAGTGGTGTGGCCCAAGTTGCTGCTATGCATATGTCATCTAGGGGAATGTTCTGTAAGAATGCTATAGATGCATGTAGAATGAGCTCTAGGGGGAATGGTTAACGTGCGTTTGGCTTTAAGGTAGCATATTTGTATGCATTTTTCAATCCACCTTGCAATTCCTGTCTTGGCTACAGGATTGCCTTTATCAGGTGGGGAGAAAGCTACGAAAAGCTGTTTGGTTTTCCTAAAGGGTTGTGTTCTTTCGATGTAGTAAAGTAATGCTCTTTTAACATCAAGGGTGTGTAGAGTTCTCTCTGCCACTGAGTCTGGTTGGGGGAAGAATACTGGTAGTTCAACAGACTGGTTTAGATGAAAGGCAGATACTACTTTGGGTAAAAAATTTGAGTTTGTTCTAAGAACTACTTTGTTATGATAAGATTTAAAAAAAAATTCTTGTATGGTTAATGCCTGGAGTTCGCTCACTCTTCTGAGAGAAGTGATGGCGACTAAAAAAGCTACTTTCCAAGTAAGGTACTGTAGTTCACATTTGTGTAAAGGTTCAAATGGAGGACCCATTAGTCTGGATGCGAAGCTTGGGCATGTTGCTTTTTGGTGTGTGGCGAACAGATCTATGTCTGGCTGTCCCCACATGTGAAAGAAAGAAAGGAAGAAGAATTTGAGGATGAAGTTACCATTTGTGGATCTATTGTGTTTGGCGACTGAGCAGATCCACTATTTGATTGTGTACTCCTGATAGATGTTCTGCTAGGAGATATATTTTCCGTGGAATGGCCCACCTCCAGATGCCCTGTGCTAGACGGGGTAATTGGAGAGGGTGTCCCCCCCCCCCCCCTGTTTTTGTATGTAATACATTGCTGTCATGTTGTCTGTACGACTTAGGACAGCTTTGCCTAGGAGTTGAGGTTGAAATGACTCCAGCGCTAGAGAGATTGCCAACAATTCCAGGTAGTTGATGTGGATTTGCTTTTGTTGAGAGGTCCATAAACCTTGAATGGTATGGTTTTGGAGATGTGCTCCCCAGCCGGTGAGCGATGCATCTGTTGTTAGCACTATCTGTGGAACTAGCTCGAGGAACGACCGTCCTTTGGAAAGATTTTTTGTGATCCACCACTGCAGAGAGCGATGGGTGTGGTTGTCCACCAACACCAGATCTGTTAGTTGACCTTGAGCTTAGTTCCACTGACGTGCTAGACATTCTTGTAAAGGGCGCATTTGCAATCTTGCATGAGGGAAGAGAAAAATGCAAGATGCCATCATACCTATTTGCTGCATGAACACTCTTGCTGATAGCGAGTGCTGTGGCTGAAATCTTTGAACTAGGTTTTATATAGCATTTATCCTGATGGGATTGGGATATGCTAGGGCTGTGGAAGTATTCACTGTTGCCCCTAGATATTGTTGCATTGTTAACGGTTGGAGATGGGATTTGTCTAGATTTACTGTGGATCCCAGACTGTGAAGCAACTGTATTGTCCGGAGTGTGTGTTGAACACAGCTGCTGTGGTAGTTTGCTTTTATGAGCCAATCGTCTAGGTAGGGGAAGACATGAATTTGTTGCCTTCTGAGATGGGCTGCAACTACTACGAGGCATTTGGTGAAACCCCTGGGTGCTGTGGTGACTCCAAATGGGAGCACCTTGAACTGGTAGTGTTGACCATCTACCACAAATCTGAGATACTTCCTTTGAGCGAGATGTATTGGAATGTGGAAGTAGGCATCTTTTAGATCTATAGTGGAGAGAAAGTTGCCTTGCTGTAGTAGTGGAAGCACTTGTTGTAAAGTGACCATGTGGAAGTGGTCTGATTGAATGTAAACGTTGAGCGGTCTGAGGTCCAGTATTGGTCTTAGAGAGCCGTCCTTTTTTGGGATTAGGAAAAAAGGGAGTAGACTCCTGTCCCCTGATGAATTATCGAAACTGGCTCTATTGCATCTTTTTGCAACATTGCTAAGACTTCCTGTTTGAGGAGCGTTAGGTGTTCTAATGACATTGGACACGGTCTTGGAGGAATGTTGGGGGGAGTAGAAGTGCATTCCAGGCAATAACCATACTGGATAATTTGTCTTACCCACCTGTCTGTTGTGATGGAATTCCAGACAGGTAGGAACTGTGAGATGCGTCCCCCGACAGGAGTGGGCTGATCAGGGGGAAGTGCAGGGAAGTCACTCTTTATTGTTAGGGGAGATGAGGGTGTTATTACCTCTGCCTCTACCCTTATTGTTGTTACCTCTGTAACCTCCTCTATTGTATCTCCTAGAAAAGGAGCCCTGGTTGGGACTTTTATAGGATGATGTGGGTGTTCTTATGTATTAGTTTTGGAACCGGCTCTATAAAAGGAGCGACGAAAGAAGCCTCTGGCAGATGGTGACTGTAAGGCTCCCATAGACTTTGCTGTTTGTGTCTTTTTTTATTTTTTTTATAGTGATGCGTCAACTGCAGGTCCAAAGAGAGGCTGTTGATCAAATGGTTGATTTAGGATCGTATTTTGCACCTCTTGATCCAGATACCCTGAGCCAGGCCTGTCTATGTAGCAGAACACTAGTATTTATTGCACGTAAGGCGTGTCAGCTGCGTCAAGCGCACATTTGATTGAGGTATTTGTTATAAGTTTGCCTTCTTCTATAAGGTCATTGGGTGTGTCCTTATTTTCTTGGGGCAGATGTTGAATGAGCTTTTCCAGCTCATCATAGTGAGCACTATTGTATCTTGCTAGAAGGGCTTATGTGTTTGCTATTTTCCATGAATTAGCACCTTGACAAGCCATACGTTTACCTGACGCGTCTAATATCTTGGATTCTATGTCAGGAGGTGGTGTGTCACCTGGCCCATGGAAGTTTGCCCTTTTGCGTGCATTGGCAACTACTAGTGAATCTAAGGGAAGTTGGCCCTTAATGTACATAGGCACACTGGGAGCTGCCTTGCATTTTTTATCTACTCTGGGGTTAAGACCCCTAGCTCTAACTGGGTCTTTGAACACCTCAGGAGCATGTCTAAGGAGGCCTTGTAGCATGGGTACGAACGACATGAGTAGATTTTTGTGGTTGGGCAAAAGTCTCCAATAAAAAATATACAGGGTCTAAATGAAGCTTGACCATGTGATATGTAGCAGCTCTGTTGATTAGTTGGGCAAACCCCACATTGTCATCCGGTGGGTATGGTTTTGAGGGGTAGAAGTCCGGATCATTTGTTAGATCGGGATCAGTACTGTAATCATGCCATGGGTCTGGTTTGTGTGGTGAATCATCAGGATCTAATGGCATTATGTTTTCATCTAATTGCCCGTGGCCCTTGTTAATTGTCACTATCGTCTGATTCTGGAGAGTATGGTGGCAAAATAATTAAATTAGGGTTAACAGATGGCTGCGGTGAAGCGTTAGTCGCTATACGAATCTTCTTTGGAGGAACTGGAATTTGTGGTAAATGATCTGGGCCCGATGAAGGTAAATCAGAATTACCGATTCTAAAATCCCGAATTTTACCGATTCGGTATTTTAGAATCGGTAATTCTGATGTATGTAAAAAAATCGGTCATTTTTACCGAATCGGTAAAATTCGGTATTTACCGATTCGGTAAATACCGATTCAGTATTTGCTATTGAATCCTATGGGCCTTGAAGCCCATAGGATTCAATATCAAATACTGAATCGTTATTTACTGAATCGGTAAATACCGAATTTTACAAGGGTGCAGGGGGTGTCACTTTGACACCCTCTGGCACCCCTGTTTAAGGCTTGTGTGCCATGTGGCACACATACATGCCCTAAGGGCATGTATGTGTGTCACATGGCACAGGTGTACATGCACAGATGTGCATGTACACCTGAATTCGGTATTTTACCACCCAATTGTATTGGGTGGTAAAATACCGAATATTGAAGCCCTGTAGCAATGTTAAACATGCTAACTACATTTCAAACACACATATTCGGTAATTTTACCGATTCGGTAACTTTACCGATTCGGTAAAATTACCGAATATGTGTGTATTTCCTGCCCCTACATCTCAGTAGCCCAATACCGGTCGGAAACGGCCGAAAATCGGTATTTTCGGCCAATTCCGACCGGTATTGGGCTACCTACATCGGGCCCCTGGTTTCCTCTTTGTAGGAGGCTTTGGGTGAATAAAGATAGTAGTCTGCTTTGGATCCAGCAAGAAAAGCTCTTTGTTTTTAAAAACAAAAATAATATGCGGGCTTGGCAGACACAACTAAGCACACCTGGCCATGCTATCCGACAGCTCAGCCGCATACTCAAACCCTTGAGGTACTGCTAACCTATGGAGCGTGTAGACACCTAATTATGCATCTTTACAGAACAATGTGATCAGATACAGTAAGCACCACATACGGACCCAAGAGGCCTGGAATTTAGACTTTGACATTCCAATGGAAGTTCAAGACTGGCAGCGGGCCGGTGAACTAATACGCATGGTTTCTAGTAATGCCCATTTTCGACTAATACATTATAATTTTCTGCAAAGAACCTACTTAACGCCACAACACCTTCATCGAATGGTCGGGTCTTGCCCATATATATGCTTGCGCTGCAACACTGTGGGGGCCGATTACTTACATTAACCATGGTCCTGCGATGAAATACACTCCTTCTGGCAACTAGCTGTCGAAGAAATGATGCATGCCACACAACTAAGTATTGAGCTGACACCCAAATGCTGTTTATTAGGCCTCTTTAGATGCCAGAAGAGCACAAGATAACCTATACATTTGGTCAGTTGCCTATGGTACTGGCATGACGTAGAATTGCAATCACATGGCTGCCCCAGCATGCCCCAACAATTGCGCTCTGGCATAGAGATGGGCCTCGTCTTCTACGGCAGACGCTTCTATCTTGTCTTGGTCAGATTCTTCCCCGAAGATATCCAAAGTGTGTTGAATGCTTTGACGCAGCCGCTCTCGTTGTCGAGCATGATGATCGGGTAGAGTCCTCTTGGACAAGCGTTGCAGTCTTCCTCCTTGTGCGCCGGAGAGAGGCACAAGTTACAAAGTTGATGTAGGTCGGTGAGAGAGTATTTGGCGTGCCATCCAGGACAGAAATGGAATGGTGTCCGTTCCATTTGCAGATGGCTGGCCCTATGCAGCAAGGCCCAACGGTTGCCCTCGAGGTTTCGTATTGAAAATGGGGAGTTTGTCGATCTATTTGAAATGCGGAGAACAGGTAAACGGGTACTGAAACATTACCGTTGAGGGTAGAGTGGGCTGCGCACTGAGGGGAACCCGAAGAGCGGTTTCAGAGCGCAGCAATACACATCCAAACCTGTTTGGGGTAAAAAACAATCTACCAATGGAGTCGATGCCCATACGCATTATCACCGAAAGGTGGAGTCCCCTTACTTCATGACTGGAAATTACTTCTTCAAAGAAAAACAACTTGCAAACATCGGACCCAACACAAGATGCAGGAGTATGCAAAGCATGTGCACCTACAGCATACATGCCTCGAACAGAGGATTAATGGCCCCAAATCGCTGCCGTGGTATCTTGTCATGTTGTGGCTGAGTGTGCCATGTGATGTGGTAGGCTATAGTGCTTGGTGTGATTTAGTCAGTGAGGTACCTACCGTATAATGTAAATTAATTACATTGCTAATATACCATTAGGATGTGGGGTGAATGTTATTAGGGCCGAAGCCTTGCTGATTATATGCAGAATAACAGGTCTGAGAGGTCACTACTGACTAGAGCAGGTTAGCAGCTGCACAGGCCTTGGGCATTGATCCTATTGAGGATAATATGTGACGGGCACTGGTGACTGGAGCTGGCTAGCAACAATGCTGGCCTCTGGTATTCATTACAAGCAGGGTAACAATACATGTCAATATTGACTGGAACTGGTTGGCAGTAGAGTCAACCTCTGGTTTTGAATATTTGCAGGATTTAAGGTACAGGGGTCACTACTGACTGGAGTTACTTAGCAAGATAATAGGTCTCAGGGGGCCAATACTGACTGAAGCTGGTTAGTATGATCACTAGTCCCAAGGTGCTACTAATGACTCAAGTTGGCTAGAATGATAACAGGTCCCAGGGGCCAGTACTAACAGGAGCTGGCTAGTAGGCTTCCATACAGGTCCAAGGGGCCACTACTGACTGGCGCTGGCTAAAAGAATAACAGGCCCAAGGGTGGTGGGGGTGCGAGTGGCACCAGTGACCGGAGTTGGCTAGAAGCATTGACAACCTTTGGTATTGATTAAATGCAGGATTCCAGGTCACAGGAGGCACTGCTGAATACAGCTGGATAGCAGCAGTGGTGGCCTCTAGGAAGAAGGAATTGAGAAAGTATAACTGGATATACTGGTTTCTTTAACACCGATTTGGATACACACGAATGCCACAACGTGCATTGATATATTACATTACCAAATTACAATATTCTTATATTAATTTGATGTGACTGTTCGCCTTAATATGACTGCAAAGTTACATGATTCTATTAGGGCCCAGGCCATTTTATTTAGTGATGTCAATCTGCACACTTTCCTGCATCTTGTAGTAAATTGAACAGTGACAAACAGAAGTGTTATTTCCAGAAACAGTGACTTCTGCGGCTTGTCTGTGTATCTTTTATCTGCACCTCACGGACTCCTCACATTCCTCTCGAGAGAAGATCCTGCCTCCTACTCATTATTGTCATTTCAGTAACTGTTTCTATCACTTGTTCATGTTTCATTGACTTGTATTAGGAGAAACGTGTATAAAAATACATGGGGAGCATTAGCATTATATACTCCAACGTGCTTTAGAGTGGATGCTCTCGTCCATTGCAAAGAAAATTGTCACTTGTTAGTTTGCTTGGCCTTTTGCTATTTTTGCATTAAATTTATGATAGATTTGTTGGCCTCCCGGTGTGTTGCATTTTATTTTACATAGCACAAGAGATGCGGAGGAAAATGACAGTCCAGAATACACATTCTTCATACAAATCAACTCACAGTATGCTGTTCTGGAGGTTCAGTCCCACAGACATTATCTCTAACTGAACGCAGGCACCTTAGGAAACACGTGCTTTTCAAACCAGGTGCCGTCTGATGTGGCGTCTTCGCTATTGGATAAGTCAATATGTGCTGAATTTTAGGAGGGTTACCGTATCTAGTGCACGCTGTTAGACAGCGCTCACCTGTGGTAGTAAGATGGTAATAGGCACCTTATCACCTATGCACGGTGCAGGGCTTTGAGCTACAGAGCTCCTCATGCTGTGGAGAATATAAGGTCACATTTACTTGTTTTCCCATATTTGGTCGTGATGAAATGCCAACAGATTTATCCATGACTACACAAGGCATGAACAAAGTTGGCCTGAAGTATAGACCCCAGCTTACCAGCAGGTCCATAGGTGATCGACACTTTCACACAGTGATAGGGGCCATTAGTTCCTCATTTTCTCTGCCACTGTTTTTAATCTCAACATGGACCAGGAAGATCACATTAAATATATTGTGGCAACTGGTCGATAGTTGATCTTATATTCCGACTTCACCAATCTCACATCTTATGACACAACATCCTCTGTCCTACTATGCTCATCCGGCGTACTTAATAAAAGATCTCTGACAAAGTGCCCTCTTGTGGTGCCCGCCAGGCATTTTAGCTACGGCCTGGTGAGGAGTATAACCCAATGATGAAGCATGTCACCTTCAGGTAAGTGAACGCAACTTATCTTAAAAGCACATGCTTCCTAGGGTGTCTGCCCTCAGTTAAAGATAATGTCGCTGGGACAGAACCTCCGGAACAGTATACTGTGATTTGACTGTTTTATTTTAACAAATGTACATAGAAGATATTTGCCCTTCCTTGTTTCACAAAAATGATAGGATACCTGCCTCGAAGCGCACTTCTTACAGACGAGTATGGGGTTATCATGTTGCCGCTACAAGGTCCTTACCTGTGTGAGTTATCGGGAACGATGCAGGGGCAGACCCAAACCAGCCACATGTGGAGATCAATAACAAATACTGAAGAATGAACAGAGCTTCCAAACTGGTGACCATTACTTAATTGACCTTGAAAATAAAAGACAAGTTTTTAGTATTCTGGTGACTCATGACCATAAAAAACAAAGGTTATAAATTCAATGTTGTGTCAAATACTTAAAAAATGGAAGTGGATGTGCTGATTCGGATGTTGTCCCAGGTCATGAGACACCTTCCACCACTATTGCTTATGGGACTTGTAGTTTTGTTTTTCTCATTAAAAGGATGAGCTCTAAAGTCCCAGTGTTCTAAGGGATGTTGGTAAAAATCAGAGGCCTGAATGAGGGTGTAGCATGACACTGCTCTGCTTAGCAGTGAGATGACTGGGAGTTCCCAGCCCTTCCATTCTTTAACAGACCGAGGTTCATCGGCCATTCATATTTTTTTGCAATGACAAAGAAACCTTTATTGCAGATAAAACCCCTGGGCGTGTTTAATCAACTACTGACAAACATGAGCAATCAAGAACATGAGTTTCTGGAAAACTATCAAGCACCCAATCAGAATCAGCCTCCCTTTACACCCAGGAATTCTTGAGGCTTTGGAGAGGGTGAATTACACGTGGTATAAGAGGAACACTACATCGACTCAAAGCTCACTTCTCAGAGATGTACTGAACTGCCAGCCTCATGGCACACTTAGCCAGCTCTTCACCTCCTCAAACTGTTGACCAGCTATCAGGGCAAATGAGCCTGCAGCAAAGCCTCGCTGGCTTGGTTCCACTCCAGACAAGGCAAGGTGGTTAACTCCATACCCCTCCAAGTCAGCAAGCACTCTGGTCGAGCCAGTCCTAACCCCACATGAATGTTCCCCATCACAACTATTTTAATGGTACTAAGTTATGTTTCTGCCAAATGATTGAGTCAAAAATGTTAAGGTTTTACTATGAAGTGCTGAAAGAGAAATCATGAAGTTTTTCAATATTTCTGAGTCTGCCGCAGTACACGGGAGCATTATTTCTCTACAGCAGCAAATCATGTATGAGCCCTGTAGAAAGCACGTTTGAATGAAACATGGAATGCATTGCAGCCAACAATATATGCAACATCATAGCGTAGTGCAAGATAACTTGTGTTATAATTCCAGCAGAACGAAATGCCATTCCTAATGTGTACGTCATTTTAAAGCGATACAGAAGGGGATGATGGACGGAGCGTTCGAGCAAATCAAACACTCACCCCCAGTCAACTGATCTGGGTTTAATCCATCACCATTCTTTAGCTCCGTCCATCATCCCAGTTCAGACATGGCCATATGCAAATCAGTCTGACCCTGTGCCTCATGGGAACAGTCCAGCCCGAACTGCTAAGCAATATCTTCCCTGGACAGGAAACAAGCATCCTGGGACCGGGGATGATGGACGGAGCGTTCGAGCAAATCAAACACTCACCCCCAGTCAACTGATCTGGGTTTAATCTATCACCATTCTTTAGCTCCGTCCATCATCCCCTTTTGTTTCGCTTTGTTCGCCCTAAATTGGCAGGGTATGCTCAGACGTGAGTCCCTTGCTCACTTGGCCACTGGATTCAAGATAGCCTGGCTGATGAGGATTATGAATCCGAAACCGGTCCCAGGATGCTTGTTTCCGGTCCAGGGAAGACATGGCTTGGCAGTTCGGGCTGGACTGTTCCCATGAGGCACAGGGTCAGACTGATTTGCATATGGCCATGTCGGAAATGGGGTGGCTGAGTGAGCTAAAGAATTGTGATACTATAAAAATCGCTGTGTGCCTTGTTCGTCATAGTATAAGAGCGCAAAAAATGAAAAGAAATCAGCTCGGACTCGCTGGAAAGCACTACTACGCCTCGTCAGAGGTAGTAAGCGCTATATAAATAAAATACAATTGGCTTGAGTGATGGGGCAGGGAGGGTAGAGGGGCTTGGATTATGGCAGGGCCTAGGTTACGCACCTGAATTGATTCCATGTTTAAAGGGTTGGCTGCAGTTCTTAGCCTGCCACGGTAACACTTGTGGCCAATTAACAGCATCAATGTGAGAGACCGACTAGGCGCGGGGTCTGCTTTCCTGGGTGCAGTGCGCAAACAAAAGGCTCTGGGCTGCTGCCGGGGCTGGCAGGGACAGCATTTAGATGGCAACAAGTGTTTACCAGAGCGGGCAGAGTTACTTTAGGCCTCTCCCTTAAAGACAGTCAAGAAAGGTGGGAGGCGAAGAGGGTGCACGAGGAACACCAGAGTATACATGTGAAAGGATAAACCGGGAACCAGCCGTCAATAATGATACAGCTACCTTCTTCCCCATGGCGTGAGTGCGCGCCAGCAGGAAGATCACCAGAGACAGACAGACAAACGGAAGAGTGGTGTGTGCACATCACTTCCTGTTTTTCATAGTGGGATATTTTTTGCGCATGCGTATAACGTAAGTTAGCACGCGCATGTTACTGCGCACTATTTAAAAAAAACAAATTAGCGTAACGAGATTGAAGTTAGGCTGTGTTGCTTCTGTTTTAAACGGAAGTTACGTATCGGATCAAACCACAATATAAGTACGCTAACAAAAACAAGCATTTGCAATGCAATAGGTCTTGTATTAATGAAGGTTTGAGCTGTTGGCGTTGCAAATAATAATGAAACACCAATAACTCAAACTTTCAGTAATAGGAGACCTGTTGCAAAGCAAATGTTTATTTTAAATGAGCTGCAGCCGCGTCCTGACCCAGCTGCTCAAGACACTCTTGCCCCCTTCTAACCACTGACAAAAAGCACTGGTAAAGCCAGCAGGTTACGCCTTTACAAAATGCATTGGCTCTGTCAATTGTTTTACATATTACACAGCACTAGAGCTGCTGCGCAACATAGCTTATGGTAAAAAAAAAAAGGCACTATGACGCAGTAAATGGTGTGCGCATTATAGCACTTTTTTTTACATTAAGCCATGTTTCACAGACGCTCAACTGCTATGCAATGTGTAAAAAAAAAATTGCTAAACCCAATAGATTTCATACAAGCAAAACCTATTGCCTTTTGCTGATGCAGGTTGTTCAAGTTGGCAGGTATAATGGCCTGAGTGAACTTGTTCTCCCTGTTCAGCAGGAAGTCACTATACCGGAGAAAGGGCTTTAAGTGAATGAAAAAACGTATGGGGGCTCCCAGAGGGACGTGGTCGATGTAATGAAGGGCGTGGCTTAAAAACCCAAACTGAAAATGTGAGGGTGTGATGGGTGCTGCGAGGGTGTGATGGGCGCTGCGAGGATGTGAGGGGCGCTGTGGGGTGGTGAGAGGATGCTGTGAGGGGTACTGCTGGGGGTGAGAGTGGCGCTACTAAGGGTGAGAGGGTCTCTGCTAGAGGTGAGAAAGAACTCCAGGTGGTGTGAAAGCTGCACTGCTTGAGCGAGAGAGGGCCTGGTGGGGGTATCAGATGTGCTGAAGAGGGAGCGAAAGGACACTGTAGTAGACAAGTGGTACTGTCTGCTGGCAGGCTGTGTGCAGCGATGAGGGGCTGCTCGTTGAAGGTGTGTGCAGCGTGATTGTGAGGGGACTGTGAGTGCAGGTGGTGTCTGAGAACAACTGTCTGCCAGCAGTGCGTGATACGTCACTGGTGCCCTGAAAACGCGCAGGCTGTACATATAGCGCTGTGACACCCCCTCATGGAAAGTGCGTGCAAGGCGCGTGTCTTCAGAGAAATGTATGCACCGCGAACCATTTTGCAGACATTATATCAGAGGGAGTGTGTCAGTGAGATTGTGCATAGAGAGGCGTCTTGCAGAAAGTCACTGCAACAAAGTGTGTGCAGGGGGAGTGCGTGTATGGGGGTCACCAGCTAGGAAGTCACCATAGCTGATTAGGAAGTCACTGCACGAAAAGTGTGTGCATAGGGGGTCACCAGCTAGGTAGCCACTATCCACTGCAGGGAGAGTGCGTGCAGGGTGAGTGCGTGCATGGGGGCGTCACTGGCTAGGAAGTTATTGCAAGGAAAGTGTGTGCAGGGTGAAGGAATGCATGGGAGTCACCAGCTAGGAAGTCGCTTTAAGGAAAGTGTTTGCAGGGTGAGTGCATGCATGCGGGTCGCCAGCTAGGAAGTCGCTTTTAGGAAAGTGTATGCAAGATGAGTGCATGCATGGGGGGTTACTGGATTGAAAGTTATGTGGCCTACACTGTCATCCACTCAAGGGTGTTCTGTGTGCACGCGCAGTGGGTGCTGCTGGCCGCCTTGCAGCTTCACAGTAGATCAGCAGATGTTAGCTGTGTAGGTGGTGTGTGGGCATGAAGGGTCTCTCATCCTGCTCCACGACGTCGACATGAAACCATGTATTTCTACATGTGTGGAATACGAGGGTCCGAGTAGGATTGCATGCCATGAGTCTGCAGGGGGCAGTGATTCAGCAGCTGTTTACTCTTGCCGCTCGTGAGTATTCTAAGGTATGGGTAATCCTCACACACAGGGGTGTAATCACTCAGAAAAACACAGCAGACCGCACACGATGAATACCACTTTAATTTGACAAGTCCCAAAGACTGCTCTGTGATCAAGAACAGAGAATGGTGTGTGTGTGCGTGCATGTGTGGGGATTGCTCTAGAGTAAAATGTCAATGTGAGAAGAAATGTGCCCTTGCAGATTGTAATTTTCGCCAATACTGCGCTTAAGGACCCTAGTCTGTGAAGATCTCTGCTTGTGGGTTATTATGTTAACATTTTAAATGCTGCACCTTTTAATTTGTTCCGATATGAAAAAATCATTAACACGCACCAGCTTTGATAATGGAAAGGAAAGGAAAGCATTTTTAAAGGAAACTTGGGAGAAAGTAGCTCTTTTTCGAGGAAATATTGTTTGTTTGTGGCGGATTGCTGTTTTCAAGTTGTACATTTGGGAAAAACCTGATCTATGAAAAGGCCAATATTAGGGATGTCCATAAAACTTAAACCTGGTAGTAAACATCTGGCACACTCCGAGATGCAAGTAACGCTGAACGGCCTGTCCCACACGAAATACTGGCTGCGCCCGGAGTTTGCACCGCGTGGGACGGGATCGTCCACTCGTAAAATCGATATAAAGCAAGGATTTTGACTTCAGCGTGTAATTATAGCTCCCGGGAATTCTGTGCTACATGTACATGCGTGCAGTGGGTGGTGACAGGGCTTGTGAAACGATATTACACCCATTGATTAATTTGTCAAAAAATTAAGTGCCAGGGATCTCGTCAGGAGGCGTGTTAAGTACTGCACATGCCAATATTATAATTAAAACAAGAAGCGAGAGCAACAAGCCCGGGAGTTGTGTGCGCGCGCACGTGCAAAAAAAAAAAACACGCGAGTGGTGCGCACGAAAGAAGGAGAGGCCAGAGCGCAGAAAGCTGCCGCCTGCGCGCGTGCACCCAAGCGCAAGGCCGTGTGGCAGCACTTTTAAAAGCCCTAATAAAATGTCTAGCAGAGCACCGCATGCGCTGGCTCAGGCGAGACCTAAAAATGGAAAGTTAACTAATGGCAAGCGGGGAGAAATTATCCACCACGTCCTCCACCACCACCACCACACCCACCACGTCCACCACCACCACACCCACCACGTCCACCACCACCACGTCCTCCACCACCACGTCCTCCACCACCACGTCCTCCACCACCACGTCCTCCACCACCACGTCCTCCACCACCACGTCCTCCACCACCACCACGTCCACCAGCACCACACCCACCACGTCTACCACCACTACGTCCACCTCCACTACATCCTCCTCCACCACCACCACCACACCCACCTCCACCACCACCACCACACCACCACTACGTCCACCACAACCATGTCCACCACCACCACCACGTCCACCACCACCACGTCCTCCACCACCACCACCTCCATCACCACCTCGTCCACCACCACCACACCCACCATCACGTCCACCACCACCACGTCCACCGCCACCATGTCCATCACATCCACCACCACGTCAACCGCCACCATGTCCACCACCACCACCATGGCCACCACCACGTCCACCATGAGGCCACCACCACGTCCACCACATCCACGTCCACCACCACCACGTCCACCACCACGTCCGCCCCCATATCCACCCCCACGTCCATCACCACGTCCATCACCACCATGTCCACCACCGCGTCCAACACCACCGCGTCCAACACCACCACGTACATCACCACCACGTACATCACCACCACATCCACAACCACCACGTCCACCACCACATCTACCACCACCACGTCCACCACCACCACCACCACCATGTCCACCACCACCACCATGTCCACCACGTCCACCAACACCATGTCCACCACCACCGCATCCACCACCACCACGTCCACCACCTTAATTTCCTATGCAATGAATAACGTTAATAGATTTTCCAGTGGCGCATCTGCAGAAAAGCCCTCTTCCTGTTGGAAATTAAGAGAAACTTAACCCCTCACCCAAACAAATACATTTACGAAAAAAAATTGACTGAATGAGAGCCGTGGCTTGCGGCCTTGGTGCTCCAGTAATATTACACCTGGCGGCCAAGAAACCAAGAGCGTAGAAGCCCTGCGTGCAAGGCTGCCGCGCTGCAGACGCACGCACCACAGCAGCCATCTGTGGGTTCTGCCCCAGTAGCTTGTGTGGTTTAATGTAACAGGCGATTGGCTTTGAATAGATCCCATGGGCTTCCCAGGGGCAGGATACACTTACAGGGGCAGATTTAATCTTCCATGAAAAATCTGTGGTATGCCAGTGGAGACTGGGACAAAGAGGCGCGAGCGGTTTATAGCCACTGCCAAAGAGACCACAGGACATAACTTCTCCAAACAGTATCTGTCCATCTTCACCTTTGACCCAGTAATGCACACCAGAACCGGAGTCCTCAAGGACAACTGTGGCAATCAAACCACACACACAGGTATCTAGGTAATCCATAGGATTGGTTCTGTTGTGGGGTGGGAAGGGGGAATTCCATAAATCTAATGCCATTTGAATATAATTAAATTGGGGACTTTACTATAAGGACTATAGTACTTCAAGGAAGTAAGCGGGCACCGAGGCATTTATGCCACACACATGTTTATTTGTTGACAGGAAAATACACTATGCAAAATGTTTCAGTAATTGACAGCTTTTGAACAAACCTGGGCAGAATCATTCTGCCCAGGGCCCACACAAAAGCCCACACAAAAGCTTCAAATGTAAGTTTTCTAATGTTACTAAAAAGACCAGGAGACGGAAGATAACAAGCATTTGCAATGCAACAGGTCGCGCATTTACACGAGTTTAAGCTATTGGGATTGTAAATGACAAAGCATTTTATATATGTTTTGAAAACCAAAACATAAATAAAAGGCATTGTCATTTACAATGCCAATAGCTCAAACTTCCGTAAATGCGAGACCAATTGCATTGCAAATGCTTGTTCCAGTTCGTTGTGTGTCCAAACACCCATTTGGTAGCAAGTAGCAGGTATACTGCAACTGTGTGGTATTTAGTAACTATCAAATGAATCGCTAGTGGGCTGCCAACTATCAGGGTCGCACTGAGATAGAGAATATTTACGGGCACCAAAATAAAACTGCTCACCATTAGTGAATTGCTGAAGAAGTGGCATCTATAAGCTAACTGTAATGCAAGCTATCATGCAAAAGGAAAATAATAATAATAGACTACTGCGTAGAATATCTGTGCAATGCAGTAAAAAAAAGGACATAGATATGCAAGTCAGATTCAGAGAGGACTATATTCATTCTATATCATGCATTACAATATTTTATCTTTCTCCCACTGGAAACTTGCTCTGCCCAGTAAAAGTTAATGTTAACATGTTCCCCCATGTTTCATTAAAACTCTCCCACATTGTTGTACCAAAATACATTTAAGCCTTCTTTATTTATGTACATGAGGGTATGCGCTGCTCATGTGCGTGCTTATATTACGTGAATCACGGTTCATTACCATTAAAGAGAGGCATAATAGACTTGCAATGTCCCTCTCTGACATTACTGCACACTGCCTATGCTAATTTGCAAACCCTGCCCCTCTAAAACCTATTTTTTGTTTTGTTTAGGGCTCGTGCCCCCTGTACTCTGCATTTTCGTACTTGCGGTTTGCGGTTTTCAGTATCAGTATGGATCTACTGTTAATAAGTCCCATTTGCCATTGCTCATTCCTTGTGGGCCTATCTAGTTGTAGTGGCCCTTCATTATTGCCTGAGCTAAACTTAGTCTGGTAGAGAGGGCATGCCATCTTCTTCCCTATCAAGCTTGTTGGCGCTAGAGGCATCTCACAATGGGCTCTACCCGAATACCTCAATGAGAGTAATAATGCTCTATCATATGTGATGAGCTTACCATTTTCTGGGACGAATCCGGCTTGGTTCCTTGCCCTCGACCATGTCCGGACGAAGGCGGGCTAGCCTTAGGCTCGCCAGCAGCATGCCGCTGTGGGCACCATAAGTAGGCTTTTGCTTAACGACTAGAGCGCTGACCTGTCCCTCGCTCCCCACGAGGGCGAGTCCTCCAGCTGTGGTCACTGGTCCTGCCCCGCCCAGCTCCCGTTCTACTGTTCGACGTAAGTCAGGCTTCCCCACAGTGAGTAAGCATTCAATGCAGTTTCAGTTTAAAAAAACATTTGTTTCAAAAAGCTTTAAATTTAGGGCGCACCCGGAAGAGGGACGGAGGTCGGGGCTGAGCGACGCTGTGACAGGACAGCAGATCTGCTCCTTGGGAGTTGGCACTCTCAGCGAAATTCCATGTTGTGTTCAGGCGAAGGACTGGGAATGCACGGCTCCCTTGCAGAATGTGATCACGCTGCTGCTGCCCAAGAATGAGGTGGAACTTGCTGTAACTTAGATCTTGGTGTTGTGCTCTTTGGAGTGGGTACTGCTCAGGTGACCTCTGTGCCTTGATGAAGAATGCAGATGATCAAGTGTGTCGTGGTAGGAGATGGAGCTGTTGGGAAGACCTGCCTGCTCATCAGCTACACAACCAATGCTTTCCCAGAGGAATACATCCCCACCGTCTTCGACAACTACAGCGCCCAGATGACTGTTGATGGGCGGACTGTCAGCCTGAATCTTTGGGACACTGCAGGTCAAGAGGAGTAAGACCGTCTCCGCACCCTCTCCTACCCTCAGACCAACGTCTTTGTAATCTGCTTCTCTATTGGGAGCCCATCATCCCATGCTAATGTCCGTCACAAGAGGTCTCCCACCACTGCCCGAATGTACCCATCCTACTTGTGGGAACCAAGAGTGATCTCCGAAGTGACCCCGATACAGTAAAGAAGCTAAAGGAACAAAACCTGGCGCCAACCACTCCCCAGCAAGGGCACTCTCTTGCCAGGCAGATTGGAGCAGTGAAGTATTTGTAGTGCTCTGCGCTGAACCAGCTGGGGGTGCGGGAGGTGTTTGCGGAAGCTGTACGTGCCTTTATGAACTCTGTGATAAAGAAAAACTCCAAAAAGTGTGTTCTGTTTTAGTGCCTTCTTCTAACACTGAACATTTACTGGTGCAGAAAACCTTGGGAAGACAAGGTGCAAGTTTGGGGACTTTGTTAGCAATCTCTTTTTGCGGCAGTCAGAAGGCTTTGGGCCACCCTTCTCTGTAGAACAGTATGGTTTGGATGTTTGCCTAAGACTGGAATCATCTAGAAATGTGGAAAAGAGAAGGGCGTGCCGCAGAAAGTACCTGGTACAGCATTGTTCAGGAACGCCCGCAACTCTTCTGGTCAGCAACTATTCCAGGGCTTTGCAATGAAAGCATGTATAAACCTTTTTTTTCTTGCTTAGTGCTTTTTTGTACTGGAAGGGTTTACTGTAGTGCATTCATGTTTGTACTCCTTTTTCAAGCTTTTTGCAGGATAGGTATACTGGTTGGGAAAATTGGTCTCCTTGTTATCATGCAGCTTCAAAGTGCAATTTAAATGCTGTAAACTAGACCCTTTGTGTACTAAAGTGGGTTTAGTAGCATACAAATGTGCTGGCTCAGGAAATTGAAGTAAAGCAGCAATACATATTAGCCCAGCACACTTAGAAAACAATTTGTTACAAATGGTTAAATCAAAAGCAGTTTTTTTTCAATTTCACGAAAAAGTCGATGTTTTCAGTTTTCAGTAAATCTTTATTGTTCAATCTTTTAAAAGCTTTTGGACAGCATCACTTTTGGAACCGCCAACGCGTTTCGTCCCGTCCAGGGACTTCTTCAGGGCTTGAACAATTCGTATAGTCTACACTGGTTGTCAATTTCTTATGAATACTGGTTGATAGTATCTTGTAAATCCTCGACGGTAATGATCTATTAAAGAAGAGAATTTTCTAGTCAGAGACCCTTTATATATTCACGGTTGCTGATTATTAAAACTCCACTTTTGGTCCTTTATTCATGTAGTAGGACATCATATTCATTCATAGAGTGTTCAATTTGAAGAGGTAACGACCCGGATATAATAGTTCGGGTCCGGAAAGGGTCCTTCGGTAGTCTCGGCTCCAACCAGGAATCACCACCAATTGAAGTAAAGCAGCACCTGGATTCCTCCCACCCCCTTCAAAACAGACCAGAACTTCCTTTGAACTTTGAATATCATTGGTGTTTTTAGCCATAAAGATGCAGGCGCAAGAGTGTCCTTCAGAGGCCCACCTTTGATCACAGAAAGTTTAATATTACATTTAGCATTATTCTTGTGTGCCTCAAAGCCTAGAGCCAGGTTCAGGGCTACAAGATGGGGGTTAGGCAAAGGCCAGCCCTTCACAAGCTCAGGTTTGAAGCAAAGCGAGTCAAATTCAGTCGGAGATTCGTCAAATGCCTTTGCCACTGAATCTGAAGGCATTATCTCCTTCCTTTTATGGTAAGATTTAGTTAAAGTGAATCCGCTGCAAAGATCCTGTTTAGTTTTCCAGCTCCTCTTAGGCCAGTTTGGTTCCAGGCTTGCGTAAGGAGCCTACCTGTAGCTCTGTCAAGTCTTTTTCTGGTGGAATAATGTCCTGCACAACTCTGCCATCTACCATTGTCCTGCTAACCATACCCGTGGCTTAATTGACAGCATGTTCACAAGCCGAGTGGAATTACGCTGCTTAACATTCTCTCAACAAGGACATTTTCAGACGCTACTGTGAGCTGAAGGTAGAGTGAAGTGCCCGGACCCATGAAGATTCTGTGCAATTTAGAGACGGCTTAATGTGGGCTACAACTTCACAATTATCTCATTTATCTTTGTTGATCATTGTGAACAATACTGAGCATTAATCATTGGAGTGATAAAGCAATTTTAGAACCAAAGTATTGATAGTCTGGGGCTAGCTTAAGATGCGAACGTGGTGTCCTTTAATTATTAGGTGTAACGGTCGGCACAGTAGGGTGGTGTTTAGAAATGATCAGTGATGGGTTCTGTATTAAAGGTCATTAGCTAGAAGCAGGAGCGCAATCCCTGACACCAAACAAACGCTCAGGGGAGCAGCAGAAGCTCTACCCTTAAATACCAAAAGACTGAAATGGAAGCTTGATACATAAGCCATCAGATGAAGCAGGGGTTCGTTCTGTGCCTGTAAAGATTGTTGTCGGATGACATGGTGATTAGAGAGAGCCACTGAAGCATCATCTCTTTGCCTTAAAAGGGAGTTGGCTACATGGTTTGTCTCTGAGGACTGCAAGGCAAGTAAAAAGAGGCTCGATGTAATGGGTGGAATGTGCAAGTTCCTCATTCGCGGTCTACAATGAAGAGGGGAACATTATAGCTCACCCTTAAAAAGAAGCTTGGTCTCTAAATACAAGCCCAGTTGCTAAGGCTGTGTTCAAGGACAGTCGAGCTGTGGTCGACAGATGCTGTCCTTAAGTGATGGAGCATAATGGAAGGGGGTTGAGAAAGATACCCGTTCCCAGAAACAAGTGAACCATGGTATGAAGGGTGAAGTGCTACACATTTGGCTCTCCTAAACACAGTGGGATGGAATATAGGCTAAGTGTGATGTCTAAGGTGCAGTAACACAAGCAAGAGACAGAATACCTGTGCGTAAACCAGTGAAGCACTAAACGAGACATGCCCCTATACCAGTCAAAATGAATTTGACCACAGCGCTCCGTGAGTGAGTGACATCAGTAGGATGAACAAAGCGCAATAACCGGTCACGTGCCACGTGCCCTCTTGTGTGACAAAATCTATTACCACACTGATACATTGTAAACCCAAAAATACTTGGTAAATGGCTGTAAATCATAAATATTTGAATATATGGTCCATTCCCTGTTACTCTAATTTGAGGACTGAGACTTAATGAGAAACAGCATGCTCAAACCCGTAGGAACAAACACACACGCACTTACTTTCCCTTTATGGTGAAAACAAGGCATTGGTGGCCTCCTAGTGTGGTACTGCAACATAGCCGGTGTTAGACCTGTCTGGCTTTTTGCGTAGTCCCTCCAATTTATTATTTATTTTGTCCCCTTTTTGCCCCTCATACTTTTATTAATTTTTGCGTCCACTAGTTTTTTTCAAGGTGTTGGTCAAGGGGATAGGTGTTCTTTCCCCCTCATAGTTTTTCACCTCAGGCCTAGAGGCCTTTTCTGACAGGAATATAGTTGGAGTCACAAAATGGTGGCTACCAACTGTCCCAACTGACAAACCTAGAACCTGTCCCATAGAGTAGAATAGGGCATTCCAGAACCTTCTGGTCCCTTCTGGACCCCTGAGGGTCAGCCTATAAAAGGCGGAATGCTGGACAGCCATTTTGTCTTACCAGAGAGAGTCAGCTGGATGACAGGCTGTAGCAGAAGGTGGGGGGAGGTTAGACTAAGGGTTGACCTCCTGGACTGGGACGCTGACCTATTGATCCACCACTCTACCCCCCTAGGGTTACTTGTCTTGTCCCCGCTGTTTAGGGTTACTGGAGACCCTGGGCGCCTGACCAATCCCCAGACTGGAAGAATGGGGATGTGAAGAGGAGAAGGAGACTGCAGCACTGTGGAGTGCAGTCCTCTGCCCAGTGAAAAGACTTTAGTGAGACTGTTGCTAAGAGAATCTCAAATGGAGAGGGGTTAATCTTTGTGGCCCCCTTTCTCCGCTCTTTAATTGAATTCTGCCCCGGTTGCTGGCATCTCCCCTGATGAAAAAATCCCACAGTGTCCCTCTTCCTACCTGTCGTGACGAGTGCTGAGGGAGCGGAGGCAGAGAGAAGTCGAGCTGAACTGCTCCTGAATTGGCGTGGTGAGCGGCGCCGATTTGGAGCCGTGGTTGCCAGTCCTGAGGTGAGGAGCGGTCCTGGAGGAGTCCTTGTGGATTTCCGAGTGGGCGGAGTAGCAGGGAGGCGTCGGCGGAGGAGCGCGGGCTCCAGCGGGAAGACACTTTCCCCTCGCGCATGCCCCGTTGAGCCGCCCGGCTCTGGAAGGCGGAGCCAGCGAGCGAAGGGGATTGGAAGCGGCGCTCGTTAGCGCCCGTCGGACCTACTCGCGCCAGCCCTGGGGTTGTGTGGCCGGTAGCGGAGGAGACCAGCGGTGACTCCGGCGAGACATTCCCCGGACCTCCCCGCATCTGCCTTGAGTTTAGCTCGCGGGACGGGTGGAAACCGCCTCAACAGTTACCGGCTGGGACCTCGGTTGAACCGCGTGACAGGGCGGAATTTTGGCACAGTAAGGAGAGTGTGGGGTGAAGGGGGAGGACTGTGTCCTAGATCATTTCCTGAGGGAAGGAGAGTTAACACTAGTGCATGATAAAGTGATCTAGTTTCACCAGTCGTTTTCCCCCTACTGTGACCTTGGAGGTGGGGGTGAAATTGGATGATAAGAACCACGTTGCTAACTGGTCTGAGGAAAGACATCTACTAGACCAGAATCTGGGAGTAGCACCACTGCAAATGCTGTGCTGAGAGTACCTGCTGATTAAGTAGGGGTAAAAGTTCCTCATAGAGGCTGCTGGCACTGATGTAAACGTCTTGTATAACTGAAATCTCTCATTGGATGTGTACCTTTTTGGTGGGTAGTGGTGTTGAGGGGGAAAAGTTTTAGAGTCTCATAGAAATCAAATCTAACCAATTCTGGAATCTAATGTAATGTACTATTGATGCTGATAGTGATGTAAGTTAGCACTTCTGAAAGTATTATTAATTTCATGACAACTGTATGTACTAAGCTGTGATTTCTAAAGACATAAGAGCAAAGAATATTTTTATAAACAAGCTCGCATTTTTCCAACATTGGTGTAGTGTCATTTTTGGGTGTTTTTGCGTTGATTTACTGCTGGGTGGTTTGCAACCTTTACGCTTAAGCCTCTAGTGATTGTGTCTTACCCTAGGCCAGGCTACCCTAGGTGACCTGACGTAGTTAGGTTCCAACAGCCGGTCTGTTACTAAGCTGCGTGCTGGCTCTTTTCTCACCTGGGAGTAGGGCAGGAGGTTTGAAACTGAGAAGGTTGAGGAATAAATGTTACTGCTCTAACAATTCGTAAAAAGAAGGAATTACTCTCCAATAATTGAAATCAGACAACATTTCTCAGTTGTTTGATATTCGTTTTTTCTCCCTGAGGCTGGTGATAAAATAAGCGCTATATTAACATCAATATTGCAGATGTGTGCTTTTTCTGATGTTGCTTACAGATTAAAAATAATCTGCAAGCAGTACACAGAACTGAATTCAGTGTGGCTTTAACAAGTCTAAAACTTACCCTCTTCCTCTTGACCAGATGTCAGTGCTACCTTTGCCCTGTTCCAAGGGAGAGCAGTAAACAAGAAGCAGTCTAGAGTCTCCTATTTCTCCTGATTGATGCAGGTTTAGAAAACAGTCCTAAGCAAATCTTAACAGGACCATTGCTGGAACATGACCAAAAGCTATTTTAGGAGGCCTGAAAAAGTACATTTGGAAAGAGAGCATCAATGAGTTCTTTTAAGTAGCATTTATCTTCACAAGATCCAGAGGTTTTTCTCTCTCTCCAGAGAGTGTCATTAACTTTAATGTCCCCCTCTCTTGGTGGTTCTTCCCCTTTCGAAAGATTATCCTCTGTGACTTAAGATGTCATGACACTGAATAACAACTAGGAATCTAATTCTTCTCTTATGAGAGTACAAATCTAAAACCTATAGCCTGGGAAGACTGAACCCAAACGATATGCGCTTCTGACACAGTCGTCGAACCTTAGGTGAGAACGCCACAGGAATTTATCATCAAACTGCAGCAGATAATGTGCCGATACGCTACTTTAAAACTTCAGTGAAAAGACTGGAAGACCAACGTAAATACAACGTGTGCTATCACGGGACCTGTATCTAAACAAAAATGTATTTAAATGTAGAAATTATAAAAGACCATTTCTTAATTTAATTTTTTTTAACATCTCATAAGTATTTTCCGTAAGCATCATGAAATGTCTTTGACCTACAAGAGAACAGGTATTCAAAAGCCTATTCGGGGGAAAAAGAATGAAATAACGTGAAAACGCAACCCCTAAAACATTAGTTGTGACAGAGCACTTAGAAGTTGACACAAAAGAAAGCTTGTCCTGAACCCATGTAATACACCAAGGAAATGTGCATGTACACAAGATGACGTTCTGTGAGGGGCTCTCTATAGCCTAGGGAAGTCCTGCTTGTAATTGTGGAAGAGCATACAGAGTCCACGTCCCTAAACAGCATTCACTATCATTTAACATTAGTCACTACTTAATAGTATAAAATATTATTAATAGTCATAAACTGTGCTGATCTAAAGTAACTGGTGCTCCACCCCCCCCATACTACAGGTTTATTTCTAAGTCTAATTACTATAGGGAACGGCAAGCGAGAAGACCGCCTAACAGAGGATCTGTATCTGAACACCGTACACAAATCTGACCAAAGACGGCAAGAGGAAACACTACCTATCGCTTGGAGTGCAAAGAAGGCTGAACGCACTGCCCTAGATCACCATTGGTCAATGGGCCAGCCAAATGAACACACATGGCCGAATATGACTCGAAAATAGCAGCCCTGGTTTCCTTCAAATAACAGAACATCACTTTTTAGGCCAATGTCACTAGTCCTCTATTGGTTATTAGTTTTTCCTAAGCAGACATTTGGTGCTCAAAAATGCTTGCTGATAGAGTTTTAGAGCAAACTAGGTTTTATTTTCCAGATATGTGCAATAGGTGTGAGAGATGAAGTTAGTACTGAATAGTAGTAAACATATTGGTGTGTGACCTACATCGACACAACTGTTGTCTTGTTCATTGTAAGAAAGATGGCCTCCTCTGCACAGTAAGATTTAGCCGGGTCCCCTGAGCCTTTGGCATATTTTGGGAATTCTGTTTCAACCCATCAGTCAACTTCATTTGTACTTTGGTGTTAAGAGAAAAGCATTGAAATCAGCACAGTTTTGATAGAAGGCTTAGGAAAGGTACTGCCAGATCACATCTTTTAGACAGAGGCCCAAAATACCTACATCTCAAAAATTACAACACATGATAGATGGTAATGAAATGGTTAACATTTTAAAACCATTGGTGTGGGGATGTTTTAGCAGAAGAGGTGTTGATAGAAAGAACCCACTACTGTCTGAAGCATCACAGACTGTTCTGGGTGGGAGGGAGACTTTTCTTGTCCTAATTTACTGGGTTGACCCCAAGGAATCCTAGCAGCCATCAGGGTATGCTATCGTAGTGAGAGCGAGCGGGTCCGTGGTGAGACTGTGGATACTTATCGTACTTGAAATCTCTCTATGCAGAGCTCTTCTTTGTCTCCATGTTTGTGAGCTTTGACGTGTGCCTTGATTTCTGAATAGCAATAATTATGTGCCTAGTTATCATACTTCTGCTGGTAACTGTAATTACCCAGGGAAATGCGTTTGTAATGCCAAGACTCAATACACCTGTATTGCTGGGCTTGCCCAGGATACACAAATAAAAAATAAAAAAAAGCTTTAAATTTAAAATGCGATTGTCTTAGAAGCATCCAGAGTAATTTTAAAAGCGATACATTCAATCATTCAAAATACTCTGGCTTAAGGAGACTGTGCGAACAAGCAAGTTCTCAGTTAGTACTCTCTGGTACAGTGTGTCTGACCTGTGTCAGTTTCTCTGATTCTTCCTGTTTCTCGTGTTAAGCCATGGCAGCTTCTTGAGCTGTGCAGAGTGTGAGCATCTGGAAGGGCAGCCCCAGCTCTACCCCTCCCACTCCCCCCAATGGACACGCGATGGCTTAGCAAGGGAAACAGGAAGAATATGATCTGGGCCTCTTGTCACCATACATTAGGAATAAACAGACTCGCTGAAGAAATGTTGCAAAAATGTAACAGACTCACTCAGTAACCAAGAATGACTCAGTGAGCCTGTCTGCTCTGACACTTCTGGAAAGTTAGGGAAGGATTAGCAGAATGAGCAGCTTTTACTCTCATGGGACCACCGAGAGCAAAGGCGATACAGCGGCCCCGGCTCAACCCGACCCCTTTTTGAAGAACATTGAAATACACATGTAGCTGGGGCGGTCGCCAGGGAGGATCTAGCTCAGTGATACTCAAAGTACGGCCCGGGGGCCGCATAAGGCCCTCCAGGTCTTTACATGCGGACCCCAGGGCAGCAGCAGAACTGGGCTGCCGTTTACTCGACTCAGAACTAACATGAAAAAGAAACGTACATATACAGCAAACACTTATTTAAAGGTTAATTGCAGTTAGGAAAAGGAGATAACTAGGCCCTTAACTTTAGGAACATCTTCATTCTTAAAGGCAGCCACTAGATATACATGCTCTGTTTCCCTACCCCGACTTTACACCCCGCTGGCATCAGTGCGGCCCTCACAGACCAAACTTTGCGGCCCCTGGGAAAATGTTTGTGAGTACGCGTGATCTAGATCAACAAAAGGCGGGAGTAGTTCGACACGAGGACGAAAAAGAAGCATGCATCTCTAAAAGGCACAAACAGGAACCAATTAAAACAAGCATTGGCATAGCCAATAGGTCTCGCCTTTGGGACCTTATAAGTGTTTAGCCATGCAACAGTTGATGTTGTTGCACCAAGGATATTGTGCTGCATAACTAAACACGTATAAGGTCCCAAAGGCGAGACCCACTGGCTATGCCAATGCTTGTTTACCTGAAGGGCATTGGCTGACCGCTACCTGGTTACTGAGGCCCTAGTGAGGTTGAGACATATTTGGGGGAGTTTTAGCCACATCAGATGATGCTGTGCACGCCTACGCCTAGGTAGCAATGAGGCGCTGACTGTGAGTTTGTTCTTTCAATTGACGGGGCTGCCCCTGTTGAAAGCCAAAAACGGAATTCAAGTCGATCTTCTCATCACACAGACTTTTTAGGTGAAAAAAATGTCAATGTTTGCTGAGGCCTTCAAATTAGTTACCCAACTCCACCAATGAGGTTCAATGAGTATTGTTGATACAAAATAATCATGTCTAAGGATCGATGCAGACAACAACAACAACAACCAAGCATTGGCCATGCCAATTGGTTTTGCCATATTAGTGTATTATGAAAATATGTCCTCGGTGCAGTGCAGAGTTGGAAAAGCATTCCAATGACACATGCGTAGCTCAGACAGGGCGGGAGGGGAATCCTTGCCCACTTGTAGTTGTCAATCAAACACAATAGGATTTTGCACAACAGGTGCTCTGAACTCACATTTTTTAAAGTGCTTTCATAATGGTTAAATAAAATGTTGCCTAAAATCACACAATTTAAGCAGGTAAGATGCGCCTCGAACCATGGCTGCAGCAGGGTTGGGTTGCTTCTGCGTTCTGGTTTTGTATAATATTTGCTACCCCGTAACTAATTGCAGCAGCGCCAGTCTCAAATTCAGCAGCAATGTATGCTTCCTTCCGGCAGTATAAGAAATAATTGTCCCCCGCCTCCTCCTTCCCCCCTCCATAGACGTACTAGCAGTGTTTCTTAGACAGGACCTGGCCTCTTGTGTTAGCATAAGACAAATTCTAGCACTTAGAGGAAAATCCATGACTCTAATGAAAGCCTCCACATGAGGGATTAGTGTTTCCGACGGAGTACAATAGTTGTCGTGTGGGGAGAGGGGGAGTTTGGCTGCTTTGAGGGGGGGGCTGTTCTACATATGTGCACATTCTCTTGAAGTGATTACTTCACACTTCTTCCTTCATGAGATGCTGCCTCAAGCGGACTTAATGGAATCCTATGGAGTCTAAAACAAATTAAAGAGTGAACGAGTTATTACGTTGTTGGAAAGCACACTTTCACCACTGCTTTAAATTGCATAAGGATCAATGTGCAATTAAAAGAAAACACAAAACTGCAGAAGGCCCTGGAAAAAAACTACTACATGTTACACGTGTTTATTGCAACAAATAAAGTAGACGATAAAATATAGGCAAAGTTGGTTTAAAACAAAAACGACTATTAGAAATCGGATTAACAAAATGAGCATGTTCCGCTTTAGTGAAAGGGCAGTAAGATGATTGTGCAAATACATCAAAAGCAACACAACTAATAAACCTAGCTTTCAAGTTTTATACCCTGGAGAGAAAGGCTGCATAAATTAATTTTGCAGTGTTTTGAAATTACGAGAGTCCTGGAGACCAAAATTAGTAAGGTAGGGGTTAAAGTTACAATACTACAGCAAGACTTAAGTAAAACCCCGGCAGGTTGGAGAAGGCTGCAGTGTCGGCACAAACAAGCATTATGTAGTCAGGCGGGTGCAGCTTGTGCCGTCTCTGCCTCCTGTCATCAATTAGGAACGCCACTGCTTTGTTGAGGATGAGTGCTTGATTAAAGGGTTTGCTGGTATTCATTAAGGATCTGGCACGGGCAAACTCCTTCTCCCTGGGATGAAGCATACTGTCTCCCATGGAGCGGACAAAATAAAAAATACAAAATAAAGAAAAAGCAGCCAGGGGCCATTTCCCCTGAACTGAACATATGTAATAAGAGCGTCCTGTGGCCCATTTCATGACATGTATGCATGCCAATAAGGTAGTTTAAGGGTTAAAGATGCCGCGCTCCACAGTCACTCACACATCTTGTAATTCAGTACTCATGACGCCATCTAAGTGAGAAGCTGCACGAACATTTCCTCTGACTGTGATCTCGTCCCATGTGATGCTGTGTGACGCCAATGTTAGGTCAAAGGTCATGTGGTGTAAAAGGGGGGGGGGCAGGACAAGGAGATATAGATATGTAACATAGGGGAAGTTTGGTTAGTATGTCCAAGGGGCAGAAGTGCAACAGAAAAATTACATCAGGAAAGTCTGAGCTGGAGGGAATAATTAAGAGTAAGGATTTTGCTTACTTGAAAGTGCACTTAAGTATCCAAAGGGATGATATTGGAACTGGAAATGAAATCCGTCCGTAATCTTCTGCAAACATATATCATAATTACTGATCTCAGAGTATCATTCCACACAGTGTATAGACATGCTGGACGATTGGTGTATCTAAGGGTGTCATACCACAAAGAATATACAAACACACTGGACGATTGGTGTATCTAAGGGTGTCCCACCACAAAGAATATACAAACACACTGGGCGATTGGTGTATCTAAGGGTGCCACACCACAAGGAATATACAAACACACTGGATGATTGGTGTGTCTAAGGGTGTCACACCACAAAGAATATACAAACACACTGGGCGATTGGTGTATCTAAGGGTGTCACACCACAAAGAATATACAAACACACTGGGCGATTGGTATATCTAAGGGTGTAAAAAACAACGAACTAGTAAAAGTAGGGTCCCAGGGAATATTTAATGACCACGCAGCTATAACCCCTGAACAGAAGTACAGCTAAACAAAAAATAACTGTAGGTCAAACAGAATGTGTCTATTATGAAGTGTGTCGAGGTGACTGAGTGTGTGTTGAATGATATATTAGAACAGCACACAACCAAGTATCGCACTCGGAGGGAAGATATCCATCAGTTTATCGTCCTTTACCGCCCTGTCATCATTTGAAAACCTTTCCCAAGGTGTGTAAGCCAGGTTGTTGCCACTTCAACAAAGAAAGGGAAGTGCGCGGTAAAGGAAGGGGTCGTTACTTGGTAACTGAGGAGCAGTGCAAGAAAAAGCTTGTGGAGAACAAAAGAGGAAGGAGAAAAAAGTGCTCTAAGTTAAAATTGGATAACGAACGCTGATTAACTTTATTCTGGTGCCGGTTATTTCCAAGGTTAAAAAACAAATCAGTGCAACACAACCAGTGAGTAACCCTAGTAGTCACTGGTTTATCATGATGGTCGACATGTTTCTGCGGTTTATAGATCACTAAGTATCACCCGCTTCATCAGGACCTAAAGTATATGCTACTGCTCAATGTGTGATAAAATAAAGTATTTGATACAGATATCACCTGATCAAAACTTGGTAGTCCTCCTAAGTATGTGGGGGAGGTCCAGGTGAGGCGTCATCAAGACACAGACAACACAGATAAAAAGACACATACAAAGATAAAAACGACATTAACACAATTAATGTAAGTCATTTTTCATTGTCAACTCATGATATGGCATTCCTGTTGAGTCAATTACCAATCACTCATCAACTGTAGTCCTCTCGCTCACCTTTAGGGTAAGAGGAACGTGCCACTCCTCGCCTGGCTACAGCTCAGGAAGATAGTGCACCGCTCTAAAATGTAGAGGAAATGGGATGTAGAATCAAAAAAAAAACAAGCATTGAAAATGCAATAGGTCTCGCAATAGAAGAGTTTGACATTTTTCGTTTTGCAAATGGATGAGTGGCGTTGCGTGGCTGAGTGGCGTTGCGTGGCTGAGTGGCGTTGCGTGGCTGAGTGGCGTTGCGTGGCTGAGTGGCGTTGCGTGGCTGAGTGGCGTTGCGTGGCTGAGTGGCGTTGCGTGGGTGAGTGGCGTTGCGTGGGTGAGTGGCGTTGCGTGGGTGAGTGGCGTTGCGTGGGTGAGTGGCGTTGCGTGGCAATGTTTTTAGAGTACAGGGGTTTTCTTGAAGGCTTCATATTTGAAACAATTTCTTTCAATAAATGTCCATCAAAATAAAATTCTAATGCTAAAAAATAAATAACTTTTTTAATTTTGAATGATCTTTCTCGTATGTTTACATGACAAGTGTTCCCCGATTTACGCGCAACATCTTTGTATGGCTCAGCTCTTGTTATGGTTCTTTTAACAAGCCAGACCCCATGCTGATACAATAAAAGCGGAAGATATATAAAACAAAGGTCCTTTGCCACAGAGTACCCTATTTAACCGCCTCAGCAAAAATTAGACCAAGGAAGATCGCATTAATATGGTCCGCTACTGTAACACTGAGCGCATGTGTTTATACACATCAGTTTGTTTTATATTACACATGACGATTCATAGAAAAATATAAAAAATAAATGCCTTATACTATCAATGGTTTTATATATTTTAATGATAAGCAGCTCTAATCGACATTAAGATATAGGTAAACAACATCACTTGTGCTTGCAAAAGCTACATATAATATACAACTGTTTGTAATACACGCCCGATGTGTATACTAGCAAATGAAGGTAACCTAAAATTCAAGTGTGATTTTAATGTAGACAGCAGACTAAACAGAGGCCATACAAAGTGTTTGAAGTACGCACTCGCTTTGCATGTAAGTAGAAGGAGATGGCAGAAAAACAAATAGTGTGAATTGAATGGCGCCAGCAAACTAAAGAGAGACTAGACAGCCTGTTTGTGACGGGCGCTTGCTTCGCATGTAAGTCGAGGGAGATAACAGTGGAAGGAAAGATATAATGTAACAGAACACACAAAAGAGAGGACAAATAAAAAGTGTTTATAATGCGCACGCGGTTTGCACCTAAGAAAACGAAGAAATCAGCAAAATAAATAGTGTGAACTGAATATTTCACCCCCGTGATCGATGTGCTAGCGGGGGCTTGTGGTGGAGAGTGGGGAGAGAAGCTGAAGTTTCAGTAAGCGGGGTTGGGTTCAAATTTGGATGAGTGAGGGACGTGGGGAGGATCGCATGGCTCGGGAGGAGGCTAAAGGGGGATGGGTGCAGGGGGATTGTGTCCCGGGCTGCGTGGTTCAATGGAAGTGAAGGAATGCGGGGGGGGGGGGGTGGTAATCGGCGGGGCGCAGGAAGAACTGGGGGGGTGCTCGCATGAGTTGGGTAGTCGCATGCAAAAGCCTTTCATCCTTCTGAGTCCGTTTCGGTTGGGGTACAGTTAAAAGAAAAACAAGTCGGATGGGGTGGGGGGTGGGGGAGAAGGAGAGTGAGCAGCTTGAGGCGCTATTGATGAGTTGTAAATGGTGGCGCCGTCGATAAGAAAGACTGTACTCGTGGCTGTGCCAAGTGGGCAAAAACTCATCAGACTGAACCTTCCACTTGTGCGGTACGAACAAAGCAAGAGGCAAACTGTTGGCAGACCGAGGGCCATCGACAAGAAGGTGCATCCCTGCCGTGTAAAGTAGCTGTAAAAAACACGCAGCATATGTCGGCCGGAGCTAAAAAGAAAAGAAAGGTCTAATATTGCAATGCTGGTCAGCGCATTTAGCGTCACGAAGCCTCGAGTAATGTGATAAAACTTATGTTGCACATAAATCAACATGATGTAAATACAAACAAGTGAAAGCGGGATGTAATTAGGGGGGAGGAGAAGTCTGGGCAGGCAGGATGACTCAGGGGAGGGGGCTGAGCGGGGCAGAGCGGCATGTGGGTGTGAAGAAGCCGGGCCTTTGAAGTGAAGCTAAGCTTCACTTCAAAGGTGTCGGAGGAATGCGGGCGGCTGTGCACGCGCTTTTAAGCTCAATGCACATGCGCATTGAGCTTAAAAGTCACGGGCACTGCAAGGAATCGCCACGATTCCTTGCTTCTTAGTTAAAGCTTGTATAAGCCGCAATAGGCTCGCAAGCTCGATGCGCATGCGCATCGACAGGCGAGACCTAACAACTGCGAGTGCCTGACATGTGGGCGCTACCACAAGTTGAAGTAGAGATATACCAGCCAAACTCCATTTTCCTGGGGTTTGTTTACCTTTAATAAATCTAGTGTCATGGGCATGAGGTCTATCACCATTTCTCATTAAAGCAGAGGGGTGAATGACCACATGTTTTAGCAGCTATTATCGTTTTGCAGACTCGGTGGCATCCACCGCAATAAATGCGTGTATAGTATTGAAGTTGGAAGACACCGAGATAGCTTGATTACAAAGCTATATTGCTTACATTCTCAAAGGTTAATATTAGAGGCGCGATCCCCCTTTGAGTCTCCATCTATCTCAAGACCTATTCCTGCTATGTATATAGCTCTGGTGGCAGGGGACCCAGTTGTGCTATATATTCGCTAAGATGGACTTAGTTAATTTCACACTCGCTCGTTTTTACAGGGAACCTGAAGCGAGACTCGCTATCGTTTTAAACATACAGTCTCAACAAGGATGGACTTATTTTACACACGTAGTCCGCGCTCGTTGTTAATGGAAGTCTGAGGCGCGACTCACTGTTATACAAGCAAGCAGGTCTAAACTCGTGGGCTTACCTGTCCGTCGGTACACTCGGCAGTCATCTGTGCTGCTCGGGGAGGTAATCGCCATTATTTGTTTGTTTAGGAAGCCGCGATCACGTGACGTAGGTGCAACGTCACGTGTAGGCGACTAGGTATGCCGGGAAACGTAGTCTGCTTAGCCGGGACATTGTTTTAATGTTCCTGTTGCGGGGAAAAACTACTTAGAACTCCGATGGAAACCAGGAGATTACAAATTAATTACATATATACATATGTCTGGAAAAGACCTCATCGGGATAATGTCGCTTGCTGATACAGTTGGCACGTCATTTGTAAAGTACCGCAGAGCAGAGACCAGCCGATTCAGTTATTGTGGCACATCAAGTCTCCTCGTATGGGGTGTAAGTATTAAACTAAACAAATTACTGGTCACGATTTTATGGACATCCACAAGTATGTACCATTGAGCTTGCTATACAGCTTCAATGAACTTAGATAAATGTTCTTTGATATGTCTCTCCAGGATCTTAGAGAGAGAAGGCAGAAGTGTAATAGGTCAGAAATTGGAAGGAAGAGAGGGGTCTGCATTAGCCCTTTTTAATAATGGGACGGCCATAGCATGTTTCCAGTCAGGGGAAACAGTTGAGTTCATAAGAGATGAGTTGAGCAACTGAAGAATATGGTCAAGAGAAGGTGATTCAATTTGTCGCAAAACTAATAGGCAATAGATCACAAGGAGAGACAGATTTGATTTTGCTGAGATGTTGAATGAAAGATTTCATGTCCAGAAGTGGCCAGGAGTCAAGATTAATCGTTGTCTGTGTTGAAACAGAGCGATTATCGGGCGCTAAGGAAGAGCAGATAGCGGACTCCGCAAAGGAAGGGACAGGGGGGGGTGGCAGTGCTAGCCAGGGCCGAATATAGTGTCTACTTTTTTTTAGAAAGAATTGAGCAAGCTCTTCGCATTGTGTGGTATTGAGAATAGGAGGTGGTGGCAGGGTGGTAGCGCCCGATAGATCCTTGACAAGGTTGAAAAGGGTTTTAGCACAATTATTCGCCTGCGTAATAGACAAGGAGACATAGTTAGCGCGTGCAGCCCTGCAGTGGGAATGGTAAGAACGCTTAATGGTAAGATAAGCAAATGTAGCTTCAGATGAATACGTTTTTCGCCATCGATGTTCAGAATTTTTACATTTAGTTTTCTCCCTTTTTAGTTCATCATTGAACCAGGGGGCGGGGGGACGGTGATTATTTAGCTTCTTGGTCGAAGGTGGGAGGCAGATATCAAGGGTAGTCTATATCCAGTTGCGGAACGCTAACAAATCCAAAGTAAGATTATATAGGGTTTAGGGACATTATTAGACAGCAATAAATTAAACTTAGTCATGTCCAGGTTTTTCCAATTCCTAAAGGGTATAGCCATGGAGCTGCTATTTGTGGGTGCAAGGTGGGGGGCAACTACATTAAAGCCCACTAAAAAGTGATCAGTCCAACTAAGTGGAATGGACGCTGGGTAATGTAAAGAAGGCAAATTGGAGAGAATAGGGTCAAGGAGATGGCCAGCTTTGTGTGTAGTAAAATGTTCAAAGCTGCTAGATCGGAAACCAAGGTATTACCAGTAGTGCAATTGGGATCCTCTAGATGGAGGTGGAGATCACCAATGATTATGAAATTAGCTGAGTGTAACAGAAGCGGGGCGACAAAGTCAGGGAAATTAGAAGCCCATGAACCAGCAGGGCTTGGAGGGCGATACACTAGTAGCCCAGACAGGGTGAACTGTGGTGTCAGAGTTAGTTTAAACGTTGCAGCTTCACGAACAGGCATTGATAGTTCATCAAATTTGCAGCACAGATTTTTTTTTAAATAATAGCAATTCCTCCGCCCACCCTGTCTCCTCTATCTTTTCTTACAATCACATAGTTCGGGGGCAGGGCTCTGGCCACATCAGGTCCCGAATAACTGTTAAGCCATGTCTCCGTTAAGAAGATGGCATCGGGTTGGAGATCCACCAAGAGATCAAAGATGTCTGCCTGATGTTTGGGGAGGGATCGAGAATTAATGCTAAAAAAAAGAAAAATATTTGGGGGAGCTGGCTTACATTTCTTGGCTAATTGGGTAGGCATGTAGGCAGAAGTGCTGGGTATAGTGGTGTGACTGAAGTCAGTAGGGGGGGGTTTAAGAAGAAAGTTACAGCCTGGACAGACTGAGGTGTTGGTGTTAGCATCCCAACTGACGCACATTGATCGGGGGTAAGTGCGAAGGTTGAGTAGCTGAGTGGAGGAAAACTTGATTTTGGTGTTGTTTTGAGGTTACCAGGGGCAGGGATTTGGGCCCCAAGTCCCGGCCTGATGCAGACGGGCGCAGACGAGCTTGCCTTTGGCACGCCACCAGCGCACCCGCTACGCGCTAGTTCCATGGGCTGTTTTTAAAGAGCCCGCCAGGGCAGGGGACGCAAGCACTAGAGCGTCCCTTGCCTAAGATGACGGCAGAAAATGGCACAACCCGGAAGTGGGTAAAAAAATTAGCACGCATAGTTTCCCCTTGGCCTCCCTCCACTCAAACAGTCAGCTCTTGACTGCGGTGGACCGGGGGGGCAGAAGAAAAAGTGCACAATGCCACACCAGTACGAGGCAGCAAAAAACAATTTGAAAGTCCCACAAGTACACACAGGTAAAATATACAAATTTCAAAGGCAATATTTCCCACAGTTTTTTTAAAAGGTAACAAATCACGGAGGCATTAAAAATTAAAAGTGTGCAGAGTGCAAAATGGTAGTCAGCAACAGAAGCAACTCGCAATTCTAACTGTTCAAGTTATACCATGCTGTATGCATACGCCAATGGGCCTGAGGGGTTTGCAACCGTCGAAGTTTATGGTCGAGTTCTAGAAGATCATGATCAGAGGTACTGTTTGGGAGGATCAAGGTGTAAACGTTTACAATGGACGCAGGAGGTGAAAGTCTGCGTCCCTCAGGTGCGCCAACCACCATGGATCCATCAAGGCATGATCATCAATAATGACTGAACAAAGAACAAAGAACAAACCCCGCCAGTGGATAATGTGGTCCCAAGTCTGGGATCCTAATGTACATGGGGTGATAAACCTAGAAGTTGGTACTGCACATTACAAAATTAACATAAATCAATTATTTATAAGAGACAGTTTTTAGCAAATATATAAATATTTTTATTTTAGTGTAGAAAACATTTATGTACATCCATAACACATAATTATTTTATAAATATAATACACATAATCAATTTGAAAGCGATAAAAAAGTGACAAAATTACATACTTATTTTGAACCTACCCAGTAACATTTTCATACTTCAATCATAAATGTTTTCTACACTAAAATAAAAATATTTATATATTTGCTAAAAACTGTCTCTTATAAATAATTGATTTATGTTAATTTTGTAATGTGCAGTACCAACTTCTAGGTTTATCACCCCATGTACATTAGGATCCCAGACTTGGGACCACATTATCCACTGGCGGGGTTTGTTCTTTGTTCTTTGTTCAGTCTTTCTTCCCCCTCGACCCGCCTACATCCAATAAGAAGCCCATTGGGGAACCCCCTTCTTTTGCCCCATGATCATCAATAATGTCAGAGAGGATGAACCGGTCTCGGGGCTGCCTGGTCGTATGGTTTCTGGACTTGTCAAGGTGCCATATTCCAGCACCCCCCTCATGAATACCCCGGCTGTTCAAAGGAGAGCAGGAGTTTGGTCAGCCGCCAGGGTATAGATAGAGCCCAAACACAAAGACTCATTGAACATCTGAACCTTGGCAAAAATATATCTGCCCTGGGTGGTCCCGCCACGTCCACAGTGTGCAAACCTCCAGGGATTTGTGAAATAAGATGTCCAACCCACTCTCCCCATGTTCCAAAGGAGTAGATGGGTGTGTAAGGGTAGTCTGGATCCTGCTGGCATGTAGTACCGTACTCATTCAATCCCTTCTGAGATTATCATGTTCAATAGGTGACAGGTGTGTTTCCTGGAGCAATGCTTCATCAAGGAGGTGTATCTTCTGAAATGAGAGGATTTTATGCCTCTTGATAAAATTGGTCAGGGGACATTCCTATTCCAACTCTAATGCTAACCCTATGAAGCACCCTACAACTTTAGGGCTATTCACTCCATGAACAACCTGCTAGACAAAATGGCCCCATTGCAACTGAAAAGAACATCCGCAAAAGACTCGAAACCATGGTATGATGGGAGACTGAATGTTGACAGACGCTCGCTTAGAGTAATTGAACGACGCTGGAGAGCTACACCCTCAGCCGACCTCCTCAAACTTCTAAGAACTTCCAGAAACGCTTATTTTAGAAAGATCAGAAAATCCAAAACAGATTTCTTCAGGTCTCAACTAGACCCAGCCAAGAACCGCCCCAAAAAGCTATTCGATCTTATCAAAGCCCAAACTAAGAGCCTACCTAATGTCCTCAATGCCAGCCCACTATCTCTTCCCAACTGCGATGAATTTGCCTCCTTCTTCGCCTCTAAGACAGAACCCATTAAATCAGATCTACTCAAGGACCTAATATCCATCTCAGACTTGAAAAAGAGCCCATCACTGCCCCTGGCTGGTGCTCTTGCGAATAACCTCCCATTATTTAAACTAAAAAACAATGCAACTTGGTCCCACTTCAACACTTACTGTGAAGACACCATATTAAAGACGCTAAACGCGCTGAAACCCTCCAATCACGTCACTGACCCGCTCCCTGCGAACTACCTAAAAAACTTCATTCCTCTCTTACTACCCCTCTGGACCAAGATCATTAACACATCCCTCCTTCAAGGATTCATTCCAGACATCCTAAAACTGGGCAGGTCTCTCCTATCCTTAAGAAAACTACAGCGGACCCCTCGGACCCTAATAAATATTGTCCGATCTCTAATATCCCTATGTTAGCCAAACTCCTGGAAAAATGCATTAATATACATCTGAACAATCACGTTGATTGATTCAACTTGTTGAACCAATTTCAATCAGGCTTCAGATCACAGCACTGAATCGGCCATGACACATATTAGATGACGCTCTAAAAATCCTCGACCAAAACACAGAATGGGAATGTCTGGAAATGTATTTTACTGGTTCGCCTCCTTCCTCCAAAATAGATCCCAAAGATTCATGGTCAACCAATCCCTGTCCATCCCCAAGCCGGTCACACTGGGAGTTCCAGAAGGCTCCTCCCTCTCTCCCACCCCGTTCAACCTGTTCATGGAACCTCTTACTGATCTTCTCAGCCTCACCAAGATACACTTCCACATGTATGCAGACAACACACAAATATACATCAAGATACACTCACTGGAGGACATCAAACCGCTCAACACCACCCTACAAAAAACCCAAACTTGGCTGGCCGAAAACCATCTACAACTTAACTCCCTCAAAACGGAATTCCTTTTAATCGCTCCCCCTAACAAAACTCACAGTATCATGGATTGGATGAAGCACCTAACAGCTCTAAATGGACAACCGCTCATAGTCGACTCAGCGAAATCTCTAGGGGTAACGCTGGACAATAACTTAAAGATGCAGAAACACATTAGGGCCTCAACAAAAGGCAATTTCCATCTAAAGACCCTTTGAAAACTGAAACCCTTTCTGCCCGCATAAGACTTCAAACAAGCAGTTCAAGCCCTAGTAATCCCCTGCGTGGAATATGGAGCAGTAACCTTATGCGGCCTCCCAAGGTCATCAAAAGCCCCGCTAAGAGCCACGATCAACTCAGCTGCGCGACTCATCACTGCTTCTAAGAGAAACGCTCACATTTCCCTAGACCCGAGAGCCCTCAACTGGCTACCGTTTGAAGCCAGAATTCATCTAAAAATCGCTTGCATGGCGCACAAGGCCCTCTACCACAACGCCCCACCATACCTAGCTCAGAAACTGGTGCTCCCTGCGGGCAGCAGAGCCTCCAGGAGTGCCAAGACTCTTCTCCTACAACCTCAATGATTTGCCAAGAAAAAACTTATATCCGGTCCTTTTCTGGTATGGCTCCGAGGATATGGAATGCTTTGCCCAGTGAAACAAGAATGAACCCTTCCACTGCCTCCTTCAAAAGAGAAGTGAAAGCTATCCTCATGGCTAAATTCATGTGAACTCTATGACTATTTACTGTATTTTTGCCTGTATATATGACTGTATCTTTTATTGGTTGTGTCTTTGTATACTATATCTTGCCTTCTATTGATGACCTGTAAAGCGCTCTGATACTCGCAAGAGTCTGGTTCGTACTATATAAAACCTTCAAAATAAAAACAAAATAAATAAATACTTACACAAAGCGGGACTGTAATTCAAGTCAGAGTTTCAAACCCACTACTTCCTGAAGTAAGCCTAAAGGAGGTTCTGGCAGTGCCATACCAAAAGTGCCAGTGGGAACCAAGTTACGCGACGTTGGAGTGGTTTCCTAGGGTCAGCTCAACTGCAGCTGTTTGGGGAAAATGACTTCTCCCCCTTCAAGAGTTTGACACCAGCCACTGTACTAGTGGCATATGTACTGTCAGTAAATTATTTTCAGAGGGCCATCGGTCATAAGCATTCAACGCCCATGATCTTCCAGAAGAAGGTCTGTCTGTCCCTTGTGAGCACTCAGCATTTCTGGACAAGAACCAGTGAAGTTTCTGCCCCCACAGGGGATCAAACTAGTCCTCGTGGATCTCTAGGACCACCAGCTCTGGGCCTGCGATCAGGGTCGATCAGCAGCCCTGGTTTTGTTGCATTTTCCTGAAGTGTTCACCCCATGTCTGCACCAGGTGTTGGTAAAGAGGGTTGTAATAAGTTGGAACTGACAGAGGGACTGTCTGTTGTTCACTTACCAGGCTCCTACATGGCCTGCTGGAGAGGGTCTAGAATAGGGTGGGTTTGCAGGTATGATGAGGTATGGCTGACCTTGGCCATGGAGCGGTGCTGTTAGCAGATAAATGTACACACTCTTGCTAGTAGTACTAACAGTGTCACACAGGGCTTGGCATCACCATCACCATTCCTTTGTAAAGTGTACATGTTTCTATTACCCTTCATGTTTTACATCTCAAACCTTGATTTCCAAACCTGTGCTGAATATACCCAGCCGGCAGCCCATCTGGACGTGGGAGGAGGGGCCTGATCCAGTCCCTTATTGCGATCAATGAGGATGATTAAGTGGTGATGAACAGGTTTGACATTGAAATCCATTGGCTTCGAGTCTCTGTGCCCTCCCCTTTAAGATTTCACTAACCAACAGTGTTACATCAGACCCCTCACACCTCTCCGATCAGGAACACCCTAGACCGGTGGTCTTAAAACCTTTTAATGCCACGCCCCCAACCCCACAGCGATCGTCGGGCACCCCTCAGAATTTTTCACAATTATTCTATTCAATTGACAATGTTTAAATATGTGTAGACTTATTTAAACATTGCAGTTAAGTACTGTTTTAAGAATGCAATCAAATACATGATTGCCAAACATACTATTCTGGTCAGGCAGGCTTTAATATAGCCTTATGGCCCGCTGCCGAGGGCCTACGTCTCGGGACTATAACGGTTTCAGGGCCTTTAACAAGCGGTATATCCCAAGGCAGAAGGGCTATAAGGCTATTGGAACATTCCACCCACTAAGGGTAGAATGTATTAAATTAACAAGATAAAAACATGAAGACAAACATTGGAATGTTGGAGCTACGGACTTATACCAGCCATTACAAGCCCAGAGCTGCATCAATGGAGATCCCAACATTCCAATGTTCTGATAATGTAGTGTAGTTCCTATATTCCCAATAGGCTCTGCGCATTGGAATACTATATACTGTAGGTTAAACGTAGGACTGAGGTCTACTAGGTCTCTACCGAATATATTAAACTTAATTGTGAGTGGCAGCTAGCTCAGAGGTCACTAGAAACTTTCTTGAATTCACAAGAAGGGATTAGTTTCTGACAACCATATAAACATGACAACTTTGTTTCCCATGAAATAAGAAATCAATCTCTAGAGTCGCGGAAACAATAGATCACTATTTCACTCAGTCAATCGTGCATGCTTCGTTTCACCAGAGGTGCTGAGAAAATAGAGAGACGGGCATTTTCAATAAAAAGTATTTATTGAACAGTCTTCTTTCTCATGCATAAGAAATGAACTGCTCCAATAGCAATACTGGTTATAAAGTACAGGGCATATAATACGAACAGTATTATAAAGTAGTACTGTAAAAGCATGGTATGGTTTCTATGCCATAAATTGACTATGCACGGCACCAAGAAAGCCTCCTGGTTCACCGACGAACTCAAGAGCTCCAAGAAGAACTGCCGGGCCCTCGAGAAAGCATGGCGCAGAGACCCTACTACAGACAACATGACCACCCTCAAGCTCGCAACTCGTGAACACCACCGACTGATCCACACCACCAAGAAAACCGCATTCAAGGAACGACTGGACAACAACGCCCACAACAGCAAGGAACTCTTCAACATCGTCAAAGAGCTCTCCAACCCCAGCGCCGGAAACACAACATCACCCCATCGCAAGACCTCTGCAACTCGCTCGCCTCGTTCTTTCACAGCAAGATAGCAGACATACACAACAGCTTCAGCACACAGCCGACGCACCCTACGACTGCACCAACGCTCCCCACCACCACCCTCCGCGCCTGGACCCCGATCAACACCAAAGACACCATCCGCACGATGAACTCCATTTACTCCGGATCACCAACCGACCCCTGCCCGCACCACGTCTTCAACAAGGCCGACTGTCATCGCACCACATCTACGGGACATCATCAACACCTCCTTCAACACCGCCACCTTCCCAGAGAGCTGGAAGCACGCCGAACTCAGCGCCCTACTGAAGAAACCATCAGCGGATCCGACCGACCTCAAAAACTACCGCCCCATCTCGCTCCTTCCTTTTCCTGCCAAAGTCATCGAGAAGACCGTCAGACAGCTGGCCGCCTTCCTCGAGATGAATGGATCCCTCGACCACTCACAGTCCGGCTTCCGGGCCAACCACAGCACCGAGACCGCCCTCATCGCAGCCACCGACGACATCCGAACCCTGCTCGACAACGGGGAAACAGCGGCCCTCATCCTCCTGGACCTCTCCGTGGCGTTCGACACTGTCTGCCACCGCACCCTTGTGCAGCGCCTCAACAACATCGGAATCCAGGAGAAGGCTCTGGATTGGATCATCTCCTTCCTCACCGGAAGAACACAGAGAGTCCACCTCCCCCCGTTCAGATCAGAAGCCACCGAAGTCATCTGCGGCGTACCACAAGGATCATCACTCAGCCCCACGCTGTTCAACATCTACATGAGCCCCCTTGCGGCCATCGCACGCCAACACAACCTCAACATCATCTCCTACGCCGACGACACCCAGCTGATCCTCTCCCTCACCAACGACCCCGCCACCGCAAGGACCAACCTACACGAAGGGATGAAAGACGTAGCCGAGTGGATGATGAACAGCCGCCTGAAACTGAACTCAGATAAGACGGAAGTCCTCATCCTGGGATCATCGCCCTCCGCCTGGGACGACTCCTGGTGGCCCCCTGCCCTGGGCAGCGCACCCAAACCGACAGACCACGCACGCAACCTGGGCTTCATCCTGGACTCCTCCCTCTCCATGACCAGACAAGTCAACGCCGTCTCCTCGACATGCTTCAACATCCTGCGCATGCTACGTAAGATCTTCCGGTGGATCCCCACCGAAACCAGGAAGACGGTCACCCAGGCCCTCGTCACCAGCCGACTGGACTACGGCAACTCCCTCTACGCCGGAACCACTGCAATACTCCAGAAAAGACTCCAGCGCATTCAGAACACCTCAGCACGACTCATCCTGGACATCCCCCGACACAGCCACATCTCCGCACACCTGAGAAACCTGCACTGGCTCCCCGTCAGCAAGAGAACCACATTCCGACTCCTCACCCACGCACACAAAGCCCTCCACAACCAAGGCCCAAGATAACTCAACGACCGCCTGACCTTCTACACTCCCTCCCGCCAGCTTCGATCGACCAACCACGCCCTCGCCGCCGTCCCCCGCATCCGAAGAGCCACAACGGGAGGAAGATCCTTCTCCTACCTGGCTACCAAGACGTGGAACTCCCTCCCCATCCACCTCCGCCTGACCCAAGACCACCTCGCCTTCAGGAAGCAACTCAAGACCTGGCTGTTCGAGCAGTAGAGGACCCCCCTCCCCCAAGCGCCTTGAGACCCTCCGGGTGAGTAGCGCGCTATACAAATGCTTTGATTGATTGATTGATTGACTAAAATATATAAAATACATACAGTGATAAAAGATTGGCTAAAAGTACTCAACTGGTGTTTCTAAAATACGCCTACCCCGGTGTACCTGACCTAAGCCTAGCACTAGGGAAGAAGTAGTTTAAGTTTAGTGTTTCTTTGCCAAGAATCTAAGCAAGAATTCTCTTAGGGTCTAATCAGCTCCGTACCTTGGTTTAGAATGAAGGAGGTCTTGTATCTCACTCTCAGGACTCGATTTCCCAGATACCCGCAAGGGTAGTCCGGAAACACTGGAGCTGGATTTCTCGGCCAGAGAAAAGACAGCGTCTCTCAGTGCGTCTGCTGGAGGGTCGGCTTCCTTCGGCACTTGTGGCTGCAGGGCGTCGGGCAAGTAGTTAGTCAATCTGCTCCAAAACCACTGTGTGTTTGTCTGGGCAAATGTAGGCATATTTATACCTTGAAGGTGCCGAGTTTGATGTAACATTGGACTTAATAACGTCATTCGAAGACCCAATTCCTCGAAATCTCCAGGATTTCTTGGATAACTTAATATTCAAGCAGGGGGAAGTCCCTAGCTGCTGAAGGCTGGTTTTTCTAAGAAATCGTTGTTGATTCTCGGAACTTAGTGGAAGTAGCCATGCCGTATTTGGGCTGTATGGTTCAGGCCTAAATATGGTAAGGATTTCTATGCCTATATAAGGGCATGAATCGGGACAATTACACTAGGGTCCTAGATTCGATTACAACAATAACAGGTACAAGTACCCACAGTGTGTTTATTTGAAGTGGGGGTGGGGGTTTTGAAGAACGTTTGGAGGGCCGTCCCTTTTGACATATACTCGTAGCTAGGATATAACGGACAATTGCAGAGCAGCTTACTGCCGCTCATTATTTTCAGCTTAAAACAAAGCACCGTTATCAGCATAATGCTTCTTTTGATCAGAGCCTAGCGCCCCACCTGGAATCATCTCAGACCCCTCTAGGAGGGCCCGCCCCAGTCTGAGGCCTCCTGCCCTAGAAATACATTTCAAGCATTCTCAGTTCCTCAAAAAAAAAAAAATCACATAAGAGCTGACAGAATGTGAGTGAATGAATCAATCAAGATTTATTTAGGAATTAATTAATATTTCACAAAATTGATACAGCAATAGCACAGAAGAACAAGTAAACAACGGAAATGCATTTTAACATCAACTAATCAATTCATAAACACTGGTAGGAAACAAGAAACTGGTGGATCAAAAGGATAAGATACATCCAACTTCTAAAACAGATTACACGTTCGATTAAACATTCGAAGATACACAAACTGACTAAAAAGATTCTATGGTTAATCACGCCGCTAGTTAAATCAAACCTACGGAAATATGTTACCAGCAGCATCCTCCAATTGATGGGTAATAGGAATTCTTAAGATAATGAAGTCACTTTTTGACCTAAAACTCTATAGTTTGTGTCATACTGTTGGCCAATTACTACAGAACGTCCAAATCATCTAAGGTTAGGAGGAATGCTAGATTCTCACACTAGTGTTCTTAAAAAAATAATTTTCATTTAAAGGGCTTTAATACAGTGAAAATGTATCTCAATACATAACTGTTGGCAAATTGCCACTTTGTCATCATATTATCCATCCCCTCGGACTCAGCAACAAGGTGTTTCTGAAATGTATGACCTTTTTATTCTGTACACTAGGGACAGCTGTCTTGTTCATCAACCAAACTACCTTTTAAATTAGTTTGAGCATCCCCAGTGCTCTCCACCTAGATTGAGAAGCCAGTTCTCGGTGAACACCCACCATGTCAGACAGGACAGGTAGCCAAGTCGATAGGGAGTCATCTTTCTTTACTTGAATATCATTGGTTCACAAAGCCTTCCATACCAAAAGTGCCATGGTGGACGGAACTCTGGCGCTCTAGATGTGCTATGCTCTTTCTAGCATTTAATGGTACTTAAAGGTTTCATTTCCAAATTCTGACAGTGACCTCGTCCTAGTCTACCGGACATAGAACTAGTGTGCTAGGCTGTATCTCAAACCAGCTTTATAGGCTTATCAGGCTTATCAGTTAGCACCTGTTTTAAAGAGAACCAGAGGCAGAAAAAGGTTTACACAATCAAAAGAACCAAATACAATCATTTTCATATCAATTAGATATGGTGTACTGGCTTTAGAAGTACTGGTGTGAATATGTGTACAAAATGAGGACATTTTAACACAATTCCATACACAGATTTGAGCCGAATAAACTGTGTGATAACAGTGATCCTTGTCCCAATCATCCACACTCGAGCTCATCAGGTAACAAAGACAATCATCAGTACATACTACTTACTTATCCCTATCTTGGCTCAGTCCAGGAGGGCTTTCAGTTCCATTATAGTCAATTATACATTTAAAGTTAAGCTTTCATAGGACTATGGAATGATTATTCCCCAGAGGAACCCACAGAATTATCTTTTACAAGTTACATACGACAATAGCTCATGCAGGTGCTGCTCAGTAGCACCAGCAGAGGGCTCCATAGATTGCTTTTGCTCGAACTTTAGCACTGTATGTTCTTACAGAGGCTTTGAGGAACAGCCTTCCTTCCATACTAAGACAAGCATTTGCAATGCAATAGGTCTCGCATTTACGAGAGTTTGAGCTATTGGCATTGTAAATGACAATGCCTTTTAATTATGAGTTGTTTTTAAAACAGATAAATAAAAGGCACTGTCATTTACAACGCAAATAGCTACAACTCTCGCAAATACGAGACCTATTGCTTTGCAAATGCACTGGGACTCGTGCTATAATAAACAGAAAGCGTTAGGAAATACTCATTCATTGCATGGTGGATTTTGACAGTCAGTGCGATCTTGTGTTTTATCGTACATATTTGGGAAGCAGCCCTTTAGCCAATCCGTTCTCCATCTCTGGTGCACCGAGGGTTGAGGTACATGAAGGTCATTCTGCACCATCTTAGCTCGAGCTTGGCACCCAATTCAGTGTGAGCAGGAAGGCCGACACCCTAATAAAGGCTGCAAAGTTATTTCATGTCTAGCCTCTTTACGAAAAGGGGACCAAAAAATATGGGAGAGACAGGGTAGTGAATAGTTAACCGAGAAACACCTTACCTAATAACAATGGATACCTAGTCACATCGGGTAATCGATGCTTAATTAATTTATGCTTAATTGTGTGAATTGTTTGGCTGCCCCTGTTTTTAGCTTATCTGTGTTTTCGTGTGTGCTTTCCTCTTTGCCTGTGTGTACGAATCCTTGACTGCATGCCTCTATGTAGATGTGTGTACTCTGTTCCTTTCATGTTTGGCTGCAGGTGTGACTGTACTGCTCTCTAGCTTATGATTGGTTGTGTGAGTGTGTGGCTCACACGGGTGGCCTCCGGTCTGTGCCCCACCGGGGGTCTATGTTTAGAGTCATTCCTCCGATTCTTTTCTAGTTTGTCTGCTCTGAGTATGACGTCATGACTTCAGCTTCAATGTGTACATGAGTTATTACTTTTACTGACACGTAGGAGCTCGCTGGTGCCTGAGACGACTAGTTATCAATGAATTTTCCTTTCACCTCTTCCTGCTGGTGCGTCCAGGTTGGCGTGGGCACTGGGGTCCTTCGTGCTGACATGTTCACATGAATGCCACTTCCATTTGAGCGCTCTTTTTACTCAGAAACCAGTTGTGGCTGTTGTGGGTTTGCTTCTAGCGGACGACTAAATATAAAGGTACAGGGATGCCCGCTCCACCCTGCCATCAGGGCTGTATCACATCCAATGAATATATAAATAAGGCTGCAGCAGGGAGAGAAGGAAAGGTCAGTGAAATTATGGATGAGCTTGGACCCCGTGGCTTCACACCCAGTGGACTGTGGACATGCAGGGACCCCAGGTCATGAGAAGAGTCTGGTGACACAGTCTTTGCTGCAAAGGCACATAACACATGTGTCAGAAGTAGGCCAGATGTACCACAATCATCTGTTCAAACTCTCCTGTCATCTGCGTGTCCTCTTAAGAGCATATGCAGTTTACCCGCTTTAATTAGAAAGTAAAAACAGAAAACAAATTCTATGTTAAGACACTTCATAAATAAACACAAAAACCCAACCACGTAGTACCCGCATTCATTGCGACTGACTACAAGACCTGGTGATACACGAAAGTAGGTTGCTTGGAGGTGTAGAGGGAACCTCGTGTACATGAGGTGTGAGACGCCTTACCTTTTTTGTTTCAGTTTGATATAGCGCGAAGTCGACCCGAAGGAACTGGAGCCTTTTCATGAGCACCAGTTACCTTACTGGAGGACGCATTCATTTTTGGTAGGCACAGTGAGATTCGGTGATTTGCCCAGAATCACAGGATGCCGAGCCAACGCCGAGACTCGAACTTGGTTCCCCAGCTCCGTAGTCAGCAACTCTGGCCGTTACGCCTCATCCTTGTCATAAATACACTAACATTCCAAGAACAGGAACACAGCTTCCATCATGTAACCCTTCAACAGATTGAGGAACACGAGATAAGCATCTCTACCAGCCAGTGGGGGCTGTAAATTTTACCCCAGTGCCACTAAAGCCTGGCCCAGGGAAAGGGAAGAGTCGAGGCATTCATTCCTCGAGACAGATGTCCTGTGAACCGCCTCGGGGCACACTCCACTGTCCAGTTTCAAGGCTGGATGCTCAGTTGACTCAGTTGTGATAACAAACAGAAGCGCACACCCTTCACACAAAACAATGACCGCACTGCTCCAACTTAGCGCCTGCTGCAGAGTGAAGAAACAAAGAAAGCGGTGCTGTGGTGGCAGCGAGGTTCGGCAGGGCTCTGGCTTCACTCTCGGGCTAGCCCTTCGCCCGTCTCTTACACCCCCTCAACCCTCGCACTTTCAGTGCACTTGCCAGTGCATAATTTGTATACTGGTTGCTGCGCTTGCCCCCATCTCACACAGCTCAGTGAAGCTCCCAGACACACTCGGCTGTAACCCCACCCCCGCAGATGCTGGACTGCGGGGACAGCACACATGGACCTTGGAATGCAAGGAATGCACGCTTGCCTCTCACGCTGAATAAGCAAGCCTGCCCAGAGTGGAATCCCTTTCTGAAACAAGTAAAACAAGAGCTGGGGGTTTTAGCTTAGCCCTACAAGATGACCAACGAATCAAAAAATATATAAATATTCCAGCTTAGGGTGTGCAGCGCTTTCCGTGTCTCCGTGCAAAGAATGAGGAGCTTTGAGTGCAGTTCCTAAATTCTGGAAGTACGGACTGGCCTGTAAATGGCTCCGCTTAAAGAGCACACTGTTTGAATTGAAAAAGGCGCTCTGAGTGCGCCGCTGTGGGAGGATGGGCAAGTCTGCAGGGTACAGGGTCAACTGCGGTGTGTTGTTTACACAGCAGAGCTCGCGTCCTCAAAGGCTCACAGCCTTGTAGGACAGTCAAAACACAGCTTTTAAACAAGCGCTGCGAGCTGTGATTTTCAGCAAGGGGCGAGACAGGGATACGGTCTCTGCCGGCAGCTCTTCAGCCTTTTAGCGATGGCATGAGAGACTACCTGCACAGCCCTCTGTTCCTGTCCATGTGGCTCCGCTGTGATGCTGGAGCCCATGATTGATTGAAATGGAGGGGGGAGTGAGAGCGGTGGGGTGGGTGGCGTGGAGGAGCAGGGTAAATAAATACAAGAATTAAAGCAGAACCAGCGCGGCGCACATGAAAGGGAGCCGCGCTGATAAAAATGCCTCATACAGCAGCACAACCCCCCTCTGTGACCAAGGGGGAGTGAAAGCAGAGACAGTGGGTGGAGGAGCATAGGAATCACACAGCAAAACAAGCTTCTCGGCATTGCTGGTTGGGGGGAGTGGGGGGGTGGGCGGGGGAGCAGCAGGCAGATGCGAGTGGAGCGCGCGCTGGAGAGGGAGGGGGTGGGAGGACTAGGCAGCGGGAGAGAGGGAGAAAGGAGCGCGAGGGATGCGTTTTTAGATACTTGAAGCCAAAATTACAAGTGAGCATGTTACAAAAGCAAGCGTTACGTTACATGAGACAATAGTGACAGTTGTGCAAGTATCAAGAGCAACAAAATACAAGAGGTAGCAAACGATATGCAATAGCATATCTGAGGGAACACGGCCTGGGGGAAGCTGGCTGGGGAGGGGGAGGAGAAATGAAAGGAAGGCTGTGTTTGCGGGGAGAGAGAGGGGAGGTGCTGGTGTGGGAGGGGGGAGGTGCTGGTGTGGGAGGAGTGCTGCTACGGCAAGGCTGTGTTTGCGGGGAGAGAGAGGGGAGGTGCTGGTGTGGGAGGGGGGAGTTGCTGGTGTGGGAGGAGTGCTGCTAGGGGAGGAGAAGCCCTGGCCGTGAATGCTCGTGCATGTTCAAGTGAACTGCAAGAAAACGCCGGGCTGAAACCCCTTCGTTTGAAGAGGATTTTGCCGACATGAATTCGATCCTATCCATTCCTGCGGAATGGGACAGGCTCGACCTAAAAAAGCTTAAAACACTTGGTTAGTCCTGGACATAGGAAGACCGACATTCTGGATATGATTGTGGCATAAAGATTGCGACAAAAAGCCAACACTTAAATAAGCTTAGCTTTATAACTGTTCACCCTTCCAAGGTGCTCACAGCTTTCTGAGAAACTCTTTGTACTCGACTCCTTTATTCCAAGTCTATCACAGATACAGTGGTCTAGATATAACACAATCTAACACCCAGTATATAAAGTTGCACTAAATAAGACCCTTAAAAAAAGTCTCTTTGGAATATGACAAATCTATGTCTACATACCTCTTGTAGCAGAATACTTACAAGTACTGAACATTTTATGGAATTTTTATGAATTATTAACAAGGGGAGTGCCAAGCCACAGACATATTTTTAACTTTCCTAAGAAATGATGCATTGGTTGGACAAAAATGACTGAATTAAAAGAAGTGAAGACCAGGTCTTTGTATCACAAGTAGCACTTCTCTTTCCATCAACACAAGAGAGCTAGTCCCATCTCAAAGAAACCTTGTCAGTCATGTGAACGCCAAAAGCAGAGCCATTCTGAGAGCAGTCACACTGTTGAGACAGGACCCCCTTCTAATGCCACCTCTACCAGACTGCCTACTGACAGCAGTCACACTGTTGAGACAGGACCCCTTTCTAATGGCACCTCTGCCAGACTCCCTGCTGACAGTCACGCTGTCGAGACAGGACCCCCTTCTAATGCCACCTGTGCCAGACACCTGCTGACAGCAGTCACACAATTGAGACAGGACCCCCTTCTAATGCCACCTGTGCCAGACACCTGCTGACAGCAGTCACACTATTGAGATAGGACCCCAATCTAATGCCACCTCTGCCAGACACCTGCTGACAGCAGTCACACTGTCGAGACAGGACCCCCCCTTCTAATGCCACCTGTGCCAGACTCCCTGCTGACAGCAGTCACTGTCGAGACAGCACCCCCTTCTAATGCCACCTCTGCCAGACCACCTGCTGACAGCAGTCACACTGTCGAGACAGGACCCCCTTCTAATGCCACCTCTGCCAGACCACCTGCTGACAGCAGTCACACTGTCGAGACAGGACCCCCTTCTAATGCCACCTCTGCCAGACCACCTGCTGACAGCAGTCACACTGTCGAGACAGGACCCCCTTCCAATGCCACCTCTGCCAGACCACCTGCTGACAGCAGTCACACTGTCGAGACAGGACCCCCTTCTAATGCCACCTCTGCCAGACTCCCTGCTGACAGCAGTCACACTGTCGAGACAGGACCCCCTTCTAATGCCACCTCTGCCAGACTACCTGCTGACAGCAGTCACACTGTCGAGACAGGACCCCCTTCTAATGCCACCTCTGCCAGACTCCCTGCTGACAGCAGTCACACTGTCGAGACAGGACCCCCTTCAAATGCCACCTCTGCCAGACTCCCTGCTGACAGCAGTCACACTGTTGAGACAGGACCCCCTTCTAATGCCACCTCTGCCAGACTCCCTGCTGACAGCAGTCACACTGTCGGGACAGGACCCCGTTCTAATGCCACCTCTGCCAGACTCCCTGCTGATAGCAGTCACACTGTCGAGACAGGACCCCCTTCTATTGCCACCTCTGCCAGACTTCCTGCTGACAGCAGTCACACTGTCGAGACAGGACCCCCTTCTAATGCCACCTCTGCCAGACTTCCTGCTGAGAGCACACATTATCTTAAGTTTAGGGGCGCAATATCATTTCTTTACAATCAACAGTAAAATGCCAAAATCCAAATCATTTTTTTTATTCTATTACATATCTAAACACATGCCTTTCTTTTTAATATGTAAAACTTAGTCATTGTTGTGTACATTTTATTGCATCGTGATTGGTTCTACCTTTATATTATTTTTGTGCAATCAATCTTTTTTTTCATTTCTTTTGTGGAACAATCATGTCAAAATTCGGCTCCATTAGCCATCAAAAAATCGTCGTCCAAGAATGTACAATGGTGATTTTGCCTAACTATCACACAACATGCGGCTCAGTGACTTTTATAAATGATTCCTCACTCTCCTGAAGAGAAGCTGTGTGCTCACCCTGTCTATCACACAGCATGCGTGTTGGAGACTTTCATTGATAATCTGTATCTGGTGAACATCAGTGATGTCATTTGAGATGTCATCAGTGATGTCACTGACCATGTCATGAATGATGTAATATGTGACATCATCAGCAGTGGATTGCGGGTGCGCGAAATATAGTTAGTCCAACTAACTATATATGCGAATTTCAATGGTTTTGTATGAGTAAAATAAGGTTTTGTAAATGCTAATTCTTAACTATATATGGTCTCAAACCTATGTTTTTTTCAGTGAATTCAAGGTTTTGTAAATGCTAAATCCTAACTATATATGGTCTCAAACCTATGGTTTTTTCAGTGAATATATATATATATATATATATATATATATATATATATATATTCTCTCCACAAAGGTTGCCCCCATGGGATTGCCACACTCAGAAGGGTTTCCACACACGTACCACCAGCAGCAACAGCTCAGCCAGTACCAATCCTCACTGACCCTGCCATACGCGTTTCGAACGCCGATGCGCTCTTGTTCACTGGCTGACAAACGGCACCACAGAAACGTATTACATGCACGTGTATTTAATGAGTTTTCGTGAGTTCTCTGATGCTGTTTTAGTTGTCATAATCGACTAAACCTCTTCAAACATTCTCTGCAATTATATGGCTTTTATCCTGTGTGTGTTCTTTGATGGTGCTTTAGGTCTGATAATCGACTAAAGCTCTTCAGACATTCACTGCACTTGAATGTTTTTTCCTGTTTGTGTTCGCTAATGAATCCTTAATTTTGAAGATTCACTAAAACTACTTTCACATTCACTGCACTTGATTGATTTTTCCCCTGTGTGAGTTCTCTGGTGCCTTTTTAGTCTTGATAAATATATAAAGCTCTTCCCACATCCATTGCACTTGAATGGGTTTTCCCCTGTGTGCGTTCTCGGATGCTGTTTTAGGGCTGACAATCGAATAAACCTCTTCTCACATTCACTGCACTGGTATTGATTTTCCCCGGTGTGTGTTTTCTGATGCTGTTTTAAGTGTGATGATTGACAAAAGCTCTTCACACATTCACTGCACTTAAATGGTTTTTCTCCTGTGTGTATTCGCTGATGAATCCTTAATGTTGCTGAATTACTTAAACTTCTTCCACATTCACTGCACTTGAATGGTTTTTCCCCAGTGTGCGTTCGCTGATGCTGTTTTAGGTGTGATATTTGATTAAATCTCTTCATACATTCAGTGCAATTATACGGTTTTTCTCCTGTGTGTGTTCTCAGATGGTATTTTAGGTCTGATAATCGACTAAAGCTCTTCAAACATTCACTACACTTGAATGGTTTTTCCCCTGTGTGTATTCGCTGATGAATCCTTAATGTTGAAAATTCACTAAAACTACTTTCACATTCACTGCACTGGAATGGTTTTCCCCCTGTGTGTGTTCTCTGATGCCGTTTTAGTCCTAATAAATATATAAAGCTCTTCCCACATTCATTGCAATTGAATGGTGTGTCCCCTGTGTGTGTTCGCAGATGTTTCCTTAATGTTGATGAATCACTAAAACTTTTTCCACATTCACTGCACTGGAATGGTTTTTCCCCAGTGTGTTTTCCTTGATGAGGTTTTAGGTGTGATCATTGATTAAACCTCTTCACACATTCAGTGCAATTATATGGTTTTTCCCCTGCGTGTGTTTGCTGATGTGTATGGAGTCCTGATACCTGGCTAAAGCTCTTCATACATTCAGTGCAATTATATGGTTTTTCCCCTGTGTGTGTTTGTTGATGTCTTTGTAGGCTTGATAACTGAATAAAGCTCTTTACACATTCAGTGCATTTGAATAGTTTTTTCCCTGTGTGTGTTTGCTGATGGGGTTTTAATATTGATGACAAACTAAAGCTCTCACTGCATGAGTCTGATACTTCTCTCTTGGTTATCGTCTCTGGGTCTGGTATATACTTGTTTACATCCATTGACTGTACTTCCTGAAGGGCCAACATGACTGATAAAGCACTTGTGTTATTCTTGCATTCCCTGTATGAGTCGTATTTAGCACGTTTGTTTTCTGATTAAAGAATAAAGTGCAATGGTCACCAACTACTTCCCAATCTCATAACGTGTGTAAGGCTTCTTCGTGGGCGATTGTGTCTTTAGACTGGATAATGGTTCTGCATGCTTGCGGGTAAAGATTCCTTGTCCTTCTGGTCGGTGCACACTGAGACAGTGCTCTGTATTTTAGACAGCAGAACCCCTATTTCTTTTAACCTTCACTTGTCTGACTCCACTCCGTTGCGCTTTTCAATGGTTGCTGTGCATTGGTCTGAAACAGTTTGCAATGCACCTCTAGCACAGAATGGTGGCCTGGTATTATTTAAGGAAGCAGAGCACTGCTGTAACCAACTCATACAGACCTCATGATCAAAGCTGTTATTGGACATGTTTACACAAGAGGAGGTTTATCAGTGTTGTCTTAATTTTCTAGAGGTTATTTCTTTGTTTTGAGGCATGGGGGTGCACAGCTGAGACTCGTGGAATCACTGAATTTCTCGTGTCCCTTCTTTCAGGATGTCTTAGTTTATGTTCGGGTTCAGCTGGCTCGGACGGCACTTATGTTTTCCTGGATACAGGAACTCAATATTTCAGACTTCGTCTTTGCAGATTTACAGTGTTATCTTCCTTATTTTGAAACATTTTGTACAATCAAAGATTGTTTTCTGTCAGATGTAAAAAGATTTAAAATTACTGAAAGGGAAACATAACGGAATGTGCATACACAATTTTTAATTGATTGTATAAATATCTCTTGATTACCATTTTTGAAACTTATGAAGGCATATTTAACCATACACAGAAATGTACATAAAAGTTGCTTTGAATATGTCACATCTTACTTATTTCAGCAAAGGTGTTCATGAGTAGGTTAGTAAAAAAAAGGGCGCACGCATAGCACTCATACACTAGTTACAGCTTTAGGTAGATGCATATGGTCAAGGTTTTGTAAAACAAGAACAGCTCTTTGAGTAAGAGATGGATCAGGAAGACTCGAGACAGAAGGGTGGATATCAGGATGTTGCGCCATAAATCAAATATTACTGCTCGTAGAGATGCCTGGTTTCATCCACTGCACCCACAATATGCAGTAGAGCAGCAGTTTAATGATTGTATTTACTTTGTGGTTTTACTTCTCTCAAATATTTTTAAGTTTGTCAGTATTATCCACCGGGGTGGGAGTTCCCCGAATGGACTAGGAGATTGAGCTAGCCTGCTCTGTTTAGTTGCCCCACCTCTAACTTTAGAGCTTGAGATAGCACACCAGCCTGGCGGCCCACTAGTTGAGAGCTGTGGTGCATCAGCATAGCAAGAGCACAGATGGTGCGCCAAAGCCTGTTAGCACCCTTTCACCTCTGGATCTTGCTCAGCACCCGAAATAATCTTAAAAACATCTCCTAAGTCAAACTACTCTGTCCATATATCCTACATCTCTGCTGCCCTCCATACAAGGTAGGGTCTGTTCTTAAATGTATTCACCGGCACCTCACATGCATAGACCTGCTTTCAACATTCCTTTTCCAGCACAAAACCTGCAAACAACCTTTTCTAACCATGTAGTTCCCATGGCTTTTCATGGATCCCTCCTCCCACTCATGCAATTCAACATCACCTGTACAAACCACTGTGGCCACATTTAATGGAACAATACTGAGGTGCGCTCATTCTTTCCACAAGATGGAGAATGCACCAGAACAGCACACACTGCACATAAGATAAAGATAAAGTGCCTTCTGCGACTCTCACACATGCCTGGCAATGACACAGTCCCTACACAGCTTTCACAAAGGGCCACAAGCTGAGCACTGCTTTTCAAATACACACAAAATGCCATAGGCACAGCTCAACAATGTAAAATAAAAGTATTTCACAGTGTGAAATGCACCGCCAAATGATCCAAAGCGTGCTGCATGCCACCAAGGTTCTTTACTATCTCAACTACATTATGCAGCAGTAAAGTTTGCTGTCACCAAAGTGTTCTTCCTTTGAAAAAGGTTCTATGCATGTGGTATTTGTACAGCACAAACCTAACCTAAAAGAAGCTGAGCTCCCTACTGGTCCAAGGCAGGGACAGAGTCAACGAGTGATAGGTGAGGCGGCAGGATAGTAGATTGTTACTGCATTTTGATCGAAGAGCCTGAAACTAGCAGCGTGTATGATAATTCCTCAGAAGCTTTTGACATGTAGAGCGGGTCCAGGCCAAGATCAGACAGAAATAAAACATTTATAGCTCAGTAATATTCTGAGATATAGAAGCGGAAAGTAGGATGCTTGCTTCCAATAACACAGCACTGAGCACTCCACCTCTGCCAATCTTTAACGATTGTTTGAAGAACAGAGCAACAGGAAGGTGTTTTAAATGCCGACCATCGACCTTTCACCAGCTGCACACAGGGGGACTGCATTGGCTAGATGAACGCTATGCTCCCGCAACCGCTCAAGTCATGCATACAGGCGCTACAACATGTTAGCCATGTGTCCTGGAACCCCCGATTCCAATTCACTCAATTTAACTACACACATTACAGTTAACTCTACCCCCACCGTATCAAGAGCGCGTTTCCTGATTCGACACCAGAGTGTCTGTGCTGTAAACTGGCTGACGCTGGCTTCTAACATATGGTGTGGGAGTGCCCACCACTACAGGTGTCATGGCTTGAGGTTACAGCCACCATAGCAGAACTCACAGACCATACACTGTCAACTACCCCTGAATCCTGCCTGCTAGGCCTTCACCCTAAAGCAGAGGGGGGCAAACACTTACAAAGGTTCAAAGACCTTGCATACATACTTTTCAAGTGACGAATAGCAATGTCTTGGAAAGCGGCCTCTGTGCCGGACACTAAGAGGTGGCTGCATACTCTCCTGCACTGTGAATGGTCCCCGACGAGCCTGAAAATCTTCTCCTGGAACGTTGAGGGGCTCAGGCGATTGCTCCTTAAACAAACGGCGGTGTCATTTATAGAGGAAGCAGATATAATTTGCATACAAGAAACTTGGCTAATCCATCCCCTCTCTTTGAGAGGATATGCCGAGTATGGAAAGCCGATTAAGCAAAAGGGGGTGGTGATGGACAGAGTTTCTGAATTAAGCAGAATACTCTTACCCAGTCAACAGATCAGGGCTTGATCCAACACCGTTTTTTAGCTCACTGCACCATCCCAGCTCAGAACCTGGCTACATGCAAATTAGTCTGTCCCTGGCCCAGTGCATCATGGGAACAGGGCAGACTAAACTACCAAGCCAATTCTTTTACTGGAAAGGAAACAAGCTTCCAGGGACTGATCTGTTGACTGGGTAAGAGTATTCTGCTTAATTCAGAAACTCTGTTCCCGGAAGCTTGTTTCCTTTCCAGTAAAAGAATTGGCTTGGTAGTTTGGTCTGCCCTGTTCCCATGATGCACTGGGCCAGGGACAGACTAATTTGCATGTAGCCAGGTTCTGAGCTGGGATGGTGCAGTGAGCTAAAAAACGGTGTTGGATCAAGCCCTGATCTGTTGACTGGGTAAGAGTATTCTGCTTAATTCAGAAACTCTGTCCATCACCACCCCCTTTTGCTTAATCGAGTATGGAAAGCCGGCAAAAAAGCTCAACATTTTTGGCAGACCTTCGGGTGGGATATGCGTCTATATAAAACACTCACTCAATCTGGAATTCGCAGAAATATCCAACCTGCCGGATAACATTCAGGCAGGCATTTTGAAAGGCTGCCGGGTTACAAATAGTAATTGTTCACTTCTATTAATCAATATTTACCATAACCCCCAAGGGCTTTCATCTCACACGGCCACGTTGATACGCCACATTGAGCGTCTACTGCTGCAATTCGCTGGCCTTGAATGCATCATTCTTGGTGATTTTAACACCCACAATATTGGGGTCTTAACCACAAGTAGGCTCCAGGGTGAGGCCACTAACACTTTGAACGCCCTACTAAAGGCCCACAACTTGGAGACTACGCACCCAGTCCTTCTGAAGAATAACCCTGGGTTGACTGTTGGTCCAACATTTAACAACCGAACCACGGTCGACTATATAATTTTAAGTGGCAAACTTCAAACTCTAATGTCAAACTTCTCAGTACATCCACGTAGTGACAGCGACCACGCTGCGTTAGCCGTTACTCTGAACCTCATAGCAGACCATCGCTACAAGCTTGAAATCATTGGAGAAGCCGATGGAGAAGAACTTATAAGACTGCCCAGAAGGATCAAATGGGAACAGCCCACAATTATTGGATTTAACAGCTGGGCTGATCAGTGGAAAGGTTGGGCACCGAGTGAACAAAAAAATGGCACCATAGAAACTTGGAACGCCACAACAGAGACTCTGGCGGGGATTCTTCGCGGGAGCTTGAATAGCACATCGCACATGCAGCCTGTACCCACATATGGCCTTAACATCGAAATTAAAATAAGTGCCAAAAAATTAAACAAGCAACGTAAACTTGCACACACAATCGGGACAAGTCTAAACAAGATCCGATTACAAGAAGCGAAAAAAAGCCACGCAAAGAAGGTCTTGGCAGCAAAACGCGCCCATTGCGACGCACAATGGTTAATAATTTTTGACGTACTGAGCCCGGGTAAATCACAGGAGTTTTGGAAGTTCATATGCAATTTGGGCCGCGGCCCAAATCACAGAGAAAACTCCCTTGAAGCCTCCACCTGGGTCACGCACGTGAGAGCACTGTATACCAACGATGGCCCGGCTTACATGCAAAACGAAGCATTTATAGCTGGAGATAACTCAGACCTGCCCATGAGGAGCTGCCCCCACCAGGAAAATCATTTGTCGCTAACATTATAAAAAAAATCAGACAAAATGCCGCTCCAGGGCCTATTGGTCTCCCTGGTCACCTATTCAAAGCAAACATCGACTTTTGGTCCAAAAATCTGACCTACTTGTACTCTGAATGCTGGCTCCAGGGGGATGTTCCAGACTCATGGCGAGGCTCGCTCTTACAGCCTATCCATAAAAAAGGCCCAAAATCGGAACCCTCCAACTGTCGGATGATCGCCTTGCTGGATATTGAGGGAAAAGCTTATGCCAGTGCCATCTTGAGGGACCTGGCAGACTGGTCCAGCGCTAAAGGCATCCTTCCATTCTGCCAAACCGGATTTAGAGCTGGGTCCGCCACGGTTGACAACATCACTGCCCTTTCTTATCTGGCGCATCGCGCACGGTCAAGTAAAAACCTCCCCCTCTTTGCCGGTTTTATTGATTACTCGGCGGCGTTTGATGGGGTAGACCGCGCCATTCTGTGGCACAAGTTGGCCCAGTGGAACATTAATCCGGTCCTGTTAAGAGCGATACAGTCCCTTTATCAAAGAACATGGGTGCGAATCAAACTTTCGCGGGACCACGCATCCGCCAAGATTAAGACAGACAGAGGCCTTAAACAAGGGTGCGTGCTAGCCCCACTATTATTCAATCTATATACAGCAGATATGGAGAAGGCCTTGACTGGGGCTGCCCTGGCGACCCCAAAGATTGGTGGGTTCAAAATTCATTTTATGCAGTATGCCGACGACTTGGTCCTTTTGGACCACACGAGAATGGGGCTACAAAAGACGCTGACAGCACTCGCTGCATACAATGACAAAAACAGGCTTGTAGCAAATCCAACCAAGTCGAAAGTAATCATCTTTGGTCATTACCCAAGGAAAAAATCTTTAAAATGGAGGCTAGGCAATCTCCTCTTGGAAAGCACGCAGCGGTACACCTACTTAGGCATTTGCTTTCAGGAATCAGGGCGCGCAAGTGGCCAGCTTAAGTCAATCCAGGCCAAAGGTAAATCCATCACCTACGCCATTTGCAAGCTGCAAGCAGGGCCGGACTGGTCATTCCGGGCACCGGGCAATCCCCCGGTCGGCTGGATGGGGTGGGGGCCGGTTTTGTGTCAGGGGGGCCGGTTCTGTTGTTGGGGCCGATTTGGACCGAGCGTGAGTCTCGGTCAGTCCAAATCCGCCCCAACAACAGAACACAGTGCTTACATTAAGCACAATCAGGCCTCCTGTCTGACTGAGGCCTGTGAGCACGATTCATCATTCTCACGCGTGCTCCGACGCGCCGATTTCAAATTAATGATTTCATTATTTAAGACAGGCTAGGCTGCTACTATGCTCAGGCCGCAGCCGCGGCTCCGCCCTACTCATTACTGTTCATGACACTCACACCCCTACACCACCTGACCTGTCTGTCACCGGACCATGATGATGATGTCGTTGTAGACGTGCGGCACGCAGCGTGCAGATGTCACCGCCTCCGCGTCTGCGCGCACCTCTCTTTTTTTTTAGGGTGGGGTGGTCTGCTGGCTGCCTGGTAGTGTTCAGGGCTCCTGCGCATGATTGGGAAAAAGTGCGCGTGACTCTGAGGGGAGGTCGAGGCAGGCATTCAGAGGCCAGGCCAGAGAGGGAGACCGGGACTGCCAGGAAAGAGAGCGGCACCCCGCAATTTAATTTCCCCCAGTCCGCCGCCCGCAGGTGAGTACACCAAATGCGAAGGAATGAGGGGCCAGATAATCGCTGCAGTATTGCGTCAGATATCGGGGTGCGAGGATTGTTGTGCTGCCACTCACTCACCCCTGAGCTTGTGGCGTAGCGCCCATGTTACCGTGGACTATCTGCGCCTGCCAGGACTCTCCTTGCTCGTGAGTACAGGTTGTTTGTTCAGTGTCACGCTGTTCGTTTACTTCCGCTAGTGACTGTCGCATGCACAAACCGGAAGAGCAGCATGAACTTTGTCCGGTACTTCTCGGTGAGGTTTGTAATTCGCGGCGATTCTAGCAGAGTAAATGGACTCATGCGGCAACACAGATTGTCAGCAGAGGAGCCGGGAATTGGGTTACGGAGTACTTTAATCTTGAGACCCTTTCAGCACGCAATTACGCATCTCTCATCATTATATTTACCACAGGGGGCAATTTAAGTAACAGCACGACTCCTGTCTCAGGCTTTCCCTATCAGGTGCATTAGTTCACATGAAGCAAAGACTACATCACCCAGAGGCCCTTTGGTGTGTTACGTGTGATCTGTCAGCTCTGCAGAGGTCAAGCTGATATCAAGGTTTACATTTTAAAATGGAATAGTTTGTGGTCAGGTGTGAGACAAGGAACTGGTACGTTAGCAGCATGGTGGTCTAATGCACCCACTGCGTAAGTCTCTTTTCTCCCGAATGTCGAGGCTGGAATCTACTGCGGGCAACTCAGTCTGCACTACACATCTATGTTGCAAAATAAAAACCTTAACATATGCGGCTTCTGAAGTACATGCACAAAATCAACTAGATGTGTCCTTAGAGTGCAGATGGTGACAGGCACTGTTACAATACCGAACACGTATTAATCAGCAGAGAGGCCAATGATGGATTGGGCATAGATTGTGCAGTGGCAGTTCTGCCACAACAAGGTTAAGGGGATATTGTAGGCAGTGTGAGGGAGCTGACATGTGCACACCATGGCGAGAAATGGGGGGTTCAACCTTGGCTTGCTCAACTGTACTTGCGGCCTCGGGTGTCATGAAAGTAGTGACAAGAACAGGCAGTAGTTTCCATTTCTTGTCATCTACTTGACCTCACAGCAGGGGGCAACGGGTGGCACAAGGGGACAACCCTGTGTAGACACTAGGGGTCAAAGGGCGAGTGTTGTCACTTCAGCACCCCCTGGCATTTTGGCGGGGTGGAGGGGCTTGCTTTTCCAGATTCTCTCTCACAGTTTCCCTAGAGCAGTGAGTCCCAAATAACATAACAATAAAGCTTACGCCCTAGACCCAGCAGGTTCTGTCGCAGCAGGGAGCACACTGGAACGCACTCCCACAACCAACTGAGATGTAGGCTCATAAAGAATTACCGTTCTTCCAAGTCTGAATTGAGATAAACAGATTTAACGCCTATCATGATTACAGAAGATTGGAGCTGAAATAAGACTAGACCATGTTGTTAAATCGCCGATGCGGCCTCGTCTGCCCGCCCACCGCCTTTCTAGCTGACTGCAGAAAAGGGGCGCGCGGCACGTAATACAGGAGGCGCGTGGCTGATTTTAGACATAGCGCTACTCTGATTGCATTTACACAGCGCTTACTGCTCTCAACAACACAAGGCGTTAAAGCGCTTTATGGCGAGTACCATTTTAGCTGAGAACTAGGGCCGACTTTTGGCACATGCGAGCGGTGCCCAGGCCACCAATTTTCAGATGGGTATAGGGAGCTGCCTGTATTAAGGTCCTGAAGACAGTAGAGTCCCTGACTCCAGTACTGCGGCAGGTGCAGTTTTTAATTCCCCTCAGCCTGCTTTCTTGCACTGCCTTCTCCTCTCACCCCCTCCTGACACACGCTACTAACCCCACCCTCTCCAATAAATAACCTGGCCCCAACGAAAAATGCTAATCTGTGCATAATTCAGTAGAGTGGGGGGAGTAAAGATGTGTTCAGAGGCCAGTCACTACTCTTTATGCAATCAGCAGCAGGCTGCCCTGTGTGCACAAAAGGGGCTCCCCCATAACCTTATTTATTCACCAGCAGCGAAGGTTCCAACTTTCTACTTTTTTACTACCCTGGCAAAGGCCGACTCTGCTCAGAACTCAAGATTAAGGATTATTCCAGTGTTTATTGGTTACTGGATTAATCATGTGCTGTTAAGGAAACCATTCCATGTATTTACTCCTGTGATTTGTGGTATATTACATTAAGGTTTTGTTGGGTGTATCTCTCAGACACCGCTTGCGAAAAAAGGCACTATTACTTCAAAAAACATTAATAAAAGGCACATCTGATGACTTTTTGGTTCAGTTTGCTAAAATTACGTTAATATTGCCTGGGTTAATGTTTCACCCACTGGTAACAGACCTGAATACAGCAACCAGCAACTGAAAAGTGACCAGCTCATCTTTGCAAATGGTCTGTCATTTCACAACTATCTTGTTGTTGTTTAATCTTTGATGTTGTTGAGCTAAATATGTTTTTCTGTAGAAATCTGCAAATTGTGCAGTAAACGCTGGCTTATGTGGCAAGTGCAGTGAATCCAAAAATCTCCCTAGTAGCGGTTGGGCTCTCTCCTTCGCTCGCTGCACACGGGACGGGGGCTGGTCTGACAAAATTTGCCAGGGCTGCTTTCAGTTCCCAGTCCGCCCCTGGCTGCAAGCATCCTTATACAGCCCATCCACCATGGCCATCACTAGAGTACTCAAAGCGAAGCTTATGCCGGCACTCAGTTATGCTTTACAGGCATTTCCGGGCAAACTAAGCAATGATCTTGAAAAAATTCACTGTAGAGCATATAAGAAACTTTTCCATCTCCCGAGGTGCACTAGAAACACCCTTGTACGCCTGGAGTTCACTGAACCAGCAAAATCTGGAAGATTACTTCTTAACAACGGCGGCTCAGGAGAACACTCTAAAGGCAGTTTTGAAGTGCATTTTCAGCAAGCCAGGGAATCCGTGGTCGGCAACCCTGGAAGCAGCTAAGGTCCACCTCAATCTGGCGATTGATTCATGGAACCCAGAACAGGTTAAATACTGCGCCATCAAAAAAGCGATAAAAAACAAGTGCGTGCGAAGTCACGGGAACTGGACCTGGAGTCGCTTGGAAGAAAAGGCTTGCATGAGACTTTGTGTCTCCCGCACATTCTGCACACTGCTAAACTTTATCTCTCGCAGGCCGTGGGCCGCGCGGCCCTCCATAAGATTCTGGCTTACAGACTACACCCATTGCCCCTAAAAGAACTATACTCTTGTGGTCAAGCAAGTGCAGGAGTCCGGGAATGTAGGCTTTGTAAGTATAAACGCAAGTCTTTGGCCCACCTCCTCTTCTGCTTCCCGGCCCTGCGCCTGCCCCGCAGTCTTTATCTTAGGCCTTTATTAAGACAATCTGGGTCACTGCAAAGGAGGGACTCAGCCGTCTTTTCACCCTGTCCACGGTAAAGCACATGGCGGCCTTTGGAAAATTTATCTTTCAAGCACGTGCAATGTTGATGCCTTCTACTGGTCGGGCTATAGTCTCCTGTCGGCCCATGATCCCTTACCCCGGTATCTCCAGTACTTACGGAGCAACCAGTTAACCTGTATTTTCTCGTGATTTTAACTTTTGTAATGTTGTGATTTTGTATTTTGGTTTTATGTAATAGTTTTTAGTAACCAAACAATAAAAATTTAATTAATTAATTAAGTAATTCATTCATTCATTCTCCTGCACTGTGCATGAGCAGAGGATAACAAACTACACATGCTACTCTCTAGAGGAGTGGGGAGAATGGGTGAGGGTGTGGCAAAGTAGGATCTGCTTTCATGGCTACCCCCACTTTTTGCTGGTGTCATACAGTTTTTCTGACTAGTCTGATTGTGATCCTGCTAATCAGGACCCCAGTCACTGGGCTTCCTCCCTATATTGGCTATGGTGAGTACCTTGGTACATTCCTAATTGGCTGCTGGTGTACCCCTGTACGTCCCTAGTATATGGCACTAGGTACCTAGGGTCCAGGAACTCCAGGGGACCCCCATGGGCTGCACCATGTGTTATGCCACCCACAAGGGACCCTCCAAACTCTGACCACATGCATGCCATTGCAGCCTGTTTGAGTTGGTGCATGTACAATTGTACCCAAGTATGATGTATATCGTCCTGTTCATGTGATCTCCATTTCCCTGTTGATGGTGGGACCAGGAGCCGGGCTGGCAGATTGCATGGATTAGACATTATGTTGATCTACCCTTACGTGTTCCCGGCTGCCTCCTCCTTACATCCTACTTCCTTATAATGTATTGTTTTATTGACGCTCTGTCTGCTATTTAGGATTGGCATGTTTTATTGACGCACCATCCTCCTTGCCCTGTGATCACCCATTACCTTAGCCCCCTTGCTGCCAGGCCTTTTGTCCCCCTGTGCCACTCCCTTTTTGGGTATTTGGGGGGGGGGGGGCTGCGCTTAGGCACCCGTACCTTTTTGTCCACTTAAATTAGCGTCCTTTTTTTCCAACATCCTGAGTATTCTAAAGGCCCCCAGAGTTTGTGGATTCTCCAGGAGGGGAGAGAGAAATTAGGCAAAATACCGCAAAAAAAAAACTTTAATGGGAAAATAGTGCTGCAGAAGACAGCGTCAGTTTTTTCCCTGCAAATGGTATCAACAAAGGGTCTGTGGTGTTAAAATCGCCATCTTCCCAGCTTTCAGGAACAGGCAGACATTTGTCAGAAAACCAAAATTTTCTACACAGTTTTGGCATTTTACTAGGAAATAGCCTATTTTCATATTTTTTGTGCTTTCAACCTCCTTCAAGTTAGTGGTAGAAATGGGTGTAAAACCAATAATGGATCCCGGAAAGCTATAGATTTATGAAAAAAATACATATCTCTGAATTTAGCAAGAGGTCAATTGTGTAGATCCTTCAAGGTTTTCCTATAGAAAGTAACAGTTCAAATAAAACAATATTGAATTTGAGTTGAAAACAACAGCCATTTGTGCCTACATTTTCACCTGTAACTTCTTCAAACTATGCTAGATTTTTTAAAGCAGTATACCATTATATTCGCAGGACCCTTCTGGTTGCGGGGATATATCGGGTTTGTAGGTCCACCAAGAACCCGAGATACCCAGAGCCAATAACTGAGCTGCACCTTGCAATGGTTATTCATTGTGTACTGGGTATACAGCAATTCATTTGGTAAAATATAAAGAGTGAATGATAGGTATCAAGGAAACCTATGTATTTCTCATATTGGGAACAAGATTTGGAGTTTAGAAGCAGTGGTTATTTGCACATCTCGGAATTTGTGCATAGCAATACCAGCATGTGAATTAAGGGGCATTTTTCAAAATGTCTTGTTTTTCTACACCTTTCTGCCTTCCAAATGTAAGACAGTGTGTAAAAAAGAACTGGTAATAACACTTGTTCTACTATTCTGGATTCTCCTAAGTCTACTGATAAAAACGGCACCTCACTTGTGTGAGTAGGCCTAGTGCCCGTGACAGATAATGGGTTAAAATGCAACAAGGGCATTTTTTGAAAACTAGACACCCAGGGGAATCCAGGATGGGGGCACTTGTGTGGCTCTCACCAGGTTTTGTTACCCAGAATCCCTGGCAAACCTCAAACTTTGTAAAACAAAAAAGATTTTCGTCACATTTCTGTGATGGAAAGTTCTGGAATCTGTGGGGACCCACAAAATTCCAACCACCCAGCATTCCGCCAAGTCTCTAGATAAAATTGGTACCTGTGGCTAGGTTTAGTGCCCGCAACAGGAAACGGCCCAAAAACAAAATCAAAGTGGTCACATTTTTTTGCAAGGAAAACTGACCCTTTTTTTTTTTACAGAGTTTTATATATCGCAAACTTGACCCGAATTGGGTATCAGAGCGCCTAAGATCGCTACAGTTGCATTACATGAGGACACATTCAGTTTTGTTAGTCACGGGTAGATTAAGTGATTTGCTCAGAATCATAGGATGTTCAGCTGTCATTGCCGAGACTCACACCCAGTTCCCCAGGTTCGAGGGCGACAGCCCTAGCCGTTAGGCCAACTCCTCTCCCCTTTTTTCGCAATGTGCCTACCTGTGCATTTTAGACCCTAGTTCAGCCGGCACTAAGGGAAACATAGCAACAGGAAATTGCCCAAAACATACTGTGGAGACTTCAAAATTATCGATCACAAAAAGGCAAGGTTTTGCGAGGGACTCACCTGCGCTTTTGATCACCGGCTTGGCGGCCATCTAGGGAAACCTACCAAACCCAGACATTTCTTAAAAACTAGACACCTGGGAGAGTCCAGGGAGGGGTTGCTTGAGTGGATTCACCAATATTTTCTTACCAAGAATCCCCTAGAAATCTCAAATTTTGCGAATAAAATTATATTATCTTCACATTTCCCTTTGAGATCGCCATGCCGGCACAAATTTCCTACCACCCAGCATTCCCTCTAAAAAATAAAAATGTCACCTCACTTGTTTGGGTGTCCAATGCAGAATCGCCTAAAAAAAATAAAAAAATATATGGTGCTTAGAGCTCACAGTGCTAATTCCTCAATCGCTACGTTTTTGGCCTTTCCCAGTCGCAGACCCTTGGCCACCCAAACAAGTGAGGATCATTTTTTTTTCAGGAGACCGAGGGGAACGTCAGGTGGTAGGCAAATTATGCCAGCATGGTGTACCCACACAGAACTGTGAGAAATTTTTAATTTTTTTGCGGCGATCCCCAAGCTGAGATCCACTCAATTCTCCCCTTTTCAATGATACCTCTCCTGTCTGCCTACGTGCTCGGGGGTGAGATAGCCCCAGGAGCATGTAGGCAGTGAAAGTAAAATGAGCCGATCAGCAATTTTTACTTTCACTGTTGTGGCATCAGCATGCCATACGTGCTGATTGTCAGCACACTGAAAAAAAGTGCCTTGGGCAGCTGGGAAAGCTCTTCACCAGCTCTCAAGGCTGTTTGCAGCAGAGGGATTTCAAAATAGTGGGCCTTGGACGTAACAGTTACTTCCTAGGCACCGGAGCGCCACAACCTTGGACGTAACTGTTACGTCCAAGGCATAAAAGGGGTTAGTAGATCTTGCTCTGACACTGATGTAACTGGCAATGCTTCTCAACCATGATGTGCTCTACATATGCCATATATATTATGTAATTGATGTTCCCTGCAACCTGTATCGCTCAAAGAGCTTACACTTGATGTTTTACAAGAATAAAAAATGCAATCAAATATTTATGAGATAATGAGATGCAAACATACCTCCAGCCTGCACAACCTGGGACTAGACTGCTGGAAAGAGATCGATGGGAAATGAGAAAGGTTTGGAGGTGAGCAAAACATTGAAACATTACCTGAAAGAACAAATAAAAAAAATAGTAAGGAGAAGATAGATGGATATTAGAAATGACAATAGGGACGAGCAAGAGAATGAAATAAACTCACTAGCCATGTGATTTTTTACAGAGCAAAAAAAATAAAAAAATGTTTTAAAAGTTTGCAAAACACTGGAAAAAAAACATAATTTAGAACCCATAGAAACTGAAAACAGAAAAGCCTATGCATCTTATTTTCAATGTGCATTATCAGAGAAGAGGACTTGCTACTAATCTTGCCTATGTTGCAATCATAATTAACTAATTTTGTGATATTGTCATGTCCCTAATTAATAAGCAGCTATTAAATTAATCGGATGCGGCATAAATGTGCTTTTGTTTACGTCTTTTTGTGGCCAAAACCCGGATATAAGTGAGTATATCACGCATAAATGTGCTTTCTATTGCTAGGTAACAACTAACAGGGATACTTTAGTAAAGGTGGAGGTTAACAGAATGGGTTTTAATTCAATAATTAATAGTTATTGTGGGCCTCTGAGGCCTTCTTGACAATGGCAGCGGTTTGAGGCCTGGTAACTGAAGCAAAATGCGCAGGCGCTGGGTTTGCGAGATGCTGCAGTCAGAAAAGCATGGCCTGTGCCTACGCTCTGTAGTTCAAGGACGGTTAGCCCTGGAACCCTGAATGTCTGCCAACAAAATGGAAGTCCGTGTTGGGATCATGAGAGTTTTTGTGAAACTATCGACTTAAAGAACATAGATGAGGAAAACTTCAAAAAACAATGGACGATTCAGTTTTTGCTGACTCTACAGGAAGTTATGGGGTGACATAATGAAAATGTTGCTTTCCACCCCTTGGGAGAGCTTTGCTGGACCCTAAATGATATAAAATGTAGATAGTTTAGTTAGTAAAAAAGGGTATAAAAGACTGCATCTGGATGATAGAAAAAACTCTCTTTTCTGATTTCATCTTTGTATCCTGACATGCTGTCGGACTGCTGATCGAACTCTGCCAAGTAAGAACTCTGCCAGTTATATTTTAGGATTGGGGTTTAGAGCGAGTAGAAATGGCACTTTTAGGCAAGTAAAGTAGTTGTAGAACAGAGTTCGGGGAACTATTATGTCTTTTGGTAATACCTATGTCCTTTGAATCTAATTAAATGTCATATTTTTCTTAACTCCATTCTGAGATTTAAATGTTAATCTTTTAATGTGTGAAATAACATTTTTGAACTTAATCTGTTAGACTACGCAAATAAAATTTAAAGTCATGACGAGAGAATCTTCTATAAATAAAGTTAGATTAAATGAAGAATTAAGCTGGTCTTGTTCATCCCTGGTCTAATTTTCCACTAGTAGATCTATCGCATGAGATAAAATGGTGGTGTGTCTAATAAAATTATCGTAGAAAATGAATACCATGATAAGTGAATTTAAACTGCAGATGTACATATTGTAAATAGGTAGGATTAATTTAGGCACCCCGCTATGATCCAGTTGCTCTCCTTTGAATCTCATCAATCCATGAAGAGAGAGAAAGTGTGTAAGTGAAATCAGTGTTATGGGCCTCACTGGTGAATATATGTGTAATGTGTGACTTCAGGGAAAGATGAGGTTTTAGAAATTATTTTTGGAGTTGCACTGCATCAGTTACATAACTTGGTAGCAGAGTAGTGGTTGCTATGGAATTAGCCAGGATAATGTATAGAAAGAAATATACAGAAGTTAATGTATAGAATTACGACTAACATCTATTGAGTTCGTATTACGTTATATGTAGTCCTGAAAAGGCTTTAGAGGATTGCGTGAAGCTGGTCACTCTGTCTGCAGGCAGAGGAAGCGTGGCAAGTGAAGTCACACATCGCATAGTCTGTTTCAAAAAAGTAGTATCGTCGTATACTGCGGTGGTATCGTCGTATATATCACTATTTAGGGACACTACGTGTGAAAGGATAAATGCATAGCGAGGACAGTCTATGAAGTCTTGGCTTTCAAGCATAGGGATCAATGTGTTTCCTGGTTTAAAATTTATCGCTGGGAGAGTAATAGAGCTTAACCCGAGCTTGAGTGAAGGGTAAGGTAGAGGAAGTGGTGCTACTTTATCGGCGAGTGTAAAATTCTGTGGTAGAGAAGAGGTAAGCGTTGTCTACTGGAAATACATAGTACTTTTTTTTTAACACTTTATTTTTGGAAGTTTTAAGCGACAATACATCATCAAAGGGTGCATTCACATGTACACATTTTAGTCCAAAATCTACAATGCATGTATAGAACCAAGGAGCCCGAGCATATATTTTCTTAACATAATAAAAAGCGCATGAAATTCCCAGACCCAGGTTCCAAATAACATGAGAGCATGCTATGCAATGCATGCCTGCACATCAGAACAGCTCTATCCTCCACAGCTACAACTCATACATTACTCATTCTGATATCTCAAGCCCACATTCTCAGTGCTGTGTGCTCTCATGTGCGCCTAAAGCATACGTCATAGAGAACCTTCAAGACTCCACAGCGGGAGTCACCTCTTCTTCAGTAGCGCCATTCTCCTCTAATAGGTAACATTGCAATGGGGCCCAGATATCTGCAGGTCGTGAGGTGGTTGGCAGTAACTCAGAATATGCATTTATGTGTTCCTGGCAATAAGTAAGGTCACGCAGCCAGTCCTTAAATTTTGGGGTCCTGCCCCTGCCCCATCTACATGCAACTCTCCTTTTAGCCACTAATAGGGCTAGTGCAGTGAATTTGCGATGTGCTTCCTGTATCGGTTCCACATATCCCAGTAGAGCCAGAATAGGGGAGGGGTCTATCTCTGTATTAATCATTTTGGACAGTGCTGCGAACACCTGGCACCAGTATAGCTGTACTGCATCACATGCCCGTGCCAGATGTAAAAAGTCAGCCCCTGGGGCGTGGCACCTGTCACAATTGTCAGTGGTGCGAAGTTGAAATCTACACATTCGGGCCGGAGTGTAATACAATCTATGTACAAATTTATAGTGTATAATTCTATATCTGCTGCTAGAAGAAATGCGCTCTGTTTGTTGGAGACAAAATTCCCATTGCCTGTCCGTAAGTGGCACCTCAAGCTCCTGATCCCATTTTATTCTAGCCCATAATGGTGGGGCATCTATTTGTGTGTGGACTGATCAGTATATTGTCGATACCAGTTTATTAGGCGTATCGTCTTGGAGTAAGTGCTGCAAGGGAGCAAAAGTCTGAGGCTCACGAGGGAAATCAGGTGTAAGCGCTTTCAGTCCCTGCCGTAGTCGAATGTACAGAAAGACGTCAAGTGGAGATGGCTATATGCCTTCATATAAATGTGCCATAGAGCGGAATGTTCCATCCTGATATAGGTCGCCCCATGTCGTGACATGGATACTGTGGAGCAGCCTGCGAAAACCCGCTTCCTGCAGTAACGGCATATTTGGGTGATAAGCGAGAGGCAAAAGCGGCGCATATAGCATTTCAGCCTCCAATCTAGCAGCAAGCCGGGTCCACGCGGTCACTGTGCTCATCACAGTCGAGGGTGTCTTGTCTTTGCCCAGGACTAAGGCATACAGCGCGCCTTCTATGGGGATTGGATGGGCCAGCCAGTGTTTATTTATTTATTTATTTATATTCTTATAACGCGCCTGAATCAGCCCCGAAGGGATATCTCCGCGCGTGGCTCCTGAGTGAGAGGGATAAATCATATTAGAGGAATGACAGAGGAAGAGATCAAGTTAACCAGATGTGAATAAGAAAGTTTTTAATTCCTTCCTAAAGGAAAGAAGATTGGAAGTTTGTCTCAGCTGTGGAGGTAGAGAGTTCCACAGCAGGGGGCCTTTTAGGGAGGGTGCTCGACCTCCCTGTCTTGCTCTGGTAACTTTTGGTATATGTAGCAACATAGTGTTGCTGGATCGCAGAGCACGTCCGGGAGAGTAAAGGAAAAAAAATGTCTTTTAGATATTTGGGACCAGACCCATAAATACACTTATGCATAATGCAGCAGAGTTTAAAACTCACCCTCTGTCGCACTGGAAGCCAGTGAAGGTGGCAGAGGAGGGGACGGGAAGGGGTACGAGGGGGAGCATTCAGGATGAGTCTTGCCGCGGTGTTCTGCACCACCTGCAGTCTGCGTAGTTGTTCATGGTTGGCGGAGCTAAGTAGACTATTGCAATAGTCTACCCGCCCAAGAATTAGAGCCTGTACCAGCGTTTTCCTATGGATGTTCGGTAGGAAAGGGAAGATACGCCGTAAAAGACCAATTGTGCGGAAACACGTTCCCGCAACCTGACTGACATGATCTTTCATAATCAGATTTTGGTCCAGTCGTACCCCCAGATTTTTGATGGTCTGTTTAGGCGATGGGACAGGTCCTAACTCAGGTGGCCACCAATCCGGCGACCATAGCAGGGTGGCCCCTCCAAACAACATGACCTCCGTTTTGGTCACATTGCACTGGAGGAAGTTCTGGGCCATCCAACCAGCTACCGCCCTCATGCCATTTTGAAAGGATTGCATGACTGCAGGTGTGATGGTTTGAAAGGGAAACAGCAGCTGAGTATCGTCAGCGTAGGAAATTGGTGAGAACCCATAAGATCTAATGATCTCGGCCAGAGGGGCCACATACACGTTAAATAACGTGGGGCTCAAGCATGAGCCCTGTGGCACACCTTTGGTAAGCTTCCTGCAGACAGATTTATGGGAGCCTAATTTGACACCCTGTTGTCTGCCTTCAAGAAAGCTTTCAAGCCATGCAAGAGCGGTCCCCCTTACTCCCGCTCCCTTCAGACGGTCGAGAAGAATTTTATGCGACACCGTATCGAAGGCAGCGGATAAGTCCAATAGCACCAGAATCACTGAGCTCCCCCTGTCCAGTGACATTCTGATGTTATCTGTCACTGACAGGAGGGCTGATTCGGTGCTATGGTTGGGCCTAAAACCAGATTGCGAGTGGTCTAGGCCGCCCGCTGCCTCGATGTAATTCGACAGGTGTGCATTTACATGCTTCTCGACCATCTTGCTGTAATATGGCAGAAGGGAGATGGGACGGAGGTTGGAAAGTTCCGTCCACGGGAGAGCCGCATTCTTGCGAATAGGGTTCACCACTGCAATTTTCCATTCAGTTGGTACTTTTCCCTCTTTGAGAGACTGGTTAATTACATCCTGAATGTAGGGAGCTAGCAGGGTAGGGAGGGAAGTTAAGATTTTAACGGGGATGAGATCATCCGGCGAACCAGATTTTATTTGGGTCATTATGGTGTAGAGTTCATCAGTGTTGACAGGAGGAAATGTGGTTAATGTAAGGTTGGCATTTCTGCTGGGGGAGGAAACATTCATAGTGTCACTATTTAGTTGGGATACTAAAATTTTTCCTTGGATGGTCTCTATTTTGTTTTCAAAGTATAATGAGACTTCATCACATAGACTTTGTGAGAAGTCATCAGGACTTATACAAGCCATAGGTTTTACAAATGTTTCCAAAATCCTATACAATTCTTTCGGAGAATTTCCGGCTTCAATGAGCTGTTGGGCAATGTTATTTTTGCGGGCAGCTTTAATGTGTTTATAATAATTAGTTTGAGCTGCTCGATGTGCCTTATTGTTCTCCTCCGTATGTGATCGCCGCCATCTCTTTTCTATCCTCCTACACTCTTGTTTCTCTTTCCTGAGAGCCTCAGTGTACCATTTTTCTTGTTTGGCCACAGGTAATTGTCTAAAAGTTTTCAAAGGGGCGATTTTATCTATGGCCACAGTTAGAGAATGCTGAAACATAGCTAACTTATGTTCTACATCCTCAGTATCTCTAATCTCAGGTTTTTTCCACACCTTTTCTAGCGACCCTAGCGTAAGTTTCTGCCACTGTCTACGTATAGTGGGGGGTAAAAAAGTCTTCTGAGGACCATTGTTAACTTTAAAAATAGTAAAGTGTAATAAAAAGTGATCTGACCAATTGACTTTGGTGGGTTTGTAACACAATATATTATCAAAATTAGTGTATATCAAATCAATACAGTGTCCACCTTCATGAGTGGGATCCTGATTCCTTTGTGTAAGACCAATGGTAGCCATATCAGTAAACAGACCATTGGTCCCAATGGAATCAGGTTGGTCAGTATGAATATTAAAATCTCCGAGGAGAAGAAAATCTTCGTTGGCCCGTATATAGGGGCCTAACATCTCTAAAAGAGATGTGGAGAAGCTGGGACATGGAGAAGGTGGTCTATAAACAAGAGCACCTTTGCTGGTCTTTCTGTTAGGGAGGGTAATTCTAAAAATCATAATTTCCATTTCCTTGCTACATTGTTTATCTAAAATGTCTAATTTAAGAGACTCTTTATAGATTATAGCGATGCCACCGCCAGTTTTATCAGGGCGGTCAAAGTGTTGAAGTTTGTAACCCATAGGCACTCCTACATTAATGGCAGATACCGTATGTGGCTTTAGCCAAGTTTCCGTAATGAAACAGAGATCTGGGGTCAAAGAATGTATTAGGTCCCAGATCTCAATTTGGTGTTTGGGCATCGAACGAACATTAATAAGAATGCAATGCAAATCATGTGGTGACTTAATGGGTTCTTGGGAATCAGGAAATAGCATCGAAGAAAAATGACATTTTTTGCATGAGAATGGACCTCCAAAACACGGTCTGTTATTCTCTAGATAGCATGGGGAGGAGAATTGCCTTAATGTTTTCAGCTGCAAGGCCTCATACCTGATATGGATGTTAGCACTAAGAGCCGGCATGATGTAGAATTACCGCCCCGTCGCCCCGTCCTGTCGCGGACGGGCGCAGACGGGCAGCTCTTTGGCTGGTCTTCGGCTGTGATGAGGCTGCGCGCAAACGCTGCGCGCTTCCTGTGAGGCGATGGCTAAATAGCCCCAGTTGAGACCTAGAGCGCTAACCGCTCCCGGAAGTGCCTGGCCCTCACCTGTCCGCCCTCCGCACAACGGTAATGAATTACCGAGTCGGACCGAGGCGGGCAGGCACAGGAATCGAGACCAGCACTCCGGATAAATTTTAAAAAAGGTATTAAACAATTATGAGCTGTGCACTCTAAAATCGTGCACACGAGTATTTTTAAAAGCAAGTTATATTAAAAGCGCACGTTCAGCAAATGCGCTCTATCTGTCCCAAAATTGATTCTGCCCTCTTGTTTCAGCAAGCCAGCGAGCCAGCTAGCGGTGTGCAGACACTGCCACTGTCTTTCCGCCGCCAGTTGGGGCATATACCTAGGCTGTCGCACCCAGAAAAAGGCAAAGTGAGCCTGAGCAGCTTGATAATAAAGTTCAAATTCGGGAACGCCAAATCCGCCCTGATTGTATGGCCTAGTGAGAATGTCCCATTTTAGCCTAGGCAATTTTCCACCCCACACTAATCTAATGAGTTCTGTTCGGAGTTGTTGAAAAAAATACCTGCTTGGGTAGAAAGGAATGTTTAAAAACAGATATAACAATTGTGGGAGGATCACCATCTTTATCAAAGACGCCCTACCCTCCATGGAAAGGGGCAGGGTGATCCATCTCGTAATGTTATCCACAATGCGAGTCATCGTCGTGCCATAATTGGCTCTCAATAATTCATCTCGGTCTTTTTCTATGTGGATAGTGATACCCAAGTATCTGAAGTCTCCCTCACACCAAGCAATAGGGTAATCTAGCCCGAATCGTCTCGTAGATGCCGTGAGTGGGAATATACAAGACTTACCCCAATTGATTTGAACTCCTGAGAGTCTACCAAAACGAATAAATTCTCTTAGAATGGGATTCAAGTTTTCGCTGGGATCTCCAACATATAAAGTAATATCGTCTGCGTACATGGATATCAGTATTTGTCTTTGGAAACATCTCAGTGCTCTTTCCTTGTGATGCTGCCGCAACTTTGCTGCAAGTGGCTCCGTAGCTATGGCAAACAGGAGCGGCGACAGGGGGCACCTCTGCCTAGTGCCTCTAGTGACAGAATTCAGAGGAAAGTCTGCCATTAATAAGCACTCTGGCCACTGGAGCCTCATATAGTAGCCTAATCCATGAAATAAATATTGTCGGAAAGCCCATACGTTCCAGTATTCGGTACACATAATCCCATTCTAAAGAGTCAAAGGCTTTTGTGGCATCAAGGAAAATGGCCGCCATCGGTTGGTCTTTGTGTACCGAATTTAGAACTGAAAAAAAAGTACGTAAATTATGTGACATCGCTCTGCCCGGAACAAAGACCGATTGATCGGGTAGTATTAGGGTAGGGAGCAAGAGACTAATACGAGTAGCAATCAAATTAAATCGTCTTTATTCGGTATTCCATTATTATCGAAATACCATAAAAGTTCATAGCATACATCAATTACATAGTTAATTTTAAAAACAATAAAAAAGTAAAAAATGGTAATTTGAATAATCAAAATATTAAAAGCTGATTTTGCAAGTATTCACAATTACATCAACAAAATTAAAATCCCCTGTAAACAGCGAAATGTCAAATGTCAATTATGCCTGAATAAACTGTGACTTCTCCAACTTACTCATCTGTTGTCATCGTGACTAATCATTTATCAAAGGTTGGAGCGATGTCTAATGCAAAATTTAAGAAAGTAAATTATGGGTTTGGTCATCGGTTCGCTCTCCAAAAGCTGAAGGGCCAAATAAGCTGGGCGGCATTGACGCAACCTCAGCGCCTTCAAGATCGGTACTATCCACCGCCTGCGCGGAGGTACATAAAATTTACAAAAAAAAGTACATAGATGGTAGATTGCGAAGAACTAAAATCCCAGGGACAGGGGGACAAATTAGGAGACCAGTCGTTTTGGGAAGGAAAGGAAATCATACGATGGAACACGTTAAACCTAAAACGGGTCAACAAAAATTTGCCATACTGGTTTAGGTTATACTGTAGGTATGGCTGGATGGTGGGAACAAGTTGCACTGACAGGGAAACCTACTGTACAGCGATGCCTATCTCTGTTAACAGACGCATTTGAGACAAATGCGACAGGCAAGCTGTTTTTAGATCTTTTTTTGAGAGGTCCAGTATTGTTGGTGGATCAAGGAAAAATCTTGCAAGTCCAATGTCAGTTAAAAATGATTTAACATAAACCAACCACCTGATCTTCCCCATATTATCGAGCTTCATGCAGTCTTGGACAATTGATCTTGTAAGATGACATTGTTCAGTCGCCCATATCCTACGCCACAGCATAACTGGCTGAATTTTGATGATGTCTGATATATAATCCAGACCCAGATCGAGGTGGCACCCAAATGTTGTGGTGCTTTTCGGGACTGCTAACAGAAACCTTAATAATGAATTTTCGATTTTCTGGAGCTGGTCTACGTTCGCCCCACCCCAGACCCCTGCACCATAGATTGCAATGCTCAAACATTTTGCGTTATATATTTTGAGCATTTCAGCCGGGGGTCTCTTGCCCAGCCGTAGCGCAAAGGCCTTCACTGCAGCAACAGCCTTTAAAAAAGCGAGTTTACGCGAGTTGACTGCTTCCCACCATTTAAATTCTTCATCAATTACTATCCCTAAATAAGGGTATGTTTCTGTTCGGTCAAGGGGAATTTTGTCCACGTAAACTTTCTTGGGTTTTTTCCGTTTTGTGCCAGCATGCATCACAGTCTTTTTTGTGTTAACTCTAAGGTTCAGGCTGGCCATGAACGAGCAGTACTTATCCAGAACCCGTTGAAGCTGGACTGGGGTTCTGGCGAGAATGAACGCGTCGTCGGCATGTGGAAAAGTAAATTTTGCCATGTTATATGTGCCTACGTGTTCCCCATGTTACGTTATATGTGCATGATCGATATACATGTATTCCCTTTCTGATCGATTAAAGACGCAATTATAGTTGTGTCCATCTCTAGTATGCCAGTTTCCATTTTTCGTGAATACAACGAATATCAGGCCTATGTAAAGCTACGTTGCCACGTTTTACAGTGTGCACGTTAATTCATTGAAAAGTCCCCGTTTCTAGGCCTCAAAAGGGCCCGGACTCAGATTCAGCTCCTGTTTCCTGAAACCCTCTCCGAGGAGCGATACAGCCCCCACCTGCATCCCTCACCCTTCACTTACTTCCTGCCTCGCAGTGCCCGGCTCGGCCTGGCTCTGCCTCTCAGTCTGCCAAGAGTATGTTATGATTCTAGTTATCAGTCCAGCCCTCCTTCTCTGCATTCCTAAGCTACTGAATCGCATCAATAGTTTCCGTCATGGTCTAGCCTTTATGTCTCCATGTAAGAGAAATACTGTATTAATATTCATAGAATATTCCCTGCACCCGCACTACATGTAGGATTATGCATGCACCAGTCTTAGTGTCTGTTAGCCTTTGCCCTGATAACTTTTGGATTCTATCAACATGTTCTCTAAACACTAGATACTAGATAGGCTTTAGGTACATGTCGCTCTGACACTCCAGACTTTCGTCTCCTCTTCTAGTGCAGAAGTCATAGCCCCAGCTCCTCCTGGTAACACGTCATTGCCAGCTTGCGCGCACCACTAGGTCAGAGGTCCCGGCTCCTTAGGTAGCCCCCTCCATGTTTCCACCCCTTTTATGACATATTCTGTTACGTTTGCATCACATGTCTATGTATCCGCCTTGTACACACCTCTTGTTACACCTACTTCATGCCTTATCTTTCGCGACTGCTACAAACTCCGCCTACTGCTACGCCTATTGTATTGAATGCCATGAAAATGTTTTAACTATATATACTTGTGCACTGTTATTAAAAGTTGCCATTCCTTTGTCCCTGCCCCAGGCAGCTGCCATCCCATCCCCGTACAGGCTGTCCTGTTCCAGTCCTTTATGCTTAATTAAAGCCTGTCAACTCTAGCTACCTCGTATCTTGACTCTTATTTATTGAGCTATCTGTTTATATTGCATCCAGTCAAAAATAGAACCGGTATTTAATTATTTATTTACCACATAATGGCGCCCGAATAGGGACTTGCCCTTTCCCCACGCGCCGGAGAAGCCACGCAAGCCCCCTGATCCTCTGCAGTCGTGACGGAACCATCCTGCGCAGTGGCAGATATTTCTGCTTCAAGTATCCCTCAGGCCCACGGAGGAGACGGAGGTTGCGGTCCAGCATCCAGACGAGGCGGTGGAGGAACGCGGCGAGTCCCGACCAGAGCCCAAGCCAAGAGTCCAAGGTCCGAGGTATCCGGAGGCCCACCTGTAACTGAAGTCCGAAGTTCGTCCGTCCGTCGTCGTAGCAGTCCAGTCCAGTCCGAGGCCTTCCGTTCTTGCTGCCCGGTGAGTACCGTTGCTGGGGTAGTATCTAGACAGGGTCAATTAATTTGTCTCTGGTCCGTGGGTTTGGGTACGCAGATCCAACACGAAGTGTCCACTTAGGTGGATGCGGGTCCTGACGTGTCTCTTTATGGGACCGGTAAGTTTAGTACTGTTTTAGCAGTGCATCCAGTCATTCTAGTTTCTGCTCTAGTAAGTTCTGTTCTCGAGAAATTCATGTATTTTGTTCTCAGTATTTCAGGTAGTATCTTGTCCGAACTGTTATTCTAAATGTTATTTCATGTGTTTTCAATGTCGTGGTATGAATGATTCGTATTACAGTTATTATTGTGTTGATTGTGTATTGTATTGTGTCTAGACTCCAGTCCAGTCCAGTCATGCCTCTGTTCTCAAGATTACGTCAGTTAAAAACTAGAAAAGGTCTGCTCGAAGAAACAGTTCCTGTCCCGCCTAGGGACAGTCCAGGTCATTTCATGTATCAAAAGCATGGCATAAGTGCCATATTGTATCTAGATTTATGGGTGGAATACACCAAACAGTTAGAGGAAAAGTATAGATGGCCCGTATCAGGTACGTGGGATGCCGAATGCATCATGCGAGTAGAAGAAGCGTTATGGAAAAAGAAAGCCAGACAGTCACAGAAAGATGCCATCGAGTTATGGCGCAAAGAATCTCATAAAAGAACCGAAAAAGAAATCAGAAAGTCAGAATTAAGTAGAGAATCCTCAGAAAGAGCCCAAGAAAGGGAATTAATCAAAGTAGGTGAACGAGTTAAAGCCGAACAGTCAGACAGACAGAGAAATGCACTCATTAAGGGTATGTATCCTCTTCTTGCCGAGGGCTTGCCAAAAGCAACCCCGGAAGCACCATGTAATTTCCCGCCGCCATTAGTTCCGATTAAGCTACGTCACAAACCGACCGCAGCTGATATTTTTCTCTCGTCCTATTTGGACGACACAGTCCCAGAATATGCGAATCCTGCTCCGCCAGCTCCTGTAAATAATGTAATACCTGTTCCTCCAGCCACCGGGGCACCTGTTACAGCACCTGTTACGGTACCCCCGGTCCAGCCCATAGTACAAGTTCCCGCTACATCAGTCACTCTACCAGCACGAAGAGTATCAGTCAACGATTCCAGTTTAGGGGCCGCGGGAGGAGGTCCTCCTGGCACCCCGCCGCCAAATAAACGTATAGGGTTAGTCGAGTTACATGAACGTGCGTTACAGCGTACGCCCAAATATCAGTCCGTTGCAGACATCAGGCGAGCTCTTACCGAATGCTGTTATGATCCAGTCCCAGGCGAAGACAATATGGTTTTATATTCATTGCGTGTAAGACGGGTGACCGAGTATCTGGCCACCTTACCGAATATGAAAGAAGATCTAGACAGAATGTATCGTTTCATCCGTACTGGAGAAGATCCAGAAAGTGTTGGCGAAATCATGTCTCTCAGGAAAGCTGAGACCCAGCTCATGTTGTTAAAGTTTCTAATCAATTGCTTAATAAGGGAACAAGATTGTCCGACTAAAGATCCGACCGAAATGAAAGTTCTGACAAGGTGGAGTGATAATATAGCCGAGGGTAAACACAGGACCATCAGTAGTATAGAGAGTATGTACAAGAAAATACGTAAAGAAATAATAAGGTTACACGAACAACGCAAAGAAGCACTAGTAAGCGAGAAAGAAAGTAACTCTGATACTGAAGAAGCAGAAGACGAGAATACCGCCAGAATAGCGTATGTAGGTAAATCTAGATTTCCAGACCGACATTCACGCCTAGAACACAAGAAAGTCTTCCATCTTCCAGCACCAGAACAAGGTTCTCTGGAACAAGTATTTCAAGCCACCGATCACATTTTGAAATCACGAATCGGTTATAGTGAATTTAGTACCATGCATGAACAAGAACTAGTCCGATCAGCAGTCCGATGGATTACTGATTCTACCACTTTTCCAGACGAAATAGTGGCACAAATGTTTCTGAAACTGCCCCCAGCCGAGCAGCGACTGGTGGGTATGTATATGATCCAGCACCTCATTACACTGTATGAGGGTCAACATTCTGATCCAGGTCCGTTACATGATGTCCTGAACGAGTTACTCCAGTATAAATGGAAAGGTTTAGGTACCGATTTAATTAGTGTCATTCTAGAACAGCGCCACAAATATAGAACGTTTCTGAACCCGCATTTTGTTCACGTCTCACCTCCAGAAAGTAAACCATTTTACATAGATAGACAGCATCCGTTACGAGAAGTACACCCAGTTAGGACAGCGGGTGGTGAAATGCAACGAGTATTTGTTTACACCCCTGTCACAAAGATGGAACTCTTAGAGATGAAGAAATTAATTCCCTGTCACGACAAAGATCCAGCAGGGTTCCATCGAGAATTAAAAGATATGCTCCGTATGGGAGAATACACGTATCCAGATATTATTAAAATGCTAAAGGTCCTGTTGCCCGCAGGGGTATATGAGAAACTCAAGGAAAAAGAATGGGAGGTGGGAGAGAAAAAGATCGATTGGGCAGTTCTAGAAGCTGAAGATAAAATACGAGTACCAGGTACCGGTCTTGGGGAGAAATGTAAAGAATTGCCAGAGTTATTGATTCAGGTTTTGCCAAGGTTATTAGCCACGAAAAAGGAAGACTGGGATGCAATCTCAGCATGCAAACAGAAACAGGATGAAGATACTAGTGATTTTTATTCTAGATTCGAGAAATGCTTTATCATCAACAGTGGTTTGAAGACAGGTAGCGAGTCATACCCTCATCTTTTTGTTACTAAACTAGTCGAGAATTCAAGCCCACAAGTTAAGAATCGAGTTTTGAAAGTCGAAAGTACTTGGCAAGCTAGTACCCCGTCCCAGATGTTACAGATGCTCCAGTATCACCAGAATAGAATCAGGGAAGAGCAAGAACACGAAAGGAAACGTATGAAAGATACGAAAATGAAAGTACTAGTTGCACAATCTGTTCCACAAGACAGTCAGAAGAGGGGTCCGAATCAAGCCAGTCATCCTGCAGCTCCCGTTAAAGGGACATGCAATTATTGTAAGCAGCCAGGTCATTTCATAAACGAATGTGCAGTTCTGAAACACAACATAGCCACTGGTAAAACTAAAGAAAGACCACGTCCGCCTAGACAAGAGCAAGTTTCACAGACTTCTCAGCCACCACAGAATGCACAACAGACAGTTCCAGCACCGCAGCCTATCGCTGCAACACAGCATGTTACACAGCAAATGTACCAGTATGCCCAGTCAGAGTATCCAGATTATCAACCGTATTCATGAAACAGCCTAGAGAGGGAGGTAGGCTTGCCTCTCATCGAGATACCTGTAGATCAAGAGGGTCCCTATGTTCATAGTCAAGTATTAGGGAAAGACAGAAAGTTTTTGATTGATACAGGGGCAAGTAGGACTACTATCAGTCATGACGAGGTTCCAGGGGCTCCGCTCTCAGGCTCTAGAAATGTTTCCCTTGGATTTTCAGGAAAGCCTATTGTAAACGAGATATCAAAACCAGTTACTCTAGAAGTTGGTCCATTGTCCCGAACTACTGATTTGTTACTTACGAAGTCATGTCCAGAAAATTTGTTAGGCATCAAAACATTGAAGGAATTAGGTGCAGTTATTTGCTGCTCCCCAGAAGGAATACGTATGTTTTTAAGGGATTTTAAAGGTCACTATGTATTACGAGATTTTGATCCAAGATTGTCCAATGTTCCGCAGCATTTATGGGCGCAAGGTCCAACTGATGTAGGTTTTATGCGAATCACACCCCATCGTGTGACTCTCAAGCAAGGTATCGTCTTGCCACGAATTAGACAGTACAGATTGCCACCTGAGGCTGTAGCAGCCTTATCCAAAATTATTGACGAGCTCATTGCTCAAGGAGTGGTTGTAGAAACTGACTCCAATGTATGTAATTCACCTATCATTCCAGTCATGAAACGTACTGATCCAAATGCACCTCCAGTATATCGATTAGTGATTGACCTTCGAGAACTTAATAAATGTATCATTCCCCAGTATCCAGTAGTCCCAGATATTTCATCCCTATTGACAGCTATTGATTCTGAAGCTGTATTTTTTACTGTAATAGACCTCAAGAATGCATTTTTCAGTGTCCCGATTCATCCAGATAGCCAGTACCTTTTCGTTTTTTGTTTAAATGGAAGGAGCTATAAATTCACACGAGCTCCTCAAGGTTTCACAGAAAGTCCTAGCATTTACAGTCAAGCACTTAAAAGACAACTAGACAATATTCACATGCCAACTGACACTGCCCTGCTCCAGTATGTCGATGATCTACTGATCACAGCCCGTTCTGAGCGTGACTGCGAGCGAGCGTCACTTACAGTTCTGTATTTCCTAGCCGAGATGGGGCACAAGGTGTCCCCTTCGAAGCTTCAGTTCTGTGTCCAGCAAGTGATCTACTTAGGCCACTTACTGTCCAAGTGGGGTAGGCAGTTGACACCAGATCGTATCCAGTTAATAGCGAGTCTTCCACAGCCTAAGACACAGAAGGAGGTACGTGCTTTTATCAGCCTCACTTCTTACTGCAGACAATGGATTCCTCAGTATGCATTTCTAGCAAAGCCACTGATACAGTTAACGACACAGGAGGCAGCCGTATCGACTGTCCTCCCTTGGACATCTGAACATACACTTAGTTTTAATGAGTTAAAGAAAACCTTATGCCAAGCACCTGTTCTAGCTACACCGAACTACAGTAAGCCTTTTACACTTTTTGTCACAGAACGTGAAGGTACAGCATTATCTGTTCTCACACAAGATCAAGCAGGACAATACAAGCCCTGTGCTTATTTTTCGAGCACACTAGATCCAGTAGCCCAGGCTCTGCCTGCGTGCCTCAAGTCAGTTGCAGCCACAGCACTAGCTATCAGACAAAGTGATTCCATAGTATTAGGACATTCCCTGACAGTACAAGTTCCACACTCCGTGGAAGTTCTTTTAAACCGAACACAGACTCAACACTTGACAATTGCACGTTTAACAGGTTATGAATTGACACTGTTCCAGCCACACATAGAAATCAGACGCTGCAACGTTTTAAATCCTGCTACTCTGTTACCGTCAGTTACTTCACATTCTGCCACACATGACTGTGTGGAAGTTGTTAACACCATGACTAAGCCAAGACAAGACCTGACAGACATTGCATTACCTAATCCCGACCTGACACTTTATGTGGATGGTTCATGTATGAGAACGAGTACAGGAGAACTAGTAGCCGCGTATGCAGTGACTACTGAAACTGAAGTTATTGAAACACACCGTATTGACACCCTGTCTGCTCAAGCAGCAGAGCTAGTTGCTCTGACCCAAGCCTGCATACGTGCCAAGAACCTGAAAGTAAACATATATACAGATTCACGTTACGCATTCGGAGTTGTACACGACTTCGGAGTGCTCTGGCAGGAGAGAGGTTTCATGACTTCTCATGGAACCAAGATTCAGCATGGTCTCCTCATTCAAGCTCTGTTAGATGCAATACATTTACCGACAGCTATCGCTATCATGAAGTGCAAAGCACATACGAAAGTTACAGACATTATTTCCCAAGGTAATGATCTAGCAGATCGAACAGCCAAGCTTACAGCTCAGACACCAGACATTCCAGTTAACAAGACACAGACATCCACTCCAGAACAGACTACTTGTATGACAGTTAAGGACCCTACACAAGATGTCATAGACATACAGTTACATGCTACTCCCGAAGAAATCAAGAAATGGTCCGAACAAGGAGGGGTCCAGACAGATCAGGGATGGGTGACGAAGGGAAAAGCCACATGGTTTCTCCCCGACTCTATGGTTCAAGTCATTATTAATACCGCACATAGTCCAGCACATCTAGGAGAAAAAGCCATGTTAGACAGTATCCAGAACCTTTGGTTCAACAAGCACTTACGAGCTGCAGCCAAGCAGAAAGTCCGTACCTGTATGATATGTTGCCAGTTCAATCCAGGTAAAAGTGTCCCGGTGGAACAAGGTGGATTCCAGCCCCCTGACCACCCTTTTGAAGTCCTCCAGATGGATTATATCCAGATGGAGCGATGTCGAGGTTTCAAGTATGTCCTTGTAGTTGTATGCGCTTTGTCCAGATGGACAGAGGCATATCCAGTTCCAGATTACACAGCAGCGACCACTGCCAAGCAGTTGGTTCGTGAATTCTTCCCCCGTTATGGACTCCCTGTCATGCCCCAAGCCCCCTCCTAGTGCGCTAGCCCTTTAAACATGCACTATATAGGTGTCCTTAACCCAGGGAGCGACGCTTCACGTTCTTGCGTCTAGCTCCGTTGGGTTCGTTCCTGTGCCTGACTTCCTGTGCCTGACTTCCGGTTTCTCTTCGTCTTGGTGTTTGTCCGTTCTGAGAGTTCCTCGGCTCTGTTTGGTTCGTCCTGAGCCTTACCCGGCCGTCGCTCTCTTATGCACAGTGTCTCTCCACCGCGCTTGTGTGCATTTCGACACGTCCAGTGTCGCTTCTCAAGTAGGCTGCTTTGCAGTATTCTATTGTCTCGCCCGGCGGCCGGGTTTAACTCCGCCATCCGGTGAGATTTCATTTCCTTACCCTCTGCCTCATTGCAGCTCCGCTTGTCAGCCGGGCTTGGCTCCGCTGACGAGCCGGGCATCCTCCCTCTGCTTTTGTCCTCATTTGTATTCCGCTCCGCTTGTCAGCCGGGCTTGGCTCCGCTGACGAGCCGGGCATCCTCCCTCTGCTTTTGTCCTCATTTGTATTCCGCTCCGCTTGTCAGCCGGGTTTGGCTCCGCTGACAGGCCGGGCACACACTCTCCCTCCCTTTGTCTTGCCTCACCGGGTTGCTCCGCTGCCAGCCGGGTTTTGCTCCGTTGGCGGCTGGGTTGTTTACCGGTGAGCTTACTTAGTTAGTTAGGTCTTTTCCTTTTTCCCTGCTCATACCTAATTCATTGGGGTTCTTAAGTTCTGGTGTCTTATCACCTCCCTTGAACTTGAATACTTGCGTGGACCATTGAGGAGTGGGATACAGATTCATGTTCCAGAAATACGGTAACAGCGCATTCCCGCGCTGCATATTATATTGTTATAAGTGATACTGTATTTTGGTTTTGACTCCTTGTTTTGATCATTATAGATGTTGTTCTCACCATCAAGACTACTGACAATCGAATGCTTGTAATCAGAATATCCTTTGAGGTGTGCTTCGAGGCTGTTAAGACAAAAGAGCAGAGTGAGCAAGATATATTGTTAGTCACTCACTACACAAGTATACATTAGGTCCGTAGACTTATAAGGGTATTGTCTTCTTCACTGCAGCTCCAGTTATATCCCTTTCCAGAGGTTTTCCCATATGCATTCAGGGACAGCAACATACAAACATCTAGGTATGTAAGGTTATGTCATGAACTTGGGAATGTGATTGTCCTCTTCAGATTGAAGAATATAACTCTTTACATTGCAGTCTCTCCTGATTACCAAGTCCACACGAAGGTTGAGACGACCAGTCTGAAGACCCTCAACACCCACTTGTTACCCCAACCTTTCCTTGTTTTGTTTCCCTGTTTTCCCCTGGCTTGCCTCCTGTGCTCTAGTGCTTGATAGAGTGGAAGGCAGCAGGGGAAGGCTGTGGATTATACTTCGGATTCCTGACGCTCCTGCAGAATCGTCGTGTATCCTTTACACTCCCTAGGGTCGTGTATTCTGATAACGGCCAGCCATTCTCATCCGAGCTAATGAAACATGTTTCCCTTTTGTTAGGGTACCAGTGGAAGTTCCATTGTGTACGCCATCCAGAAGCAGCCGGTCTCGTAGAGAGACATAATCAAACCCTGAAAATCCGTATTGCTAAGACATGTAAAGAGAAAGGTGTAGACTGGTTAGTAGCTCTGCCAGTCGCTCTATTTTATATGCGCATGGTCGCACATTCCAGATCAGGTCTGTCCCCAAATATGTGGGGTACACCTAGACCCCGAAGTATTACCGATGTTTCCAGTAATATGCTGACAGATTACCTAGCTTCCTTGATGTCTGCCCTACACTCTTGTCGTTCACAGGTTGCCGCTGCATTTCCAGACAATACCGAAGTGAAACCGCATGAGGTCATTCCAGGCGACCTAGTCTTTGTAAGGAACTTTGATCGTTCAAGTCCGCTGGAGCCTCGCTGGAAACAACCTCAACTTGTCCTTCTGACCACCCGCACGGCCGTGAAGTTGGAAGGCCGCAAAGGCTGGGTGCACCTGTCCCACGTCAAGAAATTCCATGGATGTCGCATAAAAACATTGGACTGTTCCATTTTAAAGGACTGCCAGAATTCTAAAGACTGCCCTATTCTCAAGGACTGTCCCGCTACAAACTTTGATTCCAAGCCTCCCCTGTTAGAGGAAACTCCGCAGCAGGAGTATAAATCGAAACTCCGGTCTAGTAAAATAAGTCAGCCAGTTTAATTGTCTAAGTCCCCCTCGGGTGAAACGGTTAGACAGGTTTCTGACATGTATGAGATAGACCCCCATAGTGAGAGAGTTAGTCAAAACTCTATCCGATGTATCGTTTTTCTAAGTTTTCTATTGTTTCTAAGTTTGATGGTTACCTGCACAAGTTATGCATTGCATTTATGTTTCCCAATTTCTCATGTAAATAAGTTTTCTAATGCTACAGTAGAGCACACATTTAGTGATCTGCCTCCTCACGAGTTATCCTATCGTCTTGCTATGAGAAATAACACATTCATCAGAATGTTACACTATTCACACCAGACCAGCAATGCCACTAATTGTTGGGTGTGTGGTCGACTCCCCCCTTTCCAGACACCGAAGGGAGTTCTGCCACTTTTTCCTTATCCGTTTTCACATAATGGTTCGTGTGGAGCATGGTCCATGTTAACGTCATCTTCTAATGATATGTCCCTTCTGAATAGAACATGTTTTCCAGACAAGCAAGGTCTCTCCCATAGAATAGGGTTAGATCTAGAAAATGAAGTTTATAATTTAGGTAATTATTCTTCGAATTTTATGGTCCTGAATGTTCAGTCTGATACTACTCCAGACTTACCTGCTATTTCAGTACTACCAGTCAAAGGCGAATTATGTGTCAGAAATAATGGTTCCGCACATGTAGGACATAGTGAATGTACTACTACTGTCGAGTATAGTGACAGTGGGAAATCTATTTTCAAAGCTTCACGTCATTCTTATTTTGTTTGTGGTCAGACCGCATATGTTCGTCTGCCCCTCGATTGGGATGGAACATGTTACATTGCCTTCCTACTGCCACCAGTTTTTCTAGCCCCATCTGATTATCATAGAAACACACATCTAGTACACGTCAGACATAGAAGGGAGATTGAGTCCCCAATTGTCGATCAAACTGAAACTGCTCTAGAACAGTATACAGATTTCAATAAAGGTTTCTTCTTCTTTATAGGCCCTGTCCAGAATAGTAAGTTAATACGTAGACTAACCAGAACCCTTGAAGCAGTAGTGAATGAGACTACTTCTGCTCTAGGTAACTTAACCGAAGAGCAATCTGCTATGAGATTTGTCGTGCTCCTAAATCGTCTCGTTCTTGACGTCATACTGGCCGATAGAGGAGGAGCATGTAGAATCATCGGATCTAGTTGCTGCATTTTCATTCCTAATAACGCGCCGTCTGTTTATTCAGCTATAACCAGACTTCATAAAATTGCCCATCAGTTACACCAGAATCCAGGCACCTGGACATGGTCCGGTTGGCTCTGGAGTATCATATCTGCCTGGGGATGGAAAGTATTGTCATTCCTAGGTATTGCAGTAATGATCATATTCAGTTGCTGCCTCTGTATACAATGTGGCCCTGCGATTTGCGGCATTTGTGCTACATCATGTATTCCTAGTCCTAAGTCCCGTTCTAAATCCCGTTCCAAGACAATTCGAGACGAGCAAATGATACTGTATGAAATAATAGATGGTATCATGAATATTGATGTTTCCTGATGGAAACGTAGGGCACAAGGAGGGAATGTGGAAAAGTAAATTTTGCCATGTTATATGTGCCTACGTGTTCCCCATGTTACGTTATATGTGCATGATCGATATACATGTATTCCCTTTCTGATCGATTAAAGACGCAATTATAGTTGTGTCCATCTCTAGTATGCCAGTTTCCATTTTTCGTGAATACAACGAATATCAGGCCTATGTAAAGCTACGTTGCCACGTTTTACAGTGTGCACGTTAATTCATTGAAAAGTCCCCGTTTCTAGGCCTCAAAAGGGCCCGGACTCAGATTCAGCTCCTGTTTCCTGAAACCCTCTCCGAGGAGCGATACAGCCCCCACCTGCATCCCTCACCCTTCACTTACTTCCTGCCTCGCAGTGCCCGGCTCGGCCTGGCTCTGCCTCTCAGTCTGCCAAGAGTATGTTATGATTCTAGTTATCAGTCCAGCCCTCCTTCTCTGCATTCCTAAGCTACTGAATCGCATCAATAGTTTCCGTCATGGTCTAGCCTTTATGTCTCCATGTAAGAGAAATACTGTATTAATATTCATAGAATATTCCCTGCACCCGCACTACATGTAGGATTATGCATGCACCAGTCTTAGTGTCTGTTAGCCTTTGCCCTGATAACTTTTGGATTCTATCAACATGTTCTCTAAACACTAGATACTAGATAGGCTTTAGGTACATGTCGCTCTGACACTCCAGACTTTCGTCTCCTCTTCTAGTGCAGAAGTCATAGCCCCAGCTCCTCCTGGTAACACGTCATTGCCAGCTTGCGCGCACCACTAGGTCAGAGGTCCCGGCTCCTTAGGTAGCCCCCTCCATGTTTCCACCCCTTTTATGACATATTCTGTTACGTTTGCATCACATGTCTATGTATCCGCCTTGTACACACCTCTTGTTACACCTACTTCATGCCTTATCTTTCGCGACTGCTACAAACTCCGCCTACTGCTACGCCTATTGTATTGAATGCCATGAAAATGTTTTAACTATATATACTTGTGCACTGTTATTAAAAGTTGCCATTCCTTTGTCCCTGCCCCAGGCAGCTGCCATCCCATCCCCGTACAGGCTGTCCTGTTCCAGTCCTTTATGCTTAATTAAAGCCTGTCAACTCTAGCTACCTCGTATCTTGACTCTTATTTATTGAGCTATCTGTTTATATTGCATCCAGTCAAAAATAGAACCGGTATTTAATTATTTATTTACCACAGGCATATAATAGAGCTGGTATCTGCCGACGACCAATTGCTGGGAGATCTTCTGCACCTTCTAACATGGCGACCTCTAACCCGTTAGTATACAAGGTAAATAGGAAGGGGGTCAGCACACACCCTTGTCTGACCCCCTTCTCCACTATGAAGATGTCTGTTAGTTGGCACCTGGTCCAAAATCTTACTCTTCCCGTGGCCCCCGAGTAGAGTTCACGGAGAAAGTTAACTACTGGAGGGTCAGTTCCCATTTGGAGCATGATTGCCCACAGCCTCGAATGAACAACACAGTCGAATGCTGCAGACAAGTCGACATATACCATGTGTAGAGTAGTACCCTTCGCCTGCACGTACTTTCCAGCCAGTAGGGTCAAATTTAAGGCCTGGTCCACCATACTCAACCCCGCCCTGAACCCGTATTGCAGATCAGAAATTACTTCCCGATCATTTGTCCACTCCTGGAGACGGTCGAGGAGAATGCGCCCAGCCATCTTCCCGAGCGAGTCCAGGAGTAAGATGGGTCGGTAGCAGGCTGGACTATTCCTGTCTCCCTTTTTAAAGATGGGAACCAGTATCGAGGATGACCAGGAATCTATCAAGCCAACCTCTTTAGCAGAATTTAGTACGTTAGTAAGTAACGGGGACCACAGATCCGAGTTATGTTTGAAAAGGTCAGCAGGGACCGAATCCGGTCCTGGTGCCTTTCCAGGTTTAAAGGTTTTTATTGCCTTCTCTACCTCTCTGAGTGTAAAGTGAAGGGCTAATGGATACTGCACTTGGGGCAAGAATTCTGCATGTTCAATTTCTGGGGCTTCTTCCTTGCTAAATACTCCAGAGAAATGCTGCACCCATTCTCCGGCGTCGATGGCAACGTCTAAAGATGGTACATCAAGTTTTTCAGCTAAAAAAGGGGACCTCACTATCTGCCAAAAGGCTGAACTGTCCTTTAGAGTGCTGCTTCTCTGGAGTTGATCCCATAGGTCGACTTGTATATCCTTTTTTCTAGTCCTTCGTGCAAGTGCATAGGCCTTCCTTAATCTTGTGATCTCCTCTCTGTCTCTCTCTTCTTTGGCTAGCGCCTTTTTTAAGTTCGAATATGCTTTTGTGCATGCTGTGCTAAACCATCCCTTTCTCGAGCGCTTGTTTTACTTACCCTCCCGGGTTACTTCTTTTCTAATAATTTCGACGATGACACTGTAGCTAGCCAGGACCTGGATTGGGGTAGTGGAAGGGTCAAGACATTTGTCTATCGCGTTTCTACTTGATGTTACTATTTTCCTAGTTGTGACTTCCTGATCGAGTTTACCCCATTTTAACGTGAAGCCATTTAGGCGGTCCAATGTCAGTGCCTGCTGGTCTAACAAGTTGGACTGGGCCGTATCTCCTCTATTCTGTGATTTGAGTTCCTGGAGGGCCAGACTAACAGGGAAATGGTCGCTAAGTGCGTTGTTAATGACTTCAAAGGTCTTAATGTGTGATACCTTGTTGGAGGACACTAAAATGTAAATCGATCAGGCTTTTGAGACCCCTACCATTGAAAGTTGGCGTAAAGTCAACTACTGGTGTTTTTAACTCATTGGCGAACCCCATGTCTAGTTCAACCGTCGTCATATGCATTTTATTGCCCTCAGGTGTATGTGTGAAATGAGTTAGACAGTTTTCTTCCTCATCAAAGATCCCACAATTGGAGGTGTTGCTCTTATTGCATAGATGCAGGTTAAAGTCTCCGCCCCAGACTAGTGTATGGGATTCATTTGGATACTTTGCTAGGAGATCCTGCAACAGGTGGGAGATCTCCGTTATCAAGCAGGTTGCCTCTGATGAAATCAGGTTATTATAAAAGTTGATGATCGTATAGACCTCTTGTCTATTTTTTCGGAGCATGATTAGCTGGTAGTTCTGCTCAATCTTTAAGGGGATGATGTCATTACAGGGCCAGAGATTTGACACGTATGTGACGAGCCCACCCCTACTCCTACCTGCGTTTGATCTTATATCTGCGGAGAAGTATGTTTTGTAGCCCAAAAGGTGAATTGGAACATTAACCCAAGTTTCCTGAAGGCAGATTATATTACTTGAGTTTGCCAATTTCAGGAAACTATTTTCAGTGTGTTTTGGGGCTAAGCCCGCCACGTTCCAGAACAATAACCTTACTTGAGAGTCTAGCTTGTCTATGTTGTTTTTTGTGTCAAGGGTAATACCACTAATAACCTCAGGGGGGCAAGGAGCTCATCTGTGGGGTCTGCCATGTTTGAATGAGTAGGTAGATTATTTAGTGGGATTAGTGTTAGAGCTGATATACCAGGTGCCTCATGCGGACAGTTGTTTATGGAGCTTTCTGGTGATTGTGTGGCTGCGTCTCCCCTGTTTATTGGCCCGATCCTATCAATCTGGCTTTGTAGTGGTGGTCAATCGACCAACTCTAGACAGCTGTAGCTATTAAAAGTTGGTATCCCGCCCCAGGGTTCCCTTTGTGGTTGTGTTCTCCTGTCATTTCCTTTCCAAACAGCCCAATCCCTACTCCAATGCCCCGGACCACCTTGGTTCCAACCCCTTTGCCAGTTATCTGGCTGGTGCCAGGACCAGTTTGGGCCTTCAAGATAGTGACTTATTGGTGGATAGAAGGACAAACGTTTAGTGTTTATACCGCCATTCGTATCCACGGAGGCCCAGGAGCAGATGTGATCCACTGCGCGGGGATCCTCAAAGTTAACTATAATGCAGTCACCTGGGATTCTGCTTTGTTGGTGCCCTATCCACGAAACCCTACGAACTGTGATGATCCTACTAACATGGTTTTGCGGCATTGGTCTATTGCCGTTAAGCCAATGTTGAACTTTGTTTTTTAAGGACCAACTTGGTTCCTCTGTGTCGTTGCTCAGCTCAGGGACCCCTGTCAGAATAACTACGAACGGGCTTGCTTTGGGGGGGAGATTTATAGGCTGGGTCCACCCTCTCTTTATCCGTTCTCCCTGATAGTTTTGTTTCTGCAAATGATCGTTATGTGCAACGTTTGTTGGGAACACTTTTGGGGGAATGTATGCTGATGGTGGATTTTTCTGTGTTTCTGGGACTTTCTTGGGCGGCTCTTGTGGAGGCTTACTTTTTGGAGTTAAGGGACCACAAGTTGTGTTTTTAACAGCTGCTCTCGTCTTAGTGCTAGGAGTGTTACTGCTAATGATGTTTTTATTGGGTTGTCCTGGGTTGATGTTAGGAGTGTTCTTTTTTACTCCCCCCATGTTTGCCAGCCCTAGACTCTTTGGATTAGTTGAATTTTTCAAAGTAGAAGCTAATACTGCTATTTGCTTCTCGATAACGGCAAGGCTCCTTTGGATTGGCTGTAACTGGATTTGAATTAGCTCCGCTATCCGGGCCATCAAATGCTGGTCTGTCTAGCATGTTTTACAGCCGCCATCCAAGTCAGAGCCTATGGTGTCATCGTGAACGCTGTTATCGTTTACACTGGAATCCTCGGAAATAAGATGGGGGTTGTTTGCACTATTATACACTTTAGCTTTGTTGGCAGTATTATTTTCCTGCCTATGCTCTATTGTTTTTTTCCCCGCCCCCTTAATCTTAGGGCGTGTCGTTTTTTTCTTGTTTTTGTGACTGTGGTATTTTCCTGCTTTTTTTTTACTTGTGCTTTTTTGCTTCGGAATTGCACCCTCCCTTAACTCCCTTTGTTCGTTATGATCAGGTTCAACCTGAGGGAGACTGGAAAAGATGTCAGGCTTTTTTTTCAAGCGCCTCGGTCAATTGCGAGTCCAACAGTGATAAAGACGCAGATAGGTCAACCAGGTTAGGGATGCCATGGATGTCCACATGTGTTTCTAATGCGGCTATCTTCTCCCGAGGATTGAGGGGGGTTAGCGCTAATGCCAAGGGCCCCAACGAGGAGCGTCTTGCTTGTGCCAATTCTTGTGACACTCGTCGATCTAATAGTATTATGCCCTCGTCAATAGCTTCATTGGCTTTGGTGATAAATTGATCGATTGGGCCAGTGATTTTTGCCGCATTTTGCAGCGTTTTACTTCTGCTGCCTCTCTGAGACATTTTTAGTGAAACAGGTAAATCTGGCGATTATAAGAAAACAGACAGTAAACAGTTTTAGTCTCTAGCGTGTTATGTGAACAGGTCTGTGAAAAGTAATAACGCTATAAATATACAGATCAGCGAGAAGGCACTGAATTGTACGAAACGTTAGAGGGGTTGCCCAGTCCAGTCTTGAACGGTCTGTGACGGGATAGGACGGGCCCGCCCTTGGCCCTGGGCTTCGCCCGGCGTCCCGCGAGACGGTACTGGTGCTTCTTTTGAGCGCCTCCTGGCGCTGGCAAGTGACGCGGCTCACCGCTAGGGCTGCTGGGTCTTGTAGTCCGCCCCTCGCCGGTCTCCGCTCGGCGGCCCCGCTCAAGGTGGACAAAGAGCGTCAGGGCAGCGGGAGACAGGCGGGAAGGTCCGCGGGAGCACAGAAGGTCGGTAACGATTTGTAGCGCTTTGGCAATGAGTGGCAACAACAAGGGCAAAAGAAAGTTCCCCCACTCGATGGTACTGGTGCTTTTTTTAAGCGCCTCCTGGCGCTGGCAAGTGACGCGGCTCACCGCTAGGGCTGCTGGGTCTTGTAGTCCGCCCCTCGACGGTCTCCGCTCAGCGGCCCCGCTCAAGGTGGACAAAGAGCGTCAGGGCAGCGGGAGACAGGCGGGAAGGTCCGTGGGAGCACAGAAGGTCGGTAACGAGTTGTAGCGCTTTGGCAATGAGTGGCAACAACAAGGGCAAAAGAAAGTTCCCCCACTCGATGGTACTGGTGCTTCTTTTAAGCGCCTCCTGGCGCTGGCAAGTGGCGCGGCTAACCGCTAGGGCTGCTGGGTCTTGTAGTCCGCCCCTCGCCGGTCTCTGATCGGCGGCCCCGCTCAAGGTGGACAAAGAGCGTCAGGGCAGCGGGAGACAGGCGGGAAGGTCCGCGGGAGCACAGAAGGTCGGTAACGATTTGTAGCGCTTTGGCAATGAGTGGCAACAACAAGGGCACTCATTTTGCAAGTATTTTCACGTCACAATTAAGCAAGGAAAGGGGCCGGTAAGAGTCACATTTATTCGCTGGTTTCAAAAGCGATGTGATAAGTGCTTCACGCATAGAGGGGGGGCAAGGGGCCTACCTCAAGTGCATCTTCGTAGACCTCTCGCAATACCGGAGCCATAAAGGCAATGTACGTTTTTATAAAACTCTATTGGGCACCCATCTAGTCCCGTAGCTTTACCCGACCGCATATGCATGATAGCATCCCGCACCTCATCCAGCTTGAAAGGGGCACTCAAAAATGCCCTCTGTGAATCACTCAGCCAACCCAGGGAAACATCGTCAAGATATTCTTGCAAGCGCAGGTCACCAGTCCTAGTGGACGTGTACAGTGCGCTGTAATGCGTCACAAAGGCATTGAGGATTTGCGCAGTGTCTCTAAACACCTCAGCCTCTGGGTTTTCGAGCTCTAGTACAACGTTAGGGGTACGCGCCAATTTCATCGTTGCAGCCAAAGCTTTCCCTGGTCTTTCTCCTTCACTATATCGGCGAGCTATCCAATACTTGCCCCTAAATTTAGAAATCCCTAGCGGCTTCATTGGTGTACTCGATAGTTTCTCACGTATACTTGAGAGGGTGGCATCATCAGGACAGATAGCCAAAGACGCCTCAAGGTTTTTAAGCTCCATCTCTAGTGTCATCAATCGTGCCATTATGCTCTTCAAAACTCCCGATCCCTTAGCAACGCAGATCCCCCTCAACGTCACTTTGAATGCGTCCCAAATAGTTTCTACGTCATTTACAGAATCTTTATTCCGCTTGAAAAAATCTAAGCACTCTTCGCGTAACACTTCCTGAAATGCAGTGTCAAGTAACATCGTGGGTTGCAGTCGCCAGGCAGTTGTCGGGGGGCCTAAATCCGCTGACCGCAAAGTAATTTTCACCGGCGAGTGATTAGAGTACGTTCTAGGGAGGTGTTGAGATTTAACCAGTGCAGTGTACAGCTGTGGTGATGTAAATATGTAATCCAGCCTCGCCCACGAACGTGCTTGTGCCGTAAAGTGTGTACCCTTGCCCTAGTGTAATGGTGGGGGGATGGGTGAGACCTATCAATAGTCGATCTAATGTAGTGTTGAACTCTCCCCCCCAGAGCAGGTGCTGTGGGCCTGTTCCTACAATGGCCGCCCACAAATCCATGAAAAACTGAGGGCCATCAATGTTGGGGCCATAGCAACATACTAAGGTGACCGCAATGTGTCCTAGTCTGCCCAACATCATACAATACCTCCCCTGGGGATCTACTTTGGTCCCTGCCATAATAAAGGGCGTACCTCTCTTTACTAGTATCGCTGCGCCTCTAGCATACGTCGAGAAAGACAAGAAGACAGTGTTAATCGCCCACCGGCTGGCAAAGGTGTGGGTAGCCTGTGCTTTAAAATGAGTTTCTTGGAGAAAGGCTATGTGCACTGAATGGTGGTCCAAGTATGATATAATCTGACGCCGTTTCCTAGGGTCTCCTAAGCCCCTCACATTCCATGTCAATATATTTAAATCAGTATCCCCCATTGGTAGTGCGGTCACACGGTAATGCATAGCATATCGGGTGCGCCTGGGAATGACTAAGGCCGCGCGCAGCTGCTCCCGGGTCTTTCTTCTTCATAATAGGCCAATAGTCCTGCAAACCGAGCCCTACAGTAATATACATGCTAGTGCAGAGTTGTGAATTAACTCTTGTGTGTACAAAATGCACTGCGAGAGTACTCTCCCGCATACCATCAACCTGAAAACCTATCGGATCCATATGCAACATCTCTTTGATAGTCATTGCGCCCAAACTTATACCAAAATTGTCAAACATCCAACCCTCCCTACCCCCAACTGAAGCAATCCCACCTTGCCAGAAGTAGAAACGTCTACTACAGTTCCAATTGTCCATGCAATAAATCCTATCCAAAACAATGCAAGGTCCCGTGCCCCACCCTCCCCCCACGGAGGTAATACTTGATACATATTTCCCTTCCCTACAACCCAAGACACAACAACAGTCGAGTCCCAAACCCACACCATTCTTGTCATTCTTGCAAATAAAACATGCATCCCGTACCCCAACAGACCATCAGCATCAATCATGATAGCATCGAACACCAACTTGATCTCGAAACATCCAACCCCACCCCGCTCCCACTGAAGCATCCCCAACTTGCCAGTATCCCCATCCCACCCACCACCCCAGATATTAATTAAACAACCCAACATCCACAATGTGCCAAACAAGACCATCAGGGTATTCCCTATCGGGGTCATCTGAGGAATGCACATATCCACCCCCTACACCTTGCCCTTCGTCCTGTCCGGCCTCGTTAGGGCACAGTCTAAGGGAAGGGGTGGTGCCTGGAATACGTTACCACCAACAGTCCAATAACCGTACATGGTATTCTCGGCCAGCAGCGTTGGTTTCACACGACAGAGGCTTCCCTGTGAGCATCCTAGTGAGTGCCCTTGAGACAGCACAACACTTCAGCATAAAAAACCTCCAAGTTAAATGTCCCCATTCATCGATTGTTCATCTTCCTGTCCCTCATCGTCTTCATCCCGCCGTCCCGGTCTCGCCCGCCGCAGAGCCTTCAAAAAGTCGTCCACTTGCTGCGGATTCGTGAAAAAGTGTTGCTTTGCTTGATGGGTCACCCTCAGTTTGGCAGGGTACAGGAGTGCATAGTCTATCTGCAACGCACTGAGTTTTTCCTTGCCATCAAGGAATTTACGTCTCTGCTCCTGTACTATGGGCGTAAAGTCAGGATAAATGGAAAAGTTGACTCCGTCACATGCTAGGTTTTGGTTGGCACGTGCTGCCGCAACGCAGTATCCAGATCGTGGTAATTTAGGAGCCGTGCAACGATTGGTCTTGGCGGAGCCCCAGGTTTAGGCCGCGGTCCAAGTGAGCGGTGCGCTCTTTCGACAATGAATTGTTTGGAGAAAGCCTCAGGCCCAACCGCAGCAAGGAGTATCTTTTCCACGTACTCTTCCATCCGGCCAGTGTTGGTGGATTCCGGCACGTCTATGACACGAATGTTATTGCGCTGGCTGCGGGCCTCCAACTCCTCATTTTTCGCAGCAATGACCCTGAGGATATTATCCATTCTAGAGAGCTGAGTGGTATGCGATGCCGTGGTGTCATCATTTTCAGAGATTCGCGTTTCAGCAATTCGCTCTTCATGCACATCCATCTTTTGTGCAATGGCGTCCATCCTAGACGACATGCGGTCGACTTTATCCACTATTGTAGCAAAACCTTGCCTCATTTCCTGCATCAGCTGTTCTATGTCCGACGTAGATGAGCTAGAACTCGCTCCAGTGGCAGTTGGACTCTGCGAACCCCCTGCGTCAGGTGCGTTTCGTAATCCTTTTTTGGTAGTCGTGGACTCAAAAGTCAGTTTAGGCTGTCGATTGTCCTGCTTACCCATTGTGAGTCTCCTGTAGGGACCTGTAGTAGCTGGGGAGGGTCGCTTCCCACGGTCTTCTCTGGAAGGGCAGGAGCCTATATTCATGAGCACAGGTCAGCACGTCTGGACGTATGCACTATTAATGTACGAGGACTTTTGTGGCGATGCTAGCATATGTATCACTCCGGCGGGAGAAGGAGCACCTCACCGCAACCCCAGAAGAATGTTATTCACCTCACTTAGCCCTGTGGCAGCCGTAGTTGTGTACAGAAATAAAGTCAGGAGATGGAGGCAGCAAGTGGTCTCTACAGCCTCAGTACGATCGGTCGGGGGTCCTCTAAGGGCTACAGGCCTTGATTCGCGGCAGCAAAGGAGCCCTGGTAACGTGGTACTATTGGCAGCCCTCCATGGTCCAGCCAAAGCGGGCAGCAGCGCTTATCCACTGTACATAGGTCAATAAGGGCTAGCCAGATCTGTTACGTCCCACGGTCTAATACCGCCGCCGATATTTCCACACTTTATGGCGTTGGTATTGGTACCTGGAGGTATGCCAAGCTAGCAGGAAGGATTTACAACCACTGCTCATAGGTGGCACTGAGGCGACCAGTAGCCAATTCCAAGTGTCTTCAGGGCCCGCTAGCGTAGGTGTAAGTTTGTGTGAAGTCTGTGTTAGGCACTGGGTACATGCACTGATATAAATGAGCTAATGCGCTGCAGTGATGCCGCCGGCTGGTGCCCAATCCCTGCGCAGTTTCTCACTTTAATGTCTCATTCTGGCCAGGCATGCCATCGAGGTGCCCACAAAGAGGACGGTGTGGCAATAACCTCCCTCCACGCTCTGATTGTCCACGCTGAATGGTCCCTGCAGGTCCAGTCCAGCCGCCTCGGCACTGTCTGCGCCACAGCTCAGGCTCATGTGCGTGTACCCGGCCTCAACGCGGCTATCCTGTCGAGGCTCCAGGTCGTATCATCCGCTGCGCACCCGGCTGCCCCTCAACCAGGCCCGCAGTCGCTGCCTCCAGGCCAGTCACAGCATGTGGCGATGGGGCACAATTTATCTGCTATGCAGGCTGGGGTTCAGCCGCCCGGCCAGGCCTCGGCAGTGATAGGCAACTCGGAGTCCCGGGCCCAAAGAAAAAAAGACTCCGGATGGCAAAGTCCGTAAAGGGCCGTGCAGCGCCCAATCTAACCCGCTCAGGCAACAACGAGGAAGTCTGCCAGGTATGTGCAGCAGGGAGGGGGTCCTCTTCCCGCCGTAGAGCTCAGGCTTCACGTATGGTTCCCACCGGTGTCGCACCTTCCATCGTCAGGGCTTTCCGCACCTCCGCCCAACAGCAGGAAACGCGCAATGCCTCGGCCCGTCACCACACATCCATCCGACCTCCTGAACCCCTGCCGGGATGTTCCGATAGCTGTAGCAGCTTTCAGTGTCGGGTCGGTGCCCCTTTAGACTTCGCACCGCAGTATCTCTCGGGCCTGCTCGCCTCGTGGGACGCCGCAGCGTAGAGTAGCCACTTGTCCCCCGCCTCTCGATTCGCCAGGCTCTGGCGCAGCTCTCGGTCAGAACTCTGCCGCTTCTAACTTCCGTTTGCAGAATCGAATCACCTCCAAACTTTCACCGGGGTTGCATTTCAATATCTTCGTCACCCTTGCACAATTTGATTCGGGTTTGGTGTTGGTATTCAAGATAATTTTAGGATCTTCTGGCCAGGCTGCAGGAGCCTCACTACAGTGCGGCCATTCTTCGTGCGCGCCCTCTAACCGAAATACAGAATACATGTACGATTGAAAATCTATCACTTTGTTTAGCGAAACAGACGAATGGAGGGGCTGGGCAGTGGGGAGGTTACTCTCATGTCCTTTGGCCAGATTTGCACCAGAGCGGGGACCCAATGGCTCCCTGAACTGGTTTGAGCTGGAGTATGCAAGGAGGGCACCAAATGCGCCTTTCAAGCAGTCTTAGTGTCGCTGGCAAGCGCCCCGACCCTGCCCCAATACACTAAACCCTGTCTGGGAGGTGGTCACACCACCCTGTGACAGGATACCTATTGTCTGCCTTCCCGTGCGCAAGCTTGGCTCAGCAGCAGGAGGTCAGAATCGTTTCTCAGGGCAGCAGCAGTCAAAGCTTGCTGTCCGGTTCTGGACGGAAGGTACCGGGAGCACTGAGAGCCTCCTGAAGGACCTTTACATTGCCTGGAATCCTACCTCCCACACTGTATACTGTGTGAGAGGTATGATTCCTAACTCACTTGTAAGGGGAGAGGGTCAAACATAAGTCTCCACTATCCCGAACCCCCTAGAGTAATCTGTACACACATAAAGGGATAGGGAGAACCAAACAAGACAAAACAGACTCGAATAAGGCAAAAATAAATCTGTTTAGAAAACTGACCTCACTCACACACAAATGTGTGTGACATGCTTAATCATCGGGTCTGCTTGCAATACACCCCGGCGTAGCCACACTCAGGACGGAGCATTAGGGAGGGGAAAACAAAAAAACAGTACAAATAAACAGAAATGTATACAAAACAACACAAATGTGCCAGAAAAGTGATAACACAGTGAATGTCACCCTGTGACTGGGTATCGTGATAGAACAAAGTGCAGCATGGGAAGTGCTTAAAACTGGCTCATAGATTCCCTCATGAAACTTTATTTATGGGTTCCATGACCAGGATTAAAATATAGAAGGATGGGCAGTGTTTTAAAGAGAATTCAGGATCCCAAAACACCCCTCCTTAGACTGCTTGTGCCAACATGTTTTGACCGACTTACTGTGCCAAAAAATACACTGGTCACCCCGGTCTTCTTCAGGACGTCTATCCATCCCAGTCCTAGCGTCCACCTCGCCGAAGTCCGACTGGTAGATGGAAAGGGCTGGATCGAGAATCGATCAAACACGTATGGAGGAGAGTCCCACCATCGCGGGAAAACAAATTCTACAATAAAGCACGACCAATAAAAGTAAACTTCCATGTCTTCTGCCTGTTGCTAAGAGTCCCCACTCCACATGGCATTCACATAATATCTTATATTCCCTTTGGGGATAGTAATGAGATATCTGCAGCTGCACTAATAGGCAGCACTTCTCTGTGACAATTTTAGATCCACTTCTCACCCTACCTGCCATACTACAGTTGAAATTTTATATACATTTTATAAATGGGGGTGCACACCTGTTATTTTCTTATTTGAAACCAAAATCTTGAATGGGGTGCAGCAACTATCAGAGCTGTCAACTCTAGTGGCTAATGGAGTTTGGTTATTACAAGCAGCGTGGCCTGACTTAGTTTCGCACAGTTTTCCATCAAATCCCAAAAATTCATATCAAATAAAATTCATATCAAATAAAAAAATCAAATCAAATCTAAGAAATCCCCTCCTCCACTTTACCTCGACTGTCACCAAGTCGAGCTTACCCTTTGTGGATTTATTGATAGAACCAAAAGGAGGGACGCTACAGACCAAGGTGTTCCACAAGCCCACCGACAAGAATGCACTTTTGGCATTTGACAGTTTCCATCCTAAGTCCCTTGGGGACAACTTGCCGATGGGTCAATTCTTCTGTGTATGCCGCAATTGTACAGAACGGGCAGATTTTACAGCAGAGGCAGACCTTTTATCCTCGAAACTCCAATACAGAGGTTATCCGACTAGGATCATAAAACGAGCCAGAAAGAGAGCTTACAATGCCAATCGTGAAGCACTGTTGTCAAAAGCCATTAGACCAAAAATGAACAAACCAGTGTTTGTTTCTAATTTCAACACTGCATCACAACAGATCAGACGGACCTTACTACGGAATTGGAAGATCCTTAACTCCGGTGGTTTAAACATGGACAAACCATTATTCTATTTTAAACGGAGTCAAAATCTTAAGGACCTTCTCGTTCACACAAGGCCCCGTCCGCCTCCCAAAATCGATACGACTAATACATCTACAGGTTTACCTAGCCTGATGGGCCACACACTTTGTGGCTCATGTAGCGTCTGTCATTTGACATCGAACACCAAGAACATCAACCTGGGACTTCATTCCCCCTGGGAACAGAGATCCCATACCAATTGTTAATGTTAATGTTAATGTTATGGTGATTTGTATAGCGCACGGCTGCCCCAGCCAAGGGGCGTCCCGGCGCTGTGAACAGACAGTTTACAGAAGGAGAGAGGCGCAGAAATGGAACAGTTATTGAAAGAGATGAGTTTTGCAACTTGCATGGGGTCATTTACCTTATCACATGCCCATGCCAAAAACAGTATGTAGGCATGACCAGTAGGAAGGTGAAGACGCGCATTACAGAACATCGAAGAACTATTAGATGTGGCAGATCTAATACTAGGCTGACATCACACTTCCTAGAGGCAGGGCACTCTGCTGATGACCTGAGGTGGACGATCATCGAAAAGTTGCAGTGAGGTAGGCACTCTGCTGATGTTAATCGCACCTTACTGTTGTGGGAACAAAAGTGGGTCTTCCGGTTCAAGAGCCACATAATGGGACTACATGATGATATACTGTGGCACTCATTGAGCAGGTGATAAGGGACCCCATGTTCCAGACATTTTAGGGCGAACGATGCCTAAAGGTACTCTGTTGTTGGCTTTTCCTAGCAGGGATTAATATGGATAGCCAGAGGATATGTTATTTTTCTCTGGCGTCCTTCTCCTGACTCTGCCACTATAGGGCTATTTCTACCTATGAGACTATTTTGTTTCCGTTCCATCTACCTGGTGTATAACATCCATGGCTTGGTTAAAGCAGCCCAGTTGATATAGGTAGGAAGCAACTCATACTTCTCCCTATTTTACCTGCCCCCTTTCCCCGCATCTATCCCATTCAACCAATTACCCCCCAACCGTTTCCCTTCCTCTCCCCCCCTCTCTTCTCCCCACCCATCTGGATTGGGTGGATGGTGTGCGAAGTCTGGATGCTGATGAACTAATCCCCGAGAGGAGCTTGTACACTCATGGGATGATTTTCCCTGTTTATTAATATTTAGTTTACTCCCCAGGTGATTTTTTTCCTCGCATGTTAAAATGAGGGCAACGCTTACACTGATAACAATCCAGTGCGATTTTGCAGTCATGGGGGCATCGTATTCAGTATTGTTGTGCCCTTCTTACCTTCCCTTTGGCTTAGATGGGGCAGTCTGTCGGGACACACTTTGGGTAGACACTAGTTCTCCCCGGGATCTCGCTGCCTTGCATAATTTATCGCACACGCCCTCCAGCGTGCTTTCATTGTTGCTGAGACCAGGCAGGTTGCCTAGACAACACTGGGGAGATACTACATTTCCCAGTGGCCGCGGCGCCCTGCGTATTTTGATGCATGCGCCCTATAGCGTCTGTGTGAGGGCGGCTGCGACTTTGACAGAGTTTGACATAAAAGAATGGAGCAGCCTCGCGCTTCGTTACCTGCGCGGCGTTCCAGAAGCATGTACAGATTGGCGTGGTATTCCATCGGAACAGTAAGGAGTATCGCACAGAGGGGGAGGCTTTTGAGATTTCATGTGTCTTTATTTCAAACTGATGGAGAAACTAGTGTATATACAATCACTCGGGTGTATACAGGCTGGTTTAGGTGAACATGGGACCTTTCTCAGTAGTGCCCTATCGCTGGCCCGTGACTATAGTTTTCCTACTTTACCTTCTCTTCTTGTGAACACAGGTTGTGTTCTTTGGAATCCTCCCTGCTGGGCGCCCTGTCGAGCTTTTTATAATGATAAACTCAGTAAGTTTGCCATAGGAGTGGGGCACATTTGTTTGTTACCATGCTGAATGAATGTGGATGATGTAAGATCCTTTGCAGTAGTATGTGCTGCAGTGGAGTGTGGTGTACCTTATGCCGCAATATATTGTATTGAGTGTATGATGAATTAACCCACCTTGCCTCAACTGTAGTACGGTTGGGGATAGTATTGAGATATTATATGAATGCCATGTGGAGTGGGGACTCTTAGTAACAGGCACAAGACATGGAAGCTTACTATTATTGGTTGTGCTTTATTGTAGAATTTGTTTTCCCGCGATGGTGGGACTCTCCTCCATACGTGTTTGATCGATTCTCGATCCAGCCCATTCCATCTACCAGCCGGACTACGGTGAGGTGGACGCTAGGACTGGGACAGATAGACGTCCTGAAGAAGACCGGGGTGACAAGTGTATTTTTTGGCACAGTAAGTCGGTTGAAACATGTTGGCACAAGCAGTCTAAGGAGGGGTGTTTTGGGATCCTGAATTCTCTTTAAAACACTGCCCATCCTTCTATATTTTAATCCTGGTCGTGGAACCCATAAATAAAGTTTCATGAGGGTATCCATGAGCCAGTTTTAAGCACTTCCCATGCTGCACTTTGTTCTATCACGATACCCAGTCACAGGGTGACATTCACCGTGTTATCACTTTTCTGGCACATTTGTGTTGCTTTGTATACGTGTCTGTTTATTTGTACTGTTTTTTTGTTTTCCCCTCCCTTATGCTCCGTCCTGAGTGTGGCTACGCCGGGGCATATTGCAAGCAGACCCGATGATGAAGCATGTCACACACATTTGTGTGTGAGTGAGGGCAGTTTTCTAAACAGATTTATTTTTGCCTTATTCGAGTCTGTTTTGTCTTGTTTGGTTCTCCCTATCCCTTTATGTGTGTACAGGTATGATTCCAACATGTTTGATATCAAACATGAAAGGGTTCGTTACAGCCAGTTTAGAGATGGTCATCGCGTAATGATGCATGGCCACTCAATGTATCGTAATGGCTGATGCACTTACAATCCGGGATAATGTTCTCCGAAGGTTGTAGGGGTGTTCTGCTCATGCAGAGGCACTGTCACACTTAGAACCTGGGAGAATGGACTCCGTAGGCTGCTGGGGTGTCCTGCTCATGCAGGGGCACCCTCTCACTTAGAACCAAGCACTCTGCTATCAGGATTGCAAAGGCCTGCCATAAGGGTGACTTATAGGTCTTAAGGGCAGTGACACTAAATATAGGAAACCTATATCTTTAGTAAGTGGTGCTAGCACCAGCTTACACAGGCTGCAATGGCAGACCAATAGACACAGTTTGATTGGTCTCTCATGGGTGGCACCTCAGTACTAAAAGAACACAGTTGGCTGCGACATGGTTGCGGTCTACTCCTCTTGGACCTCTCAGCTGCCTTTCACACGGTTGACCATAACACTAACACAAAGACTCCACAAAGCCGACATAGAGGGAACTGCTTTAGACTGGATCACGTGCTACCTGTGAAACAGAACTAATGTCATCCATACCCCACCTTTCTCGTCCAAACCATACTCCACAAAAGCAGGGGTCCCTCAAGGCTCTATCATCTCGCCCATGCTTTTCAACATCTACATGATCAATCAATTTCACCTCACATGCTATAATTATGCAGATGACACGCAAATACTCCTTCAACTGGAATGCCCCAAAGACATTGGAAACTCACCAATTTTCAGTTGTTTCAGAGCCGTGGATGATTTGGAGCCACCTCAAATTGAATGCTTCCAAAACGGAAATACTCACCTGTGGCAATTGGAAACATTATGATCGCTTGCCGCTTGGCGTGATGAACTGGGATCACCGTTTAAAGTATCGAAGGAAGTAAGAAACCTCGATTTGACCAAGGACTCCAAGCTATCGATGAATGCCCAAGTGGACAAACTAGAAAGATCAAGCTTTGTTACTATAACAACTCTGCTTTAAATCTTCCCCCATTTGAGATTTCCACACAAGGTCCAAGCTACCATCTCCCTTGTTTTGTCCAAACTCGATTACGCCAAAAGCCTCTACTACGGATCACCTTTAACGACCATGAAAAGACTACAACGGATTCAGAACTCGGCTGCCAGACTACTCTTTTAAATCAAACCGCTAGACCACATCTCCCCTGCCTTGAAAGCCCTGCATTGGCTCCGCCAACGCTATTCTGAGGACACGGCAACACTTCCACTAAACGGTCTAGGCAGCCTGCAACGTTTACCTTTGTTCGCCTGTGCCGGCTGTCTTTCCTGCTGCACGCCAACACTCAGCGAGGTCCGGGGGACCACAAGCACCAGCATTCCCCCTGTGGCGCCGGTCTGTGACGCCATCAGTAAGCGTCAGGAGGTGCTTGAAATTCAGAGTAGGGCTCTCGCAACGCGGGACGCGCGCGGGCGTGCGCCTGGCGAAGCTTGGGCCAAGGGCGGGGCCGTCCGAAGCCGGCGGAGGCTGGGCTGGGCCTGCTCTCTAACCCCTAATCCCTGGGACCCGTATTTAAGGTACTGTGGTTATGTCCTCCAGATTGCTAAACTTTTGAAATTGTCCTTTCTTTTATTGGCACCCAGTTGGCACAGTGTGTATCACAATTGACTCTGGACTGAGAACACTGAAGAACGTTGTATGTGTAGATTCCTCTGCTTACCCTGCTGGTCTTAGATAGTACTTTCTAGCACTGGTTCACTTACTAAGTATTCGTGTAGTTGCGTATAGAGCACCGAAGTGGTGCTTTCAAGAGGAACCTCTTGCATCCACCTCAAATTTAAACCTAATAACTAACACGAGAGTCTCATCTTAAAAATATTTCAGAATGGGGAGAAGAGCATGCGTCGAGAAGAAACAGACCCCGGTCTTGTCCAAACCAAATAGTAAACCTACCTCTATTGACAGGATGCTAGAGAAGGCTCTAAGAGCCGTGGCAACTGAAATAGAGCGGACCGAGAGACGACTGTCCCTGACCCCAAATCTAGAAATTGCACAGACTGACCCGAGTATCTTACAAATCTCAGGGGCTTCTATAACTGACCTCTTGTGGGGTTTCGGCCGGGGAGTCAAACAAATCCACTGACAAAGGGGTTCTGGGGAGTGCAGGTTTTATTGACTTGTACAGTCTACGTTTGGCTACCGGGACCCGGTAGAAGGGAAGAGGGTTAGCAGCCTCTTCAGCAGCTTCTCGTACTCCGCTCCTTCTTCTCGTTTCCCGGTGTCTGCTGGGATTCGTAGTCCGGATTTCCGCCGTGGTCGCTTGGAGTCCGGGGTAGTTCGCCAGAGTGCAGAAAAGAAAAGAGAACTCGGATTACTCGGCTATTCTAGCCACACAGAGGTGAGGGGAGGGTAGTGAGGAGACACGCGTGCAAGTTATCTACCCCGCTACTAGTGTGGGATGGTGCAGGGGAACGTCGGGGATTTCAGATAACTAAGCCGCGTAAGGGTCAAGGTGGTTTGCCCGAACTACGTCCCGCCCAGCCCAGGAAACGTGACCGTACCTGTCCGAGCCACACTTCCCGGGAAGCGTGGCTGGGCGATGCGCCTTCTCGTTGGCCTCCTGGCGTGTTGCTGCTGTCTCGCGTTTCCGTGGGGTTGTTTCCGCGGTTCTCCTCTCTTGGTCCGTCTGGGTCTCGCCTCATCCCGCTGGGGCTGGGGTTGTCGCCTTCCTCCGCTCTGTCCTCGGTTTTCATCCACTCCTCTCCGTCCTGACTCGTCCTCGGCTCCTCTCCGTCCTCGTTTCTCCACCACTCGTCTCCGTCCTCGTTCCAACGCCTCTCCGCTCCGTCCTCGCACTCCAGTCTCCACTCGCCTCCTCCAGGTGTAACACACACCTGTCTCGGTTCTGGGCAGGGTTTTACAGAGCTGCTGTGGGATGGTCCGAGTTCCGTTGCCGCCCACTTAAAGGTGCAGGGGCCCTCATTTTCTGGCACCGGTAGACAGCTGGCAACTTCGGATGGTTTCCATGAGTCTGTATGCTGAAACAACATAGGCAAAGCGTCAATAGGTAGGCCAGGGGGGCCCGGGCCCGAGTCCGGGTCCCCCGCGTCACACACCTCCCCCCTAGGATTCTCCCGATCGGGGAGAGGAAACCTGGACAAAAAATCCGCGTTGGCATTGTCACTACCCTTTTTGTGGCGGACCTGGAACCGGAAGGGTTGAAGTGCCAGGAACCACCTCATGACCCTCGGGTTATTTGAGACGTTCCTGCTCATCCATAACAGGGGCGCGTGGTCGGTGTACAGTATGAATGGGTGCCCCTCCAGGTAATATCTCAATTTGTCGATCGCCCAACGTATGGCGAGACATTCCTTCTCGATGGTGGGGTATTTCACCTCGCGCGGGAACAACTTCCTACTGATGTACAAAATGGGCCTCTCACCCTCCCCTGTGTCCTGGGACAACACGGCCCGATACCAAAGTCCGAGGCATCTGTTTGAAGGATGAAGGGCTTGGTGAAATCCGGGGACGTCAACACCGGGCTCGTTGTGATGGCTCTCTTCAGGGTGAGGAAGGCCTTCCACATTGCCGGGGTGGGGTTGTGGAAGTCGCACCCCTTCTGCTGTTTTTGCAAGGTATCCGTCAAAGGGGCCGCTATGTCCGAAAAAGAGGGGATGAACCGTCGGTAGTAGCCTACTAACCCCAAGAAGGCTCTCATGTCTTTGGTGTTTTTGGGGAAGGGCGTCTCGGCGATGGCTCTCACTTTTTCTATCTGCGGTTCTATTGCTCCATGTCCCAACAGATAGCCCAGGTATTTCACTTTCTGAAACCCAACCCTGGATTTCTTGGCGTTGACGTGGAGTCCTGCGTCTCTCAACTGTCGGAGTATAGTTTGGATATGCCGTAGGTGGTCAGCCCACGACGGGCTGAATATTATGATATCGTCGAGATACGCCGAGCTGTATTTTTGATGTCCCCGCAGTACTTCATTCATCAGCCTCTGGAAGGTGGCCGGGGCGCCGTGCAATCCGAACGGGAGGACGTTGAATTCAAACAGTCCGTCAGGGGTTGCAAAAGCCGTCTTCTTCCGGTCCTCTTCGCGTAGCGGAACTTGCCAGTAACCCTTGGTGAGGTCTAGGGTGCTGATGTACTTCGCGTCACCAAGCTTTTCGACGAGCTCGTCGATACGGGGGATGGGATAGGCGTCGAATGATGACACCGCGTTTAACGCGCGAAAGTCCATACAGAAGCGGCTACTGCCGTCGGGTTTGGGCACCATCACGATGGGCGAGGACCACTCGCTTCGTGACGGTCTCACCACTCCCAACCGTATCATCTCGTCGACTTCTCTCCTGATGGCTTCTCTTTTTGCTGCAGGTATTCGATATGGGCGTTGTTTGACGGTAACGCCCACGGGGGTCTCTATCCGGTGTTCCGCCAGTTTGGTCAGGCCTGGCAGGTCGGAGAAGATGCGTTCGAACGGTTGCAGGACGGCCTGTAATCCCTCTTGCTCGTTTTCGTATAGTTCCTCATTGATCACCAGTTCACCCAACGTGGTCTCTTTGTTGTTGCTGACTGTGTCTGCCAGATGGGACGCCATCGGAGTCGCCCCCAGCCATTTTTTTAGGAGATTAATATGGAATATCTGTGACTTCCTCCCCTTCAGGCGTAGACGGTATGTGGTTTTTCCTATGGTCTCGATGACTTCGAAGGGTCCCTGCCACTCGTTTTGGAATTTCTTGGAGGTGGAGGGCAACAGTACCAGGGCCCAATCGCCTTTTTGCAAGAGTCTCCACTTCTTCCCTTTGTCATACTGCACTCGTTGCTGTCTTTGACTGCCCTCGAGATGGGCAAAAGCCAGTTCTCGAATCTTCCCGAGTTTGTTCTTTAGATTCTGGCTGTACTCGAGGAGGGTTCTGGTCTCTCCCGTTGGCTCGGATTCCCACACTTCCTTAGTCATGTCCAGGAGGCTCCGGGGTTGGCGGCCGTACAACATCTCAAAAGCCGAACAGCCTAAACTGCTCTGTTTCTGGCCCCGAATGACGTACAGGGCCAACGGGAGGAGCAGGTCCCAATCACTCTCATTCACCGTAAGCATCTTTTTGAGAACGGTCTTAAGGGTCCCGTTGTACCGCTCCACCAGTCCATCCGTCTGGGGATGATATACCGATGTTTTTATCTGGTGGAGCCCCAGGAGATGGCATACTTCCTTCATTACACGGGACATAAACGGGGTCCCTTGGTCCGTTAAGATCTCCTTGGGGAAACCTACCCGTGAAAACAGTTCCATAAACTTATCCGCGATGTTCCTGGACGTGGGTGTTTTCAGTGGGAACGCCTCAGGAAAACGGGTGGCGTAATCCACGATTACGAGGGCGTATTTGTAGCCTTTTCGGGTCGGGGGTAAGGGACCGATGAGGTCCATGCCAACCCTCTCGAACGGGGTTCCGATGATGGGTAGGGGTTGGAGAGGCACTGCGGCTGGTCTCTGGGTATTCTTCCTTTGACACAAGTCGCAGGTCTGGCAATGTTTTTTTATGTCGTGGTAGATGCCCGGCCAATAGAAACTGCGCAGCACGTTTTGGGTAGTCTTCTCGCTACCGATGTGGCCCGCAAGCAAATGGGTGTGGGCGTAGAACATCACCTGTTCCCGAAAGCAAGTAGGTACTAGGAGTTGCGTGGGATCTTCTTGTTTGGCCTGTCGATAGAGGAGGTCCTCCTTGATCAGGAATCTGGGATATCGCGGTTGGGGATTGCTCTGGTCTTGGTGTGCCAGTTCCCAGGCGTTGAGGAGGCTGGCATCATTGGCCTGGGCAAACCGGAAACTCCTATCGCCCTCCCACGGCTCAGGAGACGTTAGAGCCGGGATGGCTATGTCCTCGGTCTCCTTCTTCTGTCGCAGACGGTCTTTAAACAGCTCCAGGAAGTGGGGGTTGTCGGTCCCCAATATGAGATGCTCCGGTAGAGCGTTCATAACTCCCACCTTCACCACCATTGTGTCCTTCCCCTCAACCTCAAGGGGGACGAACGCCACCGGATACCCCTTTACGTCCCCGTGTACACATTTGATGTGTACCACGGCTTCTGGCATTACCTGGAGGGGCCTCACGAAATACCCTTGCATCACCGACTGCTTACAACCCGAGTCAAGGAGAGCCTTAATCACCTTACCGTTGACTGTCACACTCACGTGGTAGGCTCCGCCGAGCTCCGCTGAATACATGACTCCCTTGGGCAGGAAGCTGACGTCCATTGGTTCATCATGGGGCCGCTTCTGGGAGCAAAGACGGGCGATGTGTCCCCACATCCCACAGTCAAAACACTGCAGACCCCGGAAAGGGGTCTCAGTGGGTAAGGGTCTGGGAGGGGGTAGCCCAGGGGGTGGTCTCACTCTACGTTCTGGCCGTGGAACAGGCCGTGGCATTTTCTCGGGTTCAGCTACATGCAGGCGGGGTTGGGCACGGGCGTAGGTAGCCGCCATCTCCATTGCTTGGGCAGTGGACAACCCCGAGTGCTGCCGTAGCCACCTCTGTGTCCCAAAGGGGAGGGCCTCCAGGTATTGCTCCAAGTAAATCTTGTCCATGATTTCTTCCTTGGTACATGAAGCAGGGAGCAGCCACTTGTCTGCTGCTGCCTTAAGGCGAAAGAAGAGCGTTTTGGGGTTATCCCCGGGTTGTCCTCGCTCTTTGCGGAAGCGCACCCTATACGCCTCGGCGTCCAGCCCCAAATGGTCGAGTATGATCGTTTTGATCTGTCCGTATGCTGTCTGTCCGTTCCCATTGGCCACTTGATAGGCGGCCTGCGCCTCGCCGGTGAGAAGGGGGGCGAGGAAGAAGGGCCATTTCTCCGGGGGCCATCCGCATGCCAAAGCTACCCTCTCGAAGTTAGTGAGGAACGCGTCGGGGTCCTCCCCCGTGACGTACTTCTGTAGGGAGATGCCTGCTGGTGTGGGTGGGGGACGGCTCTCTCTCCCCGAAACACTGGCTGGGTCTAAGGTGGGGCGCATCCCCTCCAGCTGGCTCACCACCGTCGTTCTGAACGTTTCCCTGTCTAGATGGGCGGCGGCCAGTTGCTGTTCGACCGCCCATCCCAACTGCTCTTGGCCTTTCAGCAGCGCTTGTAGGATTTCCTCCATCGTTGTGTCCCGGATGGGCTCCTCGGCTATGCCTGCATTCTCCACCACTTGTGGGGTTTCGGCCGGGGAGTCAAACAAATCCACTGACAAAGGGGTTCTGGGGAGTGCAGGTTTTATTGACTTGTACAGTCTACGTTTGGCTACCGGGACCCGGTAGAAGGGAAGAGGGTTAGCAGCCTCTTCAGCAGCTTCTCGTACTCCGCTCCTTCTTCTCGTTTCCCGGTTTCTGCTGGGATTCGTAGTCCGGATTTCCGCCGTGGTCGCTTGGAGTCCGGGGTAGTTCGCCAGAGTGCAGAAAAGAAAAGAGAACTCGGATTACTCGGCTATTCTAGCCGCACAGAGGTGAGGGGAGGGTAGTGAGGAGACACGCGTGCAAGTTATCTACCCCGCTACTAGTGTGGGATGGTGCAGGGGAACGTCGGGGATTTCAGATAACTAAGCCGCGTAAGGGTCAAGGTGGTTTGCCCGAACTACGTCCCGCCCAGCCCAGGAAACGTGACCGTACCTGTCCGAGCCACACTTCCCGGGAAGCGTGGCTGGGCGATGCACCTTCTCGTTGGCCTCCTGGCGTGTTGCTGCTGTCTCGCGTTTCCGTGGGGTTGTTTCCGCGGTTCTCCTCTCTTGGTCCGTCTGGGTCTCGCCTCGTCCCGCTGGGGCTGGGGTTGTCGCATTCCTCCGCTCTGTCCTCGGTTTTCATCCACTCCTCTCCGTCCTGACTCGTCCTCGGCTCCTCTCCGTCCTCGTTTCTCCACCACTCGTCTCCGTCCTCGTTCCAACGCCTCTCCGCTCCGTCCTCGCACTCCAGTCTCCACTCGCCTCCTCCAGGTGTAACACACACCTGTCTCGGTTCTGGGCAGGGTTTTACAGAGCTGCTGTGGGATGGTCCGAGTTCCGTTGCCGCCCACTTAAAGGTGCAGGGGCCCTCATTTTCTGGCACCGGTAGACAGCTGGCAACTTCGGATGGTTTCCATGAGTCTGTATGCTGAAACAACATAGGCAAAGCGTCAATAGGTAGGCCAGGGGGGCCCGAGTCCGGGTCCCCCGCGTCACACCTCTCCAGTGACCAAACGCCAATAATAGAAGTAGTTATCCCCGAGCCACCCAGGGTTATTACTCCAAACCAACCGTACAGAAAAGGCAAACCTAAACCTAAGGCGAAAGCACCTGCAAGAAGGTAGAAGCCCCAGGGTGTTACTTCTGATAATGGGAAACTTGGGATGGGGAACCCAGAAGAGAGCATGGAAACCATAAGTGATCAGCCAGTGTGGGTTACAAAGTTGGTGGTGGATCTGCAGATCCAAATGAGGGATATAGTTAAGGATGAACTTAGATCGTTACAAGAGAGGGTTGACAGGCTGTCTGTACTTTTTAATAATTGGATAAGTACAAGGGGGGTGCCCGTGGTATTGCTGGACCTGAATGCGGGTCACGAGTGCAGACCACTATAAGCAATGCATTGGTTAATCCTAGCCTCAAACCTAATGAACAAGCCCTGCTTCTAAAACCAAATGGGGAGATTCACACGTCGGAGGCCATTAGAGATAGCCCTGCAAGGCCCACACCGGTTACCTCTAACCTAGCTAATTGCCCACCCCCATTGTATAAATCCACAGGGCTACAACAATCAAACAATAGGCAGCTGGGGGAGGCGCCTCTACAAACATAGAAGCCACCAACCACTTTTTACCCCCTCCAGTTATAAATCTACCACCCGCATCAACTCTGGATGTCCTCATTCTTGCAGGTATACCTGAACTTAGAAGGGATCAAGCTGAATCTCACCAAGAATTTATAAAACAAATGTGTTCACTGGCTTGTAAACCACAGATATTTTTGTTATGAGGATGTGGAAGAGATCCTAACCACGCGCAGGGTGGGATGGAAAGGCAGACGATATAAGGATTTACATGGAGATTGCATAATAATTAATTTTTGAAATCCGTTGATGACCCAAAACTTTTTAGCTAGAGAGGATGGGAGAAAAATGGGTGGTATTCAAGTACTCCCTTAGGGTTATTTCTACCCCCCAACAGGCCCTACAATGACATCAGGCATTCAGAGCGGGCTGGAGAAATGATCCTAATAACCGTGAGTTGACTCATCAGCACTGGCAAAAGCAACCTATTTTTAACATTCCCACTGTAAATAGATTTAGCTGCTTGGATGGAGTAGACTGACTTAAGGAAAACCCCTCTATCATTAAGGTGCAAATTTGTCCACCCCAAACAGAAACCCAGATTCAGGTTAGTGATATAGGACCATGTATCCCACGCAGGGAGTGCCCAACCTGTGGGGGCATGAGCGGTTCCCCTGGTTGCACCCACAAAGGCGATGACTCGGTCCGGAGGGATAATCCTAAATTTTGTTTACCCGTGGGGTCAAATTTTAAGGATAAAAAGTGGAAAGATAAAGGCCGTATGGCAAGCACCCCCCCTGCCGCCTGGTACACCGAATCCCCCTAATTGTTCAAAAACAAGGGTCCTATCATGGAACATCACAGGTCTGAATAATAAGATAGATGATCCTAACTGCCGCTCTTTTATTAGTCAATTCGAGATCTGCATGTTTCAGGAAACATGGGCTAGAGGGGAGGTCCCCAAGTTGGGTTTTGCCACCTTTAATATCCCCGCAACATCTGGGGGTAAAGGGAGACCATCAGGAGGCCTTAGAACATGGGTGGGAGTTCATCTAGGATGCACGGTCAAGCAGATCGACACAGGATCGAATGATATACTATGTGTTTTACTCCAGTTTCCCTTAAAGATTTCCGTTTCTCTTTTAAATGTATATGGTAGACCTACGGTCCTGGGAAAGGAGTCAATTACATTGGAAGAACTAACTACGTTCTTAGGTACCATTGCTGAAAATCATATGGTGATCTTAGGAGGGGATTTCAATTGCCAGTTCGAGTCACTAGAGGGAATGCTCCTGGACAGCCTATATGACAAGGATAATTTTTGGGCAATCCCGGAGACTAGATGTCTACCAGTTAAAAAATGGTCCCCTCTGGTGATTCAGATGAACTGCCTTGTCTTGAATCACTCCCTAAGAGCTTGCAATGGTAGAACTATGTCTGAAACATCAAGTAGTTATACCTTCCATAGAAATAACTGTGGCTCTCTAATAGACTACATCCTAATTGACTCCAAATCCTGGGATAGGTTAATCGATTTTAGGGTTGTTCCACGGCTAGATAGTGACCATCATGCGCTAGTGCTTGTACTAAAGGAGTTTATTCCTGGTAGCGTCCCTAATTCAGATAACCCTATTGATGTCAGATTGACACTTTCCAATTGTAGGCGACGAGTGCGATGGACCGATTTTAGTCAATCGCAAGATAAATTGAGCAATTTATATGAAGCCCTGGTCACAGTGCTCCTGACGGCATCCAACTTAACAACTCATAATGAAGCAGGTACAGATCCTGAGTTGGTCACAATAAACCATGCTAGATTAGGAGAAGTCCCATTGGACTTCTTGTATTCCAAAAAAACAAACCAGCCTAGCAGGATGCACCCCCACCCTTGGTATAATGATCAATGCCGCAAAGCCAAAAGATCGTTGGCATCGTCCGTCCAGGCTAATGATCGCCTACAAATGAAATCTGCCAGGACGGTATTTAAAGTGGCCATCTTTGAAGCCAAAAAAGGGTGTGAAAAGGATAAGTGGGATGCTCTGCGAAGCGCCTTGGGGGCCAGGGACATGAGGACCTTTTGGAAAGTTGTCAACACTGGTAGTTCTGGTGTTAAATCACTGGTAGACCCAAATCTGGATGAAGAAGTCTGGCGGGAACATTTTGAATCTCTCTATTCCAAGGAAGAAACATTGACTAATGAGATATTTGAGGGAAGCCCTATGGGGATTGACCATTCCCCCAAATTGAGGGAAACTAAAGAACCCTATGACGGAAGCATTAGTATAAGTATAAATGAAATCAAGGGAGCTCTAGTAAAAATTGCCCCAGTCAAAGCACCCGGCCTAGACAAAATCCCTGGGGACCTTTTTCACAGTGAACCAACTGTCTAGGCTCCATATCTTTGGGTGATATTTAATACCATACTTCAGGGCATGAAGATTCCCCCCAGTTGGGCTGGAGCGGAAATAATTCCCATCTATAAAAAATGTTCACCGCTCTTACCAATTAACTATAGGCCAATTAGCCTGATAGACATCACACAAAACATCTTTGCGCATGTATTGCTGTTTAGGTTACAAACTTGGATGGAGGAACGGGAGATATTATCCCCTTTACAGGCGGGGTTTAGGGAAAAACTGTCCACTTTGGACCAAATACTCAGGCTTCAACTGTACTGGAAGACCGTGTGTCTAGAGGGTGGCAGCCTCTATTTAATATTTGTAGACCTGGGGTCAGCCTTTGATTTGGTCCCAAGGGAAAAACTTTGGACGGTCCTCCATGAGATGGGGATTCCAACATAACTGACCCATCCCATCAAGCGGCTGCACGCAGATAACTTTGCCCAAATCAGGTTTGGCAATAATGGAAAGTTAACTGCACCCATCCCGATCAAACGCGGGGTTCGCCAGGGCTGTGTGCTCGCCCCCACTCTCTTCAGTCTTTACATCAATGGCTTGATAGATCATTTATTAGTCGAGAAAGACCTTGATGCACCTAAGTTAGCCTCCCGAGAAATCCCAGCAATGACGTTTGTCGACAATACTTTATTAGTATCCAAATCACCTATAAGGATCCAGAGGGTACTCAATAAATTTGAAGTATTCTGTAGTGAAAGAAGATTAGAAATTAATCTACAGAAAAAAATCATTTATGGTGTTTAATAGCTCCAAAAGTGCATGAGCAAACTCCTCATTAAATGGTAAACCCCTAGAAAGAGTTTCCTCGTTTGACTATCTCGGCATCACAATCACAGAAACTATGGATTGGGGGGCACAAATTAAAAAATTGGCACTAAAATGATCACATATCATCGGGTGGCATTATGAAGGTCTTCTGTAAGTCTAATCAGAAACCAGTGAGTCCAGCCATTGAAATATATAAGGCCCAATCCCCGGGAGGGGCGTTATACAGTGCAGAACTCTGGGACTATACAAGACCCGAGAACTTAACGCAGGTAGAGAACAACTTCCTGAGACAGCTGTTAAAGCTCCCACAGAGCACACCGCTAATTCTGCTCCGATTAGATCTGGGTCTTATGGCAATCGCTGATGTAACCAATTTTAAACCCTTATTGTACTGGCGTCGCCTGTGGGTCACCCCAGAACTTTTATCGTACAGGGAGGAAATAAAAGAAGTAATGGACCTAACGGGGGCTGCCAAGCTCCTGTGGCTCACGTACATAAAGCGCATGCTGGTCAGTATGGTGCTGGGGGAACTTTGGGCTGATCCTGAGTATGCCTGCTCCTTACTCCCTAGGAAATCATTAAAGGCCTATTATGAAGAGTATAAAATGGCACACCTTCAGACTTGTCCCCGAGTAGGTACGGTAAGCTCCGCCTTTTTAGATATCAAAGATAGGTTTAGCTTTGAGACGGCCCTAGATGATATCAAGCCGGCAGCTGCTAGAAAGATTTACCTTCAGTTTAGGCATGGGGTTTTGCCCCTCCGTAGTTTCACACACAAGTGGGGGGGTTTGCAAGTTTTGAGGTGCCCGGCATGCGACTGTCCCGAAGAGTCAGTACTCCATGTGTTTTTTAGCTGCCCTGGCTACTACAAGGCAAGAAAACGATGGATGGTGCAGATTTGTAGGAACCTTGGTACTAGACTTTGCTCTGAGGCTTTCAGGATACTGAAAAATGATTTCAGTACCCCAATTGCTTACTCAATGGCAGGTTTCCTATTCTCCATGTGGTGTACACACAGGATATTCATAAAAACACCCTAAAAAAGAGCTACGATGTGTTTTTGGTTGATATGAAGCGATCTTATTGTTAAATAGCCGGGAAAAATACCTATTTGTGGTTCTCTCCGTCAGTTTTAAAATTAGGCCTTGTTTTTAATATGATTAGATTATAGTGAGCATGTTCGTTAGCCCCTTAATTATGCTATAGGGAAACCGTAATTTACTAGTCTACTTCCGCAATTACTGTAATAAAAATCATGTGCAGAAGTAGCCTGCATTATAGGGGGCTCTTAGTGCTAGGACCTATTATCTGTAGTATGATAAGAAGTTTGGTCATTTTTTTTAGTAATCCTTTTTATGTAAATTATTTATTTATTGCATAATGCACTTTCCAAAGGTGAATCCTTGTTCCTTGCCTTGAATACCCCTCTGTGATTTTCGCTTCTTTTTGTCCTCCTTTTGTAAATAATAATTGTAGGCATTTTTACTGAGTGTGGAATTCATTTACTTTACATGTGTGCCAATAGTGTTCATAATTGATTTCTTCACTTCTTTTTAATTATATGTCATTGATTTTTGATGTATATTTACATGTATTTATATGTATTGTGTTTGTACTTTTGAAGTCATATTGACCGAAATAAAGTTTATTCAACTGAATTTAATTGAATTGGTTACCGGTTGCCAGAAGATGCACGTTCAAGCTGCTTTGTATCACCCACAAAGCGATACATGGAACAGGACAGCTCTTCATCAGAAATAAAATCACCAAACACATTTGTTTCCCAGAGGGTAGGAATGGGCAGAGAAAGTGGCAAGGGGTGAAATGTTGGATTCGGGCGCTTGATTAGGACGTACAGTAGCGCAGGGACACACTAGCCTAGTGTAACCAGGCGCTTTATAAACTTAGTTTATTATTATTATTCAACAAAGGAACCTCCGTCCAAAATCCCAAGATTAATGAAAAAAACATGGGTTGCACATCCTTCTCTGCTCAACAGTCAAAGGATGAAATTCTTTACCCCCAGCATAAGATCCACCGAAAAACACCATATCTTCAGAAAACTACTCCAGAATTGGCTCTTCCCCACATAAGCACCATACGCAAACAGAAATATACAGCATATCGCTCTGTAAATAAACATGTATTTGTACTATAGATATGTACCCAAATATGTGTATTTCTTTGTATAAACATGTTGAATAATTATGTTTAACAAAAAAAACACATTTTTAAGTACAACACTTTGAAACCAGAGTTATTATAATGCATGTTTAATCTACACATATTTACTTCCTTTGTGCATCTATATACCTTCCATGTACTTGGATCTATATTACTTTTCTCTAACAAAAGCATATTCAAAGCACTACCCTAATTCTCACCCTAAACCTCTATCAATATCTTTAATCTGCATATACTTACTTCCTTTATACATCTATATACTTTCCATGTACTTATGGATCTATATATTTATTACTTTCTTCTAATTCAGCAATATCCAATGCATTACCCTATTTCTCACGCTATACCTCTATCAATATATCCTCTACATCCACTCTCTAATTCATCCCAAACCCCATACAACTACTATAATTCCCAAAATAGCCCTTTCTAGACTCTCCCCTACCCCTCCTTGCACCATCTGACACCTCTTTGCTATACCAATCCCCAAAACAAGACTTTCTAAACTCTTCTCTCTGACTCTTCCCCTCCACATCTCTTTTTACTCATCCCAAGCCTCCTCCTACTGCAATAACCTCTAAAACAAACAACAAAAAAAACGAAATTCTTCATTCTCTCTTCTATCCCTCCACTATCCATTTTAATCAAAATAACAGACTAACATGTCCAGTTCTCAAATTTTATATTTCACTATCCCAATTCACCATCAATCCTCTATGGGTTCAAGAGTAGTGTGCTACACGCTGAAAAAACACTTTGACGCCTCGTCAAGGGTAGTAAGTGCTATATAAATGCAATTACAATACCATACAATACAATATACTAAGGACTTATAAGAGCACACTAGTAACCAATCTGGGATGTACCTAAGCACTTACCATAACCAATGTAGGGGAGAGAGCACAGAGACTGGGGTCCTGAATAGCTGGATCCCAGTCGGACTAGTCAGAAACAGCAAAGCACAAGGCAAAAAGTGGGGGCAACCACAGAATCAGATCCTACTTTTCTACAACACTTATACATTTTGCTCCCCCCTGTATCCAGTTTATCAAGGCTCACTGTTTCGTGTTAGGTTAAAACATAATGCTAATGGCAGTACTGACTCCGTGACCTCTACGCAGTGCACATGAATGGGCATTTGCTGCCTTTGTCTTGTAAACTGCAGCGCACATAGATTACTATAAGTACACTAAAAGGCAGTGCTGCGTGCACACATTTTTCATAGTGCAGCAAAACACAGTTCAGTGTGACAGATGAATCAGAGAGCAGTAAAACTCAATGTGGTGTGCACTGACCTCTCACAATAAAGCAAAATGCAGTGCAGCATGCAGATTTCTCATGGTGCAGTAAGATGAAGTGCAGTGCAGATATCCCTCACAGTGCAGTAAGATGCAGTGCACCCCAATTCGACAGATCCCTATCAGTGCAGTAAGATGCAGTGCACCGATCCCTCACAGTGCAGATGCAGTGCACAGTGCACAGATCCCCACTTTAACAGACATGATGCCCACAAACATCCCCTGGGCTGGAAGGAAAGCCCCCCAGAGGCCCTCGGATAGAAGAGCCCACCGATTCCCCCCCTCCCCCCCAGAGGCTCCCGGATAGATGAGCCCAGCTCAGTCCCAGGACCCCAGGGTAGTAAAACCCAGCTCAGCCCCAGGAGCTCCCGGATAGAAGAGCCCAGCTCAGCCCCAGGGGTCCCTGGATAGAAGAGCCCAGCTCATCCCCAGGGGCCCCCGGATAGAAGAGCCCAGCTCAGCCCCAGGGGCCCTCGGATAGAAGAGCCCAGCTCAGTCCCATGGGGGCCCGGATAGAAGGCCCGGCTCCTGCAGAGATTCCCTCCAGGATTATTCAGTCTATTTCTACAAACACAGCAGAAGGTGCTGACATGTCCTACCTGAGCAGAGACCTGTGCAGACATGTCCAGGCCCTCTCCTCCCCCTGGGGCTGGTGGGGGGGCAGATTTGCGGTCTGAGGGGGGGGGGGGCAGATCTGCGGTCTTAAGGGGGAAAGGCAGATCAGGGGTCCGAGGGGGGTCTGTGAGGGTCTGAAGATTAAGGTAACTGCTCACCAAACATGGGTGCCTGTCTAGGCTCTCTCCTCCCCCTGGGGCGGGGGGTGGCAGATCTGGGGTCTGAGGGGGGTCTGTGAGGGTCTGATGATGGTAACTGGACACACAGGCAATGGCTCCTTCCTCCTCTGGAGCAGGCTGGACACACCAGGAGAGGCCAAAGTGATGTCAACACGGCTGCTTGTGCGGTCTCTGCCGCCGCTGACCCAGAAGAGGAAACTCTTCTCCTTTCATCCAATGTGCAGCTCAGTGAGTTTCATCAGCAGGCGAGGTGCGCCCTCTGGTGGCCGCTGACGGAACCGCTGCCCCCAGGCTCCAGCAGGGAAACAAGCATTGGCGCCTGCAAAGACACAGACATGGGTGTTACGGGAAACAAGCATTGCCGCCTGCAAAGACACAGACATGGGTGTAGACACTCACAGTCCATGACAGGGTCTGATATGTGAAACAAGCATTGGCGCCTGCAAAGACACAGACATGGGTGTAGACACTAACAGTCCATGACAGGGTCTCATATGGGAAACAAGCATTGGCGCCTGCAAAGACAAAGACGTGGGTAAGACACTCACAGTCCATGACAGGGTTTCATATGGGAAACAAGCATTGGTGCCTGTAAAGACACAGACATGGGTGTTTAGACGCTCGCAGTCCATGGAGACAGGGTTTCATATGGGAAACAAGCATTGGCGCCTGTAAAGACCTGGGGGTTTAGATGTGACAGTCTGCGTGATGTGAAAGTAAACTCGTGGTTGGCTCGTGCTTGTTTTACTTGTACTCCTCAGCTTGTAGCTGGCTGTTTATACTCACGCTCTTCGGCGGGTTCTCCATTCTGTGCAATGGCGACCGGTGTCTTCGAGGGTAAGGAGATCACCGAGCTGCGCGTCGTGGCCTGGACATCACGGGAGTCAAAACTGCACTCATTCCTCGCCTTAAACAGCTGAAGCACTGTTACAGTTATTGTGCCATTTTAGAAAGGGTGAGGCCGCGTTTAAATCAAGCCTCTGTCTGGGCTGTGGTTGTCAGTCTAGGCTGGAGGAGATGGAATGAAGTGTAAGAGGCAGTGGGTTCTTCTGAAATCGCCAGCGGCCACCCCTAGCCTGGAGGGGCTTAGCGCGCAGAGCTGCGGCTCGGAGGCCTGCAGACAGAGGCAGGGCTAGGGGAGAGATGAGGGGGTGCAGGCAATGAGGGCACAGCCCAGGGGGAAAGGCTCTTGAGTCTCTGGAGGGAGGATGAGTCAGACGGAGCACGGCCCGCGACTCGCCCCTCCCGGGCTCTTTACAACCCGGGGGTGCGGGGCTGTTAAGTGTCTGGAGTGAGCAGGACCAGAGAGCCCGCCCTCCTGCAAGATCCGCTGCACTTCCCACCCCCGGCGGCAGATGTGACCGGGCCAGGGGGGAGCAGACTGCACATGGGACCACCTTTGAGCACAAGCGCAGCACACTTGCTTTGAGCAAAGATAAATATAAAATACATACACAGGGATTGATTGCATTTCACAACTTCAGTTCAATTAACGAGCCACACACACTATTCTTGCAGACTGCCCAGAAGTGTGAGAGTTGTGTGACAGGCACCTGGTTTGATCACTAAGTAATCTGTCTGCTACTTTACCAGATAGCCACGAGCTTCTGTGAAACCATCTAGGTGTGATCTAAATCAGCCGTTTCAATATTTCCTCATCTGTCTGCTGTAACTGTGCTCTCATAAATGGTTCTTTCTACAAAGAACAAAGTCTTTAAAGGATTGGTCTGAGCGAGGAGTGATGATTGGTCTGAGCGATGAGCGATGATTGGTCTGAGCGATGATTGGTCTGAGCGATGATTGGTCTGAGCGATGATTGGTCTGAGCGATGATAGGTCTGAGCGATGATTGGTCTGAGCGATGATTGGTCTGAGCGATGAGTGATGATTGGTCTGAGCGATGAGTGATGATTGGTCTGAGCAATGAGTGATGATTGGTCTGAGCGATGAGTGATGATTGGTCTGAGCGATGAGTGATGATTGGTCTGAGCGATGAGTGATGATTGGTCTGAGCGATGAGTGATGATTGGTCTGAAGTATGAGTGATGATTGGTCTGAGCGATGAATGATGATTGGAATGAGCGATGAATGATGATTGGAATGAGCGATGAATGATGATTGGAATGAGCGATGATTGGTGTGCGTGATGAGTGATGATTGGTCTGAATGAGTGGTGATCTGTCTGAGCGACGAGTAATGATTGGTGTGAGCACTGAGGGATGACTGGTCTGAGCGATGAGTGATGATTGGTATGAGTGATGATTGGAATGAGCGATGAGTGATGATTTGAATGAGTGATGATTGCAATGAGCGATAAGTGATGATTGGAACGAGTGATGATTGGAATGAGTGAGGATTGGAATGAGCGATGAGTGAGGATTGGTCTGAGCGATGAGTGATGGTTGGAATGAGTGAAGATTGGTCTGAGCGATGAGTAATGATTGGAATGAGTGATGATTGGAATGAGTGATAATTGGAATGAGTGATAATTGGAATGAGTGATAATTGGAATGAGTGATAATTGGAATGAGTGATAATTGGAATGAGTGATAATTGGAATGAGCGATAATTGGAATGAGTGATGAGTGATGATTGGTCTGAGCGATGAGTGATGATTGGAATGAGCGAAGAGTGTTGATTGGAATGAGCGATGAGTGATGATTGGTCTGAGCGCTGAGTGATGATTGGAATGAGTGATGATTGGTGTGCGTGATGAGTGATGATTGGTCTGAATGAGTGGTGATCTGTCTGAGCGACGAGTAATGATTGGTGTGAGCACTGAGGGATGACTGGTCTGAGCGATGAGTGATGATTGGAATGAGCGATGATTTGAATGAGTGATGATTGCAATGAGCGATAAGTGATGATTGGAACGAGTGATGATTGGAATGAGTGATGATTGGAATGAGCGATGATTGGAATGAATGATGAGTGATGATTGGTATGAGCGATGAGTGATGATTGGTATGAGCGATGAGTGATGATTGGTATGAGCGATGAGTGATGATTGGTATGAGCGATGAGTGATGTTTGAAATGAGTGACGATTGGTATGAGCGATGAGTGATGTTTGAAATGAGTGATGATTGGGATGAGCCATGAGTTATGATTGGAATGAGCAATGAGTGATGATTAGTATGAGCGATGAGTAATGTTTGGAAGGAGCGATGATTGGAAGGAGCGATGATTGGAAGGAGCGATGATTGGAAGGAGCGATGATTGGAATGAGCGATGATTGGAATGAGCGATGATTGGAATGAGCGATGATTGGAATGAGCGATGATTGGAATGAGCGATGATTGGAATGACCGATGATTGGAATGACCGATGATTGGAATGACCGATGATTGGAATGAGCGATGATTGGAATGAGCGATGATTGGAATGAGCGATGATTGGAATGAGCGATGATTGTAATGAGCGATGATTGGAATGAGCGATGAGTGATGATTGGTATGAGCGATGAATGATGATTGGTCTGAGCTTTGATTGATTGGTATGAGCGATGAGTGATGATTGGTATGAGCAATGATTGGTCTGAGCGATGAGTGATGATTGGTCTGAAAGATGAGTGATGATTGGTCTGAGCGATGAGTGATGATTGGTCTGAGCGATGAGTGATGATTGGTCTGAGCGATGAGTGATGATTGGTCTGAGCGATGAGGGATGATTGGTCTGAGCGATGATTGGAATGAGCGATGATTGGAATGAGTGATGATTGGAATGAGCGATGATTGGAATGAGCGATGATTGGAATGAGCGATGATTGGAATGAGCGATGATTGGAATGAGTGATGATTGGAATGAGCGATGATTGGAATGAGCGATGATTGGAATGAGCGATGATTGGAATGAGCGATGATTGGAATGAGCAATGATTGATGGTTGGAATGAGCAATGAGTGATGGTTGGAATGAGCAATGAGTGATGGTTGGAATGAGCAATGAGTGATGGTTGGAATGAGCAATGAGTGATGGTTGGAATGAGCAATGAGTGATGGTTGGAATGAGCAATGAGTGATGATTGGAATGAGTGATGATTGGAATGAGCAATGAGTGATGATTGGAATGAGCAATGAGTGATGATTGGAATGAGCAATGAGTGATGATTGGAATGAGCAATGAGTGATGATTGGAATGAGCAATGAGTGATGATTGGAATGAGTGATGATTGGAATGAGTGATTATTTGAATTAGCGATGAGTGATGATTGGTCTGAGCGATGAGTGATGATTGGTCTGAGCGATGAGTGATGATTGGTCTGAGCGATGAGTGATGATTGGTCTGAGCGATGAGTGATGATTGGTCTGAGTGATGATTGGAATGAGAGATGATTGGTGTGCGTGAGGAGTGATGATTGGTCTGAGTGAGTGGTGATCGGTCTAAGCGATGAGTAATGATTGGTGTGAGCACTGAGGGATGACTGGTCTGAGCGATGAGTGATGATTGGTATGAGTGATGATTGGAATGTTTTTGCCGTTGCATTGTACTGTAATTTGTGACTTGCCATTTCGCCTACGTTTCCCGCTCTCTCTCCCCGCCGCTGCTCCCCCGCCCCTTTTCTTCTGTACCCCCTTCCCATTGGTTGCCCCGCTCCCGCCTCCCAGCTGCTCCTCCCTCCCACTTCGCCATTTATGGCGGAGTCCACGCGTACGCGCAGCCTGCACGCGCAGAGTGCACATCGGTTGGGCGCCAAAGGCAAGCCCGTCTACGCCCGTCCGCGCCTGGACCGCGCCCAGTGCCTGGACCCCTGGCCCTCAACGATGCCAGCCCATCCGACGGACTTACGATGCCGCCACCCTCCACACTCTCAATGCCGGTCGGAACCCCGCCTGCTACCGAGCCACCCCGAAGCACACCCACGGACCCTTCACATGCCAAGCCTGCAAATTCACCTGCCTCCGACCCTGCACAGCACCCGCCAAGCCAAGCACCAGCAACAACCACCTCAAGTGCATCCTCCTCAACACCCGCTCCATCCACAGGCACACCGTCGAACTCTGGAACCTCTTCGACACAACATCCCCAGACGTCGCCTTCCTCACAGAAACCTGGATGAACGCCTCCTCAGCCCCCGACATCGCCATAGCCATCCCGGATGGCTACAAGATCACCCGGAGGGACCGCATCAACCAAACCGGAGGAGGCATCGCCATCGTCCACAGAAACACCATCCGCATCATGACCAACTCCGACGACACCCTCACCGCCGCCAAGCACCTTCACTTCCAGATCCACACCGACCCCAAGACCACCCTCAGAGGCACTCTCATCTACAGACCCCCGGGACAACGCACACAATTCAGCGAAGCCATTGCAGACTTCGTCAGTCCACACGCCCTCACCTCCTCAGACTACATCCTCCTAGGGGACCTCAACTTCCACATGGAGAACAACAAGGACTGCAACACCACCACCCTGCTGGACAACCTCGCCAACCTCGGTCTCAAGCAACTGGTGAGCACACCCACCCACTACGCCGGCCACACGCTTGACCCTATCTTCTCCTCCAGCAAGCACATCTCCTTCAGCCACTCCACCGGACTACACTGGACAGATCACAGCTGCGTCCACTTCAACTTCAGGAGAACCACGACCCACCACCACCCGCAACAGGTTCCCCGCAGAAGCTGGAGCCAGATCACCGCCGACCAGCTCACCACCGCCCTCAGCCAGAACCCACCCACCAACACGACGGACCCCAACGAAGCGGCCTGCAACCTCACACAGTGGCTCAGCAACTGCGCCGATGACCTCGCACCACTGAAGAACCCCCCCAGCAGACCCGGCAGCAGGAAAGCCTCGTGGTTCACCAACGACCTCAAAAACTCCAAGAAAACCTGCCGCACCCTCAAGAAAGCCTGGCGCCACGACCAGACAACAGAAAACATGACAGCCCTCAAGAACGCCACCCGCAAACTCCACCAGCTGATCCGCACCACCAAAAGGACAACATTCAAAGAACGACTGGACAACAACACCCACAACAGCAAGGAACTCTTCAGCCTCGTTAAAGAGCTCTCCAACCCCAGCGCCTGCAACAACGACATCACACCCTCCCAAAGACCTCTGCGACTCACTCGCCTCGTTCTTCCACCGCAAGATCGCCGACATACACAACAGCTTCGGTGCACAGACCACGCACCGAACCACCGAACCAACGCCCCCACCTGGACCCCTGTCAGCACTGAAGACACCACCCGCCTGATGAACACCATCCACTCCGGCTCCCCAACCAACCCCTGCCCACACCACATCTTCAACAAAGCTGACTCCATCATCGCACCCCAACTCCGGAACATCATCAACAGCTCCTTAGCATCCGCCACCTTCCCGGAGAGTTGAAAACATGCCGAGCTGAGCGCCCTCCTGAAGAAACCCACCGCGGACCCTACGGACCTCAAGAACTTCCGCCCCATCTCGCTCCTCCCTTTTCCGGCCAAAGTCATCGAGAAGACCGCCAACAAACAACTCTCTGCCTTCCTCGAGACAAACGGATCCCTCGACCCCTCACAGTCCGGTTTCCGAGCAAACCACAGCACCGAGACCGCTCTCATCGCAGCTACCGACAAAATCAGGTCCCTGCTCGACAACAGGGAAACAGCTGCCCTCATCCTCCTGGACCTCTCAGCAGCCTTCGACACCGTATGCCACCGCACCCTGATACAGCGCCTCAGCAACGCCGGAATCCAAGGAGTGGCCTTGGAGTGGATCCTCTCGTTCCTCGCCGGAAGAACCCAGAGAGTCCGCCTCCCCCCGTTCCGATCCGCGGCCACCGAAGTCATCTGCGGCGTTCCACAAGGATCCTCACTCAGCCCCACCCTCTTCAACGTCTACATGAGCCCCTCGCAGCCATCGCACGCCAACACAACCTTAACATCATCTCCTACGCCGACGACACCCAGCTGATCCTCTCCCTCACCAACGACCCCGCCACCGCCAGAGCCAGCCTCCAGGAAGGAATGAAAGACGTTGCGGAATGGATGAAGCTCAGCCGTCTGAAACTGAACTCAGACAAGACGGAAGTCCTCATCCTGGGACCATCCCCTTCCCTCTGGGATGACTCCTGGTGGCCCCCTGCCCTGGGCACCGCACCCAAGCCAACGGACCATGCACGCAACCTGGGCTTCATCCTGGACTCCGCCCTCACGATGAACAAGCAAGTCAACGCGATCTCGTCATCCTGCTTCAACACCCTGCGCATGCTCCGAAAGATCTTCTGGTGGATCCCCACCGAAACCAGGAAGACGGTCACCCAGGCCCTCGTCACCAGCCGACTGGACTACGGGAACACCCTCTACGCTGGAACCACAGCCAAACTCCAGAAAAGACTCCAGCGCATACGGAACACTTCTGCACGACTCATCCTGGACATCCCTCATCACAGCCACATCTCTACCCATCTCAAAGACCTGCGTTGGTTCCCCGTCGGCAAGAGGATCACGTTCAGACTCCTCACCCATGCACACAAGGCTCTCCACGACATGGGCTCGAAATACCTCAACAGCCGCCTCACATTCTACACACCCACCCGCCAGATTCGATCCGCCAGCCTCGCCCTCGCCTCCGTCCCACGAATTCGCAAATCCACCGCCGGAAGAAGATCCTTCTCCTACCTGGAGGCCAAGACATGGAACTCCCTCCCCACCCACCTACGGCTGACCTAGGACCATCTCTCCTTCAGGAAACAACTCAAGACCTGGCTGTTCGAGCAATAGCAACGTCCCCCCTCCCAGCGCCTTGAGACCCTTGCGGGGGAGTAGCGCGCTTTACAAATTGTTTGATTGAGCGATGATTGGAATGAGTGATGATTGGACTGAGCGATGAGTGAGGATTGGTCTGAGCGATGAGTGAGGATTGGTCTGAGCGATGAGTGAGGATTGGTCTGAGCGATGAGTGAGGATTGGTCTGAGCGATGAGTGAGGATTGGTCTGAGCGATGAGTGAGGATTGGTCTGAGCGATGAGTGAGGATTGGTCTGAGCGATGAGTGAGGATTGGTCTGAGCGATGAGTGAGGATTGGTCTGAGCGATGAGTGATGATTGGTCTGAGCGATGAGTGATGATTGGACTGAGCGATGAGTGATGATTGGTCTGAGCGATGAGTGATGATTGGTCTGAGCGATGAGTGATGATTGGTCTGAGCGATGAATGATGATTGGTCTGAGCGATGAGTGATGATTGGTCTGAGTGCTGAGTGATGATTGGAATGAGCGATGCGTGATTGGTATGAGCGATGAATGATGATTGGTCTGAGCTTTGATTGATGATTGATATGAGCGATGAGTGATGATTGGTGTGCGTGATGAGTGATGATTGGTATGAGTGATGATTGGAATGAGCGATGATTGGAATGAGTGATGATGGGAATGAGTGATGATGGGAATGAGTGATGATGGGAATGAGTGATGATTGGAATGAGTGATGATTGGAATGAGCGATGATTGGAATGAGTGATGATTGGAATGAGCAATGAGTAATGATTGGAATGAGCGATGATTGGAATGAGCGATGAGTGATGATTGGAATGAGCGATGATTGGAATGAGCGATGAATGATGATTCGTCTGAGCTTTGATTGATGATTGGTGTGAGAAGTTGGCCTGATATATAATGCTCACTAATTCTAGTGATTACTTTGTATCAGTCCAAACAACCCTTATGGTGATTGGTTGTAAGTCAACCTTATAGACCAGCTATCCTAGGGGTAGCATGGACAAAGCAGTCTTAGGCTAAACTCTTTATGGCATGTGAAGCCGGCTGTTTTACCATATATAACCCTTTGAATACCAAATGAAAGGACACCACACAGGTTGTTATAAAAATAAACAATCTATTTATTTATAACATACACCTCTGAACTCTTTATGAGGTCAGAGGGCTAAGCACATGACAAACACTTCGGAAAAATACGAGTAGTCGCACAAATTACAATGGTCCCCTAGGGGCACGACAAACCATATACTAAGTAAATGGTTTAAGGAATGAAATAGGAAAAGTGAGTAGATCCAGAGGCTGGAGGATCGCTGGGACTATGCTAACCTAACCTTAGGTAAGGGGCAGGAGGCCCACGGGACGCGCGTGCAGAGTGGGAACTCACACGCGAGATGCGGAACAAAGTCTATGGATCTTACAGTTTAAAAAGTTAAAGGTTACGGACAGTTCCAACTAGGTAGGACTAAAACGATAATGGAATTGGACACTAGAATAGTCAATCCCTACAGGAGCACCGAGATGCCCACGTTACCTAACCCACGTGCTGCGGGTGCATAGGTCTGGAAGTGTGTCGGGTTTCCTCATTGAAGTCAATGGAGCATGGAAGAAAAGATGCTGCAGGCGACCAGGATGGAGGTGTCCGGATGGATCCAAGGGCGGATCAAGGAAGATGGAGACCTGAAAGCAGAGGGGACAATGTTCACAGTCACTAGCCAGTGACCTGAGTGGAACCAGATGATGTTGTTGTGATCAGATGAAGAGGGGACACTTGACTCTGTAGCTGCACGGACCAGGAGGCGTTGTCGATGGCCAGGCTGGAGGCACGAGCTGTCCGACGTAGGCTTCTGCTGTTGGCGGTGTCGGTTCCAGGATCGGAGCAACAGGCCTTGGCAAATGCAAGCCCACGCGGCAAGCAAAGATGGAGTCTGGCGCGGACCAGGAGGGTCCGGGGTACTTCCCTTTCACAAGGAAGCAAGGGCCAGTCTGGATCAACCAGACCAGCGGTGTAGATTCAGGATGTCGTCGTCAGGAAGGCCACAAGCCAGCCGGCAAGTGACCATACAACGGTGCAAGCAGCAATCAAGCAAAAGGGCCCCACGCAGATCTCGTGGACGCTGGAGGGCTGATCATTGGTGCAGGAGCTGTTTGGGGCTGGGGCTTCTCAATCCCCAATGCATTCACTCGAGGATGCCTCGGCGGTCGTGCTGGAAGCGAAGTGCAGGTTTCTGAAGATGGCCGGTCCCACGTGTCTCGTCACACCCACGGATCTCAGCTGTGCTGCAGATGTGGGTCGAGGTCAGAGAGGTCTGGAAGTCCAGTTCACGTCGAGCTCTGAAGTCTGGTTCCGGGAGGAAGGACGACAAGGCAAACCGCTAGGACACTTGATGGTGCCTGCTTGTGCAGGGTGGTCACTCCTTGGCCACAAGGGAGATTCTTCAGTCTTCTGTGGAGCAGAACGTCAAAGGTCCAGAGTTTCTTCTTCTTGAATTGTTCAGGATAAATTTAATTTGGAATGGGACCAGCTCCTAAAGGGGGCTGTACTCGTGACTAGGTCCCTCCCCTGGGTGAGACCAGGAAGGGGGGTGGTTACACCCCATATCCTTTGTCAGGTTTCGCGCCAGAGCTGGGGCTGGAGTGCCCCAGCAACTGGTTTGAACCGGGGTATGCAAGGGACACCTTGTGTGCCCCAGGCGTGTCTCATTCCTTTCAGCCTGTTCCTACCCAATACAGAAAGTCCTGTCTGGGGCGGTGCTCGCACCTTCCAATGCAGAAAACCCTTTGTCCAGGCCTCCCCCGCTGGAAGGACTCCTAGCAGCAGGAGGTCAGACATGTGTCTGCGGTGGCAGCATCCATTTTGTGATGCTGAGGCTCTGGTTAACTTTAACCGGGGTTCTGGTTCTGTACATGTCGTGTCCCTCTAGAAGGGTGGAATGCTACCCCCGTCGCCAGAACTGGCGAGGGGGTAGTATTCCAATTTGTATGACACCTTACTCGACATGTTTTGATAATGCTATACCAAAGTTAGCAATAACCTCGAGGATTATAATGCACTTAAGAGTATATGGTATAGCGTTATTGTGGAAACAGCAAAAGGACATGGTTCCAAAAGCTGTCGACAGGCTCGGCTCATTCTAGAGCACCATCTCACATATTCCAAGGATTGATAAGGCCTGCCATAGGAGGGACTTATAGGAGTATATGTGTCCACTTTAATGTTAGATATAGGTATACTATATCTACAGCAAAGGTGATTACACCACCTTGCCCCAGCTGTGTTACCAGACAGTTGTCTGTTTAGATGGCCAGCCAGGGGTGGCATAATACATGCTTCAGCCCCTGGTAGGCCTTGGGTACACTTATGCCCTGGGTACCTATGGTACACAGTACAGGGACTGACAATAGTGACCCAATACCAATTGGTAAATGCACCTAGAGTACATGTGTGTAAATTTAGAGAGAGAACAGCTAGGCTGTGGGTCTGATTAGCAGGCCCACAGCCAGGGAAAGTCATAAACCAGTGAAGCAAAAAGCAAAAATCTGGGGTGACCATAGGATTGCGGACCCTATTCTCCTACATAACCCCCCCCCCCCCCCCCAAACTTAGGGACATTAAACTAACCTTGACCAGGTGAATCTTCCTGTTCTAAGTGGAAATACCTGGAGAGCCCATCTGCATTGCCATGGTCAGTACCAGGACTGTGTTCCACTGTAAAGCCCATCCCCTGTAGGGAAATGGACCACCTAAGAAGTTTGGGGTTTTCACCCTTCATTTGATTTAGCCATAAGAGGGGCTTATGGTCGGTCTGAATTCGGAAGTGAGTCCCAAACAAGTATGTTCTCAACTTCTTCTGGGCCCAAACCACAGCAAAGGCCTCCCTCTCAATAGCTGACCAACGTTTCTCTCTAGGGGTCAGCCTTCTACTTATAAAAGCAATGGGCTGGTCATGACCATCAATATTCAGCTGAGATAGAACAGCTCCCACACCCAACTCAGAAGCATCTGTTTGGACAATGAAGGTTTTGGAGTAGTCTGGACTCTTGAGAATAGGTGCAGTGCACATGGCCTGCTTTCGGTCATCAAATGCCTTTTGACAGCTGACTGTCCACTGAACTTTCTTTGGCATTTTCTTGCTTGTCAAGTCATTGAGTGGTGTCACAATGGACCCATAATTTCTGAGAAACTTTCGATAGTAACCAGACAGGCCCAAGAAAGCTCTGACCTGTGTCTGGGTGGTTGGAGGAGCCCAGTCCTTTATGGCCTGTATCTTGCTCTCCAATGGCTGAACCTGGCCTCCACCTACAAGGTGGCCTAGGTACACAACCTGACCCTGCCCTATCTGGCACTTAGTAGCCTTGATAGTGAGACCTGCTTTCTGCAGAGCCTCTAAAACTTTCCTCAGGTGGACCAGGTGATCCTCCCAGGTGGAGCTGAAGACAGCAATATCATCTAGATATGCTGCACAAAAGTCATCCAACCCAGGGAGAACTTGATTCACCAACCTTTGGAAAGTGGCAGGTGCATTCTTCAAACCAAAGGGCATCACCACAAACTGGTAATGACCTCCTGGGGTAGAAAATGCTGTTTTGGCCTTGGCCTCCTCAGCTAACCTGATTTGCCAATAACCAGCTGTCAGGTCAAATGTGCTCAAGAATTTAGCAGCAGCTAATTTATCTATGAGCTCATCTGCCCTGGGTATTGGATGGGCATCTGTTTTAGTAACAGCATTGAGACCCCTGTAGTCTACGCAAAACCTCATCTCTTTCTTACCATCCTGGGTGTGAGGCTTTGGCACTAGGACTACACGACTAGCCCAAGGGCTTTCTGAGGGTTCAATGACTCCCAATTCCAACATCTTCTGTACTTCTTTCTTAATGCAGTCCCTGACGTGGTCAGGTTGCCTGTAGATTTTACTCTTGACAGGCAGACTGTCACCAGTGTCCACCTCATGGGTGCACCAGTTTGTCTGACTAGGTGTCAGTGAGAACATATGTCTGAAGGATTGAAGAACTTGTTTGCAATCCTCCTGTTGATGTTCAGAGAGGCTGTCAGAAAAGACCACACCATCTACTGAGCCATCATCAGGGTTCTGAGTGAGCAGGTCTGGGAGAGGGTCACTCTCTTCCTCCTGTCCCTCATCTGTGGCCATGAGCAAGCCCATATCCGCCCTGTCGACATATGCCTTGAGCCTGTTAACATGAAGCCCCCTGAGGGGGCTCCTGGGGTTCCAAGGTCCACTAGATAATTGACCTCTCCCTTTTGCTCAATGATAGTGTGGGGTCCAGACCATTTGTCTTGGAGAGCTGCTGGGGCCACTGGCTCCAACACCCACACCTTCTGTCCAGGCTGGTAAACAACAAGGACAGCCTTTTGGCCATACCAGGCTTTTTGAAGTTCCTGGCTGGCCTCAAGGTGTTTGGTTGCCTTCTCCATGTACTCTGCCATCCTAGAGCGGAGACCAAGTACATAGTCCACTATGTCAAGTTTGGGCTTTTTGAGAGGTAACTCCCATCCTTCCTTCACAAGACATAGGGGTCCTCTTACAGGATGCCCAAAAAGAAGTTCAAAAGGGCTGTAGCCAACCCCCTTCTGTGGGACCTCTCTGTAAGCAAACAGCAGGCAGGGTAAAAGGATGTCCCATCTTCGCCTAAGCTTTTCAGGTAACCCCTTTATCATCCCTTTGAGAGTCTTGTTGAATCTTTCAACAAGCCCATTGCATTGTGGGTGATAGGGTGTGGTACATTTGTAATTTACTCCACACTCCTTCCACATAGCAGTCAAGTATCCTGACAAAGTTTGCACCTCTGTCAGAGACGACCTCCTTAGGAAACCCCACTCTGGAGAACACTCCAAGCAGGGACCTGGCCACAACAGGAGCTGTAGTGGTCCTAAGGGGAATAGCTTCTGGGTACCTGGTGGCATGGTCCACTACCACCAGTATAAATCTGTGCCCAGATGCTGTTGGGGTGTCCATTGGTACAACAATGTCTATCCCCACTCTTTCAAAGGGTACCCCCACCACAGGTAGTGGTATAAGGGGGGCCTTTGTTGTGCCACCTGATTTGCCACTGGCTTGACAGGTGATACAGGAGCGACAAAACTCCTTTGTGTCTTCAGACATGTGAGGCCAGTGAAAGTGAGGGACAAGCCTGTCCCAAGTCTGGTTCTGGCCAAAGTGACCTGCAAGGGGATTCTCATGGGCTAAGGTAAGAAGGAAACCTCTAAGAGACAAGGGGATGACCAGCCTCCTGGAAGCATCAGGCTTGGGGTCTCTTGCCTCAGAGTATAGGAGTCCTTCATCCCAGTACACCTTGTGGGTACCTGTAGCGTTTCCTGCAGCCTCAGCCTGCTGTCTGAGGGGTTCAAGGGAGGAACAGTCCAACTGCGCCAGCCTCAAGTCTGCCCTGGAAGGTCCCCCTGTCCCAAGAAACTCAACCTGATCAGATTCCAGTTCTTCAAGGACAGTTCCTTCTGGGGTCTCTGGCTCAGTCTCCTGAGAGAGCTGATCCTCAACCTGAGGTAGGGGGGAAGGCACTGCCTTAACCCTACTGCTCTTCCTCTTGGGAGCTGTCTGGTCCATTGTTCCAGGATCCAGCACCTGTTCAGTGGGGCATTTTCTGGGCTGTGACCTGGTCACAGCAAGGACATGTGCTGACAAACCTAACATTTCCACATGAGTCATGTACTCCACTTCTGACCATAAGGAGGATTCCAAATCATTGCCCAAAAGGCATTCCACTGGGAGGTCTGAACTAAATACAACCCTTTTGAGGCCAGTTACCCCTCCCCAGGAGAAGTTAACAACTGCCATAGTGTGATTGGTAGTGACGTTGCTAGCATTGGTCACTAGGTGGTCTGAACCTAGATTGATCTGCTCAGGGTCCACAAAGGCTGGTGTCACCATGGTGACACTGGCACATGTGTCCCTGTAGGCCTGAGCCATTTTTTCATTGATCAAAGGCGTTTGTCTGTATTTGCCCAGAGTACTGGGACTTACAGTAGGGGTCATATCCATGTCCCCACTACCAACAAGAACAGCCTGAGTAGGTACTCTGAGTAAGTCAGAGCCCACCTCAGTTCCCAGGGTTAACCCTACTATAGCCTTGGGGGGTACACTACCACTACTAACTATACTAGGGGGTACAGGTGCCTTAGGGGCTGTTATGGTAGGAGCTGGGCCTTTCTTGGTGCAATCACTAAACCAGTGAGTCTTACTTTTACAGTATTGGCACCATGGTTTCTTCTGAACATTATCCTTCTTCTTTTGGGAATTCTGGGACCCACCCTCCTTGGATTGTTGGGGCCCTGTTGAAGACTTCTGGTCATTTTGTTGATTCTGGTTACTACCCTTTTGGTCTGCTTTCTTCTGGCCACCGCCCTGGTTCTGGTTCTGCTGCTTTACCCTGGTTCTGACCCACCTGTCTGCCTTCTTTCCCAATTCTTGGGGAGAGGTCAGATCTGAGTCAATCAGGTGCTGATTGTGGAAGGGGAGCACCACTCACCTCGACCGGGCGGCGCCCGAGCAGGGACTTCCTGAACGCTAACCCTCCTGCGTCCCCGACGACCAGGACTTCTCCTTTCTTTTTCCCCCTGCAGGAAACTGACCGAACAGCAGGGTCGTACACTGACCCGGAAACGGCTCCCTGTGACCCCAGAGACCCCGGAAGTCCGGAAATGGAAGCAGCCTCCTGTGCACCCGGAAGTCCCGCCCCCAAGATCAGCCCGAGACGCAGAAAAGCTGGCAACAGCAGGAGGAGACTCTCTCAAGCAGCGGACTCGTGGCAGGAGAGGGCGCGTAGAGAACCGGAGGCGGAAAGCGGAAGGAGTGTGAGGAGCGAAGAAGAGGAAGCGGAGGACGTCTGGACCGAGGAGTGGTGGAGTCCTCAGGAGGTGGCTGGAGAGCGGCCGTGACTCACTGGAGAGTTGCGGCGGGGCACGTGAGTACACTGTCACCTTTTCTCCGTGCCCCTCTGTATATAGCTGTAAATATCTGTATAGTAGAATAATTGCACGGATAGAGCACTGAAGCACTGTATCATAGTTAGTAGCGTTACTGCACCTCACTCTGTACCATAGATCCTATCACCCCTCACTCACCTGGGCACTTTCTTCCTATCCCCGGTACTTTCCCATACCTCAGATTCCTCCCTTACCGTCCCCGCCCTCACGTTCTGCGATATCCCCTCACGACCCGGGTGTTGGTGTTGGTTCTCGACGGTCCATAACAAAGGACTAACTGCCCTGTCTCTCTGTTCCCTCCGAGGCTACACCGGATCCACCTGGTGACCAGAGGACGCCCTGAAGACCCCCTGTCCGGCTGACGTTCGAGAGGGTTTAACAACGACCAGACTCTTAACCCCTTTGCTACCCGGATCAATAACTTTGAATAAAAACAGCTACCATAGCGAAATACATACGGCCTCCACGCCTGTTATTCCGGTCCGCAGCTAACCCCAGTCCACACTTGGTGTCAGAAGTGGGATCTACCGGAAGCATGGAGGCCGCAGTGAAACAGCTAGCAGAAAGCCAGGAGCTGCTAGGGAAGATGATGGAACGCTTCCTGAAAACGGCCGAAGACGACCAAGGCCAGCTCCACGATGTCCTAAAGGACCAGGGCACCGTGCAGGATCAGGCCCTTGGGAGATTAGCAGACGTCATGGGACAACAGAGACCAATGACCTCCCTGCCCTCGGTGGTCTTACAAAAGTACGTCCCGGGAGAAGACCCGGATTACTTCTTTACAAACTTCGAGCTTCTGGCACAAGCCGCTGCATGGCCGGTCGATCGCTGGGGACACTACTTGGGGCCTCTGCTGACGGGGGAACTACAGGCAGCCTACCAACAGGCCAACATTCAGGGACAAACCCCTTACCAGGACATAAAGACTTGTATCTTGGAGAGGCTAGGGATCAACGACGAGACCTATAGAGTTCGCCTACGACAAGCCCGAGAAGGACCCCAGGAAACACCCCGGGCTTTGTCTTTTCGCATTCAGGATCTCACCAACCGCTGGCTGAAGCCTGACACGGCCTCAAAAGAGGAGATCCTCTCCAAGATCTATTTGGAACAATTTCTGGCATCCCTACACCCCGCCACCCAGAAATGGGTACGACAACACGCCCGGCTAACCCTAGACAGCGCGGTGGAGATTGCAAGTGCCTACAGCCGAGCACAAGACTTCCAGAAAAAAGACGAACACCCTCCTCGGATGCCCCATGGTAGTCACCCTCGACCCCAAAGACCTGCCGTTCCCCGAAAACCAGAACCCGTCCCCTTATTTCCATTCCCTGTACCACCAAGACCCCCATCTACCCGGCCCTCAATGCTACCATTGTGGAGGACATGGACATATCGCCCGCTTTTGTCCGCAGAAGGAGGAACCCATGGAGGTGGGGCTTGTAAGGAACTATGTGTGTCTCACCACGGATGTCAGCCCTCCTCTGTTCCGATGTCACGTGAAGATCGACGGCCACCCTATGATGGCCATCGCCGATTCCGGCTGCAGGCAAAGCGTTCTAAGGCCTCAGGAGATGCCCACCCCTATTGGGCCAGTGACCGGCATAGTGGACATTCAATGCGTGCACGGTGATACGAAGAGGTATCCCACTTCATGCGTCCATGTACAGCACACCTCGGAAGAAGGAAGCCCCCTTACTGTAGGACTGGTGCCAAATCTACCGGAACAAGTGATCCTGGGTAGCCACTATAGCGGTCTTCCACGTCTGCTACAAAACGCCACGGACTCCCTGGAAAGGTGGTGGACAGAGGCAATCTTTTCTCGTAACCCTCCCCCCTTTGAACCAACAACCAAAGTCATGAAGTCGAGAGGACAAAAGAAGAAAGAAAAAAGGGCTAACACCACAGCCTATCCTGTCCAGGTGGACAACCATCCCTGGGAATCCGATCGTGAATTTCGAGCTGCACAACAGGAGGACCCAGTCCTACAGGACGCCTGGGGGCGTGCCCTGGAAAACGAAGACCCACTCCACGTATGTCCTTACTTCTTCAAAAAGAACGGCTGTTGTACAGGAAGGGTGGACACCAACAAGACCCGCAGCTACTCGTTCCCGGTCCCTTTCGCGATAAAGTACTGCGCCTAGCTCATAGCCATTTGTTAGGGGGTCATTTCGGGGATGAGAAAACTGGCAGACCATCCTGGAAAAATTCTATTGGCCTGGGGTGTACAAACAAGTGAGCCAATACTGCCGTGAGTGCCCGGTATGTCAGAAGAACAGTCGGTACCGGCCCCCAAAAGTACCCCTCCAACCCCTCCCTCTCATTGACGTCCCGTTCAGTAGGATCGGGATGGACCTCATAGGCCCCATGTTACCCTCAAGGAGCGGGTGTAGATATGCTCTCGTCCTCGTGGATTACGCCACCCGCTTCCCTGAGGCCATTCCGTTGCGCCACCCAACCACCCAGAACATAGCAAAAGCTCTCATCAACATCTTCACTCGGGTGGGTTTTCCCCGTGAGATCCTGACAGACCAGGGCACCCCATTTGTCTCTTCCCTTATGCGCCAGGTATGCTCCCAATTGGGCATTAAACAGATAAGGACCTCTGCCTACCACCCCCAGACCGACGGGCTGGTGGAGCGGTATAATGCCACCCTGAAAACCACCCTTAAGAAGCTGTTGGGTTTAGAGAGCCGTCGCTGGGAGGAAATGTTGCCCTTAGCCTTATTCGCGATACGATGCAAAGTCCAGAGCAGTACTGGATACTCCCCCTATGAACTCCTATACGGGAGGGCTCCCCGGACCCTCTTGGATATGGCCCGAGAGGCGTGGGAGGCCGAGCCTGATAGTACCCGACCCCTACCAGAATATGTCGCAAATCTCAAAACCCACCTGGGACAGATCCGAGAAATAGTGAGGCAAAACATGATGACCGCCCAGGCCACCCAAAAACGCCAATACGACCGAGGAGCCAAGGCGAGATCCTTTGTTCCCGGTGACCTAGTACTCCTCCTCATTCCCTCCTCCGACCACAAGTTGCTAGGCCAGTGGCAAGGGCCGTATCCGGTAACGAGACAAGTGACCCCCGTCACATACGAGATTGAACTGGACCACACCCGCAACCAGAGACAGATATATCACGTAAACCTTCTAAAGAAGTGGGAAGGCCCACAGCCGGTACTAGCCAGTACACAATGCCAAGAAACCCTGCCATTTGAGTGTTGTTTGGACCCAGATCTACCCGAAGGCAAGCGACAAGACCTAAGGAACACACTATCACCAATACATGCGGTATTTTCCTCTCTACCCGGGCATACAACGGTCATAGAGCATGCCATACATACAGAACCCGGGAAGACCGTGAGACAACACCCCTACCGGGTCCCGGAAGCCCGCCGAAAGGTTATCAGGGAAGAGACCAAACAAATGTTATAAATGGGCATCATAGAGCCGTCAATCAGTAGCTGGAACTCACCTATCGTCCTCGTCCCTAAACCTGATGGCTCCACGAGATTTTGCATCGACTTTCGAGAGGTCAATAAAGTTTCATGTTTTGATACGTATCCGCTACCAAGAGTAGACAAAATGATAGAACGGATAGGTAGAGCCAGCTACATCAGCACCTTGGATCTCTGTAAGGGATACTGGCAGATCCCCCTGAAAGGCGAAGATAAGAAGAAAACAGCGTTCTCAACGCCGGATGGCCTGTTCCAATTTCGAGTTATGCCCTTTGGGCTTCATGGGGCCCCTGCGACGTTCCAGCGGGCCATGAATATAGTCCTACAACCCCATGCCAGATACGCGGGAGCCTACCTGGATGACATCGTCATTTATAGCAATGACAAGCAAGAGCACCTGTCCCACCTGAAACGTGTTATCACCTCCCTGGGGGAATACGGGTTCACTATCAATCCCGCTAAAACCACGCTAGCTGCCCAGTCCGTAAAATACCTAGGGTACCTACTTGGGGAGGGCGTTATCAGACCCCAGGACAACAAAATAAAGGCCATCCAGACCATCCCTTTCTCCCAAACCAAAAAGGACCTACGTGCCTTCCTTGGGCTATTAGGGTACTATCGGAGGTTCATCCCCAACTTTTCCCAAATCGCAGTCCCCTTGACAGATCTACTGAAGAAAAACACCCGAACAGAAGCCATGCTGCAACAACCCACTCCTCTGATGAGGCAGGCCTTTCAGGACCTCAAGCGATCCCTAGTGTCAGAACCAGTCCTGATCAGCCCAGACTACACACAACCCTTTATCCTGCAAACAGACGCCTCAGGCCAGGGTTTGGGAGCTGTTCTATCCCAAAAAGACCAGACAGGGGTGGAGAGGCCTATCCTCTACATCAGCAGAAAGCTTTACCCTCGGGAAATGAATTACGCAGTGGTAGAAAAGGAAGCCCTAGCCATTAAGTGGACAATAGAGAGCCTTCGGTACTATCTAGATGGGCGGGAGTTTCTTCTATATACTGACCACGCTCCCCTCGAGTGGATGGCAAGAAACCGCGGACACAATGACCGTGTACTTCGGTGGTTCCTGTCCCTACAACCGTACCGATTCAAGACATTACACCGAAAGGGGGTAGAACAGGGCAATGCTGACTATCTTTCTCGGTATCCCCCACCGGCCTCCCCCACAAGAAAGACAGCTAGGGAAAGGGGATGTGGAAGGGGAGCGCCACTCACCTCGACCGGGCGGCGCCCGAGCAGGGACTTCCTGAACGCTAACCCTCCTGCGTCCCTGACGACCAGGACTTCTCCTTTCTTTATTCCCCTGCAGGAAACTGACCGAACAGCAGGGTCGTACACTGACCCGGAAACGGCTCCCTGTGACCCCAGAGACCCCGGAAGTCCGGAAATGGAAGCAGCCTCCTGTGCACCCGGAAGTCCCGCCCCCAAGATCAGCCCGAGACGCAGAAAAGCCGGCCACAGCAGGAGGAGACTCTCTCAAGCAGCGGACTCGTGGCAGGAGACAGCACGTAGAGAACCGGAGGCGGAAAGCGGAAGGAGTGCGAGGAGCGAAGAAGAGGAAGCTGAGGACGTCTGGACCGAGGAGTGGTGGAGTCCTCAGGAGGTAGCTGGAGAACGGCCGTGACTCACTGGAGAGTTGCGGCGGGGCACGCGAGTACACTGTCACCTTTTCTCCGTGCCCCTCTGTATATAGCTGTAAATATCTGTATAGTAGAATAATTGCACGGATAGAGCACTGAAGCACTGTATCATAGTTAGTAGCGTTACTGCACCTCACTCTGTACCATAGATCCTATCACCCCTCACTCACCTGGGCACTTTCTTCCTATCCCCGGTACTTTCCCATACCTCTGATTCCTCCCTTACCGTCCCCGCCCTCACGTTCTGCGATATCCCCTCACGACCCGGGTGTTGGTGTTGGTTCTCCGACGGTCCATGACAAAGGACTAACTGCCCTGTCTCTCTGTTCCCTCCGAGGCTACACCGGATCCACCTGGTGACCAGAGGACGCCCCGAAGACCCCCTGTCCAGCTGACGTTCGAGAGGGTTTAACAACGACCAGACTCTTAACCCCTTTGCTACCCGGATCAATAACTTTGAATAAAAACAGCTACCATAGCGAAATACATACGGCCTCCACGCCTGTTATTCCGGTCCGCAGCTAACCCCAGTCCACACTGATGCAACAACTTGTTCTGACAATTATTTAAAATGTGTTCTCTCATCATAAGATTGTACAATCCTGTATAATCAGATACTTTACTTCCCAGTAACCAGCCTTCCAAAGCCTTAGTGGCACAGTCTACAAAATCAGTCCAATCCTGAGCCTGAGTTTTCTGGGTATCCCTGAACAGCAACCTGTACTGCTCAGTGGTTAAGCCAACCCCATCAATCAGGGCAGTTTTCAGGATTTGGTAGTTGTTAGCATCCTCAGCTCTAACAGTGAGGAGCTTATCTCTGCCTTTACCTTCAAAGGAGAGCCACAATATAGCTGCCCAGTGACTCTGGGGTACCTGCTGAACTTGGCAGGCCCTCTCGAAAGCAGTCCTCCATTTGTGGATGTCATCCCCTGTCTTATAGGGGGGCACTATTTTGCTCGGGTGTCTAGTGTCTAAACTCCTGTCTTTATCCCTTTGGATATTGCTGCCACCAGTGGGTTCTGACCCACTCAATCTTTGTTCCCTGGCGAAGGCAAGTCTTTCTTTGGCAAGGGCTAATTCTTCCCTCTCAATCCTCAGATTGACTTCTCTAACCTTGGCATCATACACTCTTCTCTCAGGGGTTGACAACCTCCTTTGAGCAGGGTGGCTGGGGCCTTGGGAACCAACAGAATGCCTAGACTCACGAGATGGAGATCTTTCTCTTCTGTTGCTATAGTTAAGCCCATATGGGAATAGGTTTGGGGGTCCCCCATTCCCAGCCCCATGTAGGCTTAAGTTGGCCTGACTAAGTCTGCTGACTTGGACCTGACCTGTTTCTGCTTCTCCCTCATGTGGATTCTCCTCTCCCTCACTATCTGCAGTTTCATCTACATTAGGGGGATTAGAAGCAGAACCATCTTCTAAGGGGGGCATGCTTCCATCTGCTACTCCTGAGGGGCCTTGGTTAGAGGCTCTTCTGGCATCATAGGTCTCTAAGAGCCCTAACAGAAAAGGATGTGTAGGGTTGGAACCCTGTTTCAATTTCCTGGAGGTACACAATTGTCTCATCTCCTGGAAACTGAGTGCTGCATATCTGGAAAGGACCTGTGGAGGGTCACTAACCACAAGGGAATCCTTTGGGTTTCCACTGGGGTAGACATGCTTTCTAGTGAGGTGTGGTGTGTGCACCTACCTACACTATGTGTTTTCCTACTGATCCCTTGCTAAGAGTTGTATTCAGGGTGTGCTATTCCCTTTCTACTACAACAGCTGGTTCAGTAGAACTCAGAGTATTTCTAAGCTTGTTATATGTACGTATGGTACCTTACGTGATCTTTCAAATGATATCTCAAGATTATATTTGGTAAAAACAACAGCAAGCTCAAATCCCAACCGCTGCACACCAATGTGAGAAGTTGGCCTGATATATAATGCTCACTAATTCTAGTGTTGACTTTGTATCAGTCCAAACAACCCTTATGGTGATTGGTTGTAAGTCAACCTTATAGACCAGCTATCCTAGGGGTAGCGTGGACAAACCAGTCTTAGGCTAAACTCTTTATGGCGTGTGAAGCCGGCTGTTTTACCATATATAACCTTTTGAATACCAAATGAAAGGACACCACACAGGTTGTTATAAAAATAAACAATCTATTTATTTATAACATACACCTCTGAACTCTTTATGAGGTAAGAGGGCTAAGCACATAACAATACACTTAGGAAAAATACGAGTAGTCGCACAAATTACAATGGTGCCCTGGGGGCACGACAAACCATATACTAAGTAAATGGTTTAAGGAACGAAATAGGAAAAGTGAGTAGATCCAGAGGCTGGATGATCGCTGGGACTACGCTCCCTAACCTTAGGTAAGGGGCACGAGGCCCACGGGACACGCGTGCAGAGTGGGAACTAACACGCGAGATGCGGAACAAAGTCAATGGATCTTACAGTTTAAAAAGTTAAAGGTTACGGACAGTTCCAACTAGGTAGGACTAAAACAACAAAGGAATTGGACACTAGGATAGTCAATCCCTACAGGAGCACTGAGATGCCCACGTTACCTAACCCACGGGCTGCGGGTGCATAGGTCTGAAAGTGTGTCGGGTTTCCTCGTTGAAGTCAATGCAGCCTGGAAGAAAAGATGCTGCAGGCGACCAGGATGGAGGTGTCCGGATGGATCCAAGGGTGGATCAAGGAAGATGGAGACCTGAAAGCAGAGGGGACAATGTTCACAGTCACTAGCCAGTGACCGGAGTGGAACCAGATGATGTCGTCGCGATCAGGTGAAGAGGGGACGCTTGACTCTGCAGCTGCAAAGACCAGGAGGGGTTGTTGACGACTAGGCTGGAGGCACGAGCTGTCCCACGTAGGCTTCTGCTGTTGGCGGTGTCGGTTTCAGGATCGGAGCAACAGGCCTTGGCAAATGCAAGCCCACGCGGCAAGCAAAGATGGCGTCTGGCGCGGACCAGGAGGGTCCGGGGTACTTCCCTTTCACAAGGAAGCAAGGGCCAGTCTGGAGCAACCAGACCAGCGGTGTAGATTCAGGATGTCGTCGTCAGGAAGGCCACAAGCCAGCCGGCAAGTGACCAGACAACGGTGCAAGCAGCAATCAAGCAAAAGGGCCCCACGCAGATCTCGTGGATGCTGGAGGGCTGATCTTTGGTGCAGGAGCTGCTTGGGGCTGGGCTTCTCAATCCCCAATGCACTCACTGGAGGATACCTCGGTGGTCGTGCTGGAAGCGAAGTGCAGGTTTCTGAAGATGGCCAGTCCCACGTGTCTCGTCACACCCACGGATCTCAGCTGTGCTGCAGATGTAGGTCGAGGTCAGAGAGGTCTGGAAGTCCGGTTCTCGTCGAGCTCTGAAGTCTGGTTCCGGGAGGAAGGACGACAAGGCAAACCGCTAGGACGCTTGATGGTGCCTGCTTGTGCAGTGTGGTCACTCCTTGGCCACAAGGGAGATTCTTCAGTCTTTTGTGGAGCAGAACGTCGAAGGTCCAGAGTTGTTTCTTCTTTTTTTTTTGCAAAAAACCTTTATTGATGCTCATGGATATACAATAGCAATCATACAGCCACATCGGGTCGGCTGGCAACATTTCCAATAATCATATCCAAGTAGATGAACACACAGTCCTTCAGCCGACAACCCTTGGGCCCGGCGGCCATAAAGCGAACATAGCGTGTCATACAGTAAATCACAGGAGAAATAAGGTCTTTGTTTTTTGTTTAAATCCCACCAACCAAAAAATAAAGGAACTGCGGAGGCTAGACGCAAGGTAAGTATACAAGTAATCCTTCTGGTGTGGGAGCACCCCTTCCACCATCGTCACATATTAACAAACAAATTGGAAAGCAATAAAAAGGGGGGCAGGCGGGGGGGGTGGGAAAGGGGGGGCGAGAGCTAACCAGCCACATTTAAACATATTTCCAAATTAGAAGGAACATCACGTTTAAGGGGAGGGCAACACCTCCGGAGGAGGCACAAAGGGGGGGGGAGCACAAATTTCACCACGATACTGGTTCCATTGATTCCATATCCTTCCCCACTTCTGGGGTCTGCCACGTGCAACATAAACGTTTTTTTAACGAAACATGCACCAGTCCATGTTTCTCGACCAGGCTGACAGACTGGGTGCCCTCGGTGATCCCCACAACTGCGCAATATCACGTTTAGCGATCATATTACCCAGGGTGGCCCATTGCGTCTGTGCTACATTATAATCATTGGGTTCCCACACATTCAATAACACCTTCGGGCCTCCGGCAAAAGCGAAACACCCGTTACCTCTGTGGTAAATAAATGATTAATTACCGGTACTATTTTTGAATACAGTGAATAAGACAGATAGCTCAATAAATAAGAGACAGGATTCGAGGTATCAGAGTCTTACAGGCTTTAATCAGGCGGAAGGGACAGGAACGGGATAGCCTGCACGGAAATAGAATGGATGGCAGCTGCCAGGGAATGGGAATGGCATGGGAAGGGGTAGCTTTCAGTAACAGTACATAGTATATATACTAAAACAATTACATTACATTCAATACAGTAGGCGTAGCAGTAGGCGTAACTCGTAGCAGTCGCGAAAGATAAGGACAAAATGGGTGTAGCGAGAAGGCGTGTACAGGGCGTATACATAGACATGTGATGTAGACGTCACAAAAGTGTCATAAATGGGGCGGAAACATGGAGGGGGCTACCTGAGCAGCTGGGACCTTTAACCTAGTGGTGCGCGCAAACGGGCAATGACGTGTTACCAGGAGGAACTGGGGCTATGACTTCTGCGCTGGAAGAGGAGACTAAAGTCTGCGGTGTCAGAATGACATGTACCTATATCATATCTGGTATCTGGTGTTTGGAGTACATGTTGATAGAATCCAAAAGTTATCAGGGCAAAGGCTACTTGACACTAAGACTGGTGCATGCATAATTCTACATGTATTGCGTGTGCTAGGAATATTCTATGAATATTAATACAGTATTTCTCTTACATGGAGACAGAAAGGCTAGACCATGGCTGAAACTGTTGATGCGATTCAGTAGCTTAGGAATGCAGAGAAGGAGGGCTGAACTGATAACTAGAAGCATAACATACTCTTGGCAGACTGGGAGGCAGAGCCAGGCCGAGCTGGGCACTGTGAGGCAGGAAGTAAGTGAAGGGTCAGGGATGCAGGTGGGGGCTGTATCGCTCCTCGGAGTGGGTTCAGGAGACTGGAGCTGAATCTGGTGTCCGGGCCCTTTTGAGGCCTAGAAACGGGGACAATTCAATGGATTAACGTGCACACTGTATAATGTGGCAACATAGGCCTAATACTCGTTGCTTTCACGAGAACTGGAAACTGGCATACTAGAGATGGACACAACTATAATTGCGTCTTTAATCGATCATAAGGGGATACATGCATATCAATCATGCACATATAGCATAGAATGGGGAACACGTAGGCACATATAACATGGCAAAATTTACTTTTCCACATTCCCTCCTTGTGCCCTACGTTTCCATCAGGAAACATCAATATTCATGATACCATCTATCTGTTCATATAGCATCATTTGCTCGTCTCGAATTGTTTTGGAACGGGATTTAGGACTAGGAATACAGGATGTAGCACACATGCCGCAAATCGCAGGGCCACATTGTAAACAGAGGCAGCAACTGAATACGATCATTACTGCTATACCTAGGAATGACAATACTTTCCATCCCCAGGCAGATATGATACTCCAGAGCCAACCGGACCATGTCCAGGTGCCTGGATTCTGGTGTAACTGATGGGCAATTTTATGAAGTCTGGTTATAGCTGAATAAACAGACGGCGCGTTATTAGGAATGAAAATGCAGCAACTAGATCCGATGACTCTACAAGCTCCTCCTCTATCGGCCAGTATGACGTCAAGAACGAGACGATTTTGGAGCACAACAAAACGCATAGCAGATTGTTCTTCAGTTAAATTACCTAGAGCGGAAGTAGTCTCATTCACTACTGCTTCAAGGGTTCTGGTTAACCTACGTATTAACTTACTATTCTGGATAGGGCCTATAAAGAAGAAGAAACCTTTATTGAAGTCTTGGTATTGTTCTAGAGTAGTTTCAGTTTGATCGACAATTGGGGACTCGATCTCCCTTCTAGGTCTGACGTGTACTAGATGTGTGTTTCTGTGATAATCGGATGGGGCTAGAAAAACTGGTGGCAGTAGGAAGGCAATGTAACATGTTCCATCCCAATCGAGGGGCAGACGAACATATGCGGTCTGACCACAAACAAAATAAGAATGACGTGAGGCTTTGAAGATAGATTTCCCACTGTCACTATACTCTACAATAGTAGTACAATCACTATGTCCTACATGTGCGGAACCATTCTTTCTGACACATAATTCGCCTTTGACTGGTAGTACTGAAATAGCAGGCAAATCTGGAGTAGTATCGGACTGAACATTCAGGACCATGAAATTCGAAGAATAATTACCCAAATCATATACTTCATTTTCTAGATCTAACCCTGTTCTATGGGAAAGACCTTGCTTGTCTGGGAAACATGTTCGATTCAGAAGGGACATATCAGTTGAGGATGATGTTAACGTGGACCATGCTCCACACGAACCATTATGTGAAAACGGGTAGGGAAAAAGTGGCAGAACTCCCTTCGGTGTCTGGAAAGGAGGAAGTCGACCACACACCCAACAATTAGTGGCATTGCTGGTCTGGTGTGAATAGTGCAACATTCGGATGAATTTGTTGTTACGCATAGCAAGACGATAGGATAGCTCGTGAGGAGGCAGATCACTAAATGTGTGCTCTACTGTAGCATTAGAAAACATATGTACATGTGAAATTGGAAAACATAAATGTAAAGCATAACTTATGCATGTAACCATAAGACTCAAAAATAATAAAAAGAATAGAACGATAATACATCTTTTAGAGTTTTGACTAACTCTCTCACTGTGTGGGTCTATCTCATACATGTCAGGAACCTGTCTAACCGTTTCACCCGAGAGGGACTTAGACAATTAAACTGGCTGACTTATTTTACTAGACCGGAGTTTAGCTTTATACTCCTGCTGCGGAGTTTTCTCTAACAGGGGAAGTTTGAATTCAGAGTCTGTCTTTGGGCAGTCCTTAAGAATAGGGCAGTCTTTGATAAATGTCTTTTGTCGCAATCCATTGAATTTCTTTATATGACTGGTATGCACCCAGCCCTTGCGACCCTCTAGCTTGACGGCAGTCCTTGTTGTCAATAACACCAGCTGGGGCTCCTTCCAACGGGGTTCCAGCGGACTTGAACGATCAAAATTTCGCACCAGGACAAATTCTCCCGGAACGACTTCATGCGGTTTCACCTCAGTGTTGTCTGGAAATGCAGCGGCAACCTGTGAACGACAAGAGTGTAGGGCAGACATCAAGGAAGCTAGGTAATCTGTCAGCATATTACTGGAAACGTCTGTAATACTGCGGGGTCTAGGTGTACCCCACATGTTTGGAGGGCGGCCGAATACGACCTCATAAGGGGACAGACCTGATCTGGAATGTGCAACCATTCTCATATAGAAAAGAGCGACTGGCAGAGCTACTAACCAATCTACACCTTTTTCTGTACATACTTTAGCAATACGGATTTTCAAAGTCTGGTTATGTCTCTCTACGAGACCGGCTGCTTCAGGATGGCGTACACAATGGAACTTCCACTGGTACCCTAACAGAAGGGAAACTTGTTTCATGAGCTCGGATGAGAATGGCTGGCCGTTATCTGAATACACGACCCTAGGTAATCCAAAGCGGGGAAAGTACTCACGAACCAACTGCCTGGCAGTGGTCGCAGCTGTGTAATCTGGAACTGGATATGCTTCTGTCCACCTGGACAAAGCGCATACAACTACGAGGACATACTTGAAACCTCGACATCGCTCCATCTGAATATAATCCATCTGGAGGACTTCAAAAGGGTGGTCAGGAGGTTGGAATCCACCTTGTTCCACCGGGACACTTTTACCTGGATTGAACTGACAACATATCATACAGGTACGGACTTTCTGCTTGGCTGCAGCTCGTAAATGCTTGTTGAACCAAAGGTTCTGAATACTGTCTAACATAGCTTTTTCTCCTAGATGTGCTGGACTATGTGCGGTATTAATAATGACTTGAACCATAGAGTCGGGGAGAAACCATGTGGCTTTTCCCTTCGTCAACCATCCTTGATCTGTCTGGACCCCTCCTTGTTCAGACCATTTCTTGATTTCATCGGAAGTAGCATGTAACAGTATGTCTATGACATCTTGTGTAGGGTCCTTAACTGCCATACAAGTAGTCTGATCTGGAGTGAGTGTCTGTGTCGTGTTAACTGGAATGTCTGGAGTCTGAGCTGTGAGCTTGGCTGTTCGATCTGCTAGATCGTTACCTTGGGAAATAATGTCAGTGACTTTCGTATGTGCCTTGCACTTCATGATAGCGATAGCTGTCGGTAAATGTATTGCATCTAGCAGAGCTTGAATGAGGAGACCATGCTGGATCTTCGTTCCATGAGAGGTCATAAAACCTCGTTCTTGCCAGAGCACTCCAAAGTCGTGTACGACTCCGAATGCATAACGTGAATCTGTGTATATGTTAACTTTCAGGTTCTTGGCACGTATGCAGGCTTGGGTCAGAGCGACTAGCTCTGCTGCCTGAGCAGACAGGGTGTCAATACGATGTGTTTCTATAACTTCGGTGTCAGTAGTCACTGCATACGCGGCTACTAGTTCTCCTGTACTTGTTCTCATACATGAACCATCCACATAAAGTGTCAGGTCGGGATCGGGTAATGCAATATCTGTCAGATCTTGTCTTGGCTTTGTCATAGTGTTAACAACTTCCACACAGTCATGTGTGGCAGGATTTGAAGTAACTGACGGTAACAGTGTAGCAGGATTTAAAACGTTGCAGCGTCTGATTTCTATGTGTGGCTGAAACAGTGTCAGTTCATAACCTGTTAAACGTGCAATTGTCAAGTGCTGAGTTTGTGTTCGGTTTAAAAGAACTTCCACAGAGTGTGGAACTTGTACTGTCAGGGAGTGTCCTAACACTATGGAATCACTCTGTCTGATAGCTAGAGCTGTGGCTGCAACTGACTTGAGGCACGCAGGCAGAGCCTGGGCCACTGGATCTAATGTGCTAGAGAAATAAGCACAGGGCTTGTATTGTCCTGCTTGATCTTGTGTGAGAACAGACAATGCAGTACCATCACGTTCTGTGACAAAAAGTGTAAAAGGCTTACTGTAGTTCGGTGTTGCTAGAACGGGTGCTTGGCATAAGGCTTTCTTTAACTCATTAAAAACAAGTGTATGTTCCTGGGTCCAAGGGAGGACAGTCGATGTGGCTGCCTCCTGTGTCGTTAACTGTATCAGTGGCTTTGCTAGGAATGCATACTGAGGAATCCATTGTCTGCAGTAAGAAGTGAGGCCGATAAAAGCTCGTACCTCCTTCTGTGTCTTGGGCTGTGGAAGACGTGCTATTAACTGGATACGGTCAGGTGTCAACTGCCTACCCCACTTGGACAGTAAGTGTCCCAAGTATACCACTTGCTGGACACAGAATTGTAATTTGGAAGGGGACACCTTGTGCCCCATCTCGGCCAGAAAATACAGAACTGTAAGTGACACTCGCTCGCAGTCACGTTCAGAACGGGCTGTGATCAGTAGATCATCGACATACTGGAGCAGGGCAGTGTTAGTTGGCATGTGAATATTGTCTAGTTGTCTCTTAAGTGCTTGACTGTAAATACTAGGGCTTTCTGTGAAACCTTGAGGAGCTCGTGTGAATTTATAGCTTCTTCCATTTAAACAGAAACCGAAAAGGAACTGGCTGTCTGGATGTATGGGGACACTGAAAAATGCGTTCTTGAGATCGATAACTGTGAAGAATGTAGCTTCAGAATCAATGGCTGTCAAGAGAGATGAAATATCTGGGACTACTGGATACTGGGGTATGATACATTTATTAAGTTCTCGAAGATCAATCACTAATCGATAAACTGGAGGTGCATTTAGATCAGTACGTTTCAAGACTGGAATGATAGGAGAATTACATACATTGGAGTCAGTTTCTACAACCACTCCTTGGGCAATAAGTTCGTCAATAATTTTGGATAAGGCTGCTACAGCCTCAGGTGGCAATTTGTACTGTCGGATTCGTGGTAAAACCACACCTTGCTTTAGAGTCACACGATGGGGTGTGATATGCATACAACCTACATCAGTTGGACCTTGCGCCCATAAATGCTGTGGTACATTCAATAATCTTGGATCAAAATCACGTAATACATAATGACCTTTGAAGTCTCTCAAGAACAGGCGGACCCCCTCTGGGGAACAACAAATTACTGCTCCCAATTCTTTCAATGTCTTAATGCCTAACAAATTTTCTGGACAAGATTTCGTGAGTAACAAATCAGTAGTTCGGGACAATGGACCGACTTCTAGAGTAACTGGTTTCGATATTTCATTAACAATAGGCTTTCCTGAGAATCCAAGGGAAATATTTCTAGAGCCTGAGAGCGGAGCCCCTGGAACCTCGTCATGACTGATAGTAGTCCTACTTGCCCCTGTATCAATCAGAAACTTTCTGTCTTTCCCTAATACTTGACTGTGTACATAGGGACCCTCTTGATCTACAGGTATCTCGATGAGAGGCAAGCCTACCTCCCTCTCTAGGCTGTTTCATGAATACGGCTGATAATCTGGATACTCTGTCTGTGCATACTGGTACAGCTGCTGTGTAACATGCTGTGTTGCAGCGATAGGCTGCGGTGCTGTAACTGTCTGTTGCGCATTCTGTAGTGGCTGAGAAGTCTGTGAAACTTGTTCTTGTCTAGGCGGACGTGGTCTTTCTTTAGTTTTACCAGTAGCTATGTTGTGTTTCAGAACTGCACATTCGTTTATAAAATGACCTGGCTGTTTACAGTAATTGCAGGTCCCTTTTACAGGAGCTGCAGGATGACTGGCTTGATTCGGACCCCTCTTCTGACTGTCTTGTGGAACAGATTGTGCAACTAATACTTTCATTTTCGTGTCTTTCATACGTCTCCTTTCGTGTTCCTGCTCTTCCCTGATTCTGTTCTGGTGATACTGGAGCATTTGTAACATCTGTGACGGAGTATTAGCTTGCCAGGTGCTTTCGACTTTCAATACTCGATTCTTAACTTGTGGACTTGAATTCTCGACTAGTTTGGTAACAAAAAGATGAGGGTATGATTCACTACTTGTTTTCAGACCACTATTAATAATAAAACATTTTTCAAATCTAGAATAAAAATCACTAGTGTCTTCATCTTGTTTCTGTTTACAAGCTGAAATGGCATCCCAATCTTCCTTTTTCGTGGCTAGTAATCTTGGCAAAACTTGTATCAATAACTCGGGCAAATCTTTAGCTTTCTCCCCAAGACCGGTACCTGGTACTCGTAAATTATCTTCAGCTTCTAGAGCTGTCCAATCTATCTTTTTCTCTCCCACCTCCCATTCTTTTTCCTTAAGTTTTTCATATACGCCCGCAGGCAACAGGACCTTTAACATTTTAATGATATCGGGATACGTGTATTCTCCCATACGGAGCATGTCTTTTAATTCACGGTGGAACCCTGCTGGATCTTTATCGTGACAGGGAATTAACTTCTTCATTTCTAAGAGTTCCATCTTTGTGATGGGGGTGTAAACAAATACTCGTTCTAGATCACCACCCGTTGTCCTAACTGGGTGTACTTCTCGTAACGGATTCTGTCTATCTATGTAAAATGATTTACTTTCTGGAGGTGAGACATGAACAAAATGTGGATTCAGAAACGTTCGATATTTGTGGCGCTGTTCTAGAATGACACTAATTAAATCAGTACCTAGACCTTTCCATCTGTACTGGAGTAGCTCGTTCAGGACATCATGTAGTGGACCTGGATCAGAATGCTGTCCCTCATACAATGTGATGAGGTGCTGGATCATATACATACCCACCAGTCGCTGCTCGGCTGGGGGCAGTTTCAGAAACATTTGTGCCACTATTTCGTCTGGAAAAGTGGTAGAATCAGTAGTCCACCGGACCGCTGATCGGACTAGTTCTTGTTCATGCATTGTACTGAGCTTGCTATAACCTATTCGTGATTTCAGGATGTGATCGATAGCCTGGAATACTTGCTCAAGAGAACCTTGTTCTGGTGCTGGAGGAGGGAAAACTTTCTTGTGATCTAGGCGTGAATGTCGGTCGGAAAGTCTAGTTTTTCCTACATACGCTATTCTGGAGGGATTCTCGTCGTCTACCTCTTCATTAGAAGAGTTGTCTTCTTTCTCGGTTGCTTGTGTTGCTTCTCGTTTCTCGTGTAACTTTATTATTTCCCTACGAATTTTCTTGTACATACTCTCTATACAATTTTGTGTCTTGTGTCTTCCCTCGGCTATATGGTCACTCCACCTGGTCAGGACTTTCATTTCTTCTTGATCTTTTTCCGGATAATCTTGTTCTCTTATTAAACAGTTAATTAAAAACTTTAAAAGCATGAGCTGAGTCTCGACTTTTCTTTGAGCCATGGCGTCGCGAACACTTTCAGGATCCACTCCTGTACGGATAAAACGATATATTCTGTCTAGATGTTCTCTCATATCGGGCAGGGTGTCCAAATAGTCGGTCACCCGTCTTAAACGTAATGAATATATGACCATGGTACCATCGCCTGGAACTGGATCATAACGACATTCAGTAAGTGCTCGTTTGATATCTGTGAATGTAGTCACTTTTGGCGTACGCTGTAACGCTAGTTCATGTAGCGTCATACGTCTGTGTTGAGGCGGAGTACTAGGAGAATCTCCCCCCGCGGCTCCTAAACTGGAATCGTCGGTGGGTACTGTACGTGCTGGGAGAGTGACTGATGTGGCGGGTATATGTACTGTGGGCTGGGCCGGGGGCGCTGTAACAGATGCTGTAACAGGTGCTGTAACGTGAACTGTACCCACGGCCCCGGTGGCTGGAGGAGCAGGAATTACATTATTTACAGGAACTGGCGGAACGGGATTTGCATATTCTGGAACTGTATCGTCCAAATAGGACGAGAGAAAAATATCAGCTGCGGTCGGTTTGTGACGTAGCTTAGTCGGGACTAATGGTGGCGGAAAATTACATGGTGCTTCCGGGGTTGCTTTTGGCAAGCCCTCGGCAAGAAGAGGATACATGCCCCTTATAAGAGCATTTCTCTGTCTGTCTGACTGTTCTGCTTTAACTCGTTCACCTACTTCGATTAATTCCCTTTCTTGGGCTCTTGCTGAGGATTCTCTACTTAATTCTGTTTTTCTGATTTCTTTTTCAGATCTTTTATGAGATTCTTTGCGCCATAGCTCGATGGCATCTTTCTGGGACTGTCTGGCTTTCTTTTTCCATAATGCTTCTTCTACTCGCATGATGCACTCGGCATCCCATGTACCTGATATGGGCCATCTATATTTCTCTTCTAAACCCTTGGTATAGTCCACCCATAAATCTAGATATAATATGGCACCTAAGCCATGCTTATGATACATAAAATGTCCTGGACTGTCCCTAAGCGGGACAGGAACTGCTTCCTCGATCAACCCTTTTCTGGTTTTTAACTGACGTAACTTGGAAAATAGAGGCATTCTATACTTGAATCCGAACACAATACAATACACGATAAACACAATAATGAATAGAAAAACAAATCACTCATACCACGACATTGAAAACACATTGAATAACATTTAGAACAACAGTTCGGACAGAATATTACCTGGTATACTGAAAACAGAACACATGAATTTCTCGAGAACGAAACTTACTAGAATTACTAGATGCACTGCTAAAACAGTACGAAACATACCGGTCCCATAAAGAGACACGTCAGGACCCGTATCCACCTAGGTGAACACTTCGGACTGGATCTGTGTACCCAAACCCACTGGACCAGAGACAAATTAATTGACCCTGTCTAGATACTACCCCAGCAACGGTACTCACCGGGCAGCAAGAACGGAAGGCCTCAGACTGGACTGGACTGCTACGACGTCGGACTACGAACTTCGGACTTCAGTTACAGGTGGGCCTCCGGATACCTCGGACCTTGTACTCTCGGCTTGGGCTCTGGTCGGGACTCGCCGCGTTCCTCACCGCCTCGTCTGGATGCTGGACCGCAACCTCCGTCTCCTCCGTGGGCCTGAGGGATACTTCGCAAGAAAAACCATTCAGAAAGGTTCTTAAGACGTGGATCTTCAGCCTCCCCGATGATCTCGCTAAAGCAGCCATCTAATTTCCTCTCCGCCCTCAGACCGGTAATCAATGATTCTTAGCGCCATGATGCTCCTTCCGGAGCGACCGCCGCGCTTTACAAATACCCCTACAAATACAAATACAAATACAAATACTTGAAGCAGAAATATCTGCAGGTGCGCAGTAGAGTTCCGTCATGGCTGCAGAGGGTCAGGGGGCCTGCGTGGCTTCGCCGGCGCGTGGGGAAAGGGCAAGTCCCTATTCGGGCGCCATTATGTGGTAAATAAATAATTAATTACCGGTACTATTTTTGAATACAGTGAATAAGACAGATAGCTCAATAAATAAGAGACAAGATTCGAGGTATCAGAGTCTTACAGGCTTTAATCAGGCATAAGGGAAGGGACAGGAACGGGATAGCCTGCACGGAAATAGAATGGATGGCAGCTGCCAGGGAATGGGAATGGCATGGGAAGGGGTAGCTTTCAGTAACAGTACATAGTATATATACTAAAACAATTACATTACATTCAATACAGTAGGCGTAGCAGTAGGCGTAACTCGTAGCAGTCGCGAAAGATAAGGACAAAATGGGTGTAGCGAGAAGGCGTGTACAGGGCGTATACATAGACATGTGATGTAGACGTCACAAAAGTGTCATAAATGGGGCGGAAACATGGAGGGGGCTACCTGAGCAGCTGGGACCTTTAACCTAGTGGTGCGCGCAAACGGGCAATGACGTGTTACCAGGAGGAACTGGGGCTATGACTTCTGCGCTGGAAGAGGAGACTAAAGTCTGCGGTGTCAGAATGACATGTACCTATATCATATCTGGTATCTGGTGTTTGGAGTACATGTTGATAGAATCCAAAAGTTATCAGGGCAAAGGCTACTTGACACTAAGACTGGTGCATGCATAATTCTACATGTATTGCGTGTGCTAGGAATATTCTATGAATATTAATACAGTATTTCTCTTACATGGAGACAGAAAGGCTAGACCATGGCTGAAACTGTTGATGCGATTCAGTAGCTTAGGAATGCAGAGAAGGAGGGCTGAACTGATAACTAGAAGCATAACATACTCTTGGCAGACTGGGAGGCAGAGCCAGGCCGGGCTGGGCACTGTGAGGCAGGAAGTAAGTGAAGGGTCAGGGATGCAGGTGGGGGCTGTATCGCTCCTCGGAGTGGGTTCAGGAGACTGGAGCTGAATCTGGTGTCCGGGCCCTTTTGAGGCCTAGAAACGGGGACAATTCAATGGATTAACGTGCACACTGTATAATGTGGCAACATAGGCCTAATACTCGTTGCTTTCACGAGAACTGGAAACTGGCATACTAGAGATGGACACAACTATAATTGCGTCTTTAATCGATCATAAGGGGATACATGCATATCGATCATGCACATATAGCATAGAATGGGGAACACGTAGGCACATATAACATGGCAAAATTTACTTTTCCACACCTCGGCCATAACCCCATGCACACGATTCCAAAAAGGCACCACCACCGGACACTCCCACAAAATATGAAGGAGTGTACCCACCACTCCACACCCGCGCTTACACAAATCATCTGAAGCATACCCCATATGCAACAAACGAGGACCCGTCATATACACTCGGTGTAGGATTTTCAATTGCACCAATCTCAGACGAGCCGAGACTGCTACCTCCTTCGGGGAGGAGATCGCCGCCTGCCAGTCCTCATCGTCAAGTTCCAGTCCATCACTAGTCCAGGCAGCATGGAGTTGCAGGAGAAGGTCCGCTCGGTCATTTATCAACTTTTTATATATAAGTGAGATCGTACTGTCCGGGACATGCCCGTCAAGCACTCTGTCTTCCAAGGGTGAGGATTCTGGGACGAGCGTGCCGGTCGAAAAAGCGGAGGAAAGAGCGTGTCGGACCTGAAGGTAACGAAAATACTCTCGATTGTCGAACTTGTATTCGAGTTGTAGCTCTTCAAAAGACTTTATCTTGTCTTTCCGCCAAAGGTCGCCCACCCTACTAATCCCAATGAGGTTCCATTTATCAAACCCCTTGGTGGTCCACAGACTGCCTAACCTCTCAGCCGCATAAAGCGGGGTCGCCCGAGTGAGAGTGTTCGACCAACCCATAGCAGCGTTAGCGTCATACCAAATTCGCACCGCAACTCTAGTTGGCCCCGTTAACGCGACACCAGACCGCTTAGAATAAAACGCCCTATTATAGTCCCCGCCCGGCAGCAACCATTTGTCCATAGCAAAGGCCGGGTTGGAAGCCGGCCCGTACATCGCATGATTAACGGAGCTCAGCTGTGAGGCTCAGTAATATCGTCTAATATCTGGCAACGCTATACCGCCATCATACCAAGGCAGCGTGAGCTTAGCCAAGGCAATCCGGGGACGTCCAGCCCACAGCAGTTTTCTTTGTAGGCCCTCGATCTCACGAAAATAGCTAGAAGGCACTAAATCCATTGTGTTTCGGAGCGCATATAAAAATCTGGGGAGGGACATCATTTTAAACAGGGCCGCTCTGCCAACCAGGGACAGCGGCAGCCTGCACCAGGCTTTCACGTCCGCCTTCAGGCGGTCGAGCGGGGGAAGCAGGTTACGCTGATACCTGACAGCCGAGTCACGCGAAACATAGATTCCTAGATACTTGAATCCGGCAGATGAAATCTGAATTGGACAGTTGCTCGGTACGAGAGGAATATAATCGGTGAGCGAGTAGACACATGACTTCCCCCAATTAATTACCAGTCCAGAGTTCCTCCCGAAGGAATTAAGGACGTCAAACAGTACCCCCAGAGATTTCCGGGGGGAGGTGAGATAGAGAAGTATGTCATCCGCATATAAAGAGATGCGGTCTTCAAAACCGGGGGCCCACCTGATACCCTTGAGAGATGGCTCCCATCGCAACCAAGGGTTCCAGGGCCAGGCCAAAAAGTAGCGGGGACAGAGGACACCCCTGTCGCTTCCCCCTCCCTAGAACAAGAGTTTCTTCTTCTTGAATTGTTCAGGATAATCTAATTTGGAATGGGACCAGCTCCTACCTTTATTCTCCTAAAGGGGGCTGTACTCGCGACTAGGTCCCTCGCCTGGGTGGGACCAGGAAGGGTGGTGGTTACACCCCCTTTCCTTTGTCAGGTTTCGCGCCAGAGCTGGGGCTGGAGTGCCCCAGCAACTGGTTTGAACCGGGGTATGCAAGGGACACCTTTTGTGCCCCAGGCATGTCTCATTCCTTTCAGCCTGGTCCTACCTAATACACAAAGTCCTGTCTGGGGTGGTGCTGGCACCTCCCCAGGCAGGAAACCCTTTGTCCAGGCCTCCCTCGCTGGAAAGACTCCCAGCAGCAGGAGGTCAGACTTGTGTCTGCGGTGGCAGCATCCATTTTGTGATGCTGAGGCTCTGGTTAACTTTAACCGGGGTTCTGGTTCTGTACATGTTGTGTCCCTCTAGAAGGGTGGAATGCTACCCCCGTCACCAGAACTGGCGAGGGGGTAGTATTCCAATTCGTATGACACCTTACTCGACATGTTTTGATAATGCTATACCAAAGTTAGCAATAACCGCGAGGATTATAATGCACTTAAGAGTATATGGTATAGCGTTATCGTGGAAACAGCAAAAGGACATGGTCCCGATAGCTGCAGACAGGCTCGGCTCATGCTAGAGCACCATCTCACATATTCCAAGCACTCTGCCTTCAGGATTAATAAGGCCTGCCATAGGAGTGACTTATAGGAGTATATGTGTCCACTTTAGGTTAGATATAGGTATACTATATCTACAGCAAAGGGTGATTACACCACCTTTGTCCGGATTTGCTTCACGGAATCCGATTGATGCTCATAAGGGTCCACCTCCAAATGTCACAACACCTCTGATATAAATACACAGAGGGCTTGAGCCATTAGGCGAGGGAAAAAACAACCAGGAAGGGAAAGGGAAGGGCCAGCAGGGAAGGGAATTCCTGTAACGACAAAAACATACACCCTGTAAGTACAATGATATCAACAAGCTACTCTCAAATGGTCTCGCTAAGGAACAGGATATATACCTTGTGGTCTGAATAAAGAACGATGTTGGACAAGCGTCTCCTCTATTGCCTTCTGCCACTTCAAGCAGCCTAAAGACACAAACACAGATTAGCCAAAAGTCACACTCAACAGAAGACCTATATAGCTGTGTATGCAAGCCCCTATATTAGGCATACCATGAGGTTAGGCAAGAGACATTATAACTGGAGTCTGTTGTAGGCACATTTCCATACTGAGTCAGTGTTCAACCACGAAAGACCACAAATATAGGAAGACTTCAAGGGTCCTTATTAACAGACACGGTGGTGCGTGGGAAGCAAGAACCACTGCACTCCGCTCTGTGAGGCATAAGGAATAACCATTAGTTGCAGTCCCTTCCTGATAAGTCAATAAGTACAACACAGTCTTAATTAAACACAACAAGCAGTGAATATCACCGCTTCGTTCCTGCTGGCAGACAAGGTAATAATAAACACGGTGGCGCGTATTTGCGACCACCACTACGCCCCACTAATAAGACACTGTCTGGGCCCAAATCATAAGAGAAATGCAAAAGTCCTTTTCCGGAGTACTTTACTCCGATGACAAAATAGAAAGAACGGTAATGCGTGGCAGCTCACCACCGCGCTCCGCTCTACAAGACAAAACCCCAGAGATGGCGGTTACAGGCTCTTCGCCCGTCGAGGAGGCTTCGTGACTGAAGCCGATCCTACCTGGTCCCACGTCTGGATAGGAAACGAACACCGGCTGCAGACCGCTCGCCGAGCAACGTTCTCCTCTCCTCCTGTGCGGACACCGGAACAACAACTAATAACACGCGACAGGATGCGTGTCTCCAGTCTACAAATACCTTCCTCCTCCGGGGCTGATGGGAGTTGTAGTTTCACTCCCTAAAACAATGGTGACGGGCTTCCGTGTACACAACCCCGCCGATGACAGTGCAGGCGCATTCATCCGCAACCTGACAACCTTGCCCCAGCTGTGCTAGCAGCCAGTTGTGTCAGTTTTGGATGGCCAGCCAGGGGTGGCATAATACATGCTGCAGCCCCTGGTAGGCCCTGGGTACACCTATGCCCTGGGTACCTAAGGTACACTGTACAGGGGCTGATAAGGTGACCCAGTATCCAATCAGATATGTACCTAAGGTACATGGAGTCCATTTTACAGAGAGAGCAGGAAGCCTGGGGCCCTGAATAGCAGGAGCCCAGGCCAACTATGTCGAAAACCAGCTAAACTCTAGGCAAAAAGTTGGGGACAACCATAGTCAGATATCCACCTTCCAATATGCGTGAATCCAGGAATGATGTTCCACTTGCACTTTGTGTGGCAGTGAAACCCACTTCTTGGATTTTTGAAAGACGTTTCCTGGAGGAAGCGTCCGAATAGTAAATTAAAAAAAGATACAGATAGTTAAAAGGAGTGCGGGTATATAGATTAATATCGATGCGGTATCTCTCTGCTGAAAGTCAGGTTAGAGCAGGACACGTGATACGCGTCCTGGTTCCTGCACACCTGATGCTAATTCACAAACACGCTCCTGCTTTGGGGAGAATGAAGAGGACAGAAGGAAGAGAGAAGCCTTTGTTGATCCCTAGAGAAGAAGGGTGAAATGAGGAGAAGGAGCGCAGGACTTTGTAGAGCAGAAAGATGAAATGAGGAGACGGGTTACAAGAAGGGTGAAATGAGTAGAAGGAGCGCAGGACTTTGTAGAGCAGAAAGATAAAATGAGGAGACGGGTTACAAGAAGGGTGAAATGAGGAGACGGATTACTTTCTTCACGAGAGGGGCAGAGGACTCTAGAAGGAACAAAGCAGCCTCCACGTGTCCCCTCTGTTTTCAAGAGAGCAAACACCCCCCCCCAAAGAAATTAACCCAACTACTCCTCAGTTCACCCTCCTGCTCTCTAGCAGGGGCGTGCTTGTGATCTAGGAGGTGTCAGCAGAGCAGAGACAAAGGGGCTGGGGTTGTCTGTGCCTGCGTGGAACCTGTTTTTTAGCCAATGACGAGAGTAGAAAATACATAGCTGCCAAGGTTTCAGATTGCTTATGGGTGATATTTTCGTAATTTCAGTGTAATTATGAGTGACATTCGTCAACTATGAGCGCTGTGAAATCCTCGCTGGATATCACGCGCTAATCCTGTTATTTGCACTTGAAGCGACAATCCGGAGCAGGATACAGCTTGCTGTGAGTGTGTGATTGGACTCCTCACACGGTGGGCGTGTGGAGGGAGTGGAGCTGGTGTCACACGGTGGGCGTGTGAGGGAGTGGAGCTGGTGTCACACAGTGGCCGTGTGAAGGGAGTGGAGCTGGTGTCACACGGTGGGCGAGTGAAGGGAGTGGAGCTGGTGTCACACGGTGGGCGAGTGAAGGGAGTGGAGCTGGTGTCACACGGTGGGCGAGTGAAGGGAGTGGAGCTGGTGTCACACGTTGGGCGAGTGAAGGGAGTGGAGCTGGTGTCACACAACGGCCGTGTGAAGGGAGTGGAGCTGGTGTCACACGGTGGGCGAGTGAAGGGAGTGGAGCTGGTGTCACACGGTGGGCGAGTGAAGGGAGTGGAGCTGGTGTCACACGTTGGGCGAGTGAAGGGAGTGGAGCTGGTGTCACACGGTGGGCGAGTGAAGGGAGTGGAGCTGGTGTCACACGGTGGGCGTGTGAAGGGAGTGGAGCTGGTGTCACACGGTGGGCTTGTGAAGGGAGTGGAGCTGGTGTCACACGGTGGCCGTGTCAAGGGAGTGGAGCTGGTGTCACACGGTGGCCGTGTGAGGGAGTGGAGCTGGTGTCACACGGTGGCCGTGTGAAGGGAGTGGAGCTGGTGTCACATGGTGGCCGTGTGAAGGGAGTGGAGCTGGTGTCACACGGTGGCCGTGTGAAGGGAGTGGAGCTGGTGTCACACGGTGGCCGTGTGAAGGGAGTGGAGCTGGTGTCACACGGTGGCCTTGTGAAGGGAGTGGAGCTGGTGACACACAGTGGCCGTGTGAAGGGAGTGGAGCTGGTGACACACGGTGGCCGTGTGAAGGGAGTGGAGCTGGTGTCACACGGTGGCCGTGTGAAGGGAGTGGAGCTGGTGTCGGCGTGTGGAGGGAGTGGAGCTGGTGTCGGCGTGTGGAGGGAGTGGTGCTGGTGTCACACGGTGGGCGTGTGGAGGGAGTGAAGCTGGTGTAACACGGTGGCCGTGTAGAGGGAGTGGAGCTGGTGTCACACGGTGGCCGTGTGAAGGGAGTGGAGCTGGTGTCACACGGTGGCCATGTGATGGGAGTGGAGCTGGTGTCACACGGTGGCCGTGTGAAGGGAGTGGAGCTACGGTGACCGTGAGTGTGCAGGTCACGGGTCCACTGTCGGTCTCTTTGAAAGCTTCCACCGCTGGGGGTCAAACAAATGCAGCGTCACCGCCTGCCCACAATCCTTTGCGAAATATCTGCATACAAACCCTCATTGCATTTGCCTTTCATCCCTGAGGCCACGAATAACTATTTGAATGAACTCTGTGTTTGTAGATTCTCTTGTGCATTTTTGTTCCTAACCCTCTCTCGTTAATCGTCACAAGTGCAGCCTCGCCCTAACCTTACTGGGCGTCCGTCGTTGTTGCTTCTCTAAAATGCTGGACCCCGTACTCGTTTTGTGAGACGTGCGTGCATCCAGGAATGAGGTCCACTTGCACTTTGTGTGGCAGTGAAACTCACTTCTTGAGTTTTTGAAAGACGTTTCCTGGAGGAAGCGTCCGAATAGTAAAATAAAAAAAGATACGGATAGTTAAAAGGAGTGCGGGTATATAGATGGTTAATATCAATGGGGAATCTCTCTGCTGAAAGTCAGGTAAGAGCAGGACACGTGATACTGCACACCTGATGCTAATTCACAAACACGCTCCTGCTTTGGGGAGAATGAAGAGGACAGAAGGAAGAGAGAAGCCTTTGTTGATCCCAAGAGAAGAAGGGTGAAATGAGGAGAAGGAGCGCAGGACTTTGTAGAGCAGAAAGATGAAATGAGGAGACGGGTTACAAGAAGGGTGAAATGAGGAGAAGGAGCGCAGGACTTTGTAGAGCAGAAAGATGAAATGAGGAGACGGGTTACAAGAAGGGTGAAATGAGGAGAAGGCACGCAGGACTTTGTAGATCAGAAAGATGAAATGAGGAGACGGGTTACAAGAAGGGTGAAATGAGGAGAAGGTGCGCAGGACTTTAAAGAGCAGAAAGATGTAATGAGGAGACGGGTTACAAGAAGGATGAAATGAGGAGAAGGTGTGCAGGACTTTGTAGAGCAGAAAGATGAAATGAGGAGACGGGTTACAAGAAGGATGAAATGAGGCGAAGGTGTGCAGGACTTTGTAGAGCAGAAAGATGAAATGAGGAGACGGGTTACAAGAAGGATGAAATGAGGAGAAGGTGCGCAGGACTTTGTAGAGCAGAAAGATGAAATGAGGAGACGGGTTTCAAGAAGGGTGAAATGAGGAGGAGCGCAGGACTTTGTAGAGCAGAAAGATGAAATGAGGAGACGGGTTACAAGAAGGATGAAATTAGGAGAAGGTGTGCAGGACTTTGTAGAGCAGACAGATGAAATGAGGAGATGGGTTACAAGAAGGATGAAATGAGGAGAAGGTGCGCAGGACTATGTGGAGCAGAAAGATGAAATGAGGAGACGGGTTACAAGAAGGATGAAATGAGGAGACGGATTACTTTCTTCATGACAGGGGCGGAGCACTCTATTTTTATTTAATTATTTTATTTATTTAATGCGAGTTTATATAGCACGAACATTACCGAAGGTGTCAGAGCACTTTACAAAAGAACCAGTTGCGTTACATAAGGACTTTGGATTACATGAGTTACATAAGAGATACAAACAGAAAAAATTTGCAAATGTACAAGGTGTAAAGTCACTCAAGAAAGAGATAAAAACAGATAAACTCTAAAATCACGTAGGAATGGTAGTGAGTACAAGGGCCTACTACATATACTAGTGGTTAGAGTTCTATATATACAAATAGTAAATTGACACAGGATTTCATTTTAACAGCAATTAGGCTTGGACAATTATATAATACATATACAACTATATTTAAGGCCGTCCAGCAAAAAGAGAAAAGCGATCAAGGGTCATCAGGAGGAGTCGTGAGGGAAGAAGGAACGGAACAAAGGTCAGACAAAACGGTGGGTCCGGGTTGTGGGTATAGACAGAGACCATCTCAAAAAACAAAATAAAACAAGCACTTGCAGTGCAATAGGTCTCGCATTTGATAGAGTTTAACCTATTGGCATTGTAAATGACAATACCTTTAATTCATCTGTTTAGAAAACTAACAAATAAAAGGCATTGGTATTTACAATGCCAATAGCTTAAACTCTCGACCTCGACAGGGTAGTGGGGGCGTGCAAGTGGGAGGGGTGAGATGGTTTTGGTTATTTCACGGGAGATCCAGGAGTACTAGTCAATTGAGCCTATATGCAAAATGTGCACCTTCCCACTCCGAGCATGCATTAAGTAATGTCTAGTACTCCGATACAAAGAAAAGAATGCTGCCACTATAGTTAAAGCAGACTGCCGTCGTAAAGTAAGTAAAGAAAGGAGCTCAGCCGCTATATTTAAAGTGGACTGCGCTGGCAAAGTAAATAAAGAAAGGAGAGTGACCACTATGGTCAAAGCGGACCGCGCTAACAATGTAATTAGAGAAAGGAGCGCAGCAGCTATTGTTAAACAGGACTGCGCTGGTAAAGTTAAGAAAGAAAGGAGCGCAGCCGCTATTGTTAAACAGTGCTGCGCTGGCAAAGTTAAGAAAGAAAGGAGCGCAGCCGCTATAGTTTAAATAGACCCCGGTGCCCAAAAATGTAAATATCGATTAAAAGGTGCAAACTGGTTATGTCAATATGACTCGGCCACCATTACTAAACAAGCTGGTTTTGTAAATACAACACGTCCTCAATTATTAACCCCTTCGATGCTGATGACGGAACGGTTCCGTCATGAGCGTCGGTTGAGCTGTGCTGATGACGGACCCGTTCCGTCATGACTCCGCCCGCGCAAGGCGGAGTCAGCATGGGCGTGAATGCCCTGTTAAAAACACTAACCTTTCATTCAAAATTGATGATAATACACTGTATCTTGTATAAATATGCAACAATCTTGTGATGTGATGTGATGCTTACCGAAGGAAGAAAGAAACGACCGCCAAAAAGCTGCCTCTCTCTTAAATTACACTAACGTCAGTGTCAATGTCTACGTTGCTTGTAAGTGAAACAAAATGCAGATTTTCCACAGTTTTAATGTAAAGAAAATCATGATTTTATTAAAAAAGGCACGGAGGCTAATATTATGCATATCCCTTTTATGCCCAAACACAGCAGCAACAACACTATAAAACTTAGAATATTACCAAAACATTCCAGAACTTAGAACATGTATAATACTCCAAGTAAAGCAGCCATCTTCCTCTTTTGTGACTGCGAATGTGTAAACAACAATAAATAACAAGTCCATAAATAAATTCCACCGACTCCAAACTTCTTAAAACTCATCTTCGACTTCTTCTCCTCATGGAACATCCTCTTCATCCACTTCTTCTGCTTCATCCTTCAAAATAAACCAAACAATAATTAAATACAGGGCGGGCACAGCAGAGGGATAATATTAGCCTCCGTGCCTTTTTTAATAAAATCATGATTTTCTTTGCATTAAAACTGTGGAAAATCTGCATTTTATGTCAAAGGCCCGGAGGCCAACATTATGCATGTTCAAAGTTCTTCCAAAACCTTACTCAAAACGTTTTCCACAGGCTTAAAGTAAAACTTACGAAAAGTCGAATCATTTGACCAATCTGCTGCCTTCAAAATTCCGCCCAAACTAAAACCTTTAACAAAGGCCTTACTAGCCATAGCCCCTCTTACCGAATGGGACCCGAAAACACTAGTATCCACCCCTGCCTTGACCATCACATTCCTCACCCATCTCGCCAAAGTAGGAGTAGACACAGCCTTATACGGATTAACATAAGAAATCAATAACTGCTTACAATCTGTTTTCCTCAAAGCAGAAGTCCTTTTTTCATACTCCTTCAGGCACTTAACCACACACAAAACACTCTCTCCCTCTAAAAGAGGATAACAAATTGTTTTTGACATCATTTTCGTCCTTCTTTTAACCTCAAAACACACTCCCTCTGGTTGATAAAACCTAGAATTAACATCCAAAGCCCTAATATCTGACACCCTCCTAAACGAAATCAGACACAACAGCATTGTTATCTTCCAAGTCAAGAATTTCAAATCCAACCCTGAATTTGACCCCCAACTTTCAAGCTCCCTCAACACCAAAGTGACGTCCCAAAGTGAATCATACTTAGCCTTCGGTGGAATAACCACCCTAACACTTTTAACCAACCTCCTGACCAGAACATGTTGTCCAACTGGAACTCCATCCACCAGACCATGCCCTGCTGAAATAGCAGATCTACTTAGATTAACTGAATTATACGCCAAACCACTACAAAAAAGACCTGACAAATAATTTGCTACCTCTACCACAGGTGCTGAAATGGGATCCAAACCCCTCTCAACACACCAACCATTCCACTTTCTCCACGCCGACTCATACACCCTAGATGTCCCTTTAGACCATGACTTTGAGACAAGCTCCTCAGCCTCTTTTGATAAACCCTGCACTTGCCAAACTCTCCTGAAATCAACCAAGCCATCAGCTTCAGTTGTCCTGTGACCACCAGGTCGTGAAAGTTCCCCTGAACATCCATCAATATGTCCCTGCAATCTGGGAGAATTATCGGGTTCTCCACCAACAAATCCATCGCATCCGGGAACCACACCTGAGCTTTCCAAAAAGGAGTTATCAGAACCAACTCTGACTCCTCCCTTCTGACCTTGTTCAAAACCCTCTGAATCATAGAAAATGGGGGAAACGCATAACACCTTCCCTCCTTCCAAGTCTGTAGAAAAGCATCTACTCCCTTTGCCTCTGGATCCGGCCTCCAACTGAAAAACTCTTTCAACTGAGTGTTCAACCTGTCTGCAAACAGATCCACACTCAAAGGTCCCCACATTCTCTCCAGACTCAAAAACACTTCTTTCTTCAACCTCCAACAACTCGCATCCCTCAGGTATCTTGAATACCAATCCGCTTCTACGTTGCTCAACCCTGGTATGTACTGAGCCTGAACTACAATCTCTCTCTCCAGACAAAATTTCCAAAATTCCTTTGCAAGTTCCGCCAATCCTTTTGACCGAGGACCACCCATCTTGTTTACATACTGAACCGCCGACAAATTGTCCATCTTCAGAAGTACACAACATTTGACTCTGTCCTTCACAAAACTTTTTATTGCGAAGGAACCCGCCAGCAACTCCAAACAATTTATGTGCATTAATCCTTCTTCTTTCGACCATTGCCCCCCTGTTGATGTCTCTCCACATCTCGCTCCCCATCCGCTTAAACTCGCATCCGACTCTATCTCCACTTCTGGCATTGACCCAAATATTGCTCGCCCGTTCCAAGCATCCAGACTCATCAACCACCACTCCAACTCCTCCTGAGACTCCTGATCTATCACAAGCTTCTGAGAATACCTCACATCCTTCCTCAAATACCTTGCCTTCAACCTCTGTAACGCACGATAATGCAGGGGAGCAGGGAATATCGCCTGAATTGAAGAAGATAGAAGACCCAACAGTCGCGCTAACTGCCTCAAAGTAATCCAGTCCGCCGACTTTACTCTACTCACTTCCTTCCTGATCTTCCTCACCGTCTCCATTGGCAACCTCAACATACAATCCAATGTCCGTATCTGAAAACCTAAAAAGGTCATCACCTGTTTTGGATCCACACACGACTTCTCTTTGTTCACTACAAACCCCAAATCCTCTATTACTCTCACTGCAAATTCCGTATGATCCTTTGCCAACTTCCTGTCCTCTGCCATTATCAAGATATCGTCCAAATAGACTATCAGACGAACTCCTCTGGACCTCAGCCAAGCCGCAATCGGCCTCATCACCTTGGTGAAGCACCACGGAGCTGATGTCAAACCGAAAGGGAGACTCTTGAACCTCCAGCGCCTTCCCAACCACCTGAACTGAAGGAAATCCCTTTGATCCTGGCACATAGGAATTGTTAAGTAAGCATCCTTTAAATCCAGTCTCGTTAACCAATCCCCTTTTCTCAACAGATCCCTTAGCATATGAATCCCTTCCATTTTGAAATGGTTGTAAACAACCCAATCGTTCAATTCCTTCAAATTGATTACTGGTCTCATCTTCTTGTCCTTTTTCTCTACAAGAAATAAGTTGCTTATAAAGCAACCCGGTATTTCCTCTGCAAGCTCTATTGCACCCTTTCTTTCCAACTCTAATACTTCTTTAGTTACCAACCTTTCCATTTCCACTGAAAACCTTAATATCTTTGGAACCCTCGTTTGAACCGGGGTACTGATAAAGTCTATCCTGTAACCAAACACAGTTTCCAAAACCCATGGATCCTGTGTTATTTCCTGCCATCTGGAAACAAACTGGGCTAGTCTGCCGCCCAATTTTACTTCCATAAATAAAGGGTCTTGTAAGAGACTTACCTGAAAGTCCTCTCGGTCTCCTATCCGACCTTGGACCTCTTCCTCTCCCCCTCTGTCTTTGCGGGAAGAAACTTCCTTGATCGGACCTTGTAAATCCATATCCTCCTCCACTTCCATAGCCAAATCCATATCCGTAACCTGATCCAAAGGGCCTGTTTCCTCTACCATAAAATCCTCTGGTAAATCCGAAACCTGTCCTCCCGGCCGAACCAAAAACACGTCTCATATCTTTCTGAGCCTTCTGCAAAGAATTAAATGTTCCTACGTACTTTGACATATCTTTGACAAAATCGTCACCGAACAGCAGTCCATCGCTCTGTTCACCCAATTCCTTGCCAGCCAAATCTGCAAGTTTCGGATCGATCTTGAATAAGATACTCTTTCTCCTCTCCTGACAGAGAGCTGTATTGGCATTCCCTAGCAAACAAATTGCACGTTGTACTCACTGACGCATTTCACTTACGTCAACACCAGTATTGTTACTATGTGCTTCTTCGCACAAATCAAAAATCTTTGTCAAAGGACCCAGAATATCCAGCATTCGATCCTGACAACTTTTCAGGCCTTTGTCCAAGCCTCTTCTAGGGTCTCTTCCCCCTTTGTTATTAATAAATGTCAGCATCTTTTGGTCCAATTCCGGAGTGAATGCCACTTTACTATTTAGGGATGGCCTCGGGCACTCAGACCTCAGTCGAGTCCTTATCTCTTTTGGCATCTCTTTTCTTATCCAATAACGAATATATTTAGCAACATGCTCTACTGGGGACCACTGAGGTGACAATGGATGTTGTATCAGTAATGGATCAAACATTTGATCCCCTTGAGGGTCAACAAAATCCTCATATTCCAACTTAATCTGATCTTCTAACTTCCTCCTTTTAACCTTTACTTCTTCTACATCCGAGTCCTCCAAACTTGAGCTACAAGTGAGCTCCACATCCCCACTAGTAGAGCTATTATCGCACGCCACAGAGCTATGACCTTTTCTTTGTGTCTTTATAGCACTCACTTTGGCCTTTATAGCCTTTTCCTTTTGCTCTCTATTCTCCTTCTCCTTAGATGTCTTTCCTTTAATCACATTTTTCCTCTTCTCCTTTCTCTTAGATGCACCATCAGAAGTACCTGCCACTATTTGCACTTCCTCAGAGGTATAAAAACCATCCTCTTCTCCTGACCTTTGGCTTTTCTCTCCCTCTTTACTTCTCTTCCCAATAGTGCTTTCTATCCTCTCTTCCAAGGAAGCACTAAATTCGCCAAACATCTTTTCCATGTATCCTTTCTTTCTTTCCTCGAAACCTAACTCCTCTTTCTCCATTTTAAATTATATCTTCCTTAAGAATTTCTAACCAATACTCAAAAAATTTTCACAAATCTAACTCAAATACACCTCTACCTCAACGCGACACACTTCACTTGAACCGACGAACTTCGTCTGACTGAAACTGACAATAATCAGTCAGACGATCAAAACACCCCAAATCATGGCCGAACACTTTCCCATTCTTAAAACCTGACTTTTCCCAAACACACAAAATGGCCGCCGCACGTAACGTAGGTACGGCGGTCCCTACAGCACACACTTCCTAAGCTTCCGCGCGAGTCTCTAATCGCGTCAGAACTTTTGGATCAACATTTCCTCTGATGCGCTCGAGCGCGCCTCCCTTCACGCGACGCGTCCCATATATGAGCTCGAGGATCCACGCGCTTACCAACCGTCAACATCTAAACCAAACAAACGGTAAACTCATATTTTTATGGTTAGAAAACACACGTTTAATTTGTTATTCAAACCATTGTATTATTCTAAATATTTTTAAGACTTACATCCGTTTTTCCTTCCTTTTTCAAACAACACTTCGTATAAAATAAAATACCCATTAATAACACATTTCTTTTAAATCCTGACTCAAATCATCTTATTCAAAACCCTTATTTATCACTGGGTATAAATACTAATTTAAAGCGAATTTATAAACAGCATTTATAAAGAGTACTTATCTTATGTTCGAGCAGCAACAAAAGAGGAAGATGGCTGCTTTACTTGGAGTATTATACATGTTCTAAATTCTGGAATGTTTTGGTAATATTCTAAGTTCTATAGTGTTGTTGCTGCTGTGTTTGGGAATAAAAGGGATATGCATAATGTTGGCCTCCGGGCCTTTGACATAAAATAGCAAGAGTCCCTTGTATTAAAACACTGACCTTTAATTCAAAAGTGACAAAAACACACTGCATCTTATTTCAATGTGCAACACTCTTGTGATGTGGTGCTTACTGAAGGATGAAAGAACCGACCGCCGAAACGCCGCCGCCCTCTCGAATTGCGCTGACGTCATAACGTACGTACGTGAGTGCGTGCTTGCTATTTAAAGATATATCAACCTCAAGACTATTAAGGGCTCTCCGCATTAACAAAACTTTATTAAAGCCAACTGTGAACGCAAACCTCCAGCGTAAGGCTACCTACAGACTCTACTGTACATCAATTTGGACACAAACCTCCGCATATAAGAGTACAAAAAACGCATGCTTCGTAAGTTGCATCCTAAGCCTGTGATCTTCCGAAAGAAAAAACAATAGGTAATAAGCCGTGATGAGGAATGATAAACCAATGAAGACTTGTGTGGAAAGAGAACAGACAACTAAAAAAAACAAGCACCGTTTCTACCCTACCTCCTCCACCGCCCAGGAACGTGCTGGAATGACGGTGTACCGTAGTTTCAATATTCCCATCTGGCTGATCTTCCCCCTCGTTTATGCGTATCAGTAAACGCATGCGCAGAACGCTCCTTTTCTAAATCTAGGTATTTTTGATCTTTCCCCGTGTGCTGCCGTTCTAGTGCGCATGCGTCATTTCACGCATGCGTACTAAGTCGTTTTTCATTCATTTTGAAGCTCCCGCAGCAGCGTTAACACCATTACCAGTTGAGCTCTGGCTTTTTTCGTGCGCATGCGTGTCATTTCACGTATGTGCACTAAGTCCTCTGAATTTGAAACTTCCGCTGCAGCAGCGGCAGCGTTACTACCAGTGATAGTGGCTGTTAACCAGCCTGTCACCGCGGCGCGCTGCATGGACCAGCACCGGACTTTCATCCCTTCAGAAGCCCAGCGAGAGGACAGGAGAGGCGGGTTCAGGTACCGCCGCAGTGCTCTGCGTGGAAGCAGGAGGCGGTAAGCTGAGGGGAAGGCATGTGAGGTCTAACTGCGAGAGGGGCTCGAGAGGCGGGTTCAGGTACCGCCGCAGTGCTCTGCGTGGTTGCAGGGGCGTAACAAAGGCCCCCGCAGCCCCTGCATTGCGGGGTGCCCCCGAGCTCCAGGGGCCCCTTCGGCAGACAGTACATTTCCCAACAGCACAGGGTACTTTTAAAGTTACTCCCGCCGCCGCGCCTCAAAATAAACTGTCGCGTACGTGAAGACATTTTACGCAGCACGCAGCAGCGTGGTTTAATTTCAGCCTCAGGGGGATGCATAGGGTGCGGCAAGGCTGGGCTAGTATTGTCTGTAGGGTCCCGAGCACAGTCCGTCGCCTCGAGGTTGCAGCCCCTGCTGATGGCTCTGCATGCACTCCCCAGGTGCCAAAGTGTGCCGTAGTCACGTCACGCTGAGCAGGCGACAAGAGAATTAGGACGCCCGAAAGTCACAGCGGTAATTGGATGGTGGTGGCCTTTCAGATCAAAGTTAAGGTTAAAGAGCAATTACAGAGAAACACCATCCCGGTAACGCTGCTGCTGTAGAGAGGCGATTGCGATGGGACAGACATGCCATGGACAGAAGGTGGCTCAATTAGCACCCCACCTGCGGGACATCATCAACACCTCCTTCGACATCGCCACCTTCCCGGAGAGCTGGAAGCACGCCGAACTCAGCGCTCTACTCAAGAAACCATCAGCAGACCCTACCGACCTCAAGAACTACCGCCCCATCTCGCTGCTCCCGTTCCCGGCCAAAGTCATCGAGAAGACCGTCAACAAGCAACTGGCCGCCTTCCTCGAGACGAACGGCTCCCTCGACCTCTCGCAGTCTGGCTTCCGGGCCAACCACAGCACCGAAACCGCCCTGATCGCAGCTACAGATGACATCCGAGCCCTGCTCGACAACGGAGAAACAGTGGCCCTCATCCTCCTGGACCTCTCCGCGGCCTTCGACACTGTCTGCCACCGTACCCTAGTACAGCGCCTCAGCAACGTCGGAATCCAGGAGAAGGCACTGGAGTGGATCACCTCCTTCCTCGCCGGAAGGACACAGAGAGTCCGCCTCCCCCCGTTCAGATCGGAGGCCACCGAAGTCATCTGCGGCGTTCCTCAAGGATCCTCGCTCAGCCCAACTCTCTTCAACGTCTACATGAGCCCCCTCGCAGCCATCGCACGCCAGCACAATCTGAACATCATCTCCTACGCCGACGACACCCAGCTGATCCTCTCCCTCACTAACGACCCCGCCACCGCCAGAGCCAACCTGCACGAAGGGATGGCAGACGTAGCCAAATGGATGTCGAACAGCCGCCTGAAACTGAACTCGGACAAGACGGAAGTCCTCATCCTGGGATCCTCACCCTCCGCCTGGGACGACTCCTGGTGGCCCCCCGCCCTGGGCAGCGCACCCAAACCAACAGACCACGCACGCAACCTGGGCTTCATCCTGGACTCCACCCTCTCCATGACCAGACAAGTCAACGCCGTCTCCTCGTCGTGCTTCAACATCCTGCGAATGCTACGCAAGATCTTCCGATGGATCCCCACCGAGACCAGGAAGACGGTCACCCAGGCCCTCGTCACCAGCCACCTGGACTACGGTAACTCCCTCTACGCCGGAACCACTGCCAAACTCCAGAAGAGACTCCAGCGTATCCAGAACACCTCAGCACGACTCATCCTGGACATCCCCCGCCGCAGCCACATCTCCGGACACCTGAGAGACCTGCACTGGCTCCCGGTCAACAAGAGAATCACCTTCCGGCTCCTCACCCACGCACACAAAGCCCTACACAACCAAGGACCAGGATACCTCAACAGCCGCCTCAACTTCTACGCTCCCACGCGCCAGCTTCGATCGACCAGCCACGCCCTCGCCGCCGTCCCCCGCATCCGAAGAGCCACCACAGGAGGAAGGTCCTTCTCCTACCTGGCCGCCAAGACTTGGAACTCCCTTCCGACCCACCTCCGCCTGACCCAGGACCACCTCGCCTTCAGGAAGCAGCTCAAGACCTGGCTGTTCGAGCAGTAGCGGACCCCCCCCCCCCAGCGCCTTGAGACCCTCCGGGTGAGTAGTGCGCTATACAAATGCTCTGATTGATTGATTGATTGATTGATTGATTGACCCAAGAAGCTTTCACCTGTGCCTGCTCCCACCCCTTCTGAAAACCCCCTTTTCCCAAACAATAACTCAGTAATTCAGCTGCCAGCCCTATCCACGCACCACGTTTCAGCCATGCACTTCACTTAAAGGACAGATTAACTTCTCCCAAAGGGAGGGATCCAGTCTCCAACTGGGCCACCCCAAACACATTTGCCAGAATGAAAGTTGAATTGCGATGCATTCCTGTGGCCTCCTTTTTAGGTCTCGCCTGTCGATGCGCATGCGCATCGAGCTTGCGAGACTATTGGGGCTTAACCACTCTTTAACTAACTTGCAAGGAATCGTGGCGATTCCTTGCAGTGCCCGTGACTTTTAAGCTCAATGCGCATGCTCATTGAGCTTAAAAGCGCGTGCACATCAGTTCCCTCAGCCGCACTCCAGTCCCCTGCTGCTTTCACACCCTCTCCCCGCTCCGCCCCCTCCCCTGCCCGCCGTGTCGCATTTCTCCTCCCCCTCCCCTTCTCTCCCTCCGTCTTGTTTAATGTAGCGTTCTTCCATATCCGCTTTTATCGCATTCATACACCATCCGCTACTCTATACACGAGCGCTTGCACTCTCAGTGTATGTCGGGATGAAGGCACATGTCACACACTGTGGCCGGTGAATTGCTTTGCCGACTTCCTTCGTCGTAAAGGGTACTTGTCCTCATCGCAGGGTTATGGTCATTATTTTCGGTCCCCATCACATTATTTTCCCTTCTGTTTATTCTTGTGTTCCATATCCGCTTTTAACGCGTTCATAATACACCGTCTGCACTCTCAGTGTATGTCAAGAGGAAGGCGTGTGTCACTCACCGTGGCCGGTGAATTGCTTTGCCGACTTCCTTCGTCGTAAGGAGTACTCGTCCTCATCGCAGGGTTTTGCGGTTTCTTAATAACGTTCGGCTGCATTCTGGTAACAGACAATGTGCACCCGCAATCTATACTTGGTGCTTTCTCTGTTTAGATGCTGAATTGACTGGTTGCAAGTTGTGTATGTGTGTATACCCACCTAGGAAGCGCATTCAGATGTTTCAACAATTGCTGTTCAACCTTGACAGCGTGCTTTAATTATTTTCGAGCGATCCTGTACTTTCTATAGGACACGGAGAGCCCAAGCGGCAAAAATGCACAGCACTACGCAAGAAAATGTTCCTCTCCCCAAAGCCCTGGTATTGTATGTTCCCTTGAAGTCCTGATCTCCATTTGGGTGGGGTGTATTATTTACAAAGTGAAAGCTTGTTCTTTTTGTGACTTGCGGTACAGTTTTGTTTGGCTTTGTAATAAAATCTCTATTAGCTCTCAAGTGCTTGGCAATACTCCCCCCTCCCCCCATCCAAAATTCGTCATCGCTCCCGGCCCCGCGGCCAATGCTTGTTTTTCCTCGCTCTTGCCCAAATCACTCGCATGAACTCAAAAGACCGTGTAAACGCGCTTTGTGGTTCTGTTTAGGAACCAATATTTGTATTTGCCCTTCTGTTTTCAATTGTGGCTATTTGACCCTGCTGTTTCAACAGATAAAATGCAAATTGCAAGCAATTTGTCCCAAGACCGAAAGTGTGCTTCTGGGAGGAGGAGCTTTAACACATACACGCAGCCACCTATCTTAATAGCTGTGCAGTCGGAGATACAGGAGCTTTCCTAGCTACGGTGCTGGGTGCAGGAGGCAGAGGTCGTCTGTATATTCATTCTTCAAGATCTTATGTTTGCTCAGTATGTTCCCTCCATTAACTGACACCTTTCGATTGTATGCATTCGAAATGTCTCGGCATCTCTCTCTCTCTGGTCGAGCTCCTCTGTGTTTTGTTTTAAACTACTTTTATTTAAAATGAAACGGGTGTGGTGAAAGAACGACACATCCTCCGCACCTCACGATAATAATTAGTTGATCTTTAAATGGCTTTGACACGCAAGGTAGCAACACGGAGACATTTTTAGGAAAGGGTTTATTTATTGCACAGTTGGAGTTTCATACAATCAATAAGAAATGTATCTGTGTCGTACAGCATATTTTAAATTTCAGTTTTCAAAGTGACACATTAAACTACTGAAAATATATTATTGCAGTTTCCTTTGCAAATATGCGAACAAACTCTCCGACCCTACTTATTTCTCCCACTCCCGCTTGCTACCCTGCTCCCCCTCCCCCGCCTCGCACCAGACTACCATTTGTCGCATTTAGACTACCTTCTCCCCCACCCGACTTGAAAGGCAGCCTCACACACCAACATTTGTCTCTCACACCACAGACTCCTGCTCCCCCGTCCACCCAGCAATGCCGAGAGCTATTCCCTCCCACTTGTTACTGTCTCGGCGCTATCTATCACACAACGTGTTTTTTTTCCGGGCCCGGCTTTCACCTTTGAAATGTGGGGCACGTGGACCCGCTGGTAGACGGGGAGCGAGGGGGTGCGGGGCCTAGCGCTTAGATGGGCATCTCGTTCTACCCAGCTACACCCTTTCTACCCGTCAGGGTGCCGTTGTTGTGATGATTGTACCAATAGTTTTATATATCAACAGGTCTCGCCCCCTACGGCTCTGTACGCCTGGCTTTACATTTCAAAATATTAATCTGTAACTCAGGGAGCTGTTGATGTAGTCATGCGTCTACTGTTTATAAACGTATGCATACACCTGGTGCTCGTTGTACCAAAGGGAGAACCTATTTGCACGCATTCGTGAAATATATAATACATATAATGCGGTGGTAAACATGTTTGGAAATGGAATTGAACGGCAATTTTCGCGCACTTTGCTGAACGAGGAACTTCGCCGACCTGCGTTACCCTTTGCTAGATGCTCTGCTTTCGAGTTCAGGGTGTACGATGGTGATCTGCAGCACAGGAAACAGGACAGCAACTCACTAGAACGTGCACGTTTTTCTTATAGCTACTGTTTTTATTTGTACATTATATTATAGTATTATTTTTATTTTTATTATTACAAGATTTATTTGGTTTATCACAAACCATGGACAGCATTAGCATAAAACGCTTATAGTTAAACAGTCAGTTGCATCCTCCGGATATTCAGTTCCTCCGGTCAGTAGGGCTAAGCCCAAAAACTTCTCCCCCACCCCAACACTTCACGATCTCTTCATCTGTGTACATTATCCAAAACCATTGCATTGCATATACTGTGGGAGCATCTACTCCTTCCTAGCTATGTTTCGAGGGTTTGTTTTACCTTTAAATCACCTACAAGCTAATACATCAAAAGTGGAAGGTTGACTCAGTCATTGAAGAAGGGTGTTAGTAACTTTTCGCTGTTTTCGCATCCACCACCACCACCACCACCACCACACCCACCACCACCACACCCACCCCCACATCCACTACAACCACCACCCCATCCACCACTACCAACACACCGCATCCACCACCACCGCCGCATCCACCACATCCACCACCACCACATCCACCACCACCACATCCACCACCACCACCACATCCACCACCACTTCACCATCGCATCCACCACCACCACATCCACCACCACCACCGCATCCAACACCACATCCACCACCACCACATCCACCACCACCACATCCACCACCACCACATCCACCACCACCACCACATCCACCACCACCTCATCCACCACCTCATCCACCACCTCATCCACCACCTCATCCACCACCTCATCCACCACCTCATCCACCAACGCATCCACCACAACCACCACATCCACAACCACCACATCCACCACAACACCACCACATCCACCACAACACCACCACATCCACCATCACATCCACCATCACATCCATCACCTTCACATCCACCATGACATCCACCACCACATCCAACACTTCCACCGCATCCACCACCACATCCACCACCACCACATCCACCACCACCACCACATCCACCACCACCACCACATCCATCACCTCATCCACCACCACCTCATCCACCACCACCGCATCCACCACCACCACATCCACCACCACCACATCCACCACCACCACATCCACCACCACCGCATCCACCACCACCACATCCACCACCACCACATCCACCACCGCATCTACCACCGCATCCACCACACCCACCACCATCACTTCCACCACCACTTCCACCACCACTTTCACCACATCCACAACCACCACATCCACCTCCACCACCACCACCACCACCTCCACCATCACCACCACCAACACCACCACCACATCCACCACCACCCCCACATCCACCACCACATCCACCCCCACATCCACCGCCATCACCACCACATCCACCACCACCACCACATCCACCACCACATCCACCACCACCACCACATCCACCACCACATCCACCACCACATCCACCACCACCATATCCCCCAGATCCACCACCACCACATCTACATGTGTGTGGCTCTGTGTGTGTAGGTGCAAATGCAATGTTCTTGGATTGTCGTCACAATAAAATACACTGAATATAATCTTCACAAAAGTTATTTACAAACGTTTAAGCTATTGCCATTATAAATTACAATAACTTTTATTTAAGTATTAATTATTTACAAAATTAAAAGCCATTGTTATTTGTAATATCAATACATCTAAGTCACGTAAATACAACACACATTGCATTACAAATGCTATAGGTGTCACATTTGCAAAAGTTAAAACTATTGACATTGTAACTGACAAAGCTATTAATTTTGCTACTTTCAAAACCTACACATAAATAAAAAAAGTGTCATTTACAATACCAATAGCTCAAACTTTCCTAATGCGAGACCTATTGCATTTCCAATGGGGTTAAGCTCCCTTTGCCTGCAAATGCACGGGAAAACGGACAGACACGCACCAGGAAACACCACACAGACGCAGTACAAGCATTGATTAATCACTCGCACACATCACGTTTTACTCCTTTGCTAGTGTTCTCGTTGTTTACATCAGAAAGAAACAGACCTTAAAACGATTGAATAATTGACAGAATCCTCAAATATTGTTAATTCCATTGAAGTCTAGTGAAAACGCTGCTCGAAGATGATATGTTGCTAAAATTACCGTAACAAAATCAATCCACTCACTGTAATATTCTTAATGTAATTGTATGTGCTAGCACCAGAAGGTATGGAGTGAAATTACTTAACTTGTGAGTAAACATATTTGTTCACACCCTCTCCCCGCTCCGCCCCCTCCCCTGCCCGCCGTGTCGCATTTCTCCTCCCCCCTCCCCTTATCTGCCTTTCCCTCCGTCTTGTTTTTTTTTTACCCGCTCCGCCCCCTCCCCTGCCCGCCATGTCGCATTTCTTTTCTCCTCTTTGCTCCTCCAGCAGTTCTCTGTCACCTTTCCTTCTCTCCTCCCTTGTCCACCTTTTCATTGTTTTTGCCCACCTCTCCTCCAGTTGAACTCTGTCACTAGCTCCTTTCAGCCCCTTCTCATTCCAGTGTTTTCGGGTCCCATCTCATGCTTGTTATAAAGGGGCTGCCAAAATGCGGACACTCCTCAACCCTCTGCTTCACATGAGACTCTGCGGCTCTCCTGGGACAATAAACCACTCCAGAACAAACATGGAGTTGTCATACGCGGCCATCTATCTCAATTAAAGGCCACATAGCTTCTCTAACCTCTAGGACAATCTAGCCCTGCTATTTAATTTTGGTGCGGGATTACTGTGTAAAGAAGGTTTGCATAACGTCTCATCTGACTAACTAGTGCTTTAGTTTAGCATTGTATGTGTTTTCATAGGCTTGTGTGTATGTCCTTTAATGCATGTGCATGCTTGTCTTTTTCTGTTCAGTTCCCGTGTCAGTGTGTGCTTACCTGGATTTCCGTTTGTCTAATTTATGTGGCCTTTGTCAACGAGGCAATCCGCTACTCTGTCCAACGTTTATGAAGACGAGACACTCAACCACGCAATGCCACTCACACACACAACGCCACTCACACACACGCCACTCACACACGCAACGCCACTCACACACGCAACGCCACTCACCCACGCAACGCCACTCACCCACGCAACGCCACTCACCCACGCAACGCCACTCACACACGCAACGCCACTCAGCCACGCAACGCCACTCACACACGCAACGCCACTCACACACGCAACGCCACTCACACACGCAACGCCACTCAACAACGCAACGCCACTCAACCACGCAACGCCACTCAACCACGCAACGCCACTCAACCACGCAACGCCACTCACACACGCAACGCCACTCACACACGCAACGCCACTCACAACGCAACGCCACTCACCCACGCAACGCCACTCAACCACGCAACGCCACTCACCCACGCAATGCCACTCAGCCACGCAACGCCACTCAGCCACGCAACGCCACTCACACACGCAACGCTCACTCACACACGCAACGCCACTCACACACGCAACGCCACTCACACAGGCAACGCCACTCATCCACGCAACACCACTCACACATGCAACGCCACTCAACAACGCAACGCCACTCAACCACGCAACGCCACTCACACATGCAACGCCACTCACACACGCAACGCCACTGAAACAACAGCGCCACTCAAACAACAGCGCCACTCACACACGCAACGCCACTCACACACGCAACGCCACTCACACACGCAACACCACTCACACAAACAACGCCACTCACACAAACAACGCCACTCATCCACGCAACGCCACTCATCCACGCAACGCCACTCATCCACGCAACGCCACTCATCCACGCAACGCCACTCATCTATTTGCAAAACGAAAAATGTTAAACTCTTCTATTGCGAGACCTATTGCATTTTCAATGCTTGTTTACAACAGCCAGCTCTTTGCCCTATATAGTTGTTCTGTCTTAGAACTTGGTGTTGCAGGTTCTGTCCCCGGCTTGGCAGATGGAAACTATACGCAAATGGAAACTTCCAGGTGCCAAGACTATTGGTAGGAGTATTTCATTTTTTGTATTGATAATTGCAGTTTATACAGCATGAACGTGACCCAAGGCAGTAGCGCTATACACGAGAACCAGGCATTCTATATGAATGCCTTAAGTTAGAATGTATTTTTTAAAGGTAAGGGGAGATGAGGGTGAAGTGATATGCCAAGGGTTACAATATTGTTGAGCCAATGCTCGGACTAGAATCTGGTTCCCCGTTTCCAAATTCTGCAGCTCTATCCAGTTAGCACTTAGTTCACTGTCCCAATGTTTGTCTCAAACCCTAAATTGAAGGAGTTCCGTATTGGGCATGCCTGAATTTTATGGTTAAAAAGACCAACCTATTTGGAAAAATGCATTCTGGTATTAGGTTAGTGATTTGAGCACTGCAGCGTTAATTATCACCTACATGCACACAAATGCGCTTTTGGAGAGTCTAAAGAGGGACATCCGGTAGCAGGAAGAAAGATAATTATATCTGCCTTTCTGATCTGCTTTGCAGTAAAAATGGCCACTTTTCAACATGGTTTTGCCTCTCACACGCTCTTTCCTGTTTGACCCTGGACAAATACTTAATTTCACTGGGCCTACTTCTATTAATTGTGACATATGAGGGCACATTCAGACTTCTGAGTTATGGATTGTGCGCTGTGCATACATTTCTAACAAACTGTACTACAGTGAAATGCATTTGGCAGAGCAGATGTGTGTTGCAGTTTAAGACCACTGCTGGCCGCTGTTACATTTCCCTAGTTGCTAAATTAGAGGCCAGTTCAAGAGCTTAGCAAGCTTGTGAAGGAGAGTTGTGTTGGCAGGATGCTGTTTTCCCTGCAATCTTCCTGTGTATCGAGGCCTGCCAGCCCTCACCTACTCGGGTGCTTGACTAGTTGTTTACATCGAGGGACCCTGGCCGACGGTCCTAGAGGAGAGAAGCATGCAGCCACATACAACCTGCTACTTATCTCTCAGCACTGTGTGAAGCTCACTTGCCCACCCTGACCAACAACCTGGCCGAAGAAAAGACGCTCGCTGGGCTTCTGGTGGCACAAGAGGTGACAGTCCAGCAGAGCACCGAAGGTGAGTGCTGTATAATCATGGGGGAATAATTATGTCTTTCAGAGTGTGTTTGTGGGTGTAAAAGACATCACATGGCTTTTGAGAACAAAATGTTCTACAACTATTCTGGTCGTTTTTCTTCAGGTAACCATATATACAACCATGATATACTTTAATTTAAAGATGCTCATAGATCATGCAAGTTATATTGATGGGAAAATGAATTATTTTTTCTTTTACGTTTACCTTATGAAACTTCAACTGATTAACGCACTCACATGTAGGTTGTGTGTGTAACTAGAGAGAGACAGATTTGTGCCCTGTTTTGTGCTTTGGGAATTACTGATTTCTTTATTCATAGTGCCATGAGGTCCTAACCAGCAAATAAAGCACTGTGTGAAAATGCAATAGTCGTCCTAAAAAACAGCTGTACTTTAGTGATCTTCCATTTCAAGCATTTTGCAGTAGTTTAAAGTTGTTTTTAGAGCTTTTCATTGCTCAAAAGTGTAATTTCTGATATTAATGTCTTTCTGTGGACTACATTGTTTAGTTTTACGCATGCAAAAGGAGTTTCTCATTAGTCAAATGGGTGTAATTTCTGATATTTATGTTTCCCTCGACTTCCTTGCCTGATTTTGCTCGAGAGGAAGTGTCACTCGTAGTTGTTGAATGTAACTCATTATTACACTGAAATTATGAAAATGTCACGCATAAGCAACCTGTAACCTTCGTAGCTATGAGGGTGGGGGGCCATGCAGAAAAGAGGGGGCCGTGAGGAACAGTCATGAAGAACGGTGTCACGAGGAGCAGAATTAATAACAGTTTATACATCAATTTAAAAACTGTTTCAGTCAAATTGAAAGCTAGAAACACTAGGTGTTTGCACCAAAGAGAAAGAAAAAGACCATCTCATAGACTAGAAACCCTGTTTGGTTTGAGGATGACAACCCTCCGACACCTTTCGGTAAAGTTTGTGCTATACAAAACTGCATTACATAACATTTTAAAAACCTCATCATCAATTATTTATTATGGTGTGGCTAGTCCCCCTGCATGGGAGGAACTCTTGAGAGTGATCACCCTATGGGTGCAGTCAGAGGCGCAACTAGAGCCAAATTTTGGGAGGGGCTAATAAAATTTCTGGGGGGTGGAAGAGGCTAATACTTCCAGCAATAGGCAGAGTGAAGATGCAGGGGCTCTAAGAAGGGGTGAAAGCACAACAAAGCCTTGTTAACAAGTAAATGTCTTTGAAAGACCTGTGAAGTACTCGGGTGCGCCTGTGTGTGTGCCCGGGAAGCTGTCTCAACCCATGCTGACACACACAATGGGGGGAGGGGGAAGCTTAAGCCCTTTGAGCCCAATGGGCGTTGAGTGCCTGCGTGCAGTAGAGGTAGGCCACCCAACAAATTAACAGGAAGGACCGAGCCAAGGGTCTGGCTTGCAAGGCCAATGTTAGGCATGGGCAGTTGCTCAGGGCCCAGTGCTCAGCACATAAGCATGGGGTCTCACCCCTATGCTGCAGCTCTGCCAGACCCGCTGAGGGGAGGGGCGTCTCTCTCCTGGGCCTTGCAGGCACATTTAGTGCTGGGAGGAATAGAGAAAGGTGCCTTGCAGCCCCAAACCATAGCTTTGAGCCCAGTTTACATTTAGCAATTTGGCCTGTGATTGGCAATCCTATCCCGACTGCCCACTCAAAGGCACACAGCACAGCATGATGCCAATTCTCCTGCATTTTGACACCCCGGCATTTTCAAAGGACAATCAACTCTCATTCAGCCTATTATGAACTGTGAAAGAGTTAGCTTGTCACTGGCAGGCAGGGAGGCGTTGCCGCACAGGTGGGGTCCTGCCCCTTGCAGATTCAGAAGCACCTTCAGCATTTGCGATGCAAACTAGGTTGAATGAGTGATTGAAACCAATTTTTTTTGCAGTTTTATACAGCACGAACTTGGCCTGAAATTATTGGAGTACTTTACAAGAGCAATGGCTACATTAAACAAGGACACATTCCTGGGAGATTAAGTGATTTGCTGAGAATCACTGTTGAGCCGATTGCTGTGACTCACACCTGCTTCCCCCTCCAGCAGTTCTGGACTAATTCCACATTCTGTCTCCTCCTCTACCCCAGTGGCATAACGCAGACCTGCAGGGGCCCCCAAGCTGTGGGGCGCCGCCTCAGAACAGTTATCTGCCTGAGAGCTCCTGATTCGGGGGCCCCTCGAATGTACCTTGCAGGGGGGCCCCCTCAAGTTTCGTTACGCCACTGCGTGGTTGCTGCTGTGGGGAAGCAGGAGGCGGTAAGCTGAGGGGAAGGCATGTGAGGTCTAACTGCGAGAGGGGCTCGTCGGGGCCTGCATGTTGCCATAGTTTTGCAAGGATCATGTGGGTGATCCCAGTACCCAGGTGTGCTGTTTAATCCCTGCTATGCTCAGCCGCAGGGTCTTTTTATTCACAAACCTTAGGTAGCTCTGGCCATAGCGCGGCCTGGTGCAAACAGGTCAAACTGCTGTCCTCCCTAGTGCTCCTTAGTACAGTCAGCCATCACGCCCACGACACACAGGGATAATCCTAAACTTCCCATGGACTTCAGATGGACATATCACTCTTTCACCGCCTCCTTTTTATTAGGTCTCGCCTGTCGATGCGCATGCGCATCGAGCAAGCGAGACTATAGGGGCTCATCCAGACTTTATCTAACTTGCAAGGAATCGTGGCGATTCCTTGCAGTGCCCGTGACTTTTAAGCTCAATGCGCATGTGCATTGAGCTTAAAAGCGCGTGCACAGCCGCCCGCATTCCTCCGACACCTTTGAAGTGAAGCTTAGCTTCACTTCAAAGGCCCGGCTTGTTCACACCCACATGCCGCTCTGCCCCGCTCCGCCCCCTCCCCTGAGTCATCCTGCCTGCCCCTCCCCGCCGTGTCGCATTTCTCCTCCCCCCTCCCCTCTCTTCCCTCCGTCTTGTTCTTCTTGCTCACTTGTCACTCTTTGCCCCTTACTTCTATCCCTTCCTTTCTATTCCCTCTCTGAACCTCCTTCTATGCCCATCTCCTGTTCCTTTCTTTTCTCCAACATTTGCCACGTCTGCTTTCCTCGTCTCCCCACACGTTTGCCTCCCTTTACCTCTGTTTCCTTAGCTCCTCGTTTCTCCCGCCTACTCTCACATCTTTCTCTTTTCTTTCTACCCTCTCGCCCCCACTTCTCTTCGTGCTCATCTGTTCTCCACACATTTCTCTCACTTAATTCTTCCTGCCTCAACTCTCCGCCTCCCGCCCCCTCCCCCTAGTTTTTTATTTTTTAATTAATTTCCTGCTGAAAGCCTGACGAGCGGTACATTTCCCGTCCCTTGAGCCGTCAGACCTCGATGTGCTGCCAATCATCTACTTAGCATCTGCATCGTTAGAAGTCATCCTGGCCACTTGCAAGCACCCTGGCAGCCTGCTCTGGCGTGGGGGAGGGGCGCCTGCTCTCATAGGAAAGCTGGCAAACAACCCAAGTGTAACTAGCGATAGCAGGAGCCAATTAAGATCAAAGCTGATATATGCAGCAATAAGCCTTCATCCCTTTAATATTCAACATTCTTTTTCACTTTGACACAGATCAAGAGGTGTTAATGCATATTCTTTCAAATGAGTCGAGCAGTGCTTTAAAGTGACAAAACTGTTATTTGTTCTTTCACAATCAATTAGTATCATGGTTCAGCCTACTCTGAATTGCTCTACAGCTGGGGTGAAACATGCATCCTTGTCGCTGCAGTGCCACAGTCTATTCGAGGCTATGTTCTGCTGCAGAATAGCTCGAAGGGGCCTATAAACAATAGACCGAGCACACCCTTGGAGGAGCACGCGGGGGTGCAGACATTTTGTTCAGTTCATAAACGATCTGACAGATGCTTGCAGGTATGCAGTCATTTTTAGCAGGAGTAAAACAATTAAAAATGTGCTTCGGGGTTTGAGGCGCTCCCATTTGCATCTGACAAAATGCATTTCTCCAAGCAGACAAAATGTCCTAATGTTAACACGTTCCGAACTGTGAATTCATTATTGAACAAGCAGGCTCTGAGCAGCAGATGCGAATGTAACGCTAGCCAATTCGAAGTAACAACACATCTTGTGACGATGGTGTGTTCGTGTGGAAAAGCACCCACGAGAACTCGTTATCCCTGCTATATAAAGAGGTCAGTTAGCAGTGATTGACTCTTTTCCAGGGTACTGGGTACTCGGCTATGTCACTGTATTCTTTTCTGTTGCACCTCTGTTGCAGTGGTGGACTGGGAGGAAACAGCAGCCCAGGAAATGTGTTTTTATCAGACCTATTGCATACCCAGAGAATGTAGGGAACGAGTCTGCCATCTACAGGCACCCTCACAACCCTCTCACCCTCACTCACTCTCACAACCCTCTCACCCTCACTCACTCTCACCCCCTCACTCACCTCACTCACTCTCACCCCTCACTCACCCCCTCACCTTCACTCACCCCCTCACTCACCCCCTCACCCCCTCACTCACCCCCCTCACCCCCTCACCCCCTCACTCACCCCCTCACCCTCACTCACCCTCTCACCCACCCTCTCACCCACCCCCTCACACGCCCTCACCCCCTCACACCGCCACCCCCCCACTCAGAATGCACACCCCCTCACCCTCACACGCCCTCACCCACTCACACCGCCACACTCCCTTAGAATGCACACCCCCTCACCCACCGCCTCACTCCCCCTCACCCCCCTCACCCTCTCCCTCACACCGCCACACCCCCTCAGAGCCCTCACTCTCACTCACCCTCACTCACTCACCCCTCACCCTCACTCACTCACCCTCACTCACCCTCACTCACCCTCACAACCCTCTCACCCTCACTCACTCTCACAACCCTCTCACCCTCACTCACTCTCACACCCTCACTCACCTGACTCACTCTCACCCCCTCACTCACCCCCTCACCCTCACTCACCCCCTCACTCACCCCCTCCCTCACCCCCTCACTCACCCCCTCACCCTCACCCACCCTCTCACCCACCCTCTCACCCTCACACACACCCACCCTCTCACCCTTACACACACCCTCACACGCCCTCACCCCCTCACACCGCCACACACCCTCAGAATGCACACCCCCTCACCCTCACACGCCCTCACCCCCTCACACCGCCACACACCCTCAGAATGCACACCCCCTCACCCTCACACACCCCCTCCCTCCCCCTCACCCTCACACTCCTCACCCTCTCCCTCACACCGCCACACCCCCTCACACCCCCTCACTCTCACACCCCCTCGCTCTCACACCCCCTCACTCTCACTCCCCCTCACTCTCACTCCCCCTCACTCTCACTCCCCCTCACTCTCACTCCCCCTCACTCCCCCTCACCCTCACCCCCCTCACCCACACACCCCCTCACCCTCACACCCCTCACCCTCACACCCCCTCACCCTCACACCCCCTCACCCTCCCACCCCCTCACCCACACACCCCCTCACCCACACACCTCCTCACCCACACACCCCCTCACCCACACACCCCCTCACCCTCACACCCCCTCACCCACACACCCCCTCACTCACACCCCCTCACCCTCACACCCTCACACCCCCTCACCCTCACACCCCCACACCCCCTCAGACCCCCTCACCCTCACACCCCCTCACCCTCACACCCCCTCACACACCCTCACACACCCTCACCCTCCCTCACCCCTGCACGCCTCTCACCCCTGCACGCCTCTCACCCCTGCACGCCTCTCACCCCTGCACGCCTCTCACCCCTGCACGCCTCACACTGCTGCACGCCTCACACTGCTGCACGCCTCACACTGCTGCATGCCTCACACTGCTGCACGCCTCACACTGCTGCACCCCGCACACTGCTGCACGCCGCACAACACCACCATATCACTCTGGGACGGCGCCACATCACTCTGGGACGGCACATCCACCGCCACCACCACATCCACCGCCACATCCACCACATCCACCACCACTACATCCACCACCCCATCCACCACCACCACCCCATCCACCACCACCACCGCATCCACCACCACCACCACATCCACCATCAACACATCCACCGCATCCACCACCACATCCACCATCACCACCACATCCACCACCACATCCACCACCACATCCACCACCACCTCCACATCCACCATGACATCCACCGCCACATTCACCACCGCATCCACCACTGCATCCACCACCACATCCACCACCACCACATCCACCGCATCCACCACCACATCAACCACACCCACCACCACCACATCCACCACATCCACCACCACATCCACCGCATCCACCACCACCACATCCACCACATCCTCCACCTCCGCATCCACCACCACATCCACCACCACATCCACCACCACATCCACCACCAACACATCCACCACATCCACCACCACATCCCACCACATCCACCGCATCCACATCCACCACCACATCCACCACCACATCCACCACCACATCCACCACCACATCCACCACCACCACATCCACCGAATCCACCACCACATCCACCACCACATCCACCATCACCTCCACATTCAATCGCTGACACACACAGCACGTTCCCATCTAATTGTGTGTATACAGTACAACATATTATATCCTATGTCTTCATTAACAATATAGTGTATCTGTACTGAATATATATCCAGCATTTCAGACTGCATTTCAGAGCTTTTAAAAATGTTTATGGCTTTTTTTTTTTGAAATTCTTTAGCATTGGCTACAGGAAACAAAAATGCTAAAGATTTACAAAAAAAACCCATAAACAATTCTAAAAGCACTAACTCTAATGCTGCGAGACCTATTGCATTTTCAATGCTTGTTTTTAAAATGCGCCCTAGAAAGTCAGTAATAACTAAGGCCTGTAGATAAGACTCAGCCCTCCCTGGCCGTTCGAGGGCGGGTGGGCAGAGGAGGACAAGGACTCACTGTCTGTCTTTTCCTTCTTATCGAAATCAGACCAGCACATTCTCCACTTATGCGCTGACGCTGGCAGCTGATCACTCCCCCTTATTCCCTCTTTTTTTGTCGATCCTCACTTAGTGAAAACACAGACTCTTACCCTCTATTTTCTCTCCATGCCTTCATTCTTCCCCCTGTGAAATCGATAAACAAAGCAACATTTTTGCTGGAAATGTCTTTCTAACATTTTTGAATTCCAGAGTTCATCTTCGAGATGAAGAGGAAAAAAGGTTCGAAATATAATCAAATGAAACAAGCCAGAGTGATCGCAAAGTTGCCAGATTGGTTTTATTCACACCCAAACACATTAGCACCACTTTACAGAGTTTGCTAGTTAAGCGCTACTGTTTTCTGCTCTTTTTGTTTGAAAAGTATTGTTTTCCCCAGGTGGGGAAGGGCACTGTTCATGTAGGTACTCCAATACTTAGTTGATATGTGGAATGGTAAACTTTTAATACGATAGGTCTACTTTTATGCTTACTTTAGTTTAGAAAATGTATACCGCTGCTCTGTTTTTAAGAATGTGTTCTTTATAAACCATACTGCTGTCATGTACTTTACTTATCAAGCAAAAATACTTATTGATTTCTGAATAATGTTATAGCGTTAAGTTTACTATGTTGTTCCTGCTTATATTTGACATGCTTTACGTAATCTTGCAGTCACTACGAGTGTTTGCTTTTTCGAGGATGTTGTTACTTTTTTTTCAGGCTGCATATTACTTACTCTTGTCTAGTGCATAATTTGAATTGAGCCGCATCCGGGTAGAATTGGTTTGTAGCTGAAAGCACTGCAAGTTTCTCTCAGTGGGCATTATGGTGTTCAGTAGGAGAAAGGAGGTGAGCTGTTGCATTTGGAACGGAGGAATCATAGTTAAAGCCTTCATGACCAGACCATTCTCTGTAGGGAGCACATTTCCATGCTAGAATTTAGATGACTTCACTGGTATTTAGAAGCCCTGCTCTCCTAGCACTAGCAGGTGGACCCTAGCAGTGGAAGTGTGGGTTAACCTTGAAGGCCTGTCCACTACAATCCATACTGAAGTTAATCTCCAATCTTCTGGGTAATCCCACGAAGCAGCACTCCCAAGAGCAGCAGCGACTGTCACTGAGGTCACAGGACCATTGAGGCCAGTCCGCCTCACACATTGGTACCGCCATTGTCATTGTTTCAGCAGTAGCAGGGCAACTCACCAGGGATTGGCAATGCAGGATTTGCACACACACCAAACTAATTTTTCAAGCTTCACGATTTATACCAGAGCACTTTTAACTAATTGGTCAAGTGGAGAAGCTTGGAAGAAATTCTAAGTTTTCTGATTTTACATTGCTCATTCAGCCTTTGGATGAGCAGCTTGTGCCCTCTCATAGTTTACATCAAAGGTTAATGTTAATAATGTGTTTAATTTGTGGTGCTTTAGTTTACAGTGTGGGCTACAACCAGGAGTCACATGAAAGCTTGGCTTATTTTTTCTCAAGGGGCCCTCGTGCGGCAACAGAACCAGGCATCTGGCTCAAGCCTCTAGTGTCCCGCACACTTTTTAGTTTAATCTCGCATCACTTGCACTTGGTCGGAATGTGGATACTGCCAGAGAGGTAGTTGGATTTGCTGCTTGTGATTAAATTGGGAAATGTAGTTCAGGAAACCAGATTTTTATAGGGAACAGTGTGGTGTTTACTGGCTGCAGTAAAACTGCAGATACTGGTCCTGCCACTGTGGGACTGATCACATAGACCCCCCGTAGTTATGTGGTGTTCTGATATGATTAATTGCTTCACTAAATTTTTCGTACTTGCAATGTTTGTAGATTGTCCGGCATTTTAAGCCACCTTTTTCATTAATTTAAATTCTCCATTTTCCTTTTGATAGTTTAGGACTCCCAGCCATTGCCACCCCTGTTTATTTACTATTTATTCTGTGCCTGACAAATGGTATATTTGGATGTTGTTGCCATGTTTAGAGCTTCTGTACCCAGGTTGTTGGGACACAGTCCGGGACCGTGGCCATCTGGTAAACGGATGGTGCATGCATTGTTTTAAATGGAAAACTCTGGAGAAGGGTGCCTGGTGAATAGAGGCCTGGGGGAGGACAGATATGACTTCTCCGCCATTGGAATGTTTTTCATTGTTTTTTCCATAGGCTGTACAATACTCAATTATTTCAGTTGCACACAGAATTTTTGAGCAGTTGACTTGCATCAATTGACTTGTCTTTCTGTCTGTGTGTTATAAAGCCTTGGAATGTGTCCATTATTGTTTAGATCTGTATCGAGGATCCACACTCTTGGGCTCCAAGTACTGAACCAGGCAACACATTGGTCCCAACAACAGACATGTATAGTTTAGTTATTGTTGAGGGATGCCTGGCTGCCAAGAGGATGTCAATCACCTCTGGAGTAAGATCAAACGTGTTCAGATGTCGCCGCTCATTCTCCATGCATGGACATGGATTTTGCGAATGCCTGGGCTGAGAAGCCAGCCCTGCTACTGCAATAGCAGGTCCTCCTGTGGACATAGCCTCATCAGAGGACAGATACTCGAGCACAGGAATTACCTTCCGTGCCCAATTTGGGTCCTCTTGGATAATTTGGACCCAGTTGGTCCTAATATTCTTGATAATGTGAGACAGTGAGATAGGAGTGGTATCCTCAAGAAGGCATACATTAGTCCCCCAAACCCACCAACTAAAGCGGAACGTATGTCTGACTGAGAGATGCCTTTGAAACACCAGTCTGCAGATGTGCTGACATTGCTTGTATTTTACGGTGGCAAACAGAGCAATGGTTATCCCCATTTGTGGAAGAGAACCTGCCTTCGCTCCATGTGTTATTGCCACTCTTGATACCCCCTAGGCCACAGCTTTCCAAACTTTTCATGTTGGTGACACACCTTTTTGTGAAAAAAATTTCAGGCACACGGTAATGAGTCACATTCCCCTCATATGGGCCGCAGACGTCATTGCGTCGCATCGCGCGACATTCCAACGTATGTTTAGTGTGCAATAGAGCATGGGACAAGTTCTTTGCAGCAGGCATAGTTAACCATCTGCGCTATGAGTCAAAACTTCCACTTCCAGATAAGGCTCCGGTCTTTTTCCAGAAAGAACATTAATCACCGTAGTTATCGTGATATTTTTAACGATGCTTGAAACTTGCTAGGTCAAGAAACGTGGCATCAGGTGCTTTGAAAACAAACATGGCGCCCCACCCAAAGTCAGCACCCGTTGCGGTGGCACCGATCGCACCACCCTAGAGCCGGCCCTGGGTATGCATAGGAAGAGAAGGACCAAGTTTTACATGCAATCGTGAGCAAGGAACATTGGTCAAAATGTTTCAGGAAGTAACGTCTTCCTTATACAGAGGAGTAAAAACAGTCTGTAGCTGCTGATGCAATGGCAAAATGTTTCTTCCAGCGCCTCCCAAACCCCGGTCCTGAGCCCATAGTCCAGGCTTCTTTCAAATTGCATCATTCACAAGCCATAAAGCGTACGCGGAGTAATTGTGGGTACTCGCGTGCTGCTGCAGCAGTGCATATGTGCATTTTGTTTTATGTCTTCGTTATAGCCTTCCATTAAAATATCTTTCTGCTGGGTTTTTCTTTCATACTGGACACCAATAATTCTCTGTATTAACTCTCAGCCTGGTTGTGCTAATCACCCTGTCCACTTACTAACTATGCCTTGCATACATGTCAACATCCGACAAATTTAGAAGAAAGCCAGAGGAAATTAATTTCCTAATTACATTCAGTAGTTTCCCTCCTTAATCCGGAGTGTTGCCGTGTATGCACATACGGCTATATGTAATATGCATTTCTGTCCGAAATATTTTGTCTGTTAAACACAATAAATAGCACATTTATTTTATGAACGCACACCTGAATGTGTCCTGTGCACACCTCCTTCGTGCTAATTTTTTAAATTTTATTTGGTATTAAACGTGCTTAGGCCGGAAAATGTATTTCGGTTTAGACTTAGATGTTCATTTGTTTGCACTTCGGGTTTGGGTCTCTGAGTGTACCTAGGTGTATCCCAGTTTCGGAGTTCGGCTTGCTCAGTGATACACCAGTCGCAGCCTGGCTCTACATCTGATGCAATTCGGACTCTGCTTGCCGGTTCCTCAGAGCTCTCTGAAACACCCTTAGCAGTTGCATCATGCCAGCAGTGATCGACAGGCGTATCCACCCAGGTGACCAATAAACGCGAATGGTGAATTAGCCATTTAAAATCACCAGTGCATGTCAGCACGGCCTATGCTTGCCTTAGAAACCATTTCTTCCAACTATATTTTTTCGAATGCCTGTGGATTGGAGCCATTTTTAAATGCCGAAATACACTTACATTCCGAGTGAGTGCCTGGGATGGTGGGGTAATGGCTCCGATGCCACTGTTTTACAACAAGGACGCATGCTCAGGGCAGAGCCGTGGGAAGCTCCGTAGCAGTCCCGGAGGGGAGGGGGGGTCAATATTTCCACTGTCCTTTCGCTTTAACCAGGCCCGAATGACTCCGTCGCTGAGACGCCACTGGAACTCACACAATGACCCCACTGAGCCTCTGTATAGTCACTGTGGGATCGAGCTCCGGACGATGAGGCTGCTGCTCCGCCTTCCGCCTCGCACGTTTGCACGTCACAATTAATGAGTGGGGCTCCAGTCGCATTTCCCTCATATGGGCCCGCAGACGTCATCGCGTCACATCCCGCGACACGCCAACATATGGGGCGCTCACTGCTTAATCCGCCTAGACCTCTGACCTTTTGGTCAGACTACTGCTCTTCCCCCTCGGGCAGCTCCACCGTTAAGTGCCTGCCCCCATTGCTGCAAGGTTGGTGTTCGAGGCTTCTGTGCCTCCTCCTGCTTGTCTCCCCTTCTGTGCCTAATTCTTTCCTCCTTATGCTTGCCTTTTCAAGTTTTCGTTTTTTGCTTCCAATTTCCTTGCCTTTTCCTGTTCCTTTTTGTCTTTTTTTCTGTTCCTTTCATATTTCTCGCCTCTTCCCCATGTTTTTCGCCGCTGCGGCTCCTCCAGCATGGTCCCGCCCTCTCCCTACTAACCCTCTACTTAATAATACTTTGTGCCATATATGCGCGTCACAACCGCGGCCACCCCAAGGACCTTGTACCTCCGGCCCGCCAGTGCAACAGCTCTTCTGCCCTATAGGAACTCAACACAGGCCAGGACAACTGCAAGGGTTCTTCATCTATTCACACCCACGGACCTTTTACCTGCTGCCGCAGTCGCCACGCCTTCGCCGAGACCCACCTCAACTCGCTGCCACAATTCCACTGCACCCCAAACCCTGCAATGCATCCTCCTCAGTATCCGTTCCCTCCACATACACATGGAGGAAATCTCCTCCAGAGCTTAAATGAATTGTCAACGTATCCTTCAAGACCGCCTCCTTCCCCAATGACTGGAAACACGCCGAGATCAAACCTCTCCTGAAACAACCCTTGGCAGAGCCCCACTCAACCTCAAAAACGTCAGACCGATCTCCTTACTCCCTTACCCGGCGAAAGCCTTCAAAAAGCTTAATCGGGCAGCTTGCCTCCTTCATAGAAGAAAACATCTTCAACTCCTCCCAATTCAGATTCGGGAAAAACCACAGCATTGCAACCACCCTTCTGACTGTGACAGATGACATCCGCTCCCTCCTCCGGACAGAGGAGAGACTGTGACCCTCATCCTCCTGGACCTCTCTGCAGCCTTTGACATTGTATCTCACTGCACCCTGGCCCACAGACTACAAGACGCAGGAATTAGGAACAAGGTCCTCGACTGGATCAGCTCATTCCTATCCTGCAGAACTCAGCAGGTGACACTCCCACGATTCCTCTTGGATCCCACACTGACTGCCTGCGGAGTTCCCAAGGATCCTCCATCAACCCCGCCCTGGCAATGTCTGCATGGCCTGCTTGCACCTATTGTCAGATCCCACAAACTCAACATTGTATCCTATGCATACGACACCCAACTCATCCTCTCACTATCCAACGAACCCAATATCTCCAAACATAACTTCCAAGAATGAATGTCAGCTGTCGTCAGGTTGATGAACAGCTGCCTACATCTCAATGGACAAAACTGAAGTACTCCTCATGGGCCCACACCCATACACCTGGATTGACACCTGGTGGCCTCCTGCCCCTGGGACCCCCGCCCCCCACTGACCACGTGTGCAATCTCAGAATCATCCTCTACTTTGAACTCAAAATTAACTGCCAAATCAATGCAGTCTCCTCCTCCTGCTCCCACACCCTCCGTCTACTAGGAAAGACTCAACTGGATTCCTCTCTAGCACAGGAAACTGTCACCCATGCCCTCACCAACAGCAGACAAGACTACAGCAACGCACTCTACGACTGGATCAACCAAAACCTCACCCACAAACTTGAACGTCCACAACACCTCCACCAGACTAGTCCAAAACCTACCTCGCCACTGCCACATCACCCAACATCTGCGGACACTACATTGTTTCCCCGCTGAGAAGAGAATCTCCTTCATGCTTCTCACCCACGCCCACATAAGCCTCCACAACTCCGGGCCTACCTACCTGAACCACCGACTCGTTCCACGCACCCCAAAGATTGCTCAGCTCAGCTTTCCCTTGCTGCAGTGTCTTGCATCAAGACCAGAACAGGAGACATTTCCTTCTCCTGCCTCGCCGCCAGGGCATGGAACATCCTCCCTCCACCTCCGACAGACACCAACACTCTCCATGGTTCATGAATGACCTCATGACCTGGCTCTTCGAATCGGAGAGAACATCCATGAGCTGCCCATTCCCCCCTCAATCGCCTTGATACCCTTCCGGTGAGTAGTTGTGCTTTACCAGCTCTGATTAATTTATTGGCCCCTCATTCCTTTAGGTTGATGTGGGGCTTGAACTCGGCCAGAGGCCACTTATCTCCACCTCTCACAGATGGACACCCCAACCCAGAAGCAACGCATTGTTCACTGTCTGGTCTGTATAGGGAAGAAAAGGCTCTGCTGCTGACTATCGCAGTTCAGTAGGAACCACAGCAGAAGTTTTGCCGTCTCTTCCACAATATCAATTTAGTTTGAGATGTCCCCTTGATGTTGGGCCCACAGACTTCAGATCTTTTTCCATAGCCCACATTTGCCACTTGATGTTTTGGAGCCCGTCATTTCCAGCAGCCTCAGTCCAGTACCTAGGTTTCACATTGAAGGATGCTGCTTTGCGCTTTAAACATGTATTTTAGCGTTAATGCTTACTAAAACATGAGGTTGAAACGTCTATTATGTTTACCTTTTGGACATCAGGTTTTCCCTCCTCCCAGTAAACACTGAGGGTTCTGCTTTGTGAAGTTTGTGTGGCAGGAAGAAGCCACGCTAAGCAGGTGAAGTCTTTTCAAAATTTACATAACCACATTTCTTGCTGCTTTGTGTCCACAGTGAGTTTGGCAAATAATTTTGTGTTTTGGTATTTCTCTCTGCATTTCTTTAACATGCGACCGATTTTGCTCTCCTTTGATTTCCCCCCACCCGTTATATATTAACTGTTGCACCTTTTTTAGGGTTGAGCGTGAGGGCCAAAATCCACATGACAGATGATGCATCTTCAAAAATCATCCACCTTGATTTCTTAAACATGCGTATTTTTAACTTTTTACGTCACATTTTCTCTTGTCCATTTACATTGAGTTGATGATTTGTCTCTTGCCTGTTTTACATTGTGTTGCTGCTTTGTTTCTTATAGTGTGAGGTCCGAGCGTGGCACGCAGAGGGCAGCTGTTGGAATGGTACAGTGGACCATGAGTACTATATAGCCCATTTTACTGAATAAAGTCTTTTGCTATCCAACCAGGGCATGGTGACCTATTTCTTTTGCTTGCCTTAAGGCCTAGGTTACTGCTCCATTACCCCCCCCCCCCCGCCCCGTTCGATGTCTCTGAATTCCATGTATGCCAAATAAGAATCACTATTCAATCACTATCAAAGACATTTTTGGCATTCTCACCAGTTTTTTTTCTTTTCTTTGTCAAATCTGCTTAAGTTTGGTTATTAGTTTTAGGATCCAAGGACAACTAGCTGAGAGACAGGTGATCTTTTATTTATGGAGGAGCAAAAACAGAATTGTTGATGGAGTATGTTTTAAATGCCAGGTAGCCTGCAGTCAAATGGGTTTCCTAGAAGGGTCTTGTGCTATTACATTTATATTTGATGTTATTTGTTATTGTGTGACTGACTGTTCCCCAGACTTGCGTCCTACCAGGAGACCGGTATGATTTCCCTTTAGATCAGGGCATCTGTAGCTTTGGGGAAAAAAACATTAACATTAATTTGTTCTTTTTAAGCTGCATAAATATTGTAGACACAGCAATATAATTTCCTGTTAACCAGGTCATTGACAGGGAAGGACCGAATAAAATATTGCTGCCGCCTGCACACCAGTGAACGAAGCAGCTGCATAATGGCTGTTTCACCCTTTGATTTTTTTCCCCTGGCGCTGCGTGCACCTTGTTAAGCCTCTGACGGCTGGCATTTCCGGCACCAAGACTGAAAAACTTCTATCCTGGTCCGCGCAGGTGGCTGTTTTGAATGGTTGCCACATGTATGACGCTTGCGGCTATCTACCTGTGACTGCCTCCCAATGAGGTGTCCTTTTGAGTTTCGTTCGGTGGCACTGGCTTCGTGGTGTGATCAACCCTCTTTCATGCCTCTGACGGCCAGAGACCTAGCATTCTGCCTCTGTTCACCCATCACTAATAGCACACTCCTTCTGGGATGTTTTTGGTCGCTCCCTCCCGCCCCCACCCCACCCCCTATGACAGCGTCTTGTGGTCTGCTCGTGGTGCTCAGCACTTACAGGGGGTCACAGTCTGGACTTGGGCATGCATGAGTAAAGTGCCATCCAGACCAGCCCTAGAACCACACTTCGTTGCACCCTCCTGGGCTCCAGACTTCATTCGCCACCACCATCGCTGACCTCATTGCACCCCACGGCTTCGCCTCCACGAACTACATACTCCTCACAGACCTGATGTTCCACCTCGACAACCAAGGCGCCCCCCCCAATCCACTATTCTCCTGGACAACCTAGCCAACATCGTACTAAAACAGCTTGTCACCACGCCAGCCCACAAGGCATGACACAGCCTCAATCCCCATCTTGACAGGTGGGAACGACATCCGTTTCAGCCACACCACACAACCCCCATGGATGGACCACCACTGCGTACACTTCCTTGTCAATAAACCCACGCCGCCCACGATAAATCTGGAGCATGGTCACAGAGGAGCAGCTCAACTGCACCCTCACCAGGACCAACCCCAACCTCTCAGCAAAAGAACTCCTCAAATTGATCACCAACTGCGCAGACGAGCTTTCACCCCCATGTATTCCCGACAGACCGCGTCCCAGTAAGGCCACCTGGGTCACCATCAACCTCAAAGAAGCCAGACTCGCCTGCAGACGTCTCGAAGAACTGGAGAAACAGCAAATCTGCGGAAGACTACCACCTTAAAGAACGCCATGAATGGAATATCATCAACACATAGCATCTACCAAGAGGACCTTCATCCAGAACAAGATCCTCGCCAACTCAAGCAACTCCTAAGGAACTCTTCAGCATCATCCAGGAATTCACCAGCGAAACCACGGACATCACCACCTACCAGGACCTCTACAACCTGCTCCTACTTTCAGCTGAAAATCGAGGGAATCAACGATCGGACACCTGCCTCTGAAACCACCTGCTCCTCCAGCAGCGCCAGCCAGCCCACCATCTCCTCCTGGACCCCGGTCACCATCAAATACACCGCATCGACCTGAAAAGCATCCTCTGGAGCCCCACAGACCTCGGACCCCCGCATCTTCCACAGAGCCACCATCACTCCCAAACTACAACTCACCATCCAAGCCACCTTCAAAGCCAGCATCTTTCCTGAGGACTGGAAACGCGCAGAAGTCAGACTCCTATTAAAGAAACACTCAGCAGACACCACAGAACTCAAGAACTAAGACCTCTCTCGCCTCCCTTTTATGGCTAAGGTCACCGAGAAGACCGGCAATGTCCAACTAACGAAATTAATCAAAGAGAACTACATCTCCCCCCCCCTCCCACCCCCCAATCCGGATTCGGCAGCAACAGCATCGAGATCGCTCTCCTCGCATCCACAGACGACATCCGCACTCTCCTCGAGCAAGGACACACTGAAGTCTTGATCCTACTCTACCTTTCTGCAGCCTTCAACACTGTTTCCCACCATACACTCACCGCCAGACTCCGACGGCATACAGGGAACGGCCCCCAACCAGCTCCACTCCTTCCTCACTGGCAGAACCCAAACAATCAGACTACTACCCTTCCTCTCCTAACCCACGGAAATCAACTACGGAGTACCCCAAGGATCGTCTCTCAGCCCCTCGCTCTTCAACATCTACATGGCCCCCCTTGCTGCCATCATTGGACAGCATGGACTCCGCATAGGATCCTACGCCACTGACGCCCAGCTCATCCTCTCCCTTACCAAGGACCCCTTCACCAGCAGACTCCACTTTCAGGAAGAAATTCGCATCCTGGATGAGCAGCAGCTGCCTGCAGCTCAACTCGGAGAAGACATAGGTCCTCTGACTCTTCCCCCCCCCCCCCCCCCCCCCATGGCTTGGTACAACATCTAGTGGCAGATTGCCCTAGGCTGCCCCAATCCCCCACTGACCACACCTGGAACCTCCGCATCGTACTCTACTCTTCCTTCTCCAAGACCCGACAGGTCCACGCTGTCGCCTCCACCAGTTTCAGCAGCCTCCGCATCCCCGAAAGACCTTCAAATGGACTCTTTTCCCCCGCCCCACAACACCCGAATCAAGAAAGACCATCACCCAAGCACTCATAACCATCAGACTGGACTAAGGAAACCACCTCTACGCCACTATCAACAAGTCTCTGCTCCGCAAAATCCAGATCACCGGAAACCAGACTTGTCCTCGCCGTCCCTCGACATGGACACATCACCCAACACCTGCTTGAGCTCCACTGGCTCCGCGATGAGAAGAGACTAACTTTCAAGATAGTCACCCACGGCTACAAATGCCTCCAACACCGGACCCCATTATCTCAACAACAGAATCTCCTTCCATGTACCCAAGACGAACCGCCGTCCTTGCCCTCGCCGAACCCCTGTGCATCCGCAGAGCAAGAATGGGTGGGAGAACCTTCTATATCACAGCCAATACATGAATCGAGCTCCTGATCGACATCAGCCGTGCCCCCACCCTACACATCTCCAGGAAGAACCTCAAGACCTGGCTCTTCGACTGACCGGAGCTGCCCCGTGCCTTGAAACCCTCATGCGTGAATAACATGCTTAACCCCTTCCATGCTAATGACCAGGCCAGCTCGTCATGGGTTTTACCTGCTCTGTGCTATGACGAGCTGGCCTTGTCATGAACAATGCTAAATATCAATCTTCAGCACAGGAGGGGAAAACCCCTTAGCACTGATGTGGTTAAAGAATCCCTGATTGCCATATAGCAATATCACCAAGTGTATGCAGCCTCGCAGATGTGCACTGGGCCTGGAGCCCAAGCAGCCTTTTTTCACTTTGGCAAGGCTCGCATTGTGGTTCGACTGGTGGATGGCCACTATTGACAGTCAAGCAGACACAGGCCTATACCTGGCATGACTTGTATGGGTGCAGCATTCGGATACAACAGTTAATGCCTGGTGGGCCCCTGCAGGCCCCTATATTGGCACACCTTCGTACAGAGACACAGTGCGGACGTGCACGCGGTTGCTGTTAATTTCATGCTCCACTGAGGCTACGTTGAGTGACCTCTGCCTCTGGTCCAGAGAGGCCCTGTAAGACCTGGGACCCTTTTCTTGTCAGCTTGCTTGCCCTGTGTTGCGTCCAGCCCTGTTCTCCTGACCTCTTCTCCCCTCTGAGTTATTCTGGGCTTTAAGACCAGGTCCCCTTACTACTAGCCTGCTGCGCCTCCTCGCTTGTGCTCCTGCTGCCGCCTATCATCATTATGCCTCACTCTCTCCTCTGCCTGTTTCCTATACTGCTGTTATCTCTCAAGTGTGCTGTTTTCTCTTGTGCCTGAGTATTAGATCTCCTAGTCTGCTCTGTTCTTCCTACTGACCCGACGATGATACTGTTGTCGACCCTTTCATTAGGATGTGGTCACTTCACTTATTGTCAGACTGATTGTTAAAAATCTGTTACATTGTATTCCCTCATTGTGCTTTCTCTCCCCCCCCCATCTACCCCCGAATTAGCCTCAAACAACTTGTCACTTACCCTACCTACAACGCTCTACCCTGTTTTCACATCTAAAGACCTAGTCAAGTTCAACCTGGTCTAACAGCTCACCTTGCCAACCACTACCGCATCCACTTTACCATCTCAAGACTTACCAACACTGGCACCATGCTCCCAAACTCATGCGCAGAAACTGGAAAAATATATCAGAAAAACAGTGGGACAATACTCAACGCTCACCTCCCAGACACAGAAAAGGCTGCAAAGAACTACTCCCAGTGGATCATAGAATGAGTTGACATAATTACCACTGCCAAGCCAGCCAGATGACTTTTCTGAAGAGCCAGCTGGTTCATTGCTGAGTTGAAATCTACCAAATGCAACTGCAGGCAAGTTGAAAGGAAGTGGCGCACGAGCAAAGAGACCGGCAACCATACCAGCTTCAAGACATCTCTAAATCACTTCCACCCCACCCTGAAAGAAAAAACGTACGCTTAAGCAGACCGCATAGACGCCAGCACAAACCGCAGCAAGGAGCTGTTCATCATGAATGAGATCTCCAACCCCGCAGCCACGAGAACCACACCATCCCTTCCCTAGAAATGTGACACCCTGACTAACTTCTTCCATGACAAGATCTGTCAACTACGAACACTTCAAAACCATAACCCCATGACGCCGACCGCATCAGCCTGCTCACATCCGCAAACGGCACCCCCAAAACCTGATCACCAATTGGGACCCTGACAAGTTAAGCCACAATCACCATTATGAACTCTGTGTACTCCCGTTCACACACAGACCACTGTCACCACCCCACCTTCAACCTCGGGAGCAGGACTATTGACGCTGAGCTCAAGAAAGTCTTGAACACCTTCATTACCACTGCATCCTTCCCTGAAGACTTGAAACACGCTGAATTGCAGACCCCCCCCCCCCCCCCCTGAAGAAATCAACTGCCGACCCAGTGGAACTGAAGATCTAACGGCCCATTCCCACCAAATGTTCTCAAAGACATTCAACCAGCAACTCGCCAAACAACTTGAACACAACAGTCTCCTGGACTACTTTGAATCTGGATGCTGAACCAATCACAGCACCAAGACAGCCCTCATCAAACCCACCAACGACATCCGGGCCCTCCTGGACTTCTGCAAAATGGCAACCCTCATCCTCCTGGACCTCTCAGCCTTCTTTAACAGTCTCCCATCACCTCTTGATCAACAGACTTCACATGAGAATCCAGTGAGACGCCCTCAAGTGGATCATCTCACACGGAAGAACTCAGAGAATCCTTCTCCCACCATTCACTTCAGAACCTGAAAAGATCTCCATCCCACATGGATCGTCCATCAGCCCCTCCATCTTCAACATGCATATGATCCTGTGGCCAACAGTCAGATCGCTCAGACTCCGCATCATCTCCTATTCACTTGACACCCACATAATCCTCTCGCTGTCTGAAGACCCCTCCACCACCAGAAGCAACTTCCACAGATGTATGATAAACGCTGCTGACTGGAAGGAGGACAACTATCCCAAGCTCGGCACGGACAAGACAGCTCATCCTCATCCTGGACAATAACACTATTAAGGCAGAGGAAAATCTGAGACTGTCTGGCCGCAACATTTGAATGGATGAGAAATCACCATCTCAAATGTAATTCGGGCAAGACTGAAATCCTCCCTTTTGGGCAACAAAATCTCTTTTCCCCCAAATCCTGGTGGCCTCGAGATGCAGAAGTCCCCCCAAATACCATCACGACGGCCCGTAACCTTGGGATACGGTTTGATGAGGCTTTATCTTTCAGACAACAAGCAGGCACTGTGGCGGGGTCCTGTTTTACCATAATCAAGGGCCTCAGAAGGTTCTTTGACCTTCTCCCCCTGACAGCCAGAAAGACGGTAGCGGTGGCCCTCATTACTTCTCGTCTGGACTACTGCAATAGTCTCTATGCAGGCTCCAGCAAAGCTGTATTGCACAAACTGCAGATGGTCCAGAATGCCACCGCCCGCCTTGTGCTGAGATGGCCCAGGAAGTCGTCTGCATCAGCAGCACTTAAGATCTTGCACTGGCTGCCCATCCACAAGAGGGTGCTATTTAAAATCCTATTAATCAATTTCAGGGCCTATCACCAGTTGGGCCCCACCTACCTGTCCAAAAGGTTCGGAAGATATGCACCCTCTCGCTCACTCAGATCCTCCAACCTAAACCTACTCGTGACTCCTAAATTTAGACTCGCTACGAAAGGAGGAAAATCCCTTGGAGTACTGGGAGCCAGAGCCTGGAATAAACTCCCACTCCAACTGCGTCAGATTCCATCAGAGAACCTCTTTCGGAAGGCTCTAAAAACTTGGATTTTTAAAATCACAGACACTTTCTGTCTAGCTTTAGTCTAAAACCCTACCTCTAGAAATACCTGACACTTTCCTTCTGAGACCTCACTTGGCTCACTGGTTTATTCCCCTTCGACACGAGTGACTAGCGCCAAGATGCTCCGTGGAGTGCAAGTCGCGCTTTATAAAAATAAAATTACATTACATTACAAGTCTTGATATTTGGGAACAGCATCTCATCATGGAGCAATGCACGAAGGCCTGCTTAACTTGGCCTATTCCCCCGCCTGACAGACCACGTATACAACCTCTGCGTCATCTAGAACAGCAAGCTATATCTGAATAAGCAGGTAAACGCATTCTCATCTGCCTACTTCCACACCTCACACATGCTTGGCAAGGTCTTCAGTTGTCTCCCACTTAACACTGGAAGGACTGTTATGCAGACCCTTGTCACCAGCTAGCTGGACGGCGGGAACACACTCTACATAGGACTCACCGCACATCTCCTGAAGAGACTACAGTCCATACAAAATTCAGCTGCAAGACTCCTCGATCTCCCCAGACGGACCAGCATCACACCCCACCTCCAGAAGCTACACTGGCTCCAGATCCATAAGAGATTCCAGTTGAAGATTCTGATCTACTCATACAAAGTCCTGCACAGTGAAGGACCAACATAAATCAACAAAAGCATAACTTTCCACTAACTGACCAGACACCTGCGATCTTCCCTCTTTCTCGCAGACAACCTCTCTCATCCGCCAAGTTAATAGCCGAGGGCACTCCTCACACCTTGTGCCCAAAGCTTGGAACGACCTTCCCCTGCACCCCCTGACTACCTCAATCATCCCGGCAATTCAGGAAATTACTCAAGTCCTGGCTGTTCGAATCAACAAATCACCACAAAGCAGTTAAGCTGCTCCAGTGCCTTGAGACCCTCACAGGTGATATGCCATGCTTTTATAAATCCGTCATTGATTAAGATGTCGTAGACTGCCTCCTCAATGGCTCTGTGGTGCCTGGATAGGTTTGGGGAACTGCATCCTGCACTGTACTTAAATGGGGCATTGCACTGCAGCGATGATTCTCTTTGATCCACTTCATGTCTGCCTTTTCTGGCTGCTCATGCTGCCCTGTAGCAAGTGGGTCACTTGGGTTGTGCCGAAACCCTCCCATGGCGAATGTGGCTCTGCAGTTGGAGATGGGGTTTGACAAGCCCTCGCAACTCAAACTGGCCACACAAAAATACCAGTATATTGCACCCACTGTACATACCGGGTAGACCGCAAACCAACTCTCCCATCAATAACAATAAACCGACATGCCCATCATCCTCAAAGCAATTAAAGGCTCCAGGGAAGCAGTACAGACAAAGTGGATAAGCTCTTGTTGGATGTATTCATTCTGCACTAAGATACTCACAAATTAGTAGGCAGGGTGGCTAAAGCCAGGGTCTCAGTGGTTGAAGATAAAGTGACAACCCTTAAACTGCACGTCTCTAGTTGCTCTCCACAATGGATACACTGGAAGAACGAGGAGAGGGTGCCCAAACCAATCCCTGAGAAACAACCTGTGCCTCATTGGGTTCCCGGAGGGGGTTGAGACCTTCGGGACAGACTGCTTTCTGGAGCAATGGTTCCGTTCTTGTGTCCCATTGGATAAGCTGTCTCTTGGTTTTGTGGATGAGAGGGAGTATTGTGGAACCAAAAACTCTGGACCCTGCTATTATATGGTTCCGAGGCTCCACACTCGTGTCAGAAAATATCATACCATGACGATTTTGGTATCGACAGACCGGTAATGATCAAGGCATTATGCCTGTTCATTTGCGTCAAGATTGAGTGACGGAATCACCCTTATAACGTAGTTCTCGTCTTGAACCCTCGGGTTTCCATTTTGTAAGCGCCATCCATCTTGTGATTGCCCTTACATAGTCAATTGACCAAGGCCGACTTCGATCTGAAATGACACGTACACCTTTTGCTGACTCCTCTGTGACCTGGGCGAGCTGACTCCACTGCCTTCAGCCAAACCTGTTCGGGCAGTTCTCATCCCAATGGCCGAGTAAGATTAGCATCAAGGTGCAACATGTCATAAACCATTCACCACATTCAAACCACACTTTATCATACACACACACCTGTCCCTGTTTCTCCTTTATGGCTAGTTTTACGAGGAGGAGGCGCCCGATTTTATTGGGGTTTCATCGATATCTGATGGGAGTTCTGGGCCTTGCTGGGTAATCTATCACAAACTGGACGAACGAAAATATAGACCTGCCATCGTGACTTTGCCTTTTCTTTGTTGTAAAAATATGTATATGACCAAACCATAAAACTAGGAATTCTTGCCTGAAGTGTAATATTGTGTATAAAAAGAGACGGTTGGCTCTGTTAAAACTAGCAGTCTCCTGAGAACATACAGCCCGTGTTGTTGTACTTCTAGGACTTTTGTTACTTGGTTGCAACCAATAAAAATCGATCCTTGACTTCACCTAGAAGACTGTGTTTCTGTGGTCCAGAACAGGAAGAACTCAAGAGGTCTCTGGGTGTTCCCCCTGGCACCACCGGGTTCCTAAAAACCCGGCACCTCAGTATCGAGTCATGGCTAACAGGCCGCCTGCAATTGTTTCTCACCCCATGATAGGCTGCATCTTCAACCACCACTCTTGCAATGTCATCTTCAAGGAGTATCAAATCACCAAGATCTGCGCTTCAACACCAAGCTCATGGTGTTCACAGACTACACCAGGGAGGTCCTGCAGCGCAGATGCTTGTTTGAGGTGTTCAACAGAAACTCCTGGCCCATCATATCCAATATATGCTCCTGTTCTTGGTCCGTCTGAAAGTAATTTTCAACTCTTCCACCTATTTCTTTGACATTCCCCAACAAGCATGGAAGTGGGCAATGGAGCAACAGTTACTCCGACCCACCAGAATTGAAGATGCACAAACTGTATGACAGTTGGGTCCCCCGTGAGCTCTCTCGGGTACCCAGGGGGGATAAACAACCCACTCAAGCAGGGCCGACCGAACCAGCACAGGAGACAAGGGTTACTGAGCCACGGCTTGACAAATCCGCTCGCATTTGCGAGGTAGAATTAAGGAGGACAAGCTATTTTTAGGTCATACTCGCCCTCTCTGGCGAGTAGGAAAACAAACTAACTTTTGTCCTCTGTCTTTGAAAACGGAGCAAATGTGACAAGATTTGAAGGCATTTTTATTGCTCACCAAGCTAATGAGCAATAAAGATGCCTTTAAATCTTGTTATCTTGTCACATTTCCTCCGCTTTCAGAGACAGAGGTCAAGTAGGTTGCAGTTTGGTCAAGGTGATTTTTCAAGTATTAGACCTGCAGGACTAGTATAATTTTTCAGATTTTTTTCGAGCCCTATGAGCTCTTCTCCTACTGGGAGTGAACCAGAAGCTCTTGACCCAAAGGTGTCTTATCTCGGGCACCCCCACAATCTTTCAGACTCAAGATGGCGATCATGAGCCACTCACTTGAACCCCCGCAGATCGACATGTGCAGAATGACCCGGACATGGATAGGCAACCATTGCTACATAAGCTGTGAAATACTGCTGTATTACATATAATCTTTTTGGACATGGGTTGGAGGGAGCGTTTCCGGTGGTGTTACGCTCTTTTGTTGTTTTATTGTGATAATCAGAAATTGCTGTCAGCTAGCGTGATCCTTCTATTTGGCAACAGGGAGCCTTGGATGGAATCCTGACACACCCTACTAGTTTCTTTGTTTGAATGTTTGGCGACAGATGCTTCATAGTTAGGAGTATGTGTTGAGGGGGATGGTTAATGTTCTGTTTTCCTTTATTGTTCTGACTTTCTTTTGCAGGCACCTACAACAAACTACACCCACTGGGGCCACTCACATACAACATGGTCTATGGCTCCACTGAGTCTATCCCTATTTGGACTGGGAGGCCTCATCAGGAGAGCGGCCAGTACAACACTTTCCAGCCCTGCCACACATGGTTACAGTAATTTCCTAGAATGTAAACTGTTCTTTATCGATAAGAGATTGCCTGTACTTTGTTATATAAAGCTGTTTCGCTAGGATGTGGTCATGCTCCACGAAACACATCTTTTAGGGGCCCACTGTCCCTTGCTCATCAGGTTTGGCTGGGACTTGTGTTTTTCATGCTTTTTTCTTCAGAGGTTCATGAGGGGTTGTGATCCTGCTGCACAAGACCTTCCCAATGGCATTGTCTTCCTCCTACATTGACCTGCAGAGGAGGTACATAGAAACGGAGGGCGCTCTAGAGACTAGACACCAGAACTCCATAGCTGCCTACGTTCCCCAACAGATGTTGCACTGGACACTGCAGGCACCCCAGGACCTTGTGGTTCCCCCGCCCCTTGGACTATCAGATTGGGGGATGTGGTGTGTTTTTTAACGCTGTCTCAGACCCCTTTCTGGATATTTCCGAGGCCCTTTGGCTGGAGTGGTGGACTTGTGGCTGGGCCTCTGACATTGAGCGACAGTCGCAGGACCACCAGTCCATAGAGAGAATCTGTTCTGGCCACCCTGAAGCAGATCTTCATAGAGGATGCTAGTCAGTGCGGGAGAGCGTTGACCCAGCTGGTCTCCGAACATAGAGACCAATCTAGCAAGCTCTTATATTGTCCGGCAGCTTATGCGGCCTTGACTAGAACCGTACCGGCCATTCGTAATTCTCATGGAACGCTTCATGAAAGTATGCCTGAGGTAGCTCAGGTCCTCGCGGTGTATCAAGACTTCTAAGTGGCAACCCCTCTACCCCCACAGGAGCTGCATTTCCACTGCTAAAGGACATTCCCCCTACACTTGATTCCCTGCTGTCTCTGGCCCGAGAACTTGACCAACCGCTCACAACTGTGGACATAAACATAGCTATTTCAGATCTCAATTCGGGCGAGACCCCTGGCACAGACTGGTTCTCCGTGAAATTCCTTTAAAGCAATCTGGCCCGTTTGTTCCCTCACCTACTGGCCCTCTAAACTGAGGTGGCAGAGCATAGATCTTTCACCCCCAAACCTGGGCACTGCCATTATTGTTGTGATTTTTCAAGGCCAACCAACCGGCAGAATATTGCACCTCATATATGCCCATCTCTCTCAAAAAAACAAACATCAAAGTGTTTGCGGAAGTCCGAGTGATTACATTAATTCACACTGAGTTACCTAGTCCACCCAGAACCAATGTTGGCTCATGCCTGGCAGGATCCCCTGCTGTTGTGCACGGAGGGTACAAATCTCCCTGTCCCAGCTGTCCCGTTTGAGCAGCTCCCGGGTCTTATTCCAAATTGACTTTGAAAAGGCCCTTTACACTGGGGCGTGGACCTGGGAAGCTGTGCTGAAGCATGCATGTTTTGGAACCTACTTCCTCAGACTCATCAGCCTACCATACAATTCCCCTGCATCCCAAGTTCAGGTAAACTGAGCCCTATCCCCCGCCCTTTTCAGTAGTCTGGGGCTCCAACCAGGGCTGTCATCTGTCTCCATTACTTACCCTAGTAATCGAACTCTTTGCACGTATTATCAGATGCAACACCCACATTTGGGTTGGCTTTAAGAGGAGGATCCTGAAAAGCGCAAAGCTCTGTAAGCGGATAACATCCTATTATTTCTGGCTGACCTGCAGTCTTTCAGCACCAGACGCCTCAACCCATATTGTGAAGCATGTGGTCTGCAGAAAAACATGAACAAGTCGCTGTTGGTACCAGTTGAAGACGCAAGAGGACATTCTTGGCACCCTGCGATCTCGATATGTTGTCTCCTTCAAATATTTAGATCTCTAGATATTCTCCGCTGCCAAGCCCTGGCCTGGACTCTTAGTTTTCAGCCCCTTATGATCACCCTGACTAGGTCCTGTGGAAATGGGGCCTCCTGCCTCTAATCGCTATAGGACGGGTAGCCTTATTTAAGAGGATGTGCATCCCACGCTTTTTGTATGTCATTGTGATCTTCCAACAAAAGACAGAACGGGGCTGCCAGAGGACAGCCCTGTTGTGCATCTTGGAGGAAGTTAGATGACTGAGACTGGAGAGAAACGTTATTGGGATGGCCACATTGTTGGGCAAACAGGATATCGTCCGTAACTGGAAGTTGCCAGAATCACGCCTTATTGTAAGGGTGGAGGGGGGTTGACTGGTGAGCCAGCCATGAGAATCCGATCGATGAGGTCCAGTTAGGCCACCGAAAGTATAAGATGTGCAGCTGGTGGCAGATGCATCATGAGCTGAATGTGTAACTATATGGATGATAATGTATCTACTATGTCTATATTTCTAATGCATTTTTATGTATTCTTTTAGAATTATGTTTGTGAAATGCCAAAATCTTAACTTGGATGTAACAAAATAGGGCTTAGGGTTGGTACCCGTTTTGCCATTGGCTTGACAGGTAACACAGGTGTTGCAAAACTCCTTCACTTTCTGGTACATGTTTGGACAGTAGAAGTGGACAACTTTCCTACTCCCAAGTCTTTGCCTGGCCAAGATGCCCAGCTAAGGGGATGTAATGGGCCAATGAGAGTGAGAACTCTGTATTGCTGAGGCGCCATCCCTCCTCCCAATGTTTTATGGGAGCCTCTGACATATCATTGCTTAGGTCAAACTTATCTCTATTGACCCTTGTGATTGGTTTGACCACCACGCCATCACCTTCCGCCTGCCTAGCACCCACGAGACATGAACAGCACAACCTGTGATTACCAAACGATGGGTTAGAGACACCAAGAACCTTGATCACGGGAAAGTGGCAGCACATTGTGAGACTTCCTCCACTATATCTGATATTCTCGATGACCTGGTTCAACGGATCCCTCAACAAGGAGAGGAGATACCTTCGCCAGACTGAACAAAACTGGAAACACCCATCAGCAACCCATCTAAAACTCTCCGCCAGACCAGGAATTCCGACAATAAACAAAGTCCTCAACTCTAAAATAAGAATTCTTCTGAACAGAGCTTGACCGCCAAAAATCGACCTCGCAAGCTGTTTAACTTGGTCAAACACCAATCCAAAAAACTAGCGAAAACCTCCAAACACCTAAACCCCTAATATCAAGCGAGGAATTTTCATCCTTCTTCTGCAACAAAATCTCTGCCCTAGGAAATGAACTTAAATCCCTAGCTAACCATCAAAATCTGCCGGCTCTACCTCTTATCTCTGCGATGTCTTCCCATACCTCACACAAAAACCTAGCGCACTGGTCAAACTTTAAAATCTAACCACCTGTGTGCCTGTTGCCTTAGCCCAGCTGCCGCTGCTCCTGGAGGAAGTTGGAGGCCCTCCTCCACCTGCAGGCTACAACCTGCGCCTCATCCCTGGTGGCCAGTGGTAGGCCCTAGGTTGCTCACTGTTACTGTATTGCTTTTTATTGTCAATGTTTATTTTGTCTTCGTTTCATTCCTCCTTTTTCCCTTCTTGCGCTATTCTGTGCCCTGTGACCTCTTTTGCTTTCTGTACCCCTCCTTGTTCCTCACTCCAGTTTCCCGCCCAGCTCTCATTTGTCTGCTCCCAGCTGCTCCTCCCACCCACCTCCCCCCCCTCTTATGGCGGGCGCGCCAAAGGCGTGCCTAAAGCAAGCCCGTCTGCGCCTGGACCGCACCCAGCTACAGAATCCCTGGCCCCCACGAACGCCACAACACCAGATGCTGCTACGATAGCAGTACCCCCTCCACGCACTCAACATCAGACGATCACACACCTGCTTCCTAGACGCCCGAAGCGCACCAAATACCCTTCTCCTGCCAGAACTGCAGCTTCACTAGCATCCGATCCGCTAATCCACCCACCAGGAAAGAACTCCACTACCTCAGATGCAATCTCCTCAACACCCGCAAACACTCAGTTGAACTCTGGGGGCTACTTGACTCAACCTCCCCAGATGTCGCCTTCCTGACGGAGACCTGGCTGAACCCCACCTCGGCACCCAACATCGCCATAGCCATCCCGGACGGCTCCAAGATAACCCGCAGGGACCGCACCAACGGAGCAGGAGGAGGAATCGCCATCGTCCACAGGAACACTCTCTTGATCAACACAGACGACACCCTCAGCACTGCCGAACACCTGCACTTCCAGATCCACACCGATTCCCAACACCCTCAGATGAACCCTAGTCTACAGACCCCTCGGACCTCGACCACAGTTCAGCGACTCCATTGCCAACCTAGTCAGTACACACACTCTCGCCTCCAGACTAAATCCTTCTCGGGTACCTGAACTTCCACCTCGAACAACGACGACTGCAATTCCACCACCGTGATCGACAACCTCGGACTCTAACAACTCGTCACAACACCTACCCGGTCCGCTGGCCACACGCTTGACCCCATCTTCTCCGCAAGTGCCCACTTCTCCTTCAACCACACGACCGAACTCCACTGGACCGACCACCGCTGCATCCACTTCACCTTCCGGAAACCCACTGCACCCAACAGATCCCCCGCTGCTGCTGGAGCAAAGTCACCAAAGACTAGCTAACCACTACCCTCGCCCGGAGCCCCCCGCCCCCGACACCGCCGCCCGCAACCTTAGACAATGGATCGACTGCATCAACACCCTCTCCCCGATCAAAAAACCCTCCAACAAACACAATAACAAGAAAGCCAGCTGGTTCCCTCAAGGCCTCCAAGCAAACCTTCCGAATCTAAGAGAAGAAATTGCTCCCTGAACAGACCCCGGACAGCAACACAGCCCACAAGAACGCCACCTGCAGACACCCATCACCTCATCAGATCTGCCAAAAGAGCCTCCTTCAAAGACCGCCTAGACAACAACGCACACAACAGCAAAGAGCTCTTCAACATCGTGAAGGAACTCTCCAACCCCAGCTCCAACAATGACATCCCACCTTCGCTCGCTCACCAGCCCCCCATTAAAGACCCCTCCCTTCCCATCTCCCCGCACGGCCTCTCTACCGCTGAACTCACAGCACATTACAACACAACAGTGCCCTCCATCTTAGATCAACTCGCCCCCATGAAATTAAAAAAACAGGAACATCCCTTCAAGAACATGGTTTAACAAGGACATTAAAGATGAAAGAAGGAAACTCGGAGCCTAAGAAACGGCTCTGGAGAAAGAACCCCTCCTCCACCCACTGTGAAAAGCTCAAATCAGCAAGAAGAGAGTACAAAAAGCACATCACTAAAGAAAAAAACAACTTCTTTTTCAATGCGCTCGACAAGGCAAAAAACAGACCAAGAGAACTATTTGACCTCATTAAAAAGCAAACCTCCAAACCGTCTAATTCCCTCTAAAGCCTTATGCGACAACTTCATCAACGACAATCGACAAGATCGAACTTTCCCTTGACATTAACCTACCTCCTCCAGGCAACAGCCTTATAACTATCTAATCCTCCTCCAGTAGGCTTCCCGCACGTACCTGCTCCGCCTTCGATCCCGTCTCGGAAACTGAGATTCTCAACTTAATCGCCTCATCGAAGGCCTCATCCCACAATATGGACCCTCCCAATTGGTCAAAGATCTGAAATTCGCCCTCGCTCCTATCTGGTGCGAAAACATAAACAGTTCCTTGAAAAACGGTACCATACCCGAATGCTCCAAGATCGGACAAGTTACCCCGCTCCAAAAAAAACCAGGCCGTGACTAAAAAGACTTGAACAACTTTAGACCGGTCTCCAATCTCCCCTTATTGGCCAAAATTTCTGGAAAAATGCGTGCTCCACCAACTGAATAAACAGATTGACATCATCGACCTGCTAGATCAACATCACTCATGTTTCAGAAAAGGCTATAGCACCAAAACTGCAATCCTTAACATTGTCGACAACATCAGTCACTCTCTTGACTCAGACCACTGCTGTCTACTCATCCTCCTCGGTCTGTCAGCAGCATTCGACACAGTGGATCATAATCTTCTCATCAAGGCCCTCAAGGAGAGAGTTGGGGCTGAAGACCAGGTTCTACAATGGTTCTCATCCTTCTTCCAGAATCTTTCCCAGAGAGTCAAAATCAAGTCATACACCGCCGACCTTCTCCCCGTGAACAGAGGCGTCCCCCAAAGCTCTGTTCTCTCTGCAACTGTTGAATATCTACATGTTTTGCAGCGTGAATCTTTCTGGATTCACTATGCTGTGCATATTCCGCAATCTGGTGGTTGGGTCCAGGATCGTAGTCTTTTTTTCTTTTCTTTTTTCGTAGCCCAGGTGGGCGTCGACGTCCCACCATTTGGTGTACCTTCGGTGACGTCAGAATGCTTCCGGCGGAAGCTCCCACCCTTGGGCCCCATCTTCAGATTCTTTTTTCCACCGTTGGGTCTGGATCGTCGCGTGAAGCTCCAGAAGTTTTGGAGGAGAAAAATAAGTGAATTTCTTCAGGAAAAAACTCGAGAAGACCAGGAGAAGATCATCAGAGCCGGGACGACGAAGGAGGAGAGGAACCTCGAGATCTTCGACGTCCGACGGAGAATGCACACACGGGACCCCCTGAGCGCAGTAATGGACAACGCACCATTTAAAATCTGCCGTAATTGCCACCACAAGTACGTGCAGAGAGACCAGCACCCGGTCTGCAACCTCTGTCTGCCTATCGACCACGGGAACAAGGACTGCAACGCCTGCTAAGTCTTCACGCTGAAGACGCTGAGGATTCGGGAAAAACCGCTCACCACACGATGCCGGGCAAGGCCCCATCGCTGTACGACCTGGGCCTCTCCACCGACGACGAGGACAACATCGCCGAAGGTCCAGATGTCTCCACGGTCGCAGAGGCCGATAAGAAATCGTCAGACACGGTAGGAGAGTCTACGACTCCGAAACCCTAGACAGGGCCTCGAAAACCTGAGGCTGACTCTGGAAATCAGAGTCTAGAGCCTCGAAGGGAGCACCGGCGTCAATCTTCGACGACCGAAGCTGCGTTCCCCGAAAAACAGCCCAGCGGATCCTTCGAGGAGGAATCCCAGGCGGCAAAGACCAGCGAAAAACAAGGGTTGTCGAAGCAAGCTCCCGAAAAGGGATCCTCGACTTCGAAGGAGCCGAGAGCCGCTCCAAAGAAGACGGGGCCGTCTAAGAGGGCGACCGAAACGCTCGACGCCGAGCAGGCCGCACAGATGGAGAGAAAGAAAAGAAGGCTCAAGGCCGAGATTGAAAACATCATCCATAGGAAGAAGGACTTCGAAGACAAAATTAAAAGCTTCAGGTTCCCCTCGAAGCCCACGACGGTCCTCGAAGAGATAGAAGAACACGAGGAGTTCGACGCCGAAGAGCCGCCGAAAACTCCGGAGCCCTCGGAGCAGGGAGAAGAGGAGGACCTCTATTACACAGAGGGTGATTATGGGGACCCGCGTTCGAGCTACGACTCTGGATCCTTGACGGCTCAGGACCAGGATTGGCAGGACATCGAGGCCGAAAACCCGGAGGAGGCTGTGGAGACCTACCCCTCGAGGCCTTCGCCGCCAGATGACATTGGGGCCTACTATGAGGTCTTCAAGAAGGCTGCAGCAGCTTATGAAGCCAAATTGGAGGAGGAGAAGGCTAAGGCAGATTTCCTGCTCCACGCACAGACATAAAGCCACTTCCTGCCCATGCTCAAGAGTATTATGGCACAGGGCAAAGAGGCGTTCAGAGAACCAGCTACCTGCAGGTCAGTCACGCCAAGGACGGAGAAGAAGTACAAGTTCTCCTCCCAGGACCCCCCTTACATCCAGGGGTCAGTTTTCAGCAGACTCAATTATAGCCGCAACGGCCAGACGAAGTGCCAACGTCCCAACATCTGAGCCACCATCTGACAAGGAAAGCAGGAGGATGGACCTAACAGGCAGAAAAATTGAGAGAAACGCAGCAATGTACTGGAGGATGGCAAACTCCATCGCCCTTCTCAACAGGCACCAGTACCAGCATTGGGACGAGGTGAACCAATTGCTCAAACACATCCTAGAGGAACACAAGCAGAGAGCCGCTCACCTCGTGGAAGAGGGGAAAAGCATCGCAAACTCGTGCCTGAAGACCGCCTTGGACGGGGCAGAAACATCCAGCAGGCTGATGGATATAGGAATCACAGAGAGAAGGCTGTAGTGTAGCTCCTATTTTCCCAATAGGCTCTGCGCATTGGAATAGTACCTACAGCAGTAAAGGCCTAGGCCAGACGTTAACTAGGTCTACTACTGTCGATACTAGACTTAATTTTTGGGTTTGCCAGCTAAGCTCAGAGTTCGCTAGAAACTTTCTCGAATGTTCAAGGAAGGATTAACTCCCCTGATTAGACAAGAAGGGATTTAGTTTCTGACAACCATAGAACATGACAACTTTGCTCTCCCCTAATCAAGAGTCAATCTCAAGAGTCGTGTGAGCACAAGGCAGTTATTTTACTCAGTCAGTACGTGCATTCTTAGTCTCATCAGAATGTAGAGAAAAGGAAGAGACGGGCGTGTTCAATAAAAGATGTTATTTATTGATCAGTCTCTTTTCTCGTACAAGAGAAATGGATCGATATTATTGCAATACTTATAGTTAAGTAAAGTGCATACATTAGAAGCAATAGTATAAAATAATACTGTAAAAACATTGATATGGTTTCTGAGCCATATGATGTTTTAAAATGATTAAAATATATTTACATACACATATACATTTGACTAAACGTACTCAACTGGTGTTTCTAAATACGCCTACCCCGTGTACCTGACCTAAGTCTAATGCGTGGGCGGGAATAGAAAGTTACAGTTTAAGTTAAGTTTGTTTTTGCCAAGTGAATAACTAAAGAATTCTCTAGGAGGGGTTATTCAGTTCTGTACCTGGAATTTAGGATGAATGAGGAATGGTATCTCTTTCTCTGCTCTCGATATTCCAGGCTGCCTGCGAGGGCTGCCCAGAAGCGCCGGTGCTGGGTCTCTCGGCTTGAGATAGCAGCGCGTCTCTCAGCGCGTCAGGAAGGCGGGGCTGCTGCCTGCGGGGTCTGCTTCTGCTCTCGGCTTCGGCAAGTATGGCTGCTCCGTCTTGTCACCACGCGTGTGTTTGCATAGGGCAAGGTCGGCAATATTTATACCTTAAAGGTGCCGGGATTGACGTAAGGATGGACATAGGTACGTCAATAAAGATGTCATACGACTTGCTCGTTAGCACATTCTTTTGCAAAAGTTCTCTGTGAAATCAAAACAATGGCCGCACGGATTGTCCAGGTTGTCATAGGTTTGATTTGTTATGAGAACGTCGTATGCCTTATCAGGGGCTGGAGGAATGTCGCTTGTCTAATTAGATCTCAAGCGTTATGACCTAATCAGATAACACGTTCCTGTGCCGTAGTGTGACTGCGTCAGATAACGGTATCTGCATCATGGGGGTTTTCTTGCCTCATGGGCTGACTGTTAGTTAACTAGCTAGTTAGTTTAACCAGAATAGGGTCAGGAATAGGGGGATCGATTCAGAACCTATAGAAATACACGACACCCACTCCACGCTAACTATGGTCATATCTACTAATCTATGCATAGTATAACATAGTACAACATACTATAGAGTATAGTGTATACCTTACCACCCCAAAATACATAAATGCATTTCGAAATTTTCAAATATACTGAAAAATTGCAGTCATATATATTGTATGCACTTAAGCTATGAATTAAATGCAAAAGTAAACACGCATTTTATGCATTATTGCTTGTTGGTATATGAGAAATACACATGAAATGGCTCTTAATATGGCTATACAGAAAAAAAGTCGAAACCATTTCATCACATAAAATATTTTGTGAACATACCAGCGGGCAGCTAAAGTCTATAAAGTATCTAAAAATAGAAATCTTAGTTCTCTAGGAATAGTTTCTTACTTTAAGCAGAAGATCAGTGTCCCGGGAAAAAATATATAGAAAAATATTTCAAGGGGCTTGCTGAAAAAATCGCTGTCCGTGAACTGGATTGTAATTGTTCATGTGACTTTATTTTTAAAGTTGAAGGCCGAATTCAGGGAACGCCGTGTGCGAGTTTACTCAAAAGTCTCTATTTCTGTTCCGGAGAGAACATCATATCATTCAGGCTTTCGAAAAAACTGTCAACAGCTTCATGGGAAAGTTCCTCTAAGTCGGAAATAGGGGTAACCATGCATTCGTGCGCATGATTGTCTGCATTGACATTCTGATTTGCATTGCTGACAGAAGGTCGTACCTGTTCGATGCTGCTTTCATCTTGAACTTCACTACCCTTCAATCGCAGTGGTGAAGATTCCAGGAATGCCGTCATCAGAATTGGCAGCCTTTGAGGGCAGCACAGTGCGTGAACCTTGGTAGGAACCAACAGTGTATCTGCATCCACCGGCGCATCCGATTGTAGCGTCAGACAGGTGTCTAACACGCATTCTTCTCCGCATAGCAGACACCTTAGTACAGGTAAAACACACCTTTGCCACATTGGTCGAAATGATAGAAACCAAGTCATGTTCAGGTCTCTAAGCCGGGAGAGTCCCAGGATTTTTGATATCCGGTCCCGGTATCCAATGGCTAGGATCGTTTCTTCCATTGTCGCGAGAGTTTGATCTGTGACATGGGTTGCCATAACGAAAAATAAGGACTAGGAATAGGATTCCTGCAATTAGTCCCAGGATCAGGGGAAGTCCACCAACAATCGAATGGACGAAATCTGGAAAAATACCCAGTATGGCTTTGAATGGTGTTAATGCCATCGAAAATACTGTCTTAAATACCTTTGAGACCCCAGTGGTATCAGAAATATTTAAGATTTCGCTCAGGATTTCCGCGAAATGTAAGGGGGAATTGGTTGATAATAATGTATGTATCTCTGCAGTCGTCCTTGCGACTTGTAGATCATACGTTTCTTTAGATGACGTGAGCCTTGTAGGCGTCTGAAGAAGCACTGTTTTCATTCTGCTTAAAGTGTCTATTCGAATAGAAGTAATTTTCAAACTGGGCCATGCCCTCGCCTCCCTGTCTGGAAAGGAGCTGGGGAACAAAGAACGTCCACAGCACTTGACCTTCGCCGTCGTAGTGACGAGATAAGGAGTCCCGGGCATAAGACTACAACATCTGCGGTCTACAATAAGAATGTAACTCCCATTATAGAGTCTTTGAAAGAATGGTTCTATTTCAGTTGCAGGTGCGCCTTGCTGGTGACATGAAAGGTTGTATGAATTCCCTTCACAGGCTCCGTGCAAACTAATACCGTTACACAGAAGCGTGCCGCTTAGTGACATAGCACAATTGTTGCCACTAAGAAACACTTTCTGTCCTTTGTTACTGACACATGCATGTGAATAGGGCAGGTTCCATGTTGTTTTAAGGTACCCCTTTCCCAATTTCTCGTACATGCCAGCCTGTATATATTTTTGGCAGTATTGAAACCTGAAGGTTGAGATTGGAATATTTATGATTCCGTGGATTATCCATTCACTGACAGGTCGTTCTGACATTGTCATTGGTAATCTTTCAAGTTTTTCAATGCTCAAGATTGTATAATCAGCACCCTTCTGCGCCATACCGATTTGTCTATCAGTAAGGTTAAAGATTTGGAATAGTGACGTTGTGTTGATTAAACGCCAAGGCACATAGCTTGAACGCAGATTTTGTAACGTCCAGCCAAGCTGTACAATAGAACGCAATTGTGACTGACCATGTTGTAATAACAGTAAGTCTTGCGATAATATATCGATTGCTGAAGACACAATGCTGTCCAATGAAAAAATTCTGGAGGACAGAGTCATTAACCCATTGTCCACTACAGAAAGTGATTTTTCCAAATTAATACGGTCAATTTCCCGTATTCTTTCTGCTGTTTCAATTTGAGTAACCTTCCAGGCCTCATTGTATGCTGCATATACAGAGGCTGCTATGAAACGCTTATGACGCTGTTTGCGTGGTCCCAGTATGAAATCACGCAAGTCAGCACCATCAGTAAGTAAAGTTAGGTGTTGCTTAATTTCAGGCAGTGTGGAAGTTTGTAGCCATTGAAGGCATAATTTGCCCACACTGTAGGTTGTTATTATCCCTGGGTGATGTCTTTGGGGATATCTAGGGTCTGGCCTGGTCATTTTGAAACCCTGTGTTTTATTCAGGAATCTATCTTGACAGTTATTTGTATCTGTGGGCCAGATCAACCATTGTTTCCAATCAGGATGTGTTCTGTTTTGGTTAAGTATATGGTTTATGTCTATATCAGAGTTATTGCTAAACATTGTTGGCTTTGGAATAGACAGGTTATTTAAATCTTTGATTTTTGCTAAGCCAAGACAGGTGGTTTGTTGAACAGTGTCATTTAAAAATATCATTTGTTCTGGGATCATGCAGGCTCTAAACAAAGCTTCTAAACCCTGTACTTGCCATTCTTTTGTACCCCAAACACTTTTCAAATCAACATTTTTGTCCCAATAATCAAATCCAAAAGTATTCATCTTTTCAAAGAATATGTCTGAATATATCAATTTTGTGTTGGTTATCATGGTTTTCATCCCTGTCTTGTTTGACAATTTGTAATAAAATGTTTCAGCATTAGTTATGTTAAAACCTGAAAAATATGAATATTTGTCATAAACGGTTCTAGAGCTCCCTTTTGGAGGTGTAGCACAATGTTCCCATTGATTATAATTTAAAACATTTCTAGGTTGTGCAGATTTATGCAAGAAATGGTTACCATAATGGTTATAGCAATACATACTATCATAATTTGTAGAACCTTGCAAATAATCATGTTTTGTAAATTTAGCAGACATTACTAAGTCAGACATCATATTGTTTATACTTTCAAAGTCCCAATCATCAGCAAATGAGTTTGGTTTTGCAAAGTCACTCAAGCAGATCTTAATTTGGTGTGGATATTTCAGGATCTCGACCGGACCATAAATTTCATAGTCAGTGTTGTCCCAGGCTACCCCACCAGGTATTGGAATTGCTGTGAAGTTGGCTGAAGAAAGTTCTGAAGAAAGTTCTCTTTTCTCGACGTGTGAAGATGTGTGTGGTTTAAGGACCAAGTTGATGTTCTGGCTTGCTGTGTCCATTTTAGCATATTTTCCCTCAATGAAGCGTCCCAAAGTAAATACCATGATGAGCCAAAGTATGAGGATAAATGCACCAAAACCCACCCAAAATTCAATCCATGGAGAAATCAGATATGTTTCTTTTAGTTGTTTCAAAAGTTCCTTCGCTTTGTCTTTAAAGGATTTTGATGATGGCTGTGTCTTTTGTTCGCTGAAACCTTCAGAGGAATCATCGAAGTTGATGAAGTAACCAGATGCATTTCTGTCAATTGTTCCAATTGGTTCAGGATTTTTGTTTTTTGCATTTTCACTTGGTACTTCAGTATAGATTGGTGTGTCTCTGCTAAATGTCTTTATTTGGGTTTTCAGAGGTCTTAGTTCTATTGCATTGTTGCATAGTCCTTGTTGTTCTTCTGTAGGCGTTTCGAATGTGATGAGCCTCTTTGTTAGGACCTCTGTACTGGTAGCAAACCTTGGTGTTCTGCTACTTATTGGGAGTCCACTTGGCCTACCGTTTGTTATTGGCCACATGTTGTGGTTTTACCAGGTCGATGGATACAACTCGGTTCTCCTTTTTTCCAGCAAGCGGCGGTAGTACAACTGATCTTGTCCCGTTGACAGACAAGACAGGAACTGCTTTTCTGTAAGAAGGCCCAAATTCCTTCTTTACCGCGATCTTCTCCCTGACTAGATCCCCGACTTTTGGAATCCAGACAGGTCTTGCTGGGACAGGTGGTGATTCTTCAGTGGTTGTTGGCTGTTGTTTCAATTGTATGTTGCTCAGGTCTTTTCTTGTTTTGTTTAAGTCCTGCAAAATAGCCAAACGGTCTTTCACATCAAAGCTTTTTTCTATTACCACTGAAGTCTGACTATCAAGGTCAGAGATCAACATCCTAGTTCCGAATAATAATTCGTACGGACTGAATCCCTTCAGAGAATTTCTTGGCAGGTTATTTAGACTACGTTGGACACTTATTAGATGTTTGACCCACCCAGCTCCCGAACCTAATATCCTTTCTATTATAGATTGCTTTCTGCCTTGGTTTTTTCTTTACACCATCCCATACCCTCAGGAAGGAAGTGAGAAGATTCCCACTGGGCTGTGCTCATTTGGCCATTCTTTCCCCCCCCAGGCTGGATTGCCTGAGTGAGAAAAAAAAAAAATGGTCGAACGTAGCATGCTCTTAGCGTATATGCCATTTAGACTCGCAAATCTTGTATAACAGTCCGGACGTCAGCCGAGTGCTGTGGATCTACATTATAAGTGGAACTAGCCTGTGTATGTTAATCGCAAGCCATTGTTTTTGTAGGTAATATTATCTGCCTTGATACGACGAGGTATTAAACTGCTTCTCTCCCCACTGCGATCTCTGTTGCAGTTTGGGCAGTTTTTTACAAACATGGTGTAGTGCAGGCTCATGCCTGGCCACCAGTACCGTGATTGTAATTCTTCCAGAGAATCTTTTAATTTATGGTGTCTGAGTCCCTCGCCCATGTGTGCGTCTGCGATTAACAAGTTTCTCCTGTCCATGTTTGGAATCACTCTATCCCCCACTCCAGGGATTCGAGCAAAAGGAACGGAGTTTGCATCTATGATGTATGTGTAATTGAGTGGATAGTTGATCGGTAACGCTGAGCAGTCGCCTTTTGATGACGTTTTCACTGCCAGCAATGTTTCACCGTCAATGTATTTTAATGTACGCTTTTTTCGATCTACGGGAGCCGGTTTACTGGCTGCCGCTGCGGCTGTTTCAGCCAATGAATTCCCTACAACGTGAACGCCATCACGCTGATGACTCAGTGAGTGTGTCACGTGAGTCTTTGGTAGTTCTTTTTTCAAAAGAGCTACTTGTTCCCAGAGCAGTCTCTGCCTTATTGGTGCATCTGTGTCATCTTTGTAACCGTTCTGAATCCAGGTCTGCAAATCGCTGTTATATGATTTGACGCAGTAATATGAATCTGACACTATAAGTGTCGGGAATTCGCGATCCGCATCATCTAGCGCCATTTTCAAAGCTAATATTTCAGTTTGTTGTTCTGAATTGGTTTCTACTGAGTGTGTCTTTGTTAATAGAGGTCTTAGTTTACCTCCGCGCCACACTTCTTTTGTAATCTCACATGTGGGGTTGTATGCTTGTTCTCCCCAAACGGATGGTTGAGCATGTCCGTCTGTATAGATTACACAGGCGTAATGTCGTAGAGGCAGAATGTCGATCGGCAGAGGATACGTCTTTTCATATTTTAGATTTTTCAATTCTTCTAGTTCTGGATCAAAGAAGTAGTATACTTTGTCCGTTGTGATTGAATTTACCCATTGTAACCATTCTGGATCCAATGTTGTTGTTGGTAAATTACACGGTGTTGTTAATCCCTCAAAGGCTGATTCAGCTGTTCTGACTGTGATATGTCTACCGTCAGCTATGTCTTTTTCTCTAGCTATTGCGGTTTGGACTGCTTGAACCATTTTTCCTTTGTTGCTGAATCTCTGTTCAGCTTTTGTGTACAAGTGTGATTTAAATGCAATTGGTACCTTTTCTCCCTCATTAGAGGTCAGGTATGTGAATCCGCATCTCCCTGGGATGACTCGGATCACAAGGTTGCGTGTATTATCACGGGTTTCTAATTTTGTTTTAATTAGCATGTCTGTTTGTGAGGATCTCAAAATTTCTGTGTGTGTTTGAGTCCAACTGGATCTTTTAAAGTCTTGTTTAATTAGATCATAAAGGGGTTTGACCCTTTCTGCGTAATTTGCAATGTATGTTCTTCCGAAATTTAGGAAGCCTAGAATTGACTGTAGGTTTTTTAGTGTTTTAGGAGCTTGGATTACGGCACATTTCTCTAGGAAATTGTCTGCCAGGCTTTTGCCTTCACTTGATAACTCATATCCTAAGAATAGGACCGTCAGATGGGCAATTCTGGATTTTTTGAAGTTGAATTTGTAACCCTCTGCAGCGAAACCAAGTATTATGGTGTTCACTCTTTTCAAGTGAGTCTCCAAGTCATCATTTGTTAAGTAAATGTCATCGACATAAGATAATGCTTCATCATCATATAGTTGTAGTAATTCTGTTACTCTCGCTGAGAATACCCCCGGGCTGTTCTTGTACCCCTGGGCTAACCGACAGAATTGTTTTTGAGTGCCATTTACTGAGAATGCAGTTAAATATCTGCTCTCTGGTGCTATGTTTTGACAAAAGAATCCATTGGAGATGTCCAAGGTTGTTTTGTATTTTTTGCGCACTATGTTATTCATTAGTGCAGCACTGTGTGAGTTTTGCACTGCAAAAGTTTTGGAACATGTGTTAAGGTGTCGGTAATCCAAAACTAGACGATATGAATTGTCTGGTTTGGCGACCGGAAACAAAGGATTGTTCATTTGTGAGGTGCAAGTTTCAATCACCCCCTGGTATTCTAGCTGATCTAGTATTTCATTTACTTGTTTTTTAGCTTCTTGCTTAATTGGGTACTGCCTTTGTGCAGTAGGTTGTGATTTTAACTGGATTTTGTGAGGAGGAGAATCCTCATCCCATCCTACATGATTTTTATATAAAGCAGGTGCTAAGGCCACTGCCCACTTTCTAGCAAGTGTATATTTTTTATGAATCGGTATTTGATTCGAGAAGGCAGGCATAATTACTTCTTCGCCATGAGGGCACTCCCTGACAAACTCTGGTGGCCAGTCTTTTTCAGCTAGAAGGATGTCATAGCCCTTGGAGAGGTTATCCCAAAATAGTCCCCTTATTTTCCTAGTCTTATCTCCCTCTATACGTAATGTTATCTCGTATATCTTGTGGGGCTTGCTAACTCTGGTATCTGCAGTTTCCACTTGAAGATATTCATTCGTGTCCACTGTCTCCAGATGATTCATAAGGACTTTGCGAGCTATGCTCACCTCTGCTGCGCTGTCTAGCATTGTCTGAGCCCATTCTCCGTTTTTCAGTTGTGTCCTCAGTATTCTCGGCATTGTTAACTACCTTGATACTGGCTACCTTCTTTTTTGGAAATTGTAATTTCTTTTTCAGTTGAGCAGGTTCCTTGTCTTTGGACTTGGCGTGCTCTTCTGATCGTCCTCTTCTTTCCGATTTCTGCGAGGAATTCTGAAAAGATTGAGAGGGACGTGTATCAATGTCTTGATATCTATCAGGTTTTTTAATATTATCCCTATTTCTAAGGTTATATCTATTCCCAGAGGGGTCACTCTGGGGTGACCTTTGTCTCGGGTTTGGAGATTTCTCTCTTCGCCTAGGAGACCTTCCTCTGGACTTGAATTTCTTTTCTTTAGGATTGGATTGTTTGTTTCCATCCCAGTTCTTTTTTGGTGAATTATTATTATTAAAAAATATTTTTTCTGGATTTGTAGTCAGTTGCGGTTTTACTGGTATTCCACCTAGACTGTCTCTGCCTAGTTCTTCATAGGATTTTTCTATGATTCTGGCAATTTCAGCTGGTTGGTCTGCTATATCTGTCTCTTTTAACCTCTGGCGGATCGCCACGTTTGCTGCTTCACCTTTTATGTTGGCTAGTAATATAGCCGAGACCTGCTTGAAGTCTTTCAGTAATTTCATACCAAGAGTTAAAGCAGGTTCTGGACCGTATTCATCTTGAATTTGTTTTAGCACATCTGGTATCACCGAAATGGATGGGACACCGTGCGTTTTTGTGTAGATGGAAGCAAAGACTGTACCCCAAGTGTCACAGTCCTCAATGTGTGGTGCGATTCCCATTGGGAGACATATAGTCAAAATCCTGTGTTTTTCTAATGGGGTGGTGTCAGGAAACACCGCCTCTATTTGGGTTATTTTCTGTGCCAACCAGAATGGTATTTGTTCTCGTTTAGCTGGAACTTTACCTAGGCAGGATTGGATGTTCTGTGGTGTAATTTTATTTGTGTTCCCCTGGTGAGGGGTCAGCTGTGGTAGTTTAATCGCTGGCTGAATTGTTGAAGTCCGCATTACATACTGAACTAATTGTCTGTGAATTTTTAGTAATTGTTTTAGCTGTGTTAATAGTTCAGCTGCAGGCATCCTATCGATGTCTGGATGTGGTGTGTATCCGGCTAGGACCGGCCACGTTGCTCCTGGTCTTCCTAAAGGACCGAGCCTTGTAATGTGATTGTTATGTATTAGGGCGCCATCAAATAAGAGCAAATGCTCTTGGAATTTGAGTGGTACTTCCACCTCCTCGAAAGGAGTGTACATTTCAGGAGGTTCCTCTACTTTGTAATAGTGGAAGTACTTTGTTACAGCATTTGCTGCTGGAAAATGTATCCATGTATAGTATACCTCTGTCTGCCGATATTCGTGTGCCTCGATTACGAATATGACTGTGCCACCTCTAGGTGTCAGTCCATTTTCTATAAGTTTTAAGGTTATAGATCTCCTTTTGGCGACCTGGATGAGTATTATATCCGGGTCTGCTGTTTGCAGGGTAGCATCAGCATCTGCTATTTCAGTAGCTAATCTAATTGCCTCTCTTTCTTCATCACTCTCCATTTTACTGACAGAATGGTATTATGTTTATTTGCAGATCAGGTTTCTTTATGGAACAAAGATTAGATGCACAATATTTTGGAACACTGTTTATCCTTCAACGTTGACTAGACCAAGAACCATACATAGGAGTTCCCTCCTGCGAGGTTTTGGAGGATATAACCTTTCACCCACTCCAGACGTCTTTGGAGTATTTGGGAAAAGGGGTCTGAGTGAGAAAGCACGACTGAGTTACTCTAAATGTCTTACGTTAGTTTTATCGCCCTTTCCAAACGCGTTGGGCGCCATGTAGTGTAGCTCCTATTTTCCCAATAGGCTCTGCGCATTGGAATAGTACCTACAGCAGTAAAGGCCTAGGCCAGACGTTAACTAGGTCTACTACTGTCGATACTAGACTTAATTTTTGGGTTTGCCAGCTAAGCTCAGAGTTCGCTAGAAACTTTCTTGAATGTTCAAGGAAGGATTAACTCCCCTGATTAGACAAGAAGGGATTTAGTTTCTGACAACCATAGAACATGACAACTTTGCTCTCCCCTAATCAAGAGTCAATCTCAAGAGTCGTGTGAGCACAAGGCAGTTATTTTACTCAGTCAGTACGTACATTCTTAGTCTCATCAGAATGTAGAGAAAAGGAAGAGACGGGCGTGTTCAATAAAAGATGTTATTTATTGATCAGTCTCTTTTCTCGTACAAGAGAAATGGATCGATATTATTGCAATACTTATAGTTAAGTAAAGTGCATACATTAGAAGCAATAGTATAAAATAATACTGTAAAAACATTGATATGGTTTCTGAGCCATATGATGTTTTAAAATGATTAAAATATATTTACATACACATATACATTTGACTAAACGTACTCAACTGGTGTTTCTAAATACGCCTACCCCGTGTACCTGACCTAAGTCTAATGCGTGGGCGGGAATAGAAAGTTACAGTTTAAGTTAAGTTTGTTTTTGCCAAGTGAATAACTAAAGAATTCTCTAGGAGGGGTTATTCAGTTCTGTACCTGGAATTTAGGATGAATGAGGAATGGTATCTCTTTCTCTGCTCTCGATATTCCAGGCTGCCTGCGAGGGCTGCCCAGAAGCGCCGGTGCTGGGTCTCTCGGCTTGAGATAGCAGCGCGTCTCTCAGCGCGTCAGGAAGGCGGGGCTGCTGCCTGCGGGGTCTGCTTCTGCTCTCGGCTTCGGCAAGTATGGCTTCTCCGTCTTGTCACCACGCGTGTGTTTGCATAGGGCAAGGTCGGCAATATTTATACCTTAAAGGTGCCGGGATTGACGTAAGGATGGACATAGGTACGTCAATAAAGATGTCATACGACTTGCTCGTTAGCACATTCTTTTGCAAAAGTTCTCTGTGAAATCAAAACAATGGCCGCACGGATTGTCCAGGTTGTCATAGGTTTGATTTGTTATGAGAACGTCGTATGCCTTATCAGGGGCTGGAGGAATGTCGCTTGTCTAATTAGATCTCAAGCGTTATGACCTAATCAGATAACACGTTCCTGTGCCGTAGTGTGACTGCGTCAGATAACGGTATCTGCATCATGGGGGTTTTCTTGCCTCATGGGCTGACTGTTAGTTAACTAGCTAGTTAGTTTAACCAGAATAGGGTCAGGAATAGGGGGATCGATTCAGAACCTATAGAAATACACGACAAGGCAAGCCTGGCTCAGGATCTCAGGCTTCAAGACGGAGTTTCAAAACAACATCCTGAACACCCCTTTCAATGGAGAAACACTGTTCGGAGCCCCAGTTGATGAGAAACTCACACAACTGAAGAAAGACAACGAGACGGCAAGGTCCATGGGGGCCCTGCAACTCAGGGGGATGAGAAGAGGCACTCCTACGCGGAGGCCGAACGGAAGGGGTGGAAACCAGCAAGGACAACCACACCAGGCGTTCCACCAGGGTCAACAGAGTGACAACCAAGGTCACCAGGGCCACCAGAAGCAAAACTGTAACTATCAGAACAGGGGCCAGTCCTTTCGCGGGAGAGGAAACTGGCGGGGCCAGAGAAGGAGAGGCGGTGAACAACCCCCCTCTAAGTGACTTCACACAGGAAAAGGTGCCCACCCACTCAAACGCTCCGAGGGAAGAGCACGGAAAAGCAAAGAGGAGAGGGCTACACGGACAAGACACAAAAGAACATGTAACACCAGTAGGAGGCAGGCTGAGATTTTTCCTCCGAGTGGAGGAAAATAACCACAGACCAGTGTATACTAAACATCATACAGTTCGGATATGGCATAGAGTTGGAAAAGAGACCACCAAACAGAAAGACAAAGAAAAGAGAGCACTCGGGAAGGGAGCTGTATTTGCTCCAAGAGGAAGCTCAAGAACTCCTCCTCAAAGAGGCCTTCGAACCGTTCCATTGAAAGAACGGAACAGGGGAGTGTACTCAAACTACTTCCTGGTGCCAAAAGTGGACGAAAGCCTAAGACCCATCCTGGATCTACGGTTTCTAAACAAATATGTAAAGACTCAAAAATTCAAGATGACGTCCCTACAAGAGGTCATCCCACAGATAAAGGTCGGGGACTTCTTGTCCACCATAGACCTCAAAGATGCGTACCTGCACATCCCCATGAACAGGAAGCACAAGCACATGCTAAGATTCACAGTAAATTAGGATCACTACCAATTCAGAACCCTGGCATTCGGTCTAAAGTCCGCACCAAGGGTATTCACCAAATGCCTCGCAGCAGTGGCCGCACATCTTCGAAGAGAGGGGATACACGTGTACCCCTACCTCGACGACTGGCTCGTAAAGGCAAGCTCTTACAAGACATGCAAAGATCATGCAGAACAGGTCACAATAACGCTAGCAAGCCTGGGATTCTCCATACACTGGGGAAAATGCTCGATGGAACCGGAGCAAGTGAAGATCTTCCTTGGAGCTCAAATCAACACCGTCCAATGCAGGGTGTTAACCAGCGAGAAGAGACACTCAGCCTACTGAGGGAGAAACGTCACTACCAGAAGGGGCGAGCTCTGACAGTGAGGACAGTGAGCAAGATCTTGGGAATGATAGCGTCATGCATACACCTGGTCCCCAATGTACGCCTGCAGATGAGACCACTCCAAGAGTGGCTGCAACAGCAATGGTCACAAGCTACAGGAAGTTGGGAGGATCTAGTGGTTGTAACACACAAAGTGCATGAAGAAATAAAGTGGTGGACCAAAGAAAGGATAACAATAGGAAAGCCTCTAACGCCACCGGACCCAACAGTGACCATCACCACAGACGCATCCCAGAAGGGATGGGGGCGCACACATGAACAAGCTCAGAGTGAGGGGTCTATGGAGCCGAGGGGATGCGGTCAAACACATCAATTTCCTGGAGCTGAAAACAGTGCTTGCCTCAATGCCTTTCAGAAACAACTGTATAACCAGAAGGTGCTGATACAGACAGACAACACCACAACAATGTTTTACATCAACTAGCAGGGGGGAACACAATCATTCCCTCTGTCAAGCTTGGCACAGGAGATCTGGAGATGGGCAATACCACTCAAAATAGACCTGCTAGCCATACACCTGCCAGGGAAGGACAATGTAGAAGCAGATTAGCTCAGCAGGTAAACTTCAGCATCCGACGATTGGCAACTCAACATACAGGAAACAGAGAGACTATTCAGGAGGTGGGGCACTCCGACAATAGACCTGTTTGCAACACGCCAGAATGCAAAATTCCAGTACTTTGCATCCAGACAACCAGAGGCACTATCCCAAGGGAATGCCCTATGGATAAGCTGGTCAAAAACATTTGCCTACGCTTTTCCCCCGATACCACTGATTCCCAGGGTTCTCAAAAAATGCATGACGAGCAACATGACGCTCATCCTGGTGGCACCACAATGGGCCAGGCAGACCTGGCACAGGGTCCACCCCACAAGTTCCCAAAAAGAAAAGACCTACTCTCCATGGAAAAGGGAGAAGTTCTACACCCAGAGCCGAAGGGCCTCAGCCTATCAGCTTGGCTCCTGAGGACTTGGAGTTTGCACATCTGAAACTACCAGAGAGCACCCTACGGGTGCTGCGAAAGGCAAGGAGGACCAGCACACGCAAGTGCTATGGGGAAAAATGGAAAGGAATCACTCAATGGTGCTGCAAGAAAAAACTCCAGAGAAAGCTAACCAAGGAATCAACGGTGCTAAGATACCTCACGCACCTAATAAGAGCCAAGCTAAGCTCATCCTCGCTTCTTTACATCTCAAGTAGTTAAAAGATTCCTGTTAGGGGCTAAGAGAATAGCGCCACCAAAAAGGATGCCGCCGCCGGCTTGGAACCTGAATGTGGTACTGACCGAGCTCATGAAAGCACCTTTGGAAACCATCCACAAGGCATCACTGCAAATGCTGACAATGAAAGCGGCCTTTCTGATAAAATCACCTCGCTACGTAGAGTGAGCGAACTACAGGCACGAACACTGCAGGAACCCTACATCCAGATACACAGTGACAGGGTCGTGATGAGAACAGACCCGCACTTCATGCCAAAGGTGGTGTCAAGGTTCCACATGAATCGGAGTATTCAGATTCCTAGCTTCTTCCAGAACCCCACGACAAGCGCTGAGGGCGCTCCACACTCTAGACGCAAGAAGGGCAGTGATGCACTACATTGAAAGGACGAAGGAACACAGGAAGACAAAACAGTTCTTCGTATCCTTCGCAAACCGTTACATGGGTAGACCAGTGACTAAGAACACTATAGCTCGATGGATCGCACAAACGATACAATTCTGCCACAAGCAAGCGGGCAGGAGCTAATAGGAGGGGCGCAGGCCCACTCGACCAGGAAGAAAGGAGCAACAATTGCCTTTCTGGCCAACACACCAATTCAGAACATATGCCTGGCGGCAACATGGGCTTCAGTGCACACGTTCACTAAGCACTATTGCGTGGATGTACAGATGAACAAGGAAGCACAAGTAGGACAAAGAGTGCTTCAACATATATTCAACAACCAACGCTCATCTTCCACCCAGCCGCCACAAAAGTAACAAAACCGCCTCAAAATCTATGCACAGCATAGTGAATCCAGAAAGATTCACGCTGCAAAACGAATAGTTTCTTACCTGTCGGTGTAGTTTTGCAGCTTGAAGATCTTTCTGGATTCACTAGCGAACCCACCCGCCTCCGCCAGAAAGATGAGGCTGGAGAATAAGGTGGAAACACATAGAAAAGAAAGCAAGTTGAAGCTTACAAGATATGTGAAAAGAATTATGTTGAAAAAAGGATTAACAAACAAAGCCATGGATTCACTACAAGCACAGAAAAGAAAAAAGAATCCGAAGATGGCGCCCAAGGGTGGGAGCTTCCGCCGGAAGCATGCCGACGTCACCGAAGGTACACCAAATGATGGGACATCGACGCCCACCTGGGCTACGAGAAAAAAAAAGACTACAATTCCGGACCCAACCACCAGATTGCGGAATATGCACAGCATAGTGAATCCAGAAAGATCTTCAAGCTGCAAAACTACACCGACAGGTAAGAAACTTCATTACCCCTCGCTTCCATTCTGAATAAAGGCAACATCCCCTTCCACTTATATGCAGATGACACCCAGATTTACCTAGAATCCTCCTCCATCAATGACATCCTAAGGCTCAATCATACTCTCAAAGAAGTCCAAGAATGGCTATCCTCAAACCACTTGAAACTCAATCAAGGTAAAACAGAAATCCTACTGATCTCCAACAAGGAAGAAAACCCGCAAGTTTCCGAGTGGCTAAAAGCTATTGACACTCTCAACGTGATGCCCACTCTGAATAATTCTGTAAAATCACTAGGAATCATCCTAGACCACAAATTATCCATGGCGAACCACATTAAAAACTGCCAAGAGCTCCTTCTTCAATCTGAAACTACTCAACGAAGTCCAACCCTACATTCCACCCGCGGATCTCAAACAAGCCACCCAATCTCTTGAGTTATCCAGACTGGACTACGGGAACGCAACCCTCTCTGGTACCCCCCTCTCCCACCTAGCTCCTCTAAAAACCACCTTCAATGCACCGGCCAGAATGGTCTCGGGAGTGAAAAAATTTGACCACATTGCTCCCGCACTCAGAGATCTAAAATGGCTCCCAGTGGAAATGCGGGCCAGCTTCAGAACAGCCTGCCTGACTCACAAAGCCTTGCACACAGGGAAACCAGAATACCTTGCCTCGAAACTCAAGAAAGCCGGTCAAGCAAGAACACTCAGAAGCTCAAACTTCCTCCTGCTCATCCCCCTAAGAATTCGGAAACAGAAAACTGCAAACCGCTCCTTTGCTGGGAATGCTCCGAAAATCCGGAGCGCCATCCTGGTCGACATCAGAACTGTTTCCTCCTTTCTAAAGTTTAAACCCCAACTAAAAGACCTCTACCTCAAACGTGCCTTCCCGAATCCAATTACATAACCCTCTAATCCGAACTTTTGTTGCCTCCAGATCGCACGTTCCTGCAACTGACCTCTCCCTCCCCTTTTCCTGGGGTCAGCCTCGCTACAGATATGACTTTGTCCTCACTGCCTCAGGGCCAGTTGAATCTCTTATTGGTATGCGTATTCTATTTGTGGTCCTGCTGTACGCTCACTCTGTGCGCTTTCGATTCATTATGACTTATACGCGTTGGACTTGTTGTTCTCTTAGCCTTCTGTGTATTGTATTCGCTATATTGACCTACACATCTGGTTGTGAAGCGCTCCAATGCCATCGGGTCTGGCCAGCGTTATAGAAAACTCAAAAAAAATAAAATAAACCTGTGCAACTCCCTTGCCACCTTCCATCGCAAGATCGCATACATCCACGACCGCTTCAAGGTCTAACCGCCACGACAACCACTGAGACCTCCGTCCGCACGTCCACCATCCGCACCGACCCCCTGCGCTCCTGGACCAACATAAACTACAATGACACCATCAAAATCATGAACACCATCCCCTCCGGATCTCCGTCAGACCCATGCCCACACCACATCTTCCACAAAGCCAGCACCACCATCGCACCCCATCTCCGGAAGGCCATCAACATCTCCTTCGAGACAGCAACCTTCCCGGAGAGCTGGAAGCACGCCGAGATCAATGCCTTACTTAAAAATCAAAGGCTGACCCCAAGAACTTCCGCCCCATCGCCCTGCTCCCAGCAAAGGTCATCAATTAAGACTGTCAACAGACAACTGACCCGCTACCTCGAGGAGAACAGCACCCTGGACCCGTCCCAGTCCGGGTTCCGCAGCAACCACTGCACCAAAACTGCCCTCATCGCAGCCACCAATGACATCAGAGCCCTGCTGGATTACGGAGAAACTGCGGCCCTCATCCTCCTGGACCTGTCAGCCGCCTTCGACACAGTCTGCTACCGCACCCTACGCACGCCTCCATGACGCTGGAATCCAAGACAAGGCTCTGGACTGGACTACCTCTTTCCTTTCCGGCAGAACCGAGAGCCACCGAGATCTGTGGCGTACCCCAGGGCTCATCCCTCAGGCCAACATTGTTCAACATGTACATGGCGCCGCTTGCCCACATCACCAGACTGCACTACCTCAACATCATCTCCAATGCCGACGACACCCTGCTGATCCTCTCCCTCACCAAGGACCCCCTCACTGCCAAAATCAACCTCTACGAAGGAATGAAAGCTGTTGCCAAGTGGATGAAGAACAGCAGACTGAAGCTAAACTCGGACAAGACTGAAATCCTCATCCTCTGCTCCACCCCCTAGGCCTGGGACGACTCCTGGTGGCCGACCGCACTGGGAACAGCTCCAACACCCACCGACCATGCACTCAACCTAGGGTTCATACTCTAGTATCTCCATGACAAAACAGATCAACGCTGTCTCGTCCTCCTGCTTCAACACCCTCTGCATGCTCCACAAGATCTACAGGTGGATCCCCACAGAAACTAGAAGAACAGTCACACACACCCTCGTCAGCAGCAGGTTGGACTACGGAAACGCCCTCTACGCAGGAGCCTCGGCCAAACTCCTGAAAGGACCCCCAACGCATTCAAAACTCCTCCGCACACCTGATCCTAGACATCCCTCGCCGCAGCCACATCATACCCCACCTGAGAGACCTGCTCTGGCTCCCCATCAACAAGAGGATCACCTTCAAGCTCCTCACCCATGCACACAAAGCACTACACATTGGACCAGCATACCTCAACAGATGACTCAGCTTCTACACCGCCAATTGCCAGCTCCGCTCTGCAGACCTTGCCCTCGCCACAGTCCCCCGCATCCGAAGAGCAACCTCCAGCCGCAGATCTTTCTCCCACCTCGCCTTCAAGACCATGGAACACCCTCCCCATCCCCCCCCCCGCCCCCCCCTACGGCAGACCCAGGACCTCCTAACCTTCAGAAGACTCCTCAAGACCTGACTTTTTGAGTAGTAGCAGCATCCCCCCCCCTTCAGCGCCTTGAGACCCTCATGGATAATTAGTGCGCTTTACAATTGTATTGATTATTTCATGACTAACACTCCTCTCGAAATCTTGCCTCTTTAAACCTGAACAATTATTTCAATGATCCTCCCCCTTCTAACTGCCGCCTCTCAGGCTATCATCCCTTCCTGGACCTCAAAAACCAACGCCTCCCTCCTACAGGGCTCCATTCCTGATTCTCTCAAGGATGGCCAATTTGTCCCCATGCTAAAAAAAAACCTACGTTGGATCCTGCTTCCGCTGACCACTGTAGACCCAAATACAACATCCCACTCCTAGCCAAAGTTCTGGAAAAATGTGTGCAACAGCAGCTGAGCCTACACATCAACCACTCCCACCTTCTAGATTACTTCTAATCCGGGTTCAGACCTGGACACAGCATGGAAACCATCCTTCCCACATTGTGGATGACTCCCCCCAAGCCCCCACCCCCCACCTCCACCCCCCCCCAAGCCAAAACCGGTTTGCTAATCCTCCTAGACCTATCTTCTGCTGATACGGTTAACCACGAATTTCTCCTTGAACGCCTCAAACTCAGGATGGGTTTGGATGGCACAGTCCTTGAATGGTTTAGATCCTTCCTCCAAAATCGCTCAGAGTCCTCATCAACGGTAATCTATTCGCTCCCTCTCCGGTTAGAGTCCCCCAAGGATCAACCCTCTACCCTACCCTCGTCAACCCTCTACCCTACCCTCGTCAACCTTTACCCACTCACTGAGGAGCTGCCAATATCTCCTACCTTATGTACGCCGACGATACACAGATCTACATCAAAATCTCTTCCCCTGGGGACATTTTCTCCCAGAATAAGGCCCTGAAGCCGACAGTCCATTGGCTCACCGCCAACCAGCTTAAACGCGAATAAAACTGAATTTCTTCTAATCTCCCCACCCACAACCAATTCAGATATCCAGGAATGAAACCAGATCAACACAGCACTAAACTGCCCTTCTACCATTGTTGACTCTGTGAAATCCCTTGGAATAACCCTGGACGGCACCCTGAACATGCGTGGCCATATGAACTCTATGGCCAAAACTGCCAGATTCCACCTGAGTTACCTCAGAAACCTAAAACCCTTCCTCGATGTTTCTACTTTCAAACTGCAATCCAGGCACTAGTCATTTCCAGACTTGAATATGGATGCTCTACTCTTACAGGGCTACCCAAGAACTCTCGGTCCCCTTTGAAAGACTGCCTCAACGCCGCTGCTAGACTCCGAACTGGCTCAAAGAAATTCAACCACATCTCTCTCCACCTCAAAGTTCTGAACTGGCTTCTCCTAGAGGCCAGAATCCAACTTAAACTGGCCTGCATTACTCACAAATCTCTTTACTCCAATTTCCCTGCATTTCTCACCCAAAAACTCCCGATCTGCCAAAGACCTGTTGCAAACAGCACGCTTCCGGAAGAAAAAACCTACAATCGGGCCTTCTCTGAGCCCGCTCAAAGAATTTGGAACTCTCTCCCACCCGCCATCAGAAGACTTCCGTCCTTGGCGCACTTTAAAAAGGAGACCAAATCCTTCTTAATGGGCAAATACATCATCTAACGATAACATTTCTATTAACATTTCTATTACCTCAGCGACATGTTCCACCCTCCAGCTCTGCATTATCCACTGCTCCTACGGATGATACCAATTCCTGCACTCCTGTGCATCCCACCCAAGAGTTGAGACTGCGTTCCTTCTTTTATAACGTATCTACTTGTTTTCATTTTTATTTTTATCCCAGAAGTACCCGTGGCCTTATACTGCGTGTTTTTTTTTCTTCTCTTTTTTTCCTTTTTCTTTTATAATGTATCCACCTATTTTACCCAAGCGGTCCCCCCTACTGTACGCTTTGTATACCACCCGTAATCCTGTAAAGCTCTGGAATACCCTCACAGGTCTGGTTTGCACTCTATGAAACTATAAAATAAAATAATATCCATTTTCATGTAAGGCAGCTTGCGGTCTCTGGTTCTTTGTCTGTTGCACAGCTCTTCCACAGAGGAGTGCCCAGATACCCAGGGCTCAGTTTCCTCTAGGTCTGACCACTGCTCTCCCAGAGGAGAGGAGACCTAAACATGTGGCTGCTCTGAAGTTTGTTTCCCAGACTTCTTACCTTTTCTCTTGCAGTGTTTGAGCATTATTCCAGGCCCCAATACCCCTTTTCTTTTCTGCCCTGGGCTTTGCTTTGTGTTCCTTGTTTTTACACCAGCCCAATCGGGTATTCCCAGCATGGTTGCGTGGAATTATTATCTCTACCTCGGCCCGTGCTGAGGGCTCCAGATCATTCCCTAGATGACACTGTAATGGGATGGCAAAGTACCCAACCACCTTTTAATTTTGTCCAGTAACCCCTCCCCACTTTAAGGGCACGGTAGCCATGAGATGAACTTTAGTATAGTTCTCACCATTGGTGACTAGATAAGTTTGTCCCGCGCAATACTGCTCTAGGGATACCATTTTTTTAGTCGCCATGGTTACACTTGCACCTATACCTCTCAGTGCTTCTACTCTAACCCCATTGATGTGTGGCTGTCCAGGTTACGGACCCAGACAGCCAGAGCAGTTGCTTCAACCCCACACTTTTTAGATTACGGTAGAATCCCACCTGTAAACTCACCACTTCAGTTGTAACTGGGGGTGTACTAGAAGAAGCCTTTTTGGGACCAGGAAAGCCCCCAATTAGGTGTCCATTTGCCTTACAATTGAAACATTAAGTCTTTTTGAAATCCCATTTCTTACCCTAGTACCCACCCTTGGGTTGCGGACTGCCTCTGGGCCCACCCTCCAGGACAGGTTTTTGTGGTACCTCAGATGTGTTTTTTTTTTTGTTCTTCGAATGTTCCACATGCTCCCAGTAGAGGGAATAGCAAAAACTTTCTTTTGCTCACCTCCTCAGGAGAGGCTAAACCTATGTCTACCAAGTATTGATGAAATATTTTAGACTTGTAGTCACCTACACACCACCCTACACTTACACCCCCTCACTTGCATTCATCAATATGGCTAAAATCAAAAGATCCAAGCTAAAGATCCCCCACTGAGGGACCTGTCCAGCATTGCAACATCGGCCCGACGAGGAGCAGACCAATGATGAAGCATGACATCCTTCTGGGTGTGTGATAGCATTCAGATCCGATCACTCTCCAACCCCCCTCATCTCCCCCAGGATCCCTTAGGTCTACCAGCCAGTTACTTCTGACATCCTTATCATCCCTCCCACCCCATGATGAACTGCAACGTCCTTTTGTGCTAGGTTGTCATTTCCGAGGTCTGATGCTGGACCTAATATATCTCTTCCTTGTCCCTCCTTTCATTTATAGTGATTCAGAAGCAAGCCAGAGGAGTGGAACGGGTGATCCCTGTTTTAGGCACTGGGTGTAGCGATGTTATATGAGAGATGTGAGGTAGTGTCTTCCCAAGAGGATTGGGATATCTGAAAAGGGAAAGTAGGAGGTGAAGAGCAGTGGTTGGAGGTTACATCTGAAGATGCAAGAATAGCTGGAAAGGGTGCTGCAAGGTCTGCATGTACAATGGCCAGTGGAGGTGACTTGGGGGCGGGTAGGCCAGAGATGGTGTATAATGTGCAATATCTGCTGGTGGTACCACCACTACTCTATCAGTGGGCATGGGCAGATGAATTGGTGGGTTGTATGGACTTTGACTATGAGGAGGATAGCTGGGAGGAGGACTAGGTCTTGGGCAGTGAGGTGATTGATAAGGCGTAGCAGGGGAGGTGGCAAAAAGGGGCCGGAGGCTCCATGGGTGGTGGTGGGTGGGTTTGTTAATCAGTGTCCACTTAGTGTTTTACAGGCTTAAGACACAAATCCACTGACACCAGGTCGACTTGTAGGAGATTTCTACTGTTAAGGCAGCAGACTACGGAGCGGGCACTGACTTTAATGCCAGGTAAGGATGGAAGGGCGACTTTGTCTGCCCCGGTTATGTTGTCAATTGGGGTGGAGGCTGGGAATGGAAAGGAGTAAACTACATGTCTGCAGATGTACTGTTAAGTTAAGGACACTGTTGGGCACGGAGGAAAACGGGTCCGCTACAAAAGGGTACACAAAAAGTGTCTGCACAAGGGGACGGAGCATCTTGGACACAAACCGGTAAGTAAGCACGAGAACAACAAGGGGACATGGCTTAGAACATGAGAACTGATGCTGTGGAACAGATTGTGATGAGAGGTAGAAATGTACGGTCAAAATAGGGGATCTCAAAGAAAGAAAGGAGTTGAAAAAAGTTGTCATACATGTGACAAAGCCACTGGGTGCACACCACAGAAAAGAAATGGCAGGAATTATATGTCGGAATGTTTTCACTGTTGCATAGTGAGCTGGAAGCTAAAGAGAGGTCTAAGGAGGGAGAATACGACCTGTTCAAACGACCTAGGGTTTCCATAACAATATAAAACTGAACAGCATTTCGCTTTTCGATAGTGTATATTTCGAAAGGATCCAGAGCAGAGTGTGGCCCTGTTTAACCCTTTCCATGCTCATGACGAGCTCAGCTCGTCATGAGGCACGGTGCTCATGTGCTCATGACGAGCTGACCTTGTCATGAACAATGGAATTCAAGCACTTTCAGCACAGGAGGGGAATATGCTCCGCAGCCAAGGTGTTAAATAGTTGGATGTTGTAGAAAGCTGGCTCTGTATATGGGTTATACCATGCACAGAGTCCAGAGATTCCCCCAGAAGTGTTCAGGGCTCAATGCAAACCCAAAGTGCTCTATTTACTCCACTATTGGAGCTTTCATAGTTTCACATGCCTGAATCATTCTCAGTCGTCGAGACGGGAGTCTCCGTTACATAAAAAAACAATGCCCAGTAGTATAGCAAACTCAAGAGGCCTAGGCCCATTTCCCTTTTGCAACCCATAACCTTCGTTATGTAAAATAGACCGAACTTGTCCCTGAACCAATAAGAAACTCCTCACCCTCTAGATCACATTTTTGAGAGAACCTTTTGCCCCTCAGATTTTCTAACGCACGTTTTGCTAGGGCGTCTCCTTTGAGCTCTGTTCAAACTCTTCAATTTCTACTCAATCTAGATTGGATTTGAGAGTTTTCTTCTTCAGATTTATTTACTACCTACTATTTCTCCAACTGTTACAATGGCTGACAAGGAGAAAAAAGGTTTATTTAGAGCCTGTGCCACCTGTTCAAAGAAAAGGCACTATGCAGACGACCCTTAAAGGATTGCATCTACTGCCTTTATCCAGATCATCAAGCAAAGGATTGTAAGGTATGTCGTACCTTTTCAAATAAAACTTTGAGGGCTCGTGAAGGAAGGCTATTACTTTGTCTTCAAAAGCTTAAAGCCAGGAAGGAAGTCCTGTCTAGGGTCTTCTGGCTGCATTCCCTCTAAACCTCCCCCAAGCAAAGAAAAGGAGAGCATGGGTCATGCTTCAGGGGTAAAACATACCAAGGAATGAGGACTTTAGGGCTAGGCTCTGGCCCCCTGACTTTCAATGCCCTACTGTGAGCAAGGGCCTGGCCAAAAACCTAGGGGTTTGGTTCGATGAAGACTTGAACTTTTCTTCTCATATAAAAAAGCTGACAGGGACTTGTTTGGGGACCCTTAAAATCTTGATGATATTCCTCCCTTTGCTGCCAGTGAGCGCTAAGGAGACGGTGGTCAGAGCAATGATTCGGTCTCGCCTAGATTACGCTAACGCCTTGCTGGCTGGCAGTCCGGCTTACTTAACCAGGAAACTTCAAGTAGTCCAAAATGCGCCCGCCAGATTGCTACTGGGATTGCCTCGTAGACAGAGTCCGCATTAATTTACGTACTCTGCATTGGCTCCCGGTGGAGACTCGCATTTAATTTAAAATGCTTTCCATGGCTCACCGTGCTCTGCATGGTCTTGGCCCTAGCTATTTGCAGAAGCGATTTTATAAACCCTCCCGGCACCTGCGATCATCGGATCAGCTACTAATGAAAAATCCTCGGTTCATCCGCCAGAGGCCTGGCGGCAACTCATTTGTTCGCAAAGCCGCCCTGGCTTGGAACCTACTACAGATGGGTCTAAGGAGTATCCATGACCCATTGCTTTTTTAAAAAAAAACTAAAAACGCTGCTGTTTTAGACTGACATCGGAGTATGGATAATTTTTTATTCTTTCTGGAGTTGGGGCCGGGACACTTTCAGTAGCTGTGCGCTGTATAAATTTAATATAACTTAACATAACAAGAGGAAAAGCTCACAGTCCACAATCACCCACTAAAGTCAAACATTCAGTCAAGAAGCCGGCCTCCACACCTTCTGAGGGGACATTGGAGAAATCTACACTGTCGACGGGAGCGTCGACTAAGAAGATGGCGGCGTCTATGTAATCGGAGGTAAAACGTACATCTAAGACTTTATCACCGTCGGCGGCAGTGTCGATGCCGACATCTGTGGTGACGACTGCATCGACTACAATGACTACAGGTAACAATTGCGCCGTTGACTGCAATGACGACAGTAACGGCATAGTCGATGGTAGCGCTGACAACGATAATAACGTCGGTGGTTGCGATGCCGAATTTGTCGACGAGAGGAAAAAAAAACAGAAAATGGGTTCTTGCCAGGAAGAACCCATCACCAAGTAAGGTGACCCCTTTGGTAACATCTCACCTGTTGGAGGAGTCAGAAGAAGTGGAGGATGATGGCGGTCCTTTTGGCTATGCTAGTAGCCTGTCGCAGTTGCAAATAAAGTACCAAGAGGGTGACTCAGAGGACGAATATGAGGGGCTTCAATGTCGTCCCCAGCAATAATACCGCCAGGAGGAGATGGTGAGTGTTCCATCTTCATTGCTATAGGATTTGCAGTTCATGCTGGAGGATTATAAGAGACATCCTGTTCCTCATACCTCTAGAGAATTACAGGTGACTACGCCTCAACCACGCTCTATACCAGGTACGCCAGTGTGTAGGAGATAAATGTTACCAGAGCCCTTGCCTAGATCTCCACCAGCAAGATCTCAACTAGAGCCAGTGACCACGGATGATGATGAGGAGGAGGGAGAGATAATGGACCATAGCAGGGAGTGGGATGATTATCTCATTTAGTCGCTTTCTTCCCCTTCACCGAAACCTGTCGATTCACCACGTGAGTACATCAGTGGTTTTCATAATTTAATGGAGAGAGCCACAAACAGATTCACACTCCCCATGACCACAGACAAAGCAGAATGTTTCTTTTACGACTTCAAAGAACCTTATCGTAGTACATTTCGGTCCCTACGGATTGTCGATCATCTATGGAAAGAGGGCCTGAAAGTCCTGGAGACACCGGCAATGGTGAATCAAGTACATGCCAGACTGGACAAAAAATATAAGCCACCTTCGGATGCTCCAGCTTGTCTTCTAGGCCACCCCAAGCTGGACTCCGTCATAACCCAGGCGGCTCAGCAGAAGACCAGGAATCCGTCCGCTCCTATTAAGACACCTCTGGACAGAGAGCGTAGGAGATTGGACTATGCGGGGAAGACGTTTTCCTCTGTCTGCCCTGTTAGTTAAAGCTTTGAATGCCCTGGCCATTCTAGGCAGGTACGATAGGCAGATGTGGTGTGACCTCTCGCCTCCTGCATTCCAGAGGCTGACAGACCAAGATTCTGCAAGAGGGAGAAAGGACTCGGCTGAAGTCATAGATTGTGCTATGGACATGGACATCGCAACCACAGCCTTCAGATCGTTGGGAGGAGCGGCGGTCCTGTGCAGACAAGGATGGCTGAGAGCAACAGCGTTCAGGCCGGAAGTCCAAAATAAGATCTTGGACCTTCCTTTCAATGGAGAGGATTTTTTCGGAAATCACATAGACTAGGTACTGCAAGGTATCAAAAAAGATACTTATACAGCGAAATCATTAGGAACACTACAATATAGGAAAGTTCCTTTTCAAGGCTCTAAAGGTAGAGGCCAATCATCTGTCAGAGGAGGATACCAGCAGGGAAGATATTCATCTTACTCTACATCATCGCAGCCTTACCGTAAGTAGTATACGCACCGTCAGTCAGGAGGCTACACAAAATCTACACCTAGAGGGTAGGGGAGGTAGTCAGGGGAAAGACAATAACCAACGACAATTACAGCTTTCAGGATCCGGCTACACCTATCCCTCTTACGTCACATGTTCCCTTGGGTGGAAAGATTGCTTATTATCTCCAAAATTGGCAGCAAATAACTACGGACCAGTGGGTCCTCAACATAATTCAATTCGGACACACTCTAGAACTTCCACAAACGCCCCCTTGTACACCACCGATACATCAAGAGGTCAGGCACTTACTTCAGATGCGTTGGGAGATTCGGACAATGCTCCGAAAGGGAGCAATAGAACCGGTGCCAAACTCCCAGAGGGGAAGGGGTTTACTCACGATTTTTCCTAGTCAAGAAAAACACTCTCGGGGGAGGAGCCAAGATGGCGAACGGGACGGATGTCTGAGCTCCCGGCTCCGTAAGCCGCCTACTTTGAGCGGAATATCCTGACTTTACTCCTGGCTCACACTGTGTTTAACTGCCGACACGAAGATGCAGAAGCCGTCTGCTTTCTGTTGAGACCTCTGCGGGCTGAATTGGTGCAGGATTTACTGATTTTGTCGATCTCCGGAGCTGCCCGGGTGGCTGTGCTGATCACTACCACTGGACGCCATGATGCCGAGCTGTTGAGACGAGCGGGGGAGGTGCCGTTGCCCACGGGTCTGTTGCGATCTCGGCACTGACTTTTCATTTTTCTCCCGATGCAGAGTGCCTCACTTTGACCGAGGCGGGTCTCTATATGACTGGAGCTCCGGCGCGGCGGTTCCCCCCGCTCTGCTTCTTCTCGCCTGGGCATCCCCCATTCTGGGGCGAATCTCGGCTGCGTGACACACGTATTGTTAATAAGGGCATGGTGATTTTCGTACTGTATAACCCCTTGCTGTGGGCTGCTTCATCGTCGGAGGTTTAACGCCTGCCTCCCCGGACAGTGAGATCGCCCCCATCCTCCCTCTCGTCCTTGCGGATTGCTTGAGTGGCGGCAATGGCGCCTGCCTTTCAGGACGAAACGACGGCTGCCCTGCCATCTCTGTCGCGCGCAGCCCGGTCTGTTACTGGGCTGGAGGTGGACTTCGGGGCATCGCCGCTTGCTGCGGACCGGCTGCTGATTCTGGACACCCTGACTTATAGGGATATCCTGCTCGCCTTGGCGGACTTGGGGACGACATGGAGGCGTAACTTCCAGGTGCTGGCGGAGAAGTTCGAAGGTGCTTTCTCTTGTGTAACGCGGCCGGGACAGGCTGACCCCCTACCACCTCTGACACTGTCTGGGACTGATACACGGTTGAAATACGTGAGGGCGGAGATGTGCAGTGTCCCGGACGATAATGTTGCTAGTTCTCTCCTCGGTGAGGCTTTGGCTACAATGTTGCCCCCCACATTGGTAACTGTGACTCCTTCCCTACAATGGCTCGATTCCTGTGCTATGATGTTACCGCCCAAGCACGTGGGGGATGTTTCTTTTGGCGACGCTACACTGTTTCCCTTCTTGCTGGACATCAAGACTTCAACCGGGGCAGTGCAACCATGGTTTACGGAGCCGTCAGTGCAGCGACTGTCTTTCCTGCAGATTTGTTACCCGCAGGCTCCGTTACTTTTGTATCTTACTCTGCAATGCCTGTCTGCCCTGATTCTGATACTCCCTTGGGACAGTGAGACTGAATGTGCTTGGCGGAATCCTTTTTGCCCTTTGATGACTCGATTCTGCCGAGGGCGGCCATCTTGCTCCTTTGTTCTATCTGTGGTGGGCTCTGACCGGGAGCCATGGCTGGGCGGACGTTTACGATCAGGCCAGGGCTAGGAGTCTCTATGCTCTGAACTGTGTTGGACTGTCTGGTGGAGTCTCGGACTTTGGCGCTTCCTCTGCATGTGCTACAGTAATATCCCTTCCCATCTCGTTTTGTGATTCAAGCTTATTGTGATTATTCACGTACGGGGTGGTGGAGTACAATGATGGCTGGGGAGTTTTGGGGACATTGGATCTGGCCCTCCGCCGGTAATAATAGATCTATACTTGCTGGGGATTGGGGTTGGAATGTTGTACGTACTGACTGCATGTATCATATGTATGATGTCGATTGTTTCCTCCGTCTATCTCTATTATTGCTATTGGTAGATATGCTTTACAGTCATGGCGTCCTTCGAGATATTGTGACCTTTGTTATTGGCATAGTCGGCACCATTTACTGGCTACCCTGATGAATCGCGGGCTATCGGCTCCGCCGCGTTCCCTTTGGTTCCTGTCTCCTGATCGTGGAAGTTTATTGTGGCGTGGGGGATGTTTGTTTAGGGTAGCGTCCATCTTGCTCTCCTTTGTCTGCGTCCTTATTAAGGTGGCCATTTTGTCCCTTTGTTCCGTCTGGGGCGTGCTTCTGCTGGGCGTCATGGTGTGGTGGTCGCTCGCGACCTGATTAGCGCTGACGATCTCCGGGGGTTCACCTTTGTTAGGCTAGCTGGTACGACATTGAACACTGCCGCCTCTCTGGCGTATGTACTGGTTGTAGCTCCCCACATTTGTTCTGCTAATGATGTCTATCCTGGTATACTCGCACATAGGGCGGGACCGTGCGTATCCTGCTATTGCCCGTATAGACGGGGTGATCATTCCGGTACTGACTTGGTAACCCGGTTGTGTCTGATTTAATTCTCCTTTTGGAAGTGTATTTCTCGATATTATTGTTTCATTCGATAAAGGGGGCTATGCATGGCTGGGAGACCGGGAGTCTTGTTGGTGTTTGGGCTCCTCCCCCGTTTCCGTTTCCTTTCCTTTCTCTTTTGGGAGTGGTAGAATAGCTTGTTCTTTTCTTCCTCCCGAAGCTTCAAGTGTGACCGTCTTTCTTTTCTTACCTTTTCTTCTTTCTCTTCTCTTCTAATTCTATATTTCGGGTTCTTTACTGGGCGACAGGCACTTTGCCGGGGGGGGGTAGGCCGTAGCCTCCGGATTGTTGTAGGGTGGGGGGGTAGATTTAGTTTTCCTCTTTTAGTTTCTATGGGCCTTATTTCTCTAATTTCTGCGCTTTCTCGCTGTGGTTTCTGTTCTGGGTCTGCAATAGGGGTTAGTAGGGAGTGGGTGGCGCTGAGGGTGGTGCGTGAAAGTCGACTGAAGCTACTGCTGTTTTGTATGGTACTGCCATATTGACGGGATGTTCTTTCCGATGTTGTTCTTATTGATGCCACCCGCTCATGTTATGTAGCTAATGTCCGGACTCAGTTCTTCTTGACTCTATTCTTTACTAATTTATATTTCACTCGAAACTTTAGAAATTTAACCTTCGATGCTCCTTCTCCTTGGCGGCATAACTCCATTCAATGTAACTGTTACCGATTACTGTTATCCTGCCTGATGCCGCTGTAGGACCACATTGCTCGCACCTGTGCTTGAAAGTACCGTGGCCGGCCTGATGGTTGTAGGCCCGTATTTGTTCTCTTTTCGTGCACAATAAAGGTTTTCAAAAAAAAAAAAAAAAAAGAAAAACACTCTCCAATGGCGTCCTATTCGAGACCTCCGATCCCTAAACACCTATCTCAAAAAGCAATCTTTCACAATGGTTTCTCTTCAGGACATCCTTCTGCTCCTAGACCCAGGAGATCATATAACCACAGACCTACAGGATGCGTACTTTCACATCCCCATCCATCCTTCCCACAGGCAGTACCTTTGGTTCATGGTTGCCGGAGAACATTACCAATTCAAGGTACTGCAGTTCGGCCTGAAATCAGCCCCAAGAATATTCATGAAATGCCTGGCTCCAATGGCGGTTGTTCTAAGGAAACAAACACTAAGTATTTCCTTACCTCGCTGACTTGTTGGTTAAGGCACCATCAGCAGCATCCGCCCGATCGCCAGCAGCGGCTTGCGTGGATTTGTTTGCCAGGTTAGGTCTGACTTTAAACGAGGAAAAATCATCCCTTCAACCGACAAGAAACATCACCTTCTTGGGAGCGATACTGGACACAAGGCATTTCCCCTCCAAAGAAAGGCAACTGAGAATTACATCTCTTTTCAAAGACTTCACAAAAAGAAAGTGCCTTTCATTATGCAAGTACAAGTCATTGCTGGGAACGATGTCATCTTGCATTCCCCTCGTACCTTGCTGCAGGTTAAGGATGCGTCCGTTGCGAGAGCAGCTAGATATACAATGGCTTCAAGCATAGGCATCCTTCGAAGACCTAGTCAAAGTAACGCCGAACATGGTTCAAGCGGTGAAATGGTGGCCCCAAGAGCGGAACATCTCGCGGGGCCTTTCATTCCTCACAGAGCCAGCCCCACTGATAATTACTACACATGCGTCCCTAGAAGGATGGGGAGCCTTCCTTCAGGACCTTAAAGTCAGCAGCCGCTGGAAGTTGCACGAGCAGAAGATGCATATCAAGTTATTGGAACTCAAAGCCGTCCGCTTGGCATTGCTGGCGTTCCTACCAAAAATAAGATCAACTGTGTTAGTAAGAACGGACGACACAACAGCTATGCATTACTTTAACAAACAAGGAGGAACAAGATCACTCTCCCTGTCGCAAAAGGCCCATAGAATATGGGAATGGGCACTGCAACACGATATATCCATAACAGCGGAACATCTCCCAGGGGACCAGAACGTCCAACCAGATACACTCCGCAGGCTCAAATCTACCTGCCACGAATGTGAGATCGACCAAGGGGTTCTAGACAACATCTTCCAAAGATGGGGGGGAACCAACAGTAGACCTCTTTGCAACAGCAGAGAACGGGAAATGCTTGTTCTTCGCAAGCTGGCTTTCCCAACGGGGATCCTGCGGGAATGTGTTTTTGATGGCATGGTCAGGCGTCTTTGCTTACGCCTTTCTTACAATTCCCCATCTGCCACGAGTTCTTATGAAGATCAAGAAGGAGCCGTGCCGGGTGATCCTGATAGCCCCATGGTGGCCCAGGCAGCACTGGTTCACAGAGCTTCCTCTACTGTCGGAGGTCCATCCGATTCGCCTCTGGCCAATACAGGGGCTTCTGACTTTGTCCCAGGGACAAGTGCTACATCCAGATCCGAAATTATTGCACTTAGCGGCCTGGCTCCTGAGCACTGTAAGTTTCACCATCTAAAGATCTCAGAGGAATGCAAAGACATCCTATCAAAAGCCAGAGCGGAGAGTACGAACAAGACCCACAGAATGAAATGGGAAAGATTCTGTCTGTTGTGCCGAAGATGTAACATTCATCCTCTGAATTTGGCAGCGCATGAGATTATTCCATACATTTTACTTTTGGCTCATGCATCGATAAAGGTACATTTAGCTGCAATATCACTCCACAGGAGGACTTACTCAGGACCAACTATGTGGTCTGGAAGAGTCATTCAACAATTCATGAAAGGATTATTCCGGGTTTTTCCTCCAGTAAAGCCTCCACCACCTCTCTGGCAGTTGAACATTATTCTTTCTCAAGTAATGAAACAGCCCTTCAAGCCAATACACAGGGCAGATCTTAAATTTCTATCATGGAAAGTTCTGCTTCTCATAGCGCTCACTATAGCCAGGAGAGTGGGGGAATTACAGGCTCTCACGATTCAAGACCCTTTCTTACAATTTCAAGAGGATAGAATGATACTCTGGACTAATCCAAAATGTATTCCAAAAGTTCCAATTGACTTTCATTTAAATGAGCCACTAATGCTCAAACGGTTCTTTCCTCAACCAACAACCGCAGCGGAAAGAGCTCTCCACTTGCTGGATGTCCAACGCTGTCTCAAATTCTATTTACAAAGACAAAACCCTTCCGCAAATCTTCACAACTGTTTGTTGCCTTCAGCACACCCAGGAAGAGTATTGTCATCAGACAGCTGGAAAGCCTTTAAATGCACAAGTTCGTGCCCATTCGACAAGAGCAGTGTCCACCTCCACTGCTTTGTTTGCGGTAGTACCGATCCAGGATATCTGCAGGTCAGCGACCTTGAAGAGTACACACACCTTCACCAGGCATTACTGCTTGGATGCAGCCACAGGAAGAGATGTGGTGGTGGGAGAAGCGGTGCTGAGAAACCTTATCCAGTAACGGTGAGCACTCTTTTCATCCCTCCGTCCTGGTTTCTTGGATACAAATGCACAGTTTTTATTATGTTTAGTGAGTGGTTACATTTCTAATATGCAGAATTCCATAATCCATTTGTATAGATAAATGATGTCTTGCATAGCTATACCAGGTCTGCATGGAGTCTAAAAATAAAAGAAAAGTCCCTTATTCTACTGCTCGCTATTCTGATTCAGGCATGTGAATCTATGAAAGCTCCAATACAGGAGTAAGAACACAAGTTACTTTCCTGCAACTGTAGTTCTCCAGTATTGGAAGCTTTCATAGATTCACATGCAACCCACCCTCCTCCCCTTGAGAGGCTCACCTCGGATTAAGCACAAAAGGTGTTAATGGCACAAGTGCACAAAAATCTGAGGGGCAAAAGGTTCTCAGGAGTGTTTGGTTCAGGGACAAGTTTGGTCTCTTTTACATAACGAAGGTTATGGGTTGCAAAAGGGAAATGGGCCTAGGTCTCTTTTCAGTTTGCTATACTACTAAGCATTGCTTTTTTATGTACCGGAGACTCCCGTGTCGGCGACTGGGAATGATTCAGGCACGTGAATCTATGAAAGCTTCCAATACTGGATAACTAAAGTTACAGGTAAGTAACTTGTTTTCTTGCGGTAGTGTGGGCGAGCAGCCATAGGCCTAACATAGAGTATAAGATATTTGTTGTGCATACAATGACCAATAAATTAAAACACGACTCAAAGGGAATCCAAAGCCAATTTTGTATAAGCTTCTTTCAAGATTTATTGTAAAACAAAGATCTTTGCGAAAAGTTAAGTGTTTTTAAATAGGAATTATGTACAGTTTCAAATGGACACTCGTGCAATTTTCAGTCTTTGCTATGTTAACTTATGGAAGAAAATAAATTGGGTTTCGCAGGTAAGTAACTGTTAGACCTGGCATCATTGGCATGTGTCTCCCTTCCATTTTTGTTACTGTGCCTCGTGTGTTTTGCTGGTGTTAGCTGCTCGGAGCACTGTGCCACTGCCAATCAGTATCACAGTGCAAGTGCTCCCTATAGAAAGTATCTATGTTGATTGGTTTCCATGATTGGCTTATTTGATTTACTGTCAGACCCCCAGTAAAGTACACCAGGAGTGCCAGAGCTTGTGAATCCAAATGCTGCTAGTGGGCTTGCATTCCTGGTTGTGCCACCCACAGAAGCAGCCTTGTAAAATGTGTGCAGAACCTGTGTGCAGTCTGGTACTGTCATGCTGACTGGACAAGTGCACCCACTTGCCAGTCCCTAAACCTTCCCTGAACTTCATATTAGTCACCTCTATGGTAGGCCCAAGGGCACGGTGCGTGGTAAGCATAAGGTAGAACAAGCCCTGATGTGTGTGGCATGTCCTAATTACAGCCATTTTCGTGTTTCACTATTGCAAGGCTACCTGTTCTCATAGGCCTGAATGGGCTGTTGGAATTGTTACATCCTACATTCCTAACCGACTCAGGAAACATGGTAGAAAGTCAAGTTTAGTATGCCTGAACTCAGAATAATAAAATACATCTTTTAGTAAAGTTTATTTTAATATCCTGTGTTTGCAAATATCACTTTTAGAAAGCTGGTATTTGCTTGCCTAACAATTTCAGCACCCCTCTGCTCTAATATGTATCTGCTGTCTGGTTTCTGTGTGTGACAGGGCTGGGGGATTCCAAGAGACCGGCTGGGGCTGCCAGTTGGTGAATAGAGAGATTGCACCAGGATAGGTGGGAGGAGTGCCCCTGGGCTCTGAATAGGGCTGTGCTCTGCCACCACAATGCTGGCTCCACCTCCTGTGTAGCGTCTGATGTCTCTGCCCTGCACCTTGCAAGCAGAGAGGGGAGACTGTCAACAGAGTACTCCTGGACTGTACTTGTCATCCACAATGCTGGCTCCCCCTCCTGGGGAGTGTCTGATGTCCCTGCCCTGCACACTGAAAGAAGAAGCCAGAGTCTGCAAAACAAAGTGCTCAAGGTACGGACTGGATTAGGCAAAGGCCCTCCTGGCCTGAAAGAACAAAGGATTTTGGGTATAAAGATAGGAGCCCTGCTCCTAAGAAATCCGATCCTGCTTGAACCAAGACGAAACCTCTGCCTAAGTAGAAGGAACCGGGAAAGTTGGAGGACTACTGTCCCTGTCCTGGGAGATTGGCCTGCAGTGGTTGCCTTGCTGCTGAAGGAAAGGAAGAACCTGCAAAGACTATTTACTTTTAAAGACTTGTGTTTCAAAGCTCTCCAAGGGCTTGTGTGTGAGCTTGCCCCCTGAACAGAGTCCCAGGACCAGTGGACTCTAACGACCTGGAGAAGAACTGCTGAGGGCGCTGCCTTATCTCGCAGCGCTAAAGGAGAGAACTGTGCGCGCCTCATGCCAAACTACCGCACACTCTGAGAACCCTGTGCCCACCTGTCCGGCCCGAGCAACGCGACTTCTGCACCCTTTTCGAGCCATAGCTTGCAACGAACGGACCTGCCCGGCCCGAGCAACAAGACTTCTGCATCACTTTGAGCTGTAGCTCGCAACGTCTGGACCGGCCGGGCCCAAGCAACGCGACTGCCGCACTTCGAGCCGTAGCTCGCAACGTCTGGACCGGCCTGGTCCGAGCAACGAGACTGTCACACTTTCAGCCGTAGCTCACAACGTACGGCCCGGACTCCGCTTTTTGGGCTTTGTTCTCCCTCCTTTGCATCGGTCTGATCGATGCACCTCCTGCTGCTTTCCATAGGCTACTGCGCATAGAGCGGCTGGGTACGTCCCGTACCTACGAAGCGTACTGCCGCTCAGCACCGAGCCTCCAGCGCCCCCTCTCCAGGTACGGCGCGGACGCCTCAACGAAGTGCCCCGAATCCACAAAGCATCCCCCCCCCTTCTAGTAACGCGACCTAGAGCCTACGAGCCGTGACTCTCAACACGACAAGGAGGGCACCGCTGCGTGAGCCGCTTGGCGCAGCAATGCATCGTCCGTGACTAACTCCCCCCAAGCAAAAGGTACTGTGCCCGCATCGTACGCTGTATTCAAAGTGCACAGGACCGAAACGTCCTCCGTGCGCCCCAGACTCTGTTGGCTTCACCGCCGGTCCGAGTTTAGAAGTACGCTGCGCACAGACTCTGAAATTACGCCTTACTAAAAACTCTTTTTGCCTAAATAATCATGTGGACTGATTTAGAAACGTTATCTGGGTCTTGTACTAAGTCTTGCTGATATAACACCTATTTTTCATACAAACCCTGGTGTGGTGTTGTCACTGAGCTACTGTGTGTGATTACAAATGCTTAACCAATAACACTCCGAGATTAGCCTTGTCTGCTCGCGCCACGCAACCTAGAGGGTGAGCAGGGGTTATTTGAAAGAGTAAGTCCCATGCCCTGACTAGAGGAGAGGGTCCCTACTTGTCACAAGTTCTTACCTGTGCCAACCAGAGACCCCCAAATCTAACAGTCACCAACTCCCAAATCCAGTCTTTGGGATGCTGGGTGAGCAGAGGGCAAGGTTCATCTAAGGACAAACACTGCACCACCAGCTGCACAGGGGCAGCCGGTTGCAGGGGTCAAATTTGAATATCAGGCCCAATGTTAACCAATGGAGACTGGGGGTATTTGAAGACACACTGCTTTCAGGTAAGTAAAGCGTCTGCAGGGCTCAAGCTTTGGAGTTTTTATGCAAGCATGTGGGACACAAGGTAGCACCAATATTACACCACCAGCGGCCCGGACTTGGCTGGGTGAAGAGTGAAAACACCCAGTAGTGTGCACAATGCAATTTAATGGAAAAACACTGGAAAACAGGCTGCAGTTGACGACTGGAGTCTGCACAGATAAAACCAGTGACAGGATAGGTAAGTTGGGATGTTGTAGGTCATAGATAAACCATTGGACGAGCTCCTCAAGGCCAAGGGGCGTTGGGTATATGTTTTTCCATTGACGTTGGGTTTCTCTTACCAGAGTTGGTCGCCGTCGAGGTGAGCATTTGGATTCACACTGCAGGCCTCGTCGTGGAGTCCAGGAGGGGTGAGCCATCACTGGACTTGAAATCAGGATTGCTGGGTAACCTTTTCTGGATCGGTTGGTCACCTGGACACAGGCATCAGGTGCAAAGTGGTCATTAATTGCGGATCCGGACTGCACCAGAGTCCTTTGCAGTTCTTTCTTATGTACTGAGTGGCTGTCCTCTGGAGTTCTGGCCTCCTTCAAAGGCAGGCAGTCTTTCCTTGGCTGGTGGAGGTCGCTGACGGCAGGACAGTCATCATTTCTTCAAGGGCTGGAGACAGGCCAGTAGGGCTGGAGCCAAGTTGGTGCGCGTTGAGTCTTATCTGCACAGCATCTTGTCCTTCTTGTCATAAGATTACAGAAACTAGTTTCAGGGTCTGGGTGAGCCACCTAAATATTAGAATCTGAAAGAAACACATAGTGATAGATTCCTTACCTTAGAATTAACCACAGGCATCTGACTGGATCCGGAAAGTTTTCATCAGCAGTACCCCTGCGTGTCGGTAGGCGTCGTTGGCGTCTGTCACTGAGATGACTGCGCAGGAGCTGCTTAGACGCACCCACGTGCGCGGACTTCAGTTCTTTCTTGTACTTCGCCAGCAAGCCCAGATCCCGGAAGACCAAGTACCCCCAGTATGTATAGGTTTTATAAAGCGCAGAAATAAACCCTGAAGGGGTATCTCTGTGCTATCTTAACAGGAAAGTCAGGCGAACACGTGCAGATAGAAATTATACTTCTAGTGCAGTTTTCAAGAGTTTCCTAAAGAGAAAATTGGAGCAATTACGCAAGTCCACCTGTAGGTTGTTCCATAATTTTGAGGCCAGATGGACAACAGTTTTGCCGCCTGTTCTAAGTTTCTTAAACCGGCTAATTACTAACAGCCTTTACCCTTCCGATCTAATATGGCGATTTGGACAGTAGGCTCTGAATTTATCCACCCGGTAGCTGGGGCTCGTGCCATAGAGTGCTTTGTGATCCTGTCACCCCTCGCCTTCTTGCCCCTGCTCTGAAAAGACAAACTGCCCTGGGTGGAGGGGGTGGCTCTGGGGCTTGGGCCCGGCCCCTCCAACACTCCTCGCTGCGGTCTCTGCCTCCCGTGCGGTTTCCGCGGGGGGCGGCTCCGAGCAGGCGGGCAGAGCCCCCCAGACAAGCGGACCAGTTCGGGACTGGCTCTCTGCGAGGGGCCCGAGCCCGAATCGCGCTGAATATAGTGTGGGGCAGAGCGCGAAATCATGCCAAACCTGTGAATTCGGTGACCGCAAGACTTGGTACAGCAAATGAGCCGCTCGGCGCCACTTTTCACTCGAGGGAACGGGCTGCCCGCTGTCTTTTTGCTGGACCAGGAGACTCGATGCCGACCGCCATTTTATGTCCAGACACCGATCCACCTCAAGACGGTCCACAACCCTCCCTACTGATCCGGATACACCCCATGAAGCCAGCGAGGTGAGCGCATTGCAATCCAAGGAGAAGCGGCGCCTACCTTAGATTCCCTGACTTTTGCGCGACAAGAGGGGTGTCACGATTGCGATCTTGAGGCGCCTGACCCCAAAATGGCGTGGCGGCGAAGAAGCGCTGCCTTATTTGTTCCGATTTTGCCCTCTGTGCTCCATTGCAGCTAGTTTACCACTCTCTAAGCCCATTCTCAACTGGACTCTCATATGCGTTCTGCTAAAACGCTGCCTGAGCGAACACGACCAGCCCATGCCGCCTGACCTTAAGATGGCGGATTTGGGACATTGTAATACACGCCACCATGCTCTGCCATGCTCGGTGACTGTAACCCAGGCCCAACAGTGATCAACATTGGAGACCAGTGTCAGTGAGGCTCAGTGCCAGTACTAATCAGTGCCAATGCCCAGTACCAGCAATGCACAGATAGCCAGGGCACTGAATAAAGTGAATAGCTCGTGAGTGGTGAGGCCTGCCCCCCCCCCCCCCCCTAGCCGCCAGTCTGGAGCTGTGCTATCCGACTCCCTGGGACAGAGAGTGTGTGCTGAAGACGCGGCGATGGGTAGGAATAATGGACAAACTTACTATCATTGCCGGACTGTATTGCCCTGAGGTCCTGTGGGTGAAAGAGATTTTAAGTGTGTGTGAAGGAGTTGAGGACCACTGTAGCAGGAGGACTATTGGCCCGATGGGGGTTGAATTTGCACAGACGGTCCGGGGAAAATAGTTTTCTGGGCTGAATACAGCTGGGGCCTGAACGCTGGATTAAATAATTGCAATACGCTGGGCCTGTGGCAGAGGCAAGCGTGTGGCCGCTTTTCTTAGACTGTGGCTCAAGCAACCCTGTATAACTGGGTTCAACTTTCCAACCTTGCCGCACAGCGCGGACCGTCAGGCTGGCCGTGAAGGAGGCCACATGACCATCATGAGGATGCTGTTGCCTCTTCTACAGCTGTGCAACAAGTAGTGCCAGCTGCACCGTTTAGGCCTTTTACAGCTGCGCAGCAAGTAGTGCTAGTTGCACCGTTTAGGGCTTCTACAGCTGTGCAGCAAGTAGTGCCAGCTGCATCTTTTAAACAACTTTATCAGTGAAGACAGTTTTGTTTGAGTTAGGACTCCCGCTGCCTTGGCAGCAGTCTTGACATTATGGATTATGGATTCAGGGCATCTGTGCCCCCTGCTGAGTTGGCCTGGGAGTCTCCAAGGTATTTAGGGCGCCAGGCCCTTATACGGATATGTGGTGCTAGGAAATGTTTTCCATGTAATATGAGTTACGCACCCTGTTCTGAGTACCTCTAGAGGTGGTTTTATGATGACGAGGTTGTTGTGCATTCTTAGACCTTGTTAGTCAGATCTTGTTCCACCCCATGCTCTTTGCCCCTAATGTTAATGTTTCTCAGGAGATTAGGGTTCAATAGTAGTCTGTTGAGATTATAGGCGTGCAACACGTTTGGTGCCGAATGTGCCTCTGTTACAGGCTGATGCTGAAGTCAGTGATCACCAGTGGTCACTGGGTGTTCATGATAATCTGTTCTACTTTGACCAAATTTGCTTTGTGATGGTTTTGAAAATGGTCCAGTTGGTCCGTTCATATGTAAACTATTCCTTTGTTTATCTAGTGCCAAGTGACACCATGCATACTTAGATGAAGGGCCCAACAAATACCCACCCCACTTCCCGGACGACACATTAGTTCTGATTTCTTCACCCAACATCTGGAATATGTGCCTCCTTTTTGGCCTCTTACCTCTCATCACCACAGCCTTCCTAGTAACACCTTTCTCATATCCCCCCCCAACATGGCTACCACTCGAGTTAAGACTGGAATTAATTGCTACAAAATCATTTATCCTCCCAACCAGAAGAAAGCTTCAGTAACATGATTGAAACATAATACTATTGAACGTTTCCCTGATTCCCTTTTTGTTGATCAATTTTGCAATGGTCGTCTTGGGAGGCTCAAACGATTTCATCTTCTTCACTCACGACACCCCCTCTTGGTCCACCAGCTTATATAATTCCCTTAACGTCACCTCCTCCTCCTCTATCCCTCATGGCAAACAACTAAAAATTTCCCCCTCTGCGCGTTTCAATGGCTACCTCACTATCTCACTCTATAATAACGGTACATGATCCAAGGCAAAGACTCCTGTCTCTCGCTCTTTGACCACCTCTTCCCCTCCCTACTCCCCTCCTCTGCGACTGGGTTATCCCCTAACTCCTCACCTAGCTCCACCCACTACTTACTTTCTCCTCCCCTGACTCCCCTACACACCATTAGGGTGCACCCTCGAGAAGCACAGGCAGGCCCTCTTCCCTCCCCCTCCCCTGTGCCCTCCTCTCCTATTCCTCACCCTTAACAGTTTGCCCCCCCCCCATTCATCACTTCAGCCTTACCTCTAACTAATACGCTCCTCGTCCAATCTGCACCATCACGGTTCCCCAATATCTTCACCTCACCCATATTCCTACCTGCCACCCCCCTTTTGAGTCCACCTCTCCTCCAACCCTCTCCCCAGGTTAACCCTCACTACGCTCCCCCCATTCCTCCATCCCCCCTCCTCTACCCCCTCCTCCCCTCGTTTTTCTCCCTGATTTGTCCTCAAACCCATTGCATCTCTCTCCTTCCACCCTCTCCTCCAACTATGCTGTGCTACCCCCTTTCCCCCCTTGGTAACCCTTCCATTTCCCTCCCTCGGGCACAGCAGAACCACTTCCTTTCTTCAATTTCTCTTTCTCCCAACCCCCCTCACTCTGCCAGATGCCCGTTCCCCTACAGCCACCTCCTCTCGACGACAGTACCTCCTCAACCACCACCAAGAATCCACCTAAACCCTCCCGAGCACCCCCGTATAAGCACAATATCCCGTTCACCCTGCAGAGCCCAAGTGCCCCCATCACCAAAACAGTCTTAACAGAGCTGCGCTGTCTGCTCCACAATTGCAGATCAGCAGTAAAACATAAACTTGAAATCTCCGATACCATCACCCTTCACAATACTGACATGCTCTTCCTCACAGAGACCTGGTTCAACGATACCTCTCACTCTATCTTTGATCTCCCATTACCCACAGGCTATTCTATACTCAAGAATGACAGAACCGACGGCGTTGGGGGAGGTGTTGCAGTCATCTTTAGAAACTCCCTTCAATTGAAGGCTTTTCCTTTCAGCTCCTTCCAAACTTTTGAAGGCCTTTTTCTTGAGCTCCAATTGCACCATCGCTCACCCCTCAGATTCCATGTCATTTACCGCCCGCCGGGTAGCGACCCTTCGTTTATGGAAGAACTCACTGACTTCATCAGCGACCAATACTCGGAAAGTGACAATCAGACCTTTGTGGGTGACTTCAATCTCCACTGGGGCTCACCGCAAGACTCTTCTGCGAACTCGTTGGCCACTTTCCTCTCTGCAAACGATCTTATCCAACACTGCACACAGTCAACACACTCTAAGGGCTCAATCCTGGACCTTGTTATTTCCAAAGCAGACAGGCTTTCTATCACTACCCCTATTCATGTAGACTGGTCTGACCACCTCCTCATCCCATTCTCTCTTCACCTATCACACTCTATAACTCTTGGCCAACCTAAGAGGGCTACCTCCTGGTTCCGTGATGCTAAAAATATTGACATTGTTTCCCTCTGTGAATCAGCTTTATCACTTCCAAGGCTAGGCCCGAACCTTGATGTTGACGAACTCACCTCCCAGTGCCTCACAGTCCTTGCAGTCGAAATCAATAACGTCGCTCCTCTCCAAAGCAAAAAGACAAGGCACACTCCTTCAGCACCCTGGTTCAACAAATCCCTCTATGAAGAAAGGAAGCAGCTAAGATTCCTGGAGAAACAATGGAGGCAAGCGCCCTCCACCGATAACTTGGCCACGCTTCGTTCTGCAAGATCCAAGTACCATAAGAACATCTTCCTTGGGAAAGCGTCGCACTTCAGAACCCTACTTGACTCTGCCAAAAATAGACCCAAAAAACTATGCGATCTCATCAAGATTCCTAACCGCTCCCCCAACCTCCAAGCTGGAGGACTCTACAAAGAAAGCAACGGATTTTGCTCTATTCTTTGACGAAAAAGTGAAATCCTTTGTTGCTCAGGTCGCTCATCTTACCCCTCCAGAGGAGTGCAAATCCTTAGCCATTTGGCAGAACTTTGACCTGGACTTTGGAGCAGGTCCAGGTGATCGCCTGGACCTGCTCCAGCACGGTCGCTCCCACCACGCTCCCTGATCCCAGCTCCCACTCGTGCCTTAACTTGCTGGTGGTATCGTATCTTGACTGCTGAGCTCTGACCGCATTTATTTATTTAATTTGCATCGCGCATTTATTTATTTATTTCAATTGCATCGCGCTCGTGTAGCACGCATTCAGCTGTGCTTTGGCATTCATTGTGTTTGCTGATCTCTAACAGCATTTATTTATTTCATTTGCATCGCGCATTTATTTATCTCATTTACATCGCGCTCGTGCAACACGCAATCAGCTGCGCTTTGACATTCATTGTGTTTACGCATTCCCACAGAGCTGCCTCGTTACGTGACTCTAGGCATAGTACCTCACCAGGTTTTGCAGCTCGCTCTACTGTACTCTGAAGCGCGACACTTGCTGAGGCTCTATTTTCTCCCTGGGACTTCGTCCGTGCCCCCGGTGCCGTGGTGCATCTGCTGCCCCTGCCCTACTCTCCCGTTGACCCTCCATCTTGTTTACCTGCTCCCTGGCCCGCCCCTCCTCCCTGCTACCGCCTCCCAGCTGCTGACCCTCCCACGCTCCGCCCCCTCCACTCACCATTTATGACCAATGACCTAACGCGCAGCGTCCACGCGCAGCGAACGCGCCTCATCCGCGCCGAAGGTGCGCCAAAGGTAAGCCCGTCTACGCCCGTCCGCGCCTGGACCGCGCCCAGCGCCAGAGCCCCTGGTCCTCGTAATGTCCACCCCTCCCGCATCACTTACGATGCCACCACCCTCCTAGCCCTTAACCCCGGCCGTTCCCCCAACTGCGTCCAAGCCGCCCCTGGACACACCCATGGCCCCTTTTCCTGCTACTCCTGCAAGTTCGACGGCACCAAGAACAACTCCTCACCCACGAACACACTACAGATATCCGACCCCAACCACCTACAATGCATCCTGCTCAACACCCGCTCGGTCCACAGGCACGCCATTGACCTCTGGAATCTGCTACACACCATCTCTCCGGACGTCGCCTTCCTGACAGAAACATGGATGAACGCCACATCAGCACCAGACATCACCATTGCCATCCCGGAAGGCTATAAGATCATTCGCAAGGACCGCACCGGCCACACAGGAGGAGGCATCGCTATAGTCCATAAGAAATCCATCCGCATCTCTACCAGCTCAGACGTCAACCTCGCCAACTCTGAACACCTTCACTTCCAGATCCACACCGACCCTAAGACCACACTCAGAGGCACCCTCCTTTACAGGCCACCAGGACCCCGCGCACAATTTAGTGAAGACATATGTGGAAAAGTAAATTTTGCCATGTTCTGTGTCCCTACGTGTTCCCCATCTTATGTTATATGTGCATGATCAATATGCATATGTATTCCCTTATGATCGATTAAGGACGCAATTCTAGTTGTGTCCAACTCTAGTATGCCAGTTTCCAGTTCTCGTGAAAGCTACGAGTATTAGGCCTATGTAAAGTTATGTTGCCACGTTTCCCAGTGTACACGTTAATTCAGTAAAAGTCCCCGTTTCTAGGCCTCAAAAGGGCCCGGACACCAGATTCAGCTCCTGTCTCCTGAACCCTCGCTGAGGAGCGATACAGCCCCCACCTGTATCCCTGACCCTTCACTTACTTCCTGCCTCACAGTGCCCGGCTCGGACTGGCTCTGCCTGCCAGTCTGCCAAGAGTATGTTATGATTCTAGTTATCAGTCCAGCTCTCCTTCTCTGCATTCCTAAGCTACTGAATCGCATCAATAGTTTCAGTCATCGTCTAGCCTTTACGTCTCCATGTAAGAGAAATACTGTATTAATGGTCATTTAATATTCCTCAACGCACTACATGTAGAATAATGCATGCACCAGTCTTAGTGTCTGTTAACCTTTGCCCTGATAACTTTTGGATTCTATCAACATGTTCTCTAAACATCAGATACTAGATAGTGTTTAGGTACATGTCGCCCTAACTCTCCAGACTTTCGTCTCCTCCTCTAGCGCAGAAGTCATAGCCCCCAGCTTCTCCTAGTAACACGTCACTGCCAGTTTGCGCGCACCACTAGGTCAGAGGTCCCGGCTCCTTAGGTAGCCCCCTCCATGTTTCCGCCCCATTATGACATATTCTGTTACGTTGGTGTGAGGAAAATCCCAGGACGTCTAAATATATAGTGTGAACAATCGGGATGGATCAGTGGTCAAGGAGGAATAATCGAACAATTAACAATGTTTATATAAAGTAAATATTTTTAATGATTATTTGTTTAAAAAACCATACAGTGTATGACCAAAAGGTCAAACCATATGATAAAGGTAAAAGATGCTTCAATTACATACAGTTCTAATAATCATATAACATAAAATTCATAATCAATACAGTGAAATTTATGCACAAAAATACACATAATGAATCAAATAAAAAAGAAAACATAAAAACTCGACGCGCGTTTCGGCAGTGAACCGCCTTCTTCAGGAGACATAGAATAAATCCTGAAAATACACATATGAAAGAGAAATGTATATTAAAATATCGTCCATATATATATATAATCATTCATTCAAATGTCAGCCAATATATATTTAATAAAAATTGCAAATGGCTAGAAAAACATATTAAACAATATCACCACATCAAATACGACATTCCTTCCTATCTAACTGACCCTCCATTACAATTTGCTCACCCAATGGCAATAATTGCCAGAAAAATGTCTCATGATTGTACAGTACTGACTCAACAAGGACTGATCATAAATGGATCATTCGTAACCGGTCCTAACCTTTATCTCTGAAGAGCAGAAACTGATAAACTCTTCCTTGACAGCCATATGTTCGCTATATTCCAAACTTTACATTTTGTTTCCCCATTGATGGAGGTTATAAATATGGGGTTAATCAACTCCTCATATTTCTTTAAAACAGGGGGTCCTTGTTGTCTTCACATATTCTGTTACGTTTACATCACATGTCTATGTACACGCCTCTTGTCACACCTACTTTCAGCCTTATCTTTCGCGACTGCTACGAACCCCTCCCACTGCTACGCCTACTGTACTTACTGCAATGCAATTGTTTTACTATATATATGTTGTACATTGTTATTAAAGCTAGCTGTTGTCCCGATCCTGCCCCCCGGCAGCTGCCATCCTATTCCCGTGCAGGTTGTCCTGTTCCTGTCCTTTATGCTGTATTAAACCTGCAAACTCCAGCTACCTCGAATCTTGACTCTTATTTATTGAGCTATCTGTTATTCTATATCCAGTCAAAAATAGAGGTATTATTTATTTATTTACCACATAATGGCGCCCGAATAGGGACTTGCCCTTTCCCCACGCGCCGGAGAAGCCACGCCAGCCCCCTGATCCTCTGCAGCCGTGACGGAACCATACCGTGCACGTGCAGATATTTCTGCTTCAAGTATCCCTCAGGCCCACGGAGGAGACGGAGGTTGCGGTCCAGCATCCAGACGAGGCGGTGGAGGAACGCGGCGAGTCCCGACCAGAGCCCAAGCCGAGAGTCCAAGGTCCGAGGTATCCGGAGGCCCACCCGTAACTGAAGTCCGAAGTTCGTAGTCCGTCGTCGTAGCAGTCCAGTCCAGTCCGAGGCCTTCCGTTCTTGCTGCCCGATGAGTACCATTGCTGGGGTAGTATCTAGACAGGGTCAATGTAATTGTCTCTGGTCCGTGGGTTTGGGTACACAGATCCAACACGAAGTGTCCACTTAGGTGGGTGCGGGTCCTGACGTGTCTCTTTATGAGACCGGTAAGTTTCGTACTGTTTCAGCAGTGCATCTAGTAATTCTAGTCAGTTCTGTTCTCGAGAAAATTCATGTGTTCTGTTCTCAGTATTTCAGGTAGTATCTTGTTCGATCTGTTATTTTAAACGTTATTTCAATGTGTTTTCTATGTCGTGGTATGAAAGTGGTGTTCCTCAAGTGATCATCGTGTTCATTGTGTATTGTATTGTGTCTAGATTCTAGAAATCATGCCTCTGTTCTCGAAATTACGTCAGTTAAAAACTAGAAAAGGTCTGTTAGAAGAAGCAGTTCTTCTCCCGCCTAGGGACAGTCCAGGTCATTTTATGTATCACAAGCATGGCATAAGTGCCATATTGTATCTAGATTTATGGGTCGAGTACACCAAGGAATTAGAAGAAAAGTATAGATGGCCTGTATCAGGCACATGGGATGCCGAGTGCATCATGCGAGTAGAAGAAGTATTATGGAAAAAGAAAGCCAGACAGTCACAGAAAGATGCCATCGAGTTATGGCGCAAAGAATCTCATAAAAGAACAGAAAAAGAAATCAGAAAGTCAGAATTAAGTAGAGAATCCTCAGAAAGAGCCCAAGAAAGGGAATTAATCGAAATAGGTGAACGAGTTAAAACCGAACAGTCAGACAGACAGAGGAATGCCCTTATTAAGGGTATGTACCCTCTTCTTGCCGAGGGCTTGCCAAAAGCAACCCCGGAGGCATCCAGTAATTTTCCGCCACCATTAGTTCCGACCAAGCTACGTCACAAACCGACCGCAGCTGATATTTTTCTCTCGTCCTATTTGGACGACACAGTCCCGGAATATGCAAATCCTGTTCCGCCAGTTCCTGTAAATAATGCAATTCCTACTCCTCCAGTCACCGGGGCACCTGTTACAGTACCCGTTACGGTACCCCCGGTCCAGCCTACATTACAAGTACCCGCTACATCAGTCACTATGCCAGCACGAAGAGTATCAGTCGACGATTCCAGTTTAGGGGCCGCGGGAGGAGGTCCCCCGGGAACCCCGCCGCCACACAAACGTGTAACGTCAGTCGAGTTACATGAACGTGCGTTACAGCGTACGCCCAAATATCAGTCCATTGCAGAAATCAGGCGAGCTCTTACCGAATGCTGTTATGATCCAGTCCCAGGCGAGGATAGTATGGTTATATATTCCGTACGTATAAGGCAGGTGTCCGAGTATTTGGTCACCCTACCGAATATGAAAGAAGATCTAGACAGAATGTATCGTTTCATTCGTACAGGAGACGATCCAGAAAGTATTGGCGAAGCCATATCTCAAAGGAAAGCTGAGATTCAGCTCATGCTATTAAAGTTTCTGATTAATTGTTTAATAAGGGAACAAGATTCCCCGACTAAAGATCAGACCGAAATGAAAGTCCTGACAAGGTGGAGTGATAATATAGCCGAGGGTAAGCACAGAACCATCAGTAGTATAGAGAGTATGTACAAGAAAATTCGTAAAGAAATAATAAGGTTACACGAACAACGCAAAGAAGCACTAGTCAGCGAGAAAGAAAATGACTCTTCTACTGAAGAGGTAGACGACGAGAATCCCACCAGAATAGCGTATGTAGGTAGAACTAGACTTTCCGACCGACATTCACGTCTAGACTACAAGAAAACTGTTCCTCTTCCAGCACCAGAACAAGGTTCTCTAGAACAAGTATTTCAAGCTACCGATCACATTCTGAAATCACGAATCGGTTATAATGAACTTAGTACTATGCATGAACAAGAACTAGCCCGATCAGCAATCCGATGGATTACTGATTCTACCACTTTTCCAGACGAAATAGTGGCACAAATGTTTCTGAAACTGCCCCCAGCCGAGCAACGACTGGTGGGTATGTATATGATCCAACACCTCATCACTCTGTATGAGGGTCAGCATTCCGACCCAGGTCCGTTACATGATGTTCTGAACGAGTTACTCCAGTATAGATGGAAAGGTCTAGGTACCGATTTAATTAGTGTCATTCTAGAACAGCGCCACAAATATAGAACGTTCCTGAACCCGCATTTTGTTCATGTCTCACCCCCAGAAAGTAAACCGTTTTATATAGACAGACAGCATCCGTTACGAGAAGTACACCCAGTTAGGACACCGGGTGGTGAAATGCAACGAGTGTTTGTTTACACCCCGATTACAAAGATGGAACTCTTAGAGATGAAGAAGTTAATTCCCTGTCACGATAAAGATCCAGCAGGGTTCCACCGAGAATTAAAAGACATGCTCCGTATGGGAGAATACACGTATCCAGATATAATTAAAATGTTAAAGGTTCTGTTGCCCGCAGGGGTATATGAAAAACTCAAGGAAAAAGAATGGGAGGTGGGGGAGAAAAAGATAGATTGGGCAGCTCTAGAAGCTGAAGAAAATACACGTGTACCAGGTACCGGTCTAGGAGGTAAATGTAAAGAATTACCCGAACTGTTAATACAAGTTTTGCCAAGACTATTGGCCACGAAAAAGGAAGACTGGGATGCAATCTCAGCCTGTAAACAGAAACCAGACGAAGATACTAGTGATTTTTATTCTAGGTTCGAGAAATGCTTTAGCATTAACAGTGGTCTCAAGACGAGTAGTGAGTCATACCCTCATCTTTTTGTTACTAAACTAGTCGAGAATTCAAGTCCACAAGTTAAAAACCGAGTTTTGAAAGTCGAAAGTACTTGGCAAGCTAATACTCCGTCCCAAATGCTTCAGATGCTTCAGTATCATCAGAATAGAATCAGAGAAGAGCAAGATCATGAAAGGAAACGTATGAAAGACACGAAAATGAAAGTATTAGTTGCACAATCTGTTCCTCAAGACAGTCAGAAGAGGGGTACGAATCAAGCCAGTCATCCTGCAGTTCCTGTTAAAGGGACCTGCAATTATTGTAAACAACCAGGTCATTTTATAAACGAGTGTGCAGTTCTGAAACACAATATAGCTACCGGTAAGACTAAAGAAAGACCACGTCCGCCTAGACAAGAACAAGTTTCACAGACTTCTCAGTTACCACAGAATGCACCACAGACAGTTACAGCACCGCAGCCTATCGCTGCAACACAGCATGTTACACAGCAGATGTACCAGTATGCACAGTCCGAGTACCCAGAGTACCAGCAGTATTCATGAAACAGCCTAGAGAGGGAGGTAGGCTTGCCTCTCATCGAGATACCTGTAGATCAAGAGGGTCCCTATGTTCACAGTCAAGTATTAGGGAAAGACAGAAAGTTTCTGATTGATACAGGGGCAAGTAGGACTACCATAAGTCACGACGAGGTTCCAGGGGCTCCGCTCTCAGGCTCAAGAAATGTTTCCCTTGGATTTTCGGGAAAGCCTATTGTAAACGAGATTTCTAAACCAGTTACTCTAGAAGTAGGTCCATTGTCCCGAACTACTGACCTGTTACTTACGAAGTCATGTCCAGAAAATTTGTTAGGTATTAAGACACTGAAAGAATTAGGTGCAGTCATATGTTGTTCCCCAGAGGGAATACGTTTGTTTTTGCGTGACTTCAAGGGTCACTATGTATTACGTGATTTTGATCCAAGATTGTTAAATGTTCCACAGCATCTATGGGCACATGGTCCAACTGATGTTGGTTTTATGCAAATCACACCCCATCGTGTGACTCTCAAGCCAGGTGTAGTGTTACCACGAATCAGACAGTACAGATTGCCACCTGAGGCTGTAGCAGCCTTATCCAAAATTATTGACGAGCTCATTGCTCAAGGAGTGGTTGTAGAAACTGACTCCAATGTATGTAATTCTCCTATCATTCCAGTCATGAAACGTACTGATCCAAATGCACCTCCAGTATATCGATTAGTGATTGACCTTCGAGAACTTAATAAATGTATCATTCCCCAGTACCCAGTTGTTCCAGATATCTCTTCCCTATTGACAGCCATTGATTCTGAAGCCACATTTTTCACAGTCATAGACCTTAAAAATGCATTTTTCAGTGTCCCCATTCATCCAGACAGCCAGTTTCTTTTCGGATTCTGTTTAAATGGAAGGAGCTACAAATTCACACGAGCTCCTCAAGGTTTCACAGAAAGTCCTAGTATTTACAGTCAAGCACTTAAAAGACAACTAGACAATATTCACATGCCAACTGACACTGCCCTACTCCAGTATGTCGATGATCTACTGATCACAGCCCGTTCTGAACGTGACTGCGAGCGTGCGTCACTAACAGTCCTGTATTTCCTAGCCGAGCTGGGGCACAAGGTGTCCCCTTCGAAGCTTCAATTCTGTGTCCAGCAAGTGATCTACTTAGGCCACTTACTGTCCAAGAGGGGTAGGCAGTTGACACCTGACCGTATCCAGTTAATAGCGAGTCTTCTCCAGCCCAAGACCCAGAAGGAGGTACGTGCTTTCATTGGCCTCACTTCTTATTGCAGACAATGGATTCCCCAGTATGCATTTCTAGCCAAGCCACTGATACAGTTAACGACACAGGAGGCAGCCGTATCGACTGTCCTCCCTTGGACATCTGAACATACACTTGCTTTTAATGAATTAAAGAAAACCCTATGTCAAGCACCTGTTCTAGCAACAACGAACTACAGTAAGCCTTTTACACTTTTCGTCACAGAACGTGAAGGTACAGCATTATCTGTTCTCACACAAGATCAAGCAGGACAATACAAGCCTTGTGCTTATTTTTCTAGCACATTAGATCCAGTGGCCCAGGCTCTGCCTGGTGCCTCAAGTCAGTTGCAGCCACAGCACTAGCTATCAGACAAAGTGACTCCATAGTGTTAGGACATTCCCTGACAGTACAAGTTCCACACTCCGTGGAAGTTCTTTTAAACCGAACACAGACTCAGCACTTGACGATCGCACGTTTAACAGGTTATGAATTGACACTGTTCCAGCCACACATAGAAATCAGACGCTGCAACGTTCTAAATCCTGCTACACTGTTACCGTCAGTTACTTCAAAACCTGCCACACATGACTGTGTGGAAGTTGTTAACACCATGACAAAGCCAAGACAAGACTTGACAGATATTCCATTACCAGATCCCGACCTGACACTTTATGTGGATGGTTCATGTATGAGAACAAGTACAGGAGATCTAGTAGCCGCGTATGCAGTGACTACTGACACTGAAGTTATAGAGACACACCGTATTGACACTCTGTCCGCTCAAGCAGCAGAGCTAGTCGCTCTGACCCAAGCCTGCATACGTGCCAAGAACCTGAAAGTTAACATTTACACAGATTCACGTTATGCATTTGGAGTCGTACACGACTTTGGAGTGCTCTGGCAGGAGAGAGGTTTTATGACTTCTCATGGAACCAAGATTCAGCATGGTCTCCTTATTCAAGCTCTGTTAGATGCAATACATTTACCGACAGCTATCGCTATCATGAAGTGCAAAGCACATACGAAAGTCACTGACATTATTTCCCAAGGTAATGATCTAGCAGATCAAACAGCCAAGCTCACAGCTCAAACTCCAGACATTCCAGTTAACACGACACAGACACACACTCCAGATCCGACTACATGTATGACAGTTAAGGACCCCACTCAAGATGTCATAGATATCCAGTCACATGCTACTCCCGATGAAATCAAGAAATGGTCCGAACAAGGAGGGGTCCAGACAGATCAAGGATGGTTGACGAAGGGAAAAGCCACATGGTTTCTCCCCGACTCAATGGTTCAAGTCATTATTAATACCGCACATAGTCCTGCACATTTAGGAGAAAAAGCCATGTTAGACAGTATCCAGAACATTTGGTTCAACAAGCATTTACGAGCTGCAGCCAAGCAGAAAGTCCGTACCTGTATGATATGTTGTCAGTTCAATCCAGGTAAAAGTGTCCCGGTGGAACAAGGGGGATTCCAGCCTCCTGACCACCCTTTTTTTTTGTAAAAGTTTTTTATTTTGCAGTTTAAGTACAACCAAGAACACAAATAAAGGTCATCTATGCATTACATAGTCCGCCTTGCAAGGGCACTAAATCATGAGCAGGACCTCCACTGATGGCATAATAAGTCCGTGCCTCGTGAACATAGCCACAGCACCAACAGTCCAGCGAAGCCAGCAGCAACATCGTTCGAGGCGGGTGCCAAGGGGAAAAATCCCCAATCCAATGCTCTGTACAGCACGTCCACACAGCTATGGACCAGCAAGAAGCAGTAAGCTCCCAGAATGACCAGAACAAGAAAATAACAAGTCCCCCCCTTCCCCCCACCCCCCCCCCCATGGTGGTGGCCCAACAGACATACAGACACTCTCCTCCCCCAACCTATACCTGAAAGAGATGCAGCGACCTCAAGGAAGCCGGACACACAGCTGAGGGCAGACCTTTGGATAGGAAGTCAACCAACGGGCCCCATTGGAACTGGAAATTCTCGAATTTACCTAGGAAGATGTCCGCCATCCTTTCCATACTTAGAAGCTTCCATAGTCGGGCATGCCACAGAGATATTGCCGGTGCCTCCCTCCGCTTCCAGGCAGCCGCCAGCGTAAGCTTGGCAGCGCCCAGGCACAGCCAAAGAATCTTCTTATCGGCCCGGGTCTGATGCTCCAGGCCAGGTTCACGCAGTCCCAGCAGAACAAAAGCAATATCACCCTCTACAGGATAATGAAGGATGTCCCTGATATGCGAAAGAATCTCCTCCCAAAACGGCCTGATCACCGGGCAGTCCCACCAGATGTGGCGGAAGTCCCCAAGTAGCCCGCATCCCCTCCAGCACAGGTCAGACGTGGACGGATAAATGCGGTGAAGCCGGGCCGGGCACATATACCATTGGGTAAGTGTCTTAAGATGAGCCTCCCGCAAGTGGAGTGAATGATTAAACTTCGACACGTCCCGCCACAAGGCCGACCATTCCGTATCTGAGACGTCTCTCCCCAACAAATCCTCCCATAGGCCCATGTAGCGATGCCTAGGCGTCACCGCCGATTTAAGTAGGAGCTGGTACAGGAAGGAGATGGCACCCCTCATGACAGTCGATCGCAATAGGAACGCCTCGAAAGGAGACGGAGGCCGCGTCGCCGCCTCCATCACCCCAGGCGTGGTGGCCCAGTGATGCAATTGTAAGTGACGGAACCGTTCAGCGCTGGTGAGCCCGTAATCCCTCATACAGTTAGCAAAGGTAAGGGGAACCCGCCCATGAAACAGATGGGTCAGCGCCCGGCAACCTCCCTCCCTCCAAGCATCAAAGACCCCTTCCCGAAGTGCCGGCGGGAAAGCTGGATTGAAGTGTATGGGAGTAAATGGCGATGGGAAGGTAGTCCATCTCTCATCTGCAGCTAAGGAGTCCCAGACCTTCAATGTGGTACCCGTAGGGGTACTAATGTAGGCGTTCAGCGGACGGTCCTTCCGGGGCCTCCACGCCAGGTCCCAGACCGATCTGCCTGCCACACTCCGGTCCATATACAGCCAATGTTTCTCGGACGATTGCTGCGACCACTCCACCAGCACTCTCAACTGCGCCGCTTTATAGTAAAGCTGCAGATCAGGAAGTCCCAGTCCCCCCTCGGATTTGGGCTGCCGTAGCACCGTAAATGCAAAGCGCGCCCGGCCCCCCTGCCACACAAAGCGCAGTATCTGGGTCCGAAGACGCCGAAAAAAGTCGGTATGAAGAGGGATGGGTAGAGCTTGAAATAAATATAAGTATTTGGGGAGGAGAACCATCTTAACAGCATGTATTCTGCCCAACCAAGATATAAATTTGGGTTTCCACTTCTCCAACTCAATCCGAGTCTTAGCAAACAGCGGCGGAAAATTAGCCGAAAACAGCCCCCCGATCGTCGGGGTTAGGTGAACCCCCAAGTAGACCAGTGAGCCATCCGCCCAAGCCAAAGGGGTCAAGAGCTTCACTCGTTCCACCTCCTCCTGAGAAAGAGTTAGATTCAGGACATGGGACTTGCCATAATTAACTTTGAAGCCCGCCACCGCCTCATAGGCCAGCAGGGCCTCCCGAAGGCACGGCAGGGAGCGCTCCGGTTCCGTTATCGATAATAAAATATCATCCGCGAAGAGCGTGATTTTGTGTTGCTCTCCTGTGAAAGGAATACCCCGAATCCCCTCATGCTCTCGCACCGCCAACGCCAGAGGTTCAATACTGAGCGCGAACAGGAGCGGGGAAAGGGGACACCCTTGTCTGGTGCCCCTGGAGTGCGGGAAAAACTCCGACACATGCCCGTTCACTGTTACTCTAGACCTCGGGCCGCTAAAGTTGGCCTGGACCATAGTGAGGAATTTGTCAGAAAACCCAAAGGCAGTCAGTGTGTTAAAGAGGAAACCCCAATCAACTCTGTCGAAAGCTTTTTCGGCGTCCAACCCCACTAGCACCGCTGGAATGCGGAACCTGTCGGCCTTTTCTATCAAGTGAACCACTCTGCGAGTATTATCGTGGGTCTGACGCCCCTTGATGAAACCGTATTGATCCGGATGTATGAGTGCCGGTAACAGATCCTGCAGTCTATGCGCCAGGATCGCGGAATACAATTTAGCGTCAACATTAAGCAGCGCTATGGGGCGGAACGACGCACACTGGGCAAGATCTTTCCCGGGTTTCGGCAAGACCGTGATAACCGCCTCCGCCAAGGAGCCGACCGAGGAGCCGGATACGGCCATATCATTAAAAAGAGAAGCGAGGAAGTCGCACAATTCCGAGGCGTAAGATTTATAGAAGACCGCCGTGTAGCCATCCGGCCCCGGCGCTTTGTGCAACTTCAGGCCCTTGATGGCCTCGAGGACCTCCTCCCTGGCAATCGGTGCGTCCAGCAGCTCATTCCACTCGGTGGAGACTCGCGGAAGGGGCAATCGCCCCAAGTACTCCCTCTGTTCTTCCACGGCCAGGCTGTCTCCCTTATACAGGTCCGCATAGAAGCGTCCAAAGATAGACGCCTTCACCTCGTCCCTGTGTTGCACCACCCCCGCCTCATCCCGTATTCCCCCAATATACTCGCGCTCCCTCTTATCTCGAAGTTGACGTGCCAAGTGCCGCCCAACCTTATTCCCACCGGAGTAAGATTGCCGTCCCAGTCTCAGCATTGTCAGCTCAGCCCTGTTATTATAATGAGCTCGCAGCTTCCCTCGCACCGCAGTCAACGGTCGGAGGGTTATCCTCGAGGGATTAAGCTTGTGAGCCCGTTCGAGGCGGGACACCTCCTCTTCCAGAGCCTCCCGGTCCTTACGCCGCTCCTTATTTAGACGTGCATTGAGGCCTAAGCACGTGCCCCGAATGGAGGCCTTAAAGGCATCCCAAGTGTTAGCGACCGAAGTGTCAGATGCAGGATTAAGCTCGAAAAATTCCCTAATGGCTATCCGCAGGGCTTTGTTGGAAGCATCATCCCGGATCACCGAAGCCGGGAAGTACCATTTTCTTTGTCCACCCCCAGCCGATGCCCAACGGAGGCTAAGCACCAACAAGCTGTGGTCCGACACCGAAAGCGGAAGGATGGCGGAGTCTAGGACATCTCCCCTAAGGGCCTGACTAAGAAAAATGTGGTCCAGGCGTGAGTAGGAGTGATGTACGTGAGAGAAGTAAGTGTAATCCCTGGCAGAGGGGTGATAAAAGCGCCAGCCATCAATCAGTCCCAGCTCCCCCACCGTCTGCCGCGAAGAGTCTGAGAAGACCCCCGCTCCAGTCCTGTGAGGCCCCGAGCTATCCACCGTCTTGTCCCACACCAAGTTGAAATCCCCCAGGAGGAACAAGTGGCCATCAGCAAAGTCTCCCACCTTCTGCAACAATTCTTGGAGAAACTTATTCTGACCGGCATTTGGAAGGTACACCACTACAAATGAACATAGCTGCCCTTGAACAAGCCCTTTCACCATCAGCCACCGGCCATCCCTATCAGTACGCACCTCCATGGGCTGGAAGTGCAATGCAGCTCGAAAGAGAAGGGCCACCCCCCTATGTTTCGTTGATGCAGAGGACCTATATATAAGGGGATACGCCTTATGCTTGAGGCGCAGCTCGTCCCTGCGTGCCAAATGCGTCTCCTGAAGCCCCACAACATCCAGCTGGTGATCCAGCACATACTTCCACACTTTCTGCCGCTTCTGGGGCGAGTTGAGACCCTTAACGTTCCAAGTTCCTATACTAACAGGCATTGTAAAAAAGAACCCCCAAGCCCTCTGAACCCATCGTGCCCGGAGCTCCACCCATACCCAGAACCCCCCCAGGATAGAGGCCCAGCCGAAGGTCTGCCCATGAAATCCCATTGGAAGGCGACTGACGTACCTGGGCCCACCCTCCACCCGCGAACAAACACATCAAGACAGAGGCAATTGAGCAGAAACAGCATCTTCAAGGGCCAAATCGACATCCCCCCCTGCAAACCGTCCCTCCACCCCTCCGTCAGCTCCAAGGGATCCACGCCAAGGAACCCCACAGTAAATTCAGAACCAGAACCTCCGCCGAGCCCAAGAGGAGGCAACAGCACAGACGCCAAGGAGTAACTCTGCAAGAGGAGGTAACATGTCACGCACCCATCAGGCATACCCCACCACCAATCCACCCCACCCCAACTCCCCCCCACACAAGGGAATAACAACATACAAAAATACCAAAAACCCAGAACAAGAAGAATGATAATACTCATCAGTCCAAAGTTCACGGAGATCCGACCGCTCCAGGGACAGAATAGGGAGACCAACTCGGTTTCTCCCAAGGTCACGATCCGGGGAGTCTCCACCAAAAGTACCTTCATTCTCCCAGACCAGGGGGCCAACGCCCCCTCCAGCGCCGATCCTCCTCACACAATGCACTGTCACGCCGCACCCGAGCTGGCCTGCGAGTCCGGCTGCGTCGCTGAGGCAACCGAGGCCACTGCATTCCCCCTTTCCAGCAGACTGGAATTGCGGTCCGGACGTCCCCGATCTGGGGAAGACCCCACTCTGTGCCAGGATGACGAGCGGCGGCGCCGCCGAGATGTGGATGCAGCCGCCCCCTGGGACGGTGTAGTGTCAGGCAAACCCAAGAGATCCTTCGCCTCCTGAAGGGAGCGCAGCTGCACCAATCGATTCTGCCACCGGAAGATGATCCTGAAGGGGTGACCCCAAGAATATGCGATGTTACTTTCCCTCAGAAAGGCAGTCACCGGGCGAAAATCCCGCCTTTTTTGAAGCGTAGAGGCCGCCAAGTCCTGGAAGAGCTGAGGGTGGTGGCCCCTAAACTGCAAGGATGTGATAGCTCTGGCTTTACGAAGGATACGCTCCTTTACCTGGAAATCATGGACACAGACAAGGATGTCCGGGGGCGGTCCCCCCCCTCTCCTGGGCAAACCAACACGATGGACTCTATCCATTTGGACGTCCTTCACTTCCTCTTCGTCCAGGACCTGCAGGAACAGTTCCTGTACGTAGCCTCGCAGGTCTCCCGCCTCGCCATCCCACGGCACCGCCTTAATGCGGATGTTGTTCCGGCGGGAACGGTTTTCAAGGTCTTCCGCGTGCGCCTGCAAGTCCAAATTTTGTTCCTTGAGGCGGAGAACATCCTGTTGGAGCAAATGGACATCATTGGCCGTGCTTAAGTCATGGTCCTCCAGAGTCGCGACTCTCTCGCCAATCCCGTCGACATCCCGCCGTACTTCCCGGAGGTCAGATGCTAGCTGCGCCCGCAGCTCAGAGATATCTTCTTTGATAGAAGCAAAAAGTTCGGACATAAAAGTCTTGGTAGCCGGGGCTTCATCATCAGACACTCTTGGCGAGCCACTGGGACCCGGGGAAGCTGGCTGCTGCGAAGATTTAGACGCTCCGTCCTTCACCACACGTCCCTTGCGAGCTTGGTTAGACATGATGCCGGGCAGCACTCACAAGCCACCCTCAAAGGCAAGTTGGGTCCCCCAGCCTCCAATGGCAAGTCCCAGAGGGAAGGGCGCAGTGGGGCGACACTGATACCAGCTATCCAGGTGCTGGCGCGAAGCGTTCAGAAACGGCCAAGAAAGCCAGACAAAATGGCGTCGTCCCGCCCTCGGCCCGATCACCTCCAAACCACCAGGCGTGCACTCCCAGCCTCTCCACTAGCCCCGCTCCAGATCTCCACCAGTGGACGGGGCCCGCACTATCCAGGCTCACGGTAGGGGTGCGTGGCCCACAAGGCCCTCCAGATGCCCACGCACAGCAATCTGTTGCTCAGTCTCCCCGGGCCGCGCTGACCGCTGCCCTCCGGGCTCCTCCGCTCCGCAGGGGGCTAGGACTGTTCCAACCGCGACCACCCAGCCGGGCTGCGGGCGCCTCTCACCCTCACTCCCTCCGCAATGCAGGGTGCAGCACCAAGCTCGGGCTGTAGGCACTGCTAACTCCCACTCCCCCCTCCAATGCAGGGTGCATCACCATCAATCCGGGCCACACAGCGCGTCGCAGAAGCTTGCAGCGTCCGGGTCTGTCAACACCCCTCCGGGCTGCTGGTACTACGGGACCCACGTCTCCGCTGCTCGCAGGCCTCTCCACACCTCCTGCAGGGAGAGCCAATCTCACCGGAGCCCGACAGGCCCCGTCTCAGGCAGTCGACGTATGGAACGGACCTCGGGTGGGTGGGTCCGGGCGAGCCACTCTCCTCCGCCGCTCCTCACCGAACTTCCGGCCGGCCCTCCGATCACCCGAGCCCGGGGATCCCCAGGCCTCTCAGACACCCCGTGCCGGCAACAGCCACGAGCGGCTCAGCGCTCCGCCGATGGAACCGGACCACACCGCGTCACTTCGCTGACCTCCGCTCTTGGTCTGGGGCCAATCTGCGCCAGTGAGACCCTGCAGTAAGCCGCTATGTTAGGATCGGCGCCGGAGGGACCTGAAAAAGCGTCTTACTCCGACGCCATCTTGGCCACGCCCCCTGACCACCCTTTTGAAGTCCTCCAAATGGATTACATTCAGATGGAGCGATGTCGAGGTTTCAAGTATGTCCTTGTAGTTGTATGCGCTTTGTCCAGGTGGACAGAGGCATATCCAGTTCCAGATTACACAGCCGCGACCACTGCCAAGCAGCTGGTTCGTGAATTCTTCCCCCGCTATGGACTCCCTAGGGTCGTGTATTCAGACAACGGCCAGCCATTCTCATCTGAACTCATGAAGCACGTTTCCCTTCTGTTAGGATACCAGTGGAAGTTTCATTGTGTACGCCATCCTGAAGCAGCAGGTCTCGTAGAGAGACATAACCAGACCCTGAAAATCCGCAGTGCAAAAGTCTGTAAAGAGAAAGGTGTAGACTGGCTAGTAGCTCTGCCAGTCGCCCTATTCTATATGCGCATGGTCGCACATATTCGGCCGCCCCCCTAATATGTGGGGTACACCTAGACCCCGAAGTATTACAGATGTTTCCAGTAATATGCTGACAGATTACCTAGCTTCCTTGATGTCTGCCCTACACTCTTGTCGTTCACAGGTTGCCGCCGCATTCCCAGACAATACCGAGGTGAAACCGCATGAAATCGTTCCAGGAAGTTTGGTCCTTGTGAGGAATTTCGATCGTTCAAGTCCGCTGGAGCCTCGTTGGAGAGAGCCGAAGCTCGTCCTCTTGACCACCCGTACTGCCGTCAAGCTGGAAGGCAGGAAGGGGTGGGTCCACCTGTCTCATGTCAAAACATTTCACGGACTCCGAACTAAAACTTTTTCCAAAAACATTTCCAAGGATTGTCAAGATTTTAAAGACTGCCAAAATACTATTCTCAAGGACTGTCCCGCAAATGACATTGATACCAAGCCCTCCCTGTTAGAGAAAACTCCGCAACAGGAGTATAAGCTGAAGCTCCGGTCTAGTAAAATAAGTCAGCCAGTTTAATTGTCTAAGTCCTCCCCTAGGTGAAACGGTTAGACAGGTTTCTGACATGTATAAGATAGACCCCCATAGTGAGAGAGTTAGTCAAAACTCTATCAGATGTATCATTATTTTGTGTTTTCTTTTGTTTTTGAGTTTGATGGTTACCTGTATAAGTTATGCATTGCATTTATGTTTTCCAATTTCTCATGTAAATAAGTCTTCTAATGCTACAGTAGAGCACACATTTAGTGATCTGCCTCCTCACGAGTTATCCTATCGTCTTGCTATGCGCAATAACACCTTCATCCGTATGTTACACTATTCACACCAGACCAGCAATGCCACTAATTGTTGGGTGTGTGGTCGACTCCCCCCTTTCCAGACACCGAAGGGAGTTCTGCCACTCTTTCCTTATCCATTTTCACATAATGGTTCGTGTGGAGCATGGTCCACGTTAACGTCATCCTCAACTGATATGTCCCTTCTAAACAGTACATGTTTTCCAGACAAGCAAGGTCTTTCCCATAGAACCGGGTTAGATCTAGAAAATGAAGTTTATAATTTAGGTAATTATTCTTCGAATTTTATGGTCCTGAATGTTCAGTCTGATACCACTCCAGACTTACCTGCAATTTCAGTACTACCAGTCAAAGGCGAATTATGTGTCAGAAAGAATGGTTCCGCACATGTAGGACATAGTGATTGTACTACTATTGTCAAGTATAGTGACAGTAGGGAATCTATTTTCAAAGCCTCACGTCATTCATATTTTGTTTGTGGTCAGACCGCATATGTTCGTCTGCCCCTCGATTGGGATGGAACATGTTACATTGCCTTCCTACTGCCACCAGTTTTCCTAGCCCCATCCGATTATCATAGAAACACACATCTAGTACACATTAGACATAGAAGGGAGATCGAGCCCCCGATTGTCGACCAGACTGAAACTGCTCTAGAACAGTATCAAGATTTTAATAAAGGTTTCTTCTTCTTTTTAGGCCCTGTCCAGAATAGTAAGCTAATCCGTAGGTTAACCAGAACCCTTGAAGCAGTAGTGAATGAGACTACTTCTGCTCTAGGTAACTTAACCGAAGAGCAATCTGCTATGAGATTTGTCGTTTTGCAAAATCGTCTCGTCCTTGACGTCATACTGGCCGATAGGGGCGGGGCATGTAGAGTCATCGGATCTAGTTGCTGCATTTTCATTCCTAATAACGCGCCGTCTGTTTATTCAGCTATAACCAGACTTCATAAAATTGCCCATCAGTTACACCAGAATCCAGGCACCTGGACATGGTCCGGTTGGCTCTGGAGTATAATTTCTGCCTGGGGATGGAAAGTATTGTCATTCCTAGGTATAGCAGTAATGATCATTTTCAGTTGCTGCCTCTGTTTACAATGTGGCCCTGCGATTTGCGGCATTTGTGCTACATCCTGTATTCCTAGTCTTAGTCCCCGTCCTAAATCCCGTTCCAAGACAATTCGAGACGAGCAAATGATACTGTATGAAATGATAGATGGTATCATGAATATTGATGTTTCCTGATGGAAACGTAGTGACAAGGAGGGAATGTGGAAAAGTAAATTTTGCCATGTTCTGTGTCCCTACGTGTTCCCCATCTTATGTTATATGTGCATGATCAATATGCATATGTATTCCCTTATGATCGATTAAGGACGCAATTCTAGTTGTGTCCAACTCTAGTATGCCAGTTTCCAGTTCTCGTGAAAGCTACGAGTATTAGGCCTATGTAAAGTTATGTTGCCACGTTTCCCAGTGTACACGTTAATTCAGTAAAAGTCCCCGTTTCTAGGCCTCAAAAGGGCCCGGACACCAGATTCAGCTCCTGTCTCCTGAACCCTCGCTGAGGAGCGATACAGCCCCCACCTGTATCCCTGACCCTTCACTTACTTCCTGCCTCACAGTGCCCGGCTCGGACTGGCTCTGCCTGCCAGTCTGCCAAGAGTATGTTATGATTCTAGTTATCAGTCCAGCTCTCCTTCTCTGCATTCCTAAGCTACTGAATCGCATCAATAGTTTCAGTCATCGTCTAGCCTTTACGTCTCCATGTAAGAGAAATACTGTATTAATGGTCATTTAATATTCCTCAACGCACTACATGTAGAATAATGCATGCACCAGTCTTAGTGTCTGTTAACCTTTGCCCTGATAACTTTTGGATTCTATCAACATGTTCTCTAAACATCAGATACTAGATAGTGTTTAGGTACATGTCGCCCTAACTCTCCAGACTTTCGTCTCCTCCTCTAGCGCAGAAGTCATAGCCCCCAGCTTCTCCTAGTAACACGTCACTGCCAGTTTGCGCGCACCACTAGGTCAGAGGTCCCGGCTCCTTAGGTAGCCCCCTCCATGTTTCCGCCCCATTATGACATATTCTGTTACGTTTACATCACATGTCTATGTACACGCCTCTTGTCACACCTACTTTCAGCCTTATCTTTCGCGACTGCTACGAACCCCTCCCACTGCTACGCCTACTGTACTTACTGCAATGCAATTGTTTTACTATATATATGTTGTACATTGTTATTAAAGCTAGCTGTTGTCCCGATCCTGCCCCCCGGCAGCTGCCATCCTATTCCCGTGCAGGTTGTCCTGTTCCTGTCCTTTATGCTGTATTAAACCTGCAAACTCCAGCTACCTCGAATCTTGACTCTTATTTATTGAGCTATCTGTTATTCTATATCCAGTCAAAAATAGAGGTATTATTTATTTATTTACCACACATCACGGACTTCATCACTCCACACGCGCTCCCCTCCGAGGATTACATCCTTTTGGGAGACCTCAACTTTCACCTTGAAAAGAACAACGACCGCAACACCACCACCCTTTTGGACAACCTCGCCAACCTCGGACTTAAACAACTTGTCACTACTCCCACCCACATCGCAGGTCACACACTCGACCCTATCTTCACCTCCAGCAAACATGTCTCCTTCAGCCACACCACAGCTCTCCTTTGGACTGACCACAGCTGCGTTCACTTTACCTACAACAAGCCCACATCCAACTACCACCCCCAACCCACTCTGCAAAGAAACTGGAACAAAATCACCATCGACCAGATCTCCTCATCGCTTCTTCAAAACCCCCCAGCCCACTCCTCAAACCCAGACCAAGCAGCCACCAACCTCACCCAATGGTTATCCAACAGCGCCAACATCCTAGCACCACTGAAAAAACGACAAATCAAACTAGGCAGCAAGAAGGCCTCCTGGTTCAACGATGATCTTAAGAAATCCAAGAAACTCTGTCGCTCCCTTGAGAAGGCCTGGAAAAAAGACCCAACCACCAGCACCAAGAACGCCTTCAAAAACGCCACCCGCATACACCACCAACTGATCCGGAATGCCAAGAAAGCCGCTTTAAAGGACCGACTAGATAACAACGCCCACAACAGCAAGGAATTATTCAACATCGTCAAGGAATTTACCAACCCCTCAGCCAACTCCAACGACATCACCCCCTCTCAAGCCCTCTGCGCCTCCCTAGCCTCATTCTTCCACAACAAAATTGCAGACATCCACAACAGCTTCGACAACCGACCCAAAGACCAACCCACCCAACCCCCTGCAGGACCCCCACCCCCCCTGAATATCCTCAATGACTGGAAGCTAATCTCCACTGAGGACACAATCCGTCTGATGAACTCCATCCACTCAGGATCCCCCACAGACCCATGCCCTCACCACATCTTCAACAAAGCAGACTCCATCATAGCACCACACCTTCGAGACGTCATCAACTGCTCCCTCAACTCCGCAACCTTCCCGGAAAGCTGGAAACATGCCGAACTCAGCGCCCTCCTGAAGAAACCCACAGCTGACCCCACCGAACTCAAAAACTACCGCCCTATCTCACTCCTTCCATTCCCGGCCAAAGTCATCGAGAAAGCGGTCAACAATCAGCTCGCCGCATTCCTCGAAACCAACAAATCCCTCGACTCCTCTCAATCCGGCTTCCGAGCCAAGCACAGCACTGAAACCGCCCTCATCGCAGCAACAGACGACATTCGAACTCTACTGGACAATGGAGACACAGTCGCCCTCATCCTCCTTGACCTCTCCGCAGCCTTCGACACGGTCTGTCATAGCACCCTTTTACAACGCCTTAGAAACGTCGGAATCCAAGGAAAAGCACTGGAATGGATCACCTCGTTCCTCACTGGAAGAACCCAGAGAGTCCGCCTTCCACCATTCAAGTCAGAGGCCACTGAAGTCATCTGCGGCGTACCACAAGGATCTTCACTCAGCCCCACCCTCTTCAACGTATACATGAGCCCCCTCGCGGTCATCGCACGCCAACACAACCTCAACATCATCTCCTACGCCGACGACACTCAACTGATCCTATCACTCACCAGAGACCCCAACACTGCCAAAACCAACCTGCATGAAGGAATGAAAGAAGTAGCCGAATGGATGAAGCACAGCCGTCTGAAACTGAACTCAGACAAAACAGAAGTCCTCATCCTAGGCACCTCCCCCTCCGCCTGGGATGACTCTTGGTGGCCTGAGGCCCTTGGAAAAGCACCCATCCCGACGGACCACGCACGGAACCTGGGCGTCATCCTGGATTCCTCACTCTCGATGAACAGACAAGTCAACGCTGTTTCTTCATCTTGCTTCAACATTCTTCGCATGCTCAAAAAAACATTTTGCTGGATCCCCACCGAAACTAGAAAAACAGTCACCCACGCTCTGGTTACGAGCCGACTGGACTACGGAAACACCCTCTATGCCGGTACCACCGCAAAACTCCAGAAAAAACTCCAACGCATCCAGAACGCTTCAGCTAGGCTCATATTAGACATCCCGCGTAAAGAACACATCTCTGGTCACCTGAAAAGCCTCCACTGGCTCCCCGTCAATAAGAGGATTACTTTCCGGCTCCTAACCCACGCACACAAAGCACTCTACGAAATTGGACCCGAATGCCTCAACACACGACTGTCCTTCTACACCCCCTCCCGCCAGCTACGATCCTCCAACCAGGCCCTTGCCACTGTACCTCGCATCAACAAAACCACCATGGGAGGCAGATCCTTCTCCTACCTGGCAGCTAAAACCTGGAACTCACTTCCCACTCACCTTCGCCTTACTCAGAACCACCTAGCATTCAGAAAGCAACTTAAAACGTGGATATTTGACAAGTAAGTCCCCACCCCTCTACAAGCGCCTTGAGACCCTCTGGGTATGTAGCGCGCTATATAAATTTATTGACTTGACTTGACTTGACTGACCCCATCTCTGAAGATGCCCTCCTCAAATGCATCCACGAAACAAAGCCCTCCAACCATTCTCTTGACCCCATCCCCAGTGCCATTGCCATCAACTTCTATTCCCATTCACTGTCCTATTGGACCACTCTGGTCAACCTCTCCCTCTGTCAAGGCTCCCTTCCTGTCTACTTCAAAACAGGGCAGGTCACCCCTCTGCTTAAAAAACCCACTGCTGATGCGAATTACCTCAACAACTACCGCCCCATCACTAACCTACCCTTTCTTGCGAAGATCACAGAAAGATGTGTAGCGAAACAACTCTCATTATATCAAGGACAATGATCTTCTTGACAATTGTCAGTCCGGCTTCATCCAAAACTGTAGCACTGAAACAGCCCTATTGCAAGTGATTGATGATGTGTTGAGGATACTCGACTCGGAGGGGGGGGAGGGGATTGGGGGGGCGGGTCCTGTCTTCTTATTCTCCTTGACCTCTCGGCAGCCTTTGACACAATCAATAACGACACTCTCCTCAACACTCTGCAACAGAGAATGGGCATGGAGGGTACTGTGCTTAAATGGTTTGCATCCTTCCTCTCGGATAGATCCCAAATGATCAAAATAGCGAACAGTCTTTCATCTCCTTTGGCAGTAGGTCAAGGTGTTCCCCAAGGCTCTATACTTGCACCTACATTGTTCAACCTCTACCTAGAACCACTGCGAAATCTCCTAAGTAAATCTGGGATCCACTATCATCTCTACGCAGATGAGACTCAAATCTACCTCAAGGTTGGCTCCACTCACGATCTCGCTACCCTAAGCTTAACTCTCGACACCATTCAAAACAGGATGTCAACTCATCAACTGATTCTAAATCCCTCCAAAACTGAATTCCTCCTCCTCTCCTCCCCGGTTCAATCATGGATGGATCAGATGAATCTACTTAACAATAAACCCATCATTGTTGACAGCACAAAATCCCTTGATGTCGTACTCGACAACAAACTCAATCTAATCCCCCACATCAATTCCATTGCAAAGTCTGCACGACACCAACTGCGCCTTCTTTGGGGAATTTGTCGCTTTTTCCCTGAGCGCGACCTTAAAACACTGGTGCAATCGCTGGTCCTCTCCAGACTGGACAACTGCAATTCTCTTCTTACTGGCCTCCCCAAATCCCACCTGTCCCCCCTGAAATCGGTCTTGCACTCAGCCCGTTTCATTTATGGGGCCAAAAGAAGCGACCACATCACACCGCTGTTATCCACCCTTCGCTGGCTTCCAATCAAGGCTAGAGCTATCTACAAGACTGCCTGTATCACCCACAAAGCCTTGCACTCCTCCTCTCCTCGCTACCTGTCGAATAAACAAACTCTCTGGAGGCTCTAGACCATCTCGTAATGCAGAAAATCTACTGCTTGAACCCCCCACTTTCAAGAAGGAAAGATCGATGGCCCAATCCTTTTCAGGCAACGCAGTGAGAATCTGGAACTCACTCCCGCCTCAGCTCCGGACTACCTCCTCCTCTCAGGCCTTCAAATTGGACCTCAAAGCTCTCCTCCTCCAAAGACACCTCCAAATCTAATTCACACCCTCGCTATCATCTGAAGGAAGACCTCCATTTATTGAAAAGTCTATTGTCCAGGACTATGGAAGTTCCTTCCCAGTGTGTTCTGGTAGTTTGAATGTTTACCATTTTTTTCCAGTATTATCCTTCTACTTGTGTATGGTACCCTTTTGTAACTTGCACACGTCACTTTTCTCTTGTAACACACTGTTTGCTACCCCTCACATTTTGTTTGCTTTCGATACTTGCACAAGTGCCACCATTGCCTACGTAACGTTTGTTCTTGTGCTGGAGTGTCTGCGATTTATTGCAGTATTATACCTCTACTGGTACTTTGTACGTTTTTGTAACCTGCACACATCACTTTTTTCTCCTGTAATGTACCGATTGCTACCTCATGTATTTTGGTTGCTCACTATTGTCACTTTTGATCCATGTAACTTAACGTTTGCTTTTGTAATTTGTTAATTTGTAATTGTTTCCTCTTGTATCATTACTGGTCCTATTGTGAAGCGCTCTGACACCTTCGGGTAAAGTCCGCGCTATATAAAATCGCATAAATAAATGTGTGAGACACCAAAGCTTAAGATTAATTCTTTAGCGGAAAGGGAGCCAGTGAAGCTGTTTTAATAAACGTCCTACCGAAGTGCGAGGAGTTTTTTTTAGTGCCAGGCGAGCGGCCACGTTTTGAACAATCTGCAGTCTTCTGAGAAGGAACTTGTTGGCAGATGCCACCAGAGCATTGCAGTAGTACAAGCGGCCAATAATCAATGCCTGGATCAAGGTTCGTCGCACAGAGTGGCAACCAGCGAAACACTCTTCGCAGGAGGCTTACGGTATGGTAACAGGTCTCCGTCGTACTCATAACTTGGTCCTTCATTGATAGCAGAACATCTATGCGGACTCCCAAATTTTTTCCCCACAGCTGTTGGAGATGGGGCAGGACCTAATGTAGCAGGCCACCACCTAGGGGACCAGACAGTCTTATCTATGCCAATCAACAGAATTTCCGTTTTGTACGCATTTAACTCAAGACAATGGTCTGTCATCCATTCAGATACAGTTAACATACCCTTAGCAAAATCAATATCCTCAGAGTTCTTATCAAAGGTCAGAAGCAGCTGGGTATCGTCCGTGTAAGAGAAAGGGGAAAAACCGTGCTCCCTGATAACCTTTGCAAGGGGCGCCGCATATATATATTAAATAAAGTCTGGCTTAGACAAGAGACCTGGGGCACCCCCTTAGTAAGTTTCAAGGTTTGGGAACGGAAAGGACCCAAGTTGATTGGTCTGAGTGCGCTGGTCGAGAAAACTGAGCCAGTTGAGAGCCTGTCCCTGCCGCGCTCAGTTGCAAAATCAGTTTATGAGAGACTGTCGAAGGCTGCTGTTAAGTCCAAGAAGACCAGTATCACTGCTTTATTAGAATCCAATGCCATTTTAATATGATACGTAACCCCAATAAGGGTTGTCTCTGTGGAATGAATCTGTCACTTTTAGACTGAGTTTTTTTTTTAGGCCTTTTGTCTCACTTCTTTCGAGTCGATTGACTCCTGGTGTCATAGGGATGCCCGGCTTGAAGAACTGTAGGGACTGTCACCGCATGATGTCAATGACTGAGCCACACCGCATGTGTCTCTACTTCCTGGGAAACGAAAACGCCTCCAAGTAGTACCCCGACTGCCGGGCCTTAGCGCCGAAGACTTTGCTGGAGCGGTCCTGAAATTTGATAGAAGTCCGGCAGTTGATTCCACACTACTCAAGGTCACGGTCCGGTGGGAGGTCGAAGCACTGATCGCGGAGCTGTCATTGTCATTCCTCTTTATCTAAGTCTTCGCACTCTGGGTCAGGTAAGTCGAAGCATTCCAAGAAGTCTATGAAGCGTTGTCGCTCTTCGACTTCCTCTCGCCCATCTTGGCTGAGGGTGTGGGTGGGGCAACCCCCACGGCTCCTGCGGAGGCTGCGACATTGCCGCCTGCCTACCTGCCCTTTCAGGATCCGTCGGCGACGGCTGTTCAGGTGCAAGACTTTCTTGCTGCCATGGCCTGACTCTTTGGGCCATCTGGCCCCAACGGTGCGCCTGTGGGCCCGACTTGGGGTTTTGCTCTTTCATCGCCGGCAGCTTTTGTCCCGGCGCTGCAGGACCCCCCTGGATCCTGGCTCTGATCCAGGGCGACACCAGTTGACCTCATACAACCTCCACTGGTGTTGACCCCTCCTCCTCCTGCACCACCTCTGACGTCGTCTGGTGCCCCCGCCTACGTCGTCCCAAGTTTCAGCCATGACCCAGACACACTGCCGGATCGGTGTCGCTCAACGCCGATCCCGACAGTGCCTTTTTACCCTTTGTGCGTCCGTCCTCATTTTCAGCCTGTTTCACAGACTTTGGAGGAAGGGGAGGATGGGAGGGGTCTGAGGACCCTCTCACACAACAGTGATTATGATCCGGACTGGGCAGAGGATTTGGGGGATACCAATGTTCTAGCCACCTCACCTTGGCATGCTGTCTCCTACCGTGCCTAGGGAGGAGGGCGCCAGTTACGCAGTGGTGTTGCGTAAGGCGGCCGAGGCCCTCCACCTCGAACTCGCTATAGTGGACGTCAGGACTAACCTCCTGACAGAAGTGCTTCAGCCGGCAGCAACCAATTTGTAGCCCTTGCTGCCTTTCAATTACGTGCTTTTGGGCACTTGGTCCAGGCCTAACACAGGGGTTCCTGTGGACAGGATTGTGGCCCAACTCCATAATACGGCTCCGGTTGAACCCCACCCCCCCTCTTTCTCTCCCAACACCCCACTCCCGAAAGCTTGGTTGTCCAGGCCTCTGCTTCCCAGAGTGCGTTCCCTTCCGCACCTCCGGATAGGGAATGCAAGAAGCTGGAGCAGCTTGGCAAGAAGCGTTTTTCATCTGCCAACTTAGGGCTGAGGTCGGTAAACAAATTATGCCTCTTGGGCCGGTATTCCCACTCTGTGTGGGATACTGTTGCGCAAGTGCTGACCAACTGTCCGGAGGAGGCACGGACAGTACTCTCTCAAGCTATAGCAGCTGGGCAAGACTCAGCTAAGTTCAGCATCCGTTGTGTGCTTGATACCGCCAACTCGCTGGGCAGGGCGATTTCCACGACGGTGGCACTTCAGCGCCACACCTGGCTGAGGACAACTTGCTTTTCAGGGGATTTCCAGAACACTGATGGACATGCCCTTTGAAGGCATTCGCCTTTTTGGCTATAAGGCAGATGGTGCATTGGAGCGCTTTAATAACTCGTGGACTACGCAAAGTCCTTGGGCCTGTCGGCCACTCGCCCTCCTCCGCCTTCTGCTTTTTGCTCCTTTCATGGACACGGAAGGGATGCCCCAACATGTTTGTTCCAGAGCCACAGGCCTGCACTGCAACATCCTCAGCTTGGCTGCGGACGGGAGAACCGCCGAGGCTGTTCTGGGGGCCAGCGGGTGGGTTAGTCCACCTCCACCCAGCAGCTTCCACTACAAAGCCTTCCTAGTCCGAACTTTAAGGCCCATCGAACGCCAGTGGGGGGCAGAATTCGCCTTCAACTCCCCCACTGGCACATCATCACATCGGGCAAGTGGGTGCTGCAAATTGTGCGAAGGGGCTACTCCCTCCCCTTCGAGACTACCCCTCCAGCCATGCCACCTCAGTACCAATGCATGTCGGGGGACCATCTTGCGCTTCTTCAGCAGTATGTCGCGGCCCTCTTGGCCAAGGGGGCCATCAAGCGCGTTCCTGTCCCAGAAATAGGTTGTGGTTCCCACTACTTTCTGGTCCCCAACAAGGACAAGTGTCTGCGTCCTATCTTGGACCTCATGAACGTCAACCGCTTCCTCCGGAAGGAGAAGTTCAAGATTTTGATGCTAGCTCTGGTGTAGTCTGCCCTCGACCTTGGCGACTAGATGGTAGCGTTGTACTTGCAGCAGGCATATTTCCACTTCTCCAGTATTAGGGGTGTCTTTCATAGATTCACATGCCTGAATCATTCCCCGTCGTCGGAGTGGGAGTCCCACGGTACATAAAAAAGCAATAATTATGCCATAACTATGTAGTAAAACTCATAGAAATAAACCAGGAAGTAAAGTAGCCAATGCTACAGTAGGAAAAACTTCCACATCTATGACTATCCTAGTCATTTTGTATAGTCCAAACTACAGCCAATCAGGCGCCAGCATCCACCAGAATGTTCTCCCCAGAGGCTCAGGCTCTCAGATTTTCTACCGCACGTTGTGTGTAAGGGAGTCTCCCTGAGCTCTGCTCAGTTTTTCTTTACTCTACTTCAATTTGAACTTATTTCAAGGATGTCTTCTAAGAAGTCTCTCTTCAGAGCCTGTGATTGTTGTGGTTTGTCTGAGAAAGATCCACATAAAAAGTGTATCTATTGCCTATACCCAGATCATCAGGCTTCTGACTGTAAGATCTGCAGGACTATGCCTCAAAAGACTCTCAGGGATAGAGAGGGTTGTTTACTCCTGTGGTTGAAGAGGCTTAAGGATTCATCAAATCCTGCTTCTGAGGTGGGCAGCATTGCCTCTGGTTCAACTGCAGCCTCAAGGAAGAGGCCTGCCCCTGAGGAAATGGCTTCACCTAAGGCAAAGGTGACTAAAAACAGCCACCTACTAAAGGACTGGATAAGCCTTCAACTTCCAAGGCTGGCCCCTCAAGCAAGGGCATGGAGAGCGCTTCAGACCTTAAAAAGGGAACCACCGTCAAAATTCCTCAATCATCTGAGAGGAATGTACCACAGACCTCATGGGCGACTACAGTGACATCTACGGTAACCTTTTCCTCTCCAAAACCTCGAATGGTTATGTCGTCGTCGACGTCATCTCCAACTATGGTATTTGTCTCTGTGAGGCCTGTATCGTCGACGTCCGTCGTCGACTCCTCTGAAGGCTTTACCGCCGACGAAAAAGAAATCGTTGACGGGCTCCACGTTGTCTACGAAGGTAAACCCGTCGACGGAGAGTGTCCCGTCGACGAAGAGTGTCCCGTCGACGAAGAGTGTCCCGTCGACGAAGAGTGTCCCGTCGACGAAGAGTGTCCCGTCGACGAAGAGCATCACTACAAATCCATCGGAAGAAAATCTTCCGACGACGCCGCAATTGTCATCATGCACGGCACTACAAGTTTGGTCTCCGTCGACAGTGTTTCTAACACCAAAGCAAGTATCGGGGCAGATGCGTGAAACAGCGATGCAGCTTTCACCCCTTCGTATTTCACCTCAAAAAGGTGTCTTCTGAAGTGCCAGACCAACTTTTGGACACTGAAAGTGAGGATGAGATGGTCCAGAATACATTTGGACAAGCAACTAGCCCATCGGAGTTGCATATCAAACTTCAAGAAGAAGAATATGATGCTTCTCAATCTCCTGTTCACATAGCGACACCAGTGAATAACCCGGTTGCTCAAGTACCTATGGCTTTACTATCCAATTTACAATATATGCTGGATGATTACTATAGGAGGTTCCCACCATCAGAATCAGCAGGTTCTGGTCCGACAACTCCAACTTCCGAAGCACCTCCACCCGTGCTTCCACCAGTGTGTCCATCTTCACAATCGCAGCCTATGCAGGAGGAAGCTCCGCAGTCTTCGGAGGATGAGAACCAAAGGGAAGAAGAAATGGATGATTTGTCGGAGTGGGATGACTATCAAGTACAATCTCCTTCAACCTCTCTTCAGACTACGTCGACCTCCCCTCCGGTGGATGTCGCAAGTTTTCATTTATTGATGGAGCGTGCAACAAAACGTTTCCATATACAGATGGAACAGACGGAGCAAGACTGTTTCTTATATGATTTCAAAGATCAGACCAGACGACAGATAAAAACAATACCCATCATAGATTTTATCTGGAAAGAAGGGATTAAAGTAATGTCAACGCCGGCTTCCATTCCTCCAGTCTTACCACGCATAGATAAGAAATATAAAGCTCCTGAAAAATCGCCTGCATGTCTGATTGGGCATCCAAAACTTGACTCAGTAATTGTCCAGGCCGCCCAAAAGAGAGCCAGAAATCCATCCTCTGCAGTTACGGCGCCGCCGGATAGGGATGGCAGACGCCTGGACTCAATTGGAAAGCGTGTTTCCACCATGGCTGCAACAACTGTCCGTGCTGCCAATGAATTGGCCATTTTGGGGCGGTACGACCGCCAAATGTGGTCTGACATCGCACCATTTATCGATCTCCTCCCTGAGCAATCCAAGGCGTAAGTACTTCAAATTCTTCAAGAAGGCCAAAGAATCTCTGAAGAGATTATTGACTCAGCGGTAGATGTTGCATCTACAGGATTTCGACAGTTAGCAGGAGCTGCTGTCCTGCGCAGACAGGGGTGGTTGCATTCAACTTCGTTCAGGCAAGAAGTCCAAAACAGAGTGTTAGACATGCCATTCGATGGAGAATATTTATTTGGTCCCAAGGTAGAGGAAGCGTTACAAACGATTAAAAAGGACACGGAAACAGCAAGATCCCTGGGCACCCTGCAATTCCGCAAGCCGCCCTTTCCAGGAGCGAGGGGACGTGGGACGTCCTCCAAAAGGGGTGGATACCAACAACAATCCACATACAGACAAAATAACCAGCGCTATCAGACGCAGCGCTACCAATCTTATGGACAGAAAAGATCAACCTATACCCAGGGCAGGGGTAAGACAAACCACCGCGGCAAAGACAAGCGCCAATGAGATTTATCACCTGCCACCACCGATTTTCCACCCTCACAAAAAACTTGGCGGAAGAATATCGCATTTTTTCTCCAACTGGCAGTCGATAACAACAGACAAATGGGTCCTGGATATTGTGGCCAGGGGCCATGCCCTAGAATTTGAAAAATTCCCTCCCAATTTTCCGCCAAGAGGACCGCCTCCGGCTCACCTAAAGGAGCTGTTTATCCAAATCAAAGAGATGATACGAAAAGGAGCGATAGAGTCTGTTCCTCAGAAGATGAAGGGAATGGGGTTTTACTCCAGGTTCTTCCTGATAAGGAAGAAGAACGGGGAGTGGCACCCGATCCTGGATCTTCGCGCTTTGAACAAATATCTAAGGAAGTTAACATTCCGAATGTTGTCGCTTCAGGAAATATTGCATCTTCTAGCAGCAGGAGATTGCATGGGAAATTCCTTTGCTTCAGGGTGGCTGGCAGGGACTACCAATTCAAGGTCCTTCCATTTGGTCTGCGGTCGGCTCCGAGAGTATTTACAAAAGTTTTAGCTCCGGTGGCTGCGCACCTCAGGCTGGAGGGAATACACATTTTCCCATATCTGGACGACTGCCTTCTAAAGGCCAGTTCTCACGAAACGTTCATCAACACCTACAACAATGCCTACACCTATTTCAGTCCCTAGGCCTGACCATCAACTTCACCAAATCCCAAATGCAATCGTCTCAAAGAAGGGAATTCTTAGGTGCGACTCTAGACACTCAGAAACTCAGAGCTTTCATCTCAAAGGAGAGACAGATAAAGATAAGTCAACTGGCACAAGATCTGATGCAAAGAAAATCAGCTTCAGTCAGACTGTACAAGTCTTTTCTAGGAATGGCATCGGCTTGTATCCCATTACTTCCAAATTGTCGGCTTCGAATGAGGCCGCTTCAGGAGGAACTAACTTTACAGTGGCAACAAGTGTCGGGCACTTTCGAGGACCACATTCACATCACGCCACTTATGAAAAAGTCTTTTCTCTGGTGGACACGGATGAGTCATCTGAGGCAGGGGTGCGCATTCCTTCAAGAAGCACCGACTCTAACCATCACTACAGATGCGTTCCTCGAGGCCTGGGGAGCTCATCTGCAAGGCCTCAAGATCAGCGGCAAATGGACTGCGCAGCAAAAACGATGGCACATCATTTGTCTAGAACTGAGAGCCATTTTTCTTGCACTCAAGGCGTTTTGTGCTGTTATTCAGAATGCCAATGTGTTGATACGAACAGACAACACAACAAGCATGCTCTACGCCAACAAGCAGGGGGGAACGCGATCTCTTCTCCTGTCTCAAGAGGCGCAGGAATTATGGACTTGGGCTCTTCACCACAATGTGCATCTACAAGCAGTGCATGTTCCAGGGACAGAAAACGTCCTCGCGGACGCACTCAGCAGAACGACGATCACCACCCACGAATGGGAGCTTCACCAGAAGACAGTGGAACACATATTTCATCAGTGGGGTTGGCCAGAACTGGATCTATTTGCAACAAGGACCAACAGCAAATGCCACAGCTTTGCAAGCTGGCATCCCCACAAGAACTCCCTGGGGAATGCGTTCAACATCAACTGGTCTCTAATGTTTGCGTACGTTTTCCCACCGATTCCACTAGTCCCCAGGGTTCTGCGAAAGGTGAAGAAGGAACCTTGCCGACTCATCCTGATTGCGCCCAGATGGCCGCGCCAATATTGGTTTACAGAGCTCCTCCTACTGTCAGAATGCAAGCCAATTCAGTTACATCCTCTCCCGAACTTGCTCAGCATTCAGGAAGGACAAGTCTTCAATCCTGACCCAGCATCTCTGAAATTAGCGGCCTGGCTCCTGAACACCATGAGTTCGCACACCTAAATATCCCGGAGGACTGTAAGGAAGTATTAGCCAAGGCTAGGGCGCCTGCTACCATCAGGACATACAGTCTGAAATGGAAGCGCTTCTGCATATGGTGCCGTTCAGCAGGGGTTCACCCTTTCTCAGCAAAACCTGAGGACATTCTTCCTTTTTTCCTGCAATTAGCACGAACAGGTCTGTCTCATGCTACCTTAAAGGTGTTTCTGGCTGCAATATCCATATATCGACAGGATGGAACAAATTCGCTGTACTCAGCAAGGATTATCCAACAATTCTTCAGAGGCCTCTTTAGAATGTTCCCTCCTGTACGTCGTCCGCCTCCTTCATGGCATCTAAACGTGGTTCTAGCTCAACTCATGCGTCACCCATTCGAGCCCATCCACAAGGCTGATCTGAAGTACCTTTCGTGGAAGGTGTCACTGCTCTTGGCTTTAACATCCTCCAGGAGGGTTAGTGATATCCAAGCTTTCACGGTGCATCATCCTTTCATGCAATTCACTAGTGACTCCGTGATACTTCGCACAAATCCAAGATACATTCCGAAAGTGCCTTCGGATTTCCACCTCAATGAACCTATCATTCTTAAATCGTTCTTTCCAAACCCGCAAACACCTGCGGAAAGAGCGTTACACTCACTTTACATTAGAAGATGTCTCAAATTCTACCTACAAAGAACATCTACTCTACGCACTTCTGACCAGTTGTTCATTACTCACGGTGCGATTCGTAAGGGGCAGGCAGTTTCAAAACAAACTATTTCAAGATGGATCTCTGCTGCCATTGCCTTTTGCCACACACAGGCTGGGAGACCTTTACTGTCAGCGCCCAGAGCGCACTCTACAAGAGCGGTCTCTTCATCTACGGCCTTATTTGCTGGAGTCCCTCTTCAGCAGATCTGCAAGGCGGCTACTTGGGCTAGTCGCCATACCTTTACCAGACATTACTGTCTAGACTCGATCAGCGAGGCTGATACTTCTGTGGGTCGAGCTGTTCTACGGAATCTGTTTCACTAAGGTGAGCCTCTGTTTTCCCACCTCCTTATTTCTGCTGTCAGACGCTTCTTATGTTATGTACACACATATTTCCATGATTGCATTATGTTATGCTTTATACGATATGTGTATTTTTTCACTTCGCATTGTTATTTGCGTTACTACTGACAAGCTTGGCGTCATTGGCGTCTGCCTAGCAAGGAAATGTACTGCTAGCTACTCTGATTCAGGCATGTGAATCTATGAAAGACACCCCTAATACTGGAGAAGAACAATAGTTACTTACCTGTAATCTGTGGTTCTCCAGTATTGGTGTCTTTCATAGATTCACATGCAACCCGCCCACCTCCCCTCAGTGGCTCTTTAGGCTATTTTGGTTTACCAACACTCCATGCGAGAAAATCTGAGAGCCTGATCCTCTGGGGAGAACATTCTGGTGGATGCTGGTGCCTGATTGGCTGTAGTTTGGACTATACAAAATGACTAGGATAGTCATAGATGTGGAAGTTTTTCCTACTGTAGCATTGGCTACTTTACTTCCTGGTTCATTTCTATGAGTTTTACTACATAGTTATGGCATAATTATTGCTTTTTTATGTACCGTGGGACTCCCACTCCGACGACAGGGAATGATTCAGGCATGTGAATCTATGAAAGACACCAATACTGGAGAACCACAGATTACAGGTAAGTAACTATTGTTCATCCCCGTCCTGCTGGCCTACCGGCGTTACCTGCGATTCACGGTAGGCCATGAGTACTTTCAGTTTACTGTGGTCCCCATCGGCCTTACCAGCACCCCTAAGGTGTTCATGAAGGTGATGTCGGTGGTCGCAGCTCATCTGCGCAGATCAGGGGTTCCAGTCTTCCCCTATCTCGACAACTTGTTGTTGAAGGTGGGCTCACCCCAGGCAGTCTCCCACCACCAGACTACGGCCAACCTCCTACATTTACTGAGGTTCTCCATCAACGTGCCAAAGTCGCACCTGATTCCCTCTCATGCGCTAATCTTAATCGGATCGGTTCTTGACTCAGCGCAGTTTCGGCTTTATCTTACCGAGCAGCAAGTCTGGGATATTCAGGCTATGATTCTGATCTTTCAGCATCTATCCCGGGTTTCGGTGAGAATGACCCTCCGTCTACTGGGTCTGATGGCCTCCTGCATCCTGTTAGTGGATCATGCCAGATGGCATATGCGGACTCTGCAGTGGGACCTGAAGTTCCAGTGGGCACAACATCAGGGCAACCTGTCCAACCACGTCACACCACTCCCGTGTGGTACTGCAACAAACAAGGCGGGGTGGGGTTGTGGACCCTATGTCAGGAGGCTCTGCGCCTCTGGACATGGCTGGAACATCGGGGCATTTCCCTGGTGGTTCAACACCTGGCAGATTCTTTGAAAGAAGGGCGTACAAACTCGGCCCCAGGTGCATGATGGATCACAAATGGCGTCTAAACCCGGATGTGGCGCAAGGTCTCTTTCAGCAGTGGGGAAAGCCTTGGTTAGATCTACTCGCCACCGTAGAGAACGCGCAATACCACAGACAATGTATTGCCACCACCCTTGTTTGCGTATAAACGCAGTGCTAATATCAAAGATACACTGGTACACACGAGACCTAGGGAGATCCAATCCCTGAGCACCCAGCCCACATTGTGGAATCTGCCACCTGTGAAGGGACACTTTCCTTGCGGCACGTGTACTGTTTGCCCACAAACCGAAAAAACAACAGCGGTCGATATAGGTATCGCACGACCATGGCAATTGATGAAACATACAAATTGCAACAGTGAGGTATAGGTATATAGGTACCGCACGATCATGGCAATTGATGAAACATACAAATTGCAACAGTGAGCGGCTTATCTATCTGATCTGGTGTCCTTGTAATCTCCGCTATGTCGGAATGACTACAAGAAAGATCAAGACCAGGATCCAAGAACATAAAAGTACCATCAGATGTGGTAAACGCTCTACAAAACTAACAAACCACTTTCTGGACAAACACCACCTTGAAACTGAACTACGATGGGTAGTCTTGGAACAACCATGGATTCCCCCACACCTAACAGACTCGTCCAAATTCCTATTCCGGAAAGAACAACGGTGGGTCTTCAAATTAAGAACTGATGTGATGGGTCTCAATGACGATATTCCTTGGTTGGCCATATAGACTCATCTTCCATCCCAAGTCAAGTCATAACTACCTCTTCTTAATGGTTGGGTCTTAGAACTTCCCCTGTGGAGATAGGCCAACACTGATGGGTCCTAGCAGTGTAACTGCTGCATACACGCGCAATTTAAATAACGTAAATATAGCGTGGGCTTGATTGGACTAGTTGATCTCTGAAACTGAATTGTTTCCTCACTAGCCAAGAGAAGGGGAGTTGAGTCAAGTCATAACTGCCTTTTCTTAATGTTTGGTCTTAGAACTTCCGCTGTGGAGATAGGCCAACACCCATGGGTCCTAGCAGTGACACTACTGTATACACGCACAATTTAAATAACATAATCAGTAAATATAGCGGGGGGTTTTGGATTAGTTGATCTTTGAAACTGAACTGTTTCCTCACCAGCCAGAAAAGGGGAGTTGAACCAATAGGTATACTCCTATAACTAAGTTGGGCATGTGATAACATGTCTCCGGGTTCGTGCATGCGCCCTGACTACGGGTTGGGGGATCAGTGTGACTTACAAAGCCTGATGCGCATGTGTGAAATGGAGCCTCCTCGTCCAGCTAATCGCAAGTAAAACTATTGTGTTGCGGCCTCCGCTATTCGAGAGCGGTCTTATTATACATCGGGGCTATTAAACATTGTCAGATTACACATATTTGAGGACTATAGGGCGCAATAGTCCACTGAAGAGCGTCGTTGAAACAGCGCATGCGCTCCTTTGTGTACACTCTGAGTGGTAATGTGAACCTTCTGTGCACATGCGCTTTGAAAGTAATTCCACTACAGGCACTGACTGGGGCGACTTGACGGAGCAAGGACCTTCTCTCCTTTCGCGCGCTACTGGCCTTAAATCAGTAATCCCCGTTCCTGGTCGGTACCTCCCGTGGCATGCTCTACGGGGTTCGAGGTACCGACGGACAGGTAAGCGTGGCGGGCCCTACATATAACTTTTGATCGTTGTATGTACACTCGACTCAGAGTCCGAGTTCTAACAGTGGACTATATTTAAATAACTTAAATGACAAAAATTACTAAATTGAAATGAATGTGCTATATTTTCTTGCCATAACAATCCCATACTCGTTAACTTCCCCCTGAGTGTAGAGGGTGCTTGATGGGTATTGTGAAACATTACTATGCAGTTATTCAGGGGACATTGATTAATAGACTATATATGTGTTTCTGGACCATTTTTTGACCGTCACTTGTTTGTTGAAAATGCCACAAAAGTTCATTGCCATGGTACAGAATTGCAATTTGACCTTACCCTGCGTTTGGGTTGCAAATGAACTATTGATTTAGAATTTCTTTTGGTTTTTCCTGCAGTGCGGGCCTCCTTCCTGAGCAGCCAGCCAGGTTGAGGTGAGGCAGGGTTATCCTACATCTGAGGGTAAGTCCCTTTGTTCTGACTAGTTTAAAGCATGACCGGATTATTGATATTGTTAAAAGACACAAATCAGTAATGAGCATGAAATTTATGATAAATCTGCTGGGTTGTCTTCTCTTTTTTCATTCTCTCAATTACAGATACCTGTGTATTACCTGCTAAAAGAAGAGACAGGAATACTGGTTTTGTATACTCTTTATTCTAATTTTCACTATTGATAGCGGTAGCTATATATAAAATAACTGGTCCTGATGAAAGCCAACGATACAGGTAACTGATCAGATGGCTGAAACATGTTGACCCAATATGACGGTGGTTATAAATCCATACCACTGAGTTGCACTATGTTTTAACTCTGCCAGGTAGAGCACCAAAATAAACTTACTGTTAGTGTATCTATCCTAGATAGTTTTAATTTCACTCTATTTCTTTCATTCAGTGCTGAAACCTCACGACACCCATCATCCTCACATATGGGAATTAGTACCCATTCCTCCATATCAAAATCAAAACATCTCTGAGCTCCTTCCTTAAGAACGCGAAGTAGTAGCTCCCAGTGCTGACTAGGTTTTTGGCACTGGTAAGGAGGACCCATATGATGAAGCATGTCACCCTCGGGTGAGTGAGGGTTCTAATCCTTAAGGGATGATTCCCCCTAGAAAGCTATATATTGAATTTTGAGTAGTGGCAACCACGCAGATGTTTGTATGCATGCTCTAATAGACTCGAGGTGAGTTGTGTATTTAACCTTATGTGTTTAGCCAAAAATGTTGGCTATGTTGTAGAGCATTGTGGCTGCTGTGCATCATGTTGAAAAGTTATAATAAAAAGGGTTAAGTATTTTTGTTACCTTTATACAAACCAAGAAGGCATTATATACAACTGAACAACCTGATTAAAAAAAGAATTAACATAAATAATGTCTCCTAGTGTTTTTGTACTTGCACTGCTGGCAACTTCTTCCTGCCTGTTCTCATGCTTCTTTGTTATAATTTTTGTTTGTTATGGCGGAGCAGGACATAAGCAACGGGGGAGTGGAGGTTGGAAAACAGTAGTTTAATTAGAACATGAGCAGCGAACGGACAGTATGGGAGAATCAACAGATGCCAGATTCCGAGGGCAGACTGACGTGATGCTTAGGCGATGCTTAGGCGATGTTTAGGTGAGGGGCTGATGCGAAATGGTGGTGGTGAGTGATGTTTGGTGCTCAGGTGGTGCCACTATATGGCGTGGATTGGAGGTACGTTGTGGTTTGTGGAGTTGAATTAGGTTGTTTGGTGTGTAATTATGTGATGTGTTTTTGTTAGAAATGGGATTTCCGGTTGGCTATGGCTTGCGCCAAAGTCAGGCAGAAACCACCACTCTAGTCAGGACAAGGGAGTTACAGGCCAAAGATAACCCCTGCTCACCCTCTAGGTTACGTGACACGAGCAGTAAGGCTTATCCCGGAGGCAATGTAGGTTAAGTGTTTGCGCGCGCACCCAGCAACAACACCCAAGGACCACCCCAAAGGAAACTCCACACAAGGTTATATATAAAAATAGCCTTTGTATTATACCAAACACATTAGAAAATAAACACACACTTTACAATGTGCCAACAGGCACGGGCGAAATTTACAGGGGATTATGTACATGGGACAGGGCCACGTGGACCACTGTCAGGAATAAGCACTTTTAGAACTAGAATACTTGTAGGAATAACACTTAGCACATGTAATAACTGTAGCACCAAATAGCAAATGTAGCACACAACCAGTAACCACTGGTAAAAGGTAAGTACCACCTACGCAACCCTAACAACCGTAGGAAAATATCACGCAGGGAACCATGAACTCACTAATATAACTATACTAGGAAAAACAACCACCTAAGCATAAAAATACATTTAGGGGCTGAAACGCCCTATGTCCAGCAAAGTCAGGGCAGGCTGCGCAGGCAGCAACCAGAAGAAATGTGCAAGGGGCAAGCCTAAACGAAGCAGCTGCCCACTAAGTGCTGGGCAGCTGGGGATCTCCTCTGGGCTTTCTGGAACAGTAGGGTCCAAGAACAACGTAGGAGCCTCCTGGGCTCTGGCAAAGCTGTGCCCCAACCACGTGGGAGCCTCGCAGGCTCGAGAAAGGAAATGCCCCCTGGAGCCTCGTGGGCTCTTTATTAATAAAATGCCCCCAAATCAGCGTTGGAGCCCGCAGGCTCTAAAATAAACAATGCCCCGGGAAGTTGGTGGACTGGTGCCCAGGAACCAATTCTGCCCACTGTTGGAGCGGCCCACTGTCAGACGGGGCCGATCTGAAGGGCAAATAGACGATTGCCTCGATCAGGCACACCACCTGATCTCGCTGTGCAGCTTCCACCCCCAGCCCTGTTCACTCACCAGGGCTTCACAGGAAGGACACCCAAGGGTAGGACGTCGACGCCCACCTGGGCTACGAAAAAAAAAGAGAAAAAAGGCTACGATTCCGGACCCAACCACTATACCGTGGAATAATGCACAGCATAGTGAATCCAAAAAGATTCACGCTGCAAAACTTCCTGTTGGACACTAGCATGAGAGTCTAAAAAAAATTGAAATTGTAAATATTATACATTTCCAACTGAGACAAATGGAAATGATGAGACACCAACAATCAGCCTAATTATTCTAGTGAAAACACATCGAATTTCATTTTTCCAGGTCTTTATGTGTCCAAACACCCATTTGGTAGCAAGTAGCAGGTATACCCAAACCGCCTGGTATTTAGTAAATATCAAAGGAATCAGTAGTGGGCTGCCAACTATCAGGGTCGCACTCTGATAGGGAATATTCACGGGCACCAAAATTAAAATTCTCCCCGTTAGTAAATTAAATAACTGAAAAACTGGCATCTATAAGCTAATTGTAATACACGCTATTATACAAAAGGAAAAGAATAAGAGACTACTGCCTAGAATATCTCTGCAATGCATAGATATGCCAGTTCAGAGAGGACTATTATCATTCTATATCATGCATTACAATATTTTAGCTTTCTCCCACTGGAAACTTGCTCTACCAAATAAACGTTAATGTTAACATATTCCCCCATGTTTCATTAAAACTCTCCAACTTTTTTTTTTCTCCTCTAAAAGCTCCATTCCATTTGCACCTGTGAATAGAGTATCATGGCCTTTTGTGCTAGAAGCAGGGAGACAGAGATAAGAAAGGGAAACACTGGCTTCAACCTTTTCCGCCCTCGTTTATTTGAAGCACCGTCTTCCATCCTGTGTTCCCTTATTATCACTCCCCTGCTATCCCCCATGAGCCGAAGCATAGAATGGGAAGCAAGGGGGACCAGATAGCCAGACGAGGCAAGGAAGGCGTAATCATCGGACATCGTTGTTCATTTATTGCTCACACCACTCTATTAAGGGAGACCAAAAATCATGCTTTTTAAAGACCTTCATATCCAAGCTAGCAACATATTTAATAGAGAATAGCCAATCAATGAGCCTTGGAGGGGATACAGCTACCCACCGTTTACAAATTTCTCTGCGTACAAACAGAATAGAGTAAAAAAGCTTGCTTTGTTTTCCGTTAATCTTACGGGGGAATCTGCACATCCAAAAATAACCAACAAGACGCTTACCTTAATATCCATATCCAGCACAGTAGACAGAACCCTACTCACATCATTCCAGAAAGGCTGAATCTCAGGACATTCCACAAACATATGTACGCCATCCTCTCTTCAACTACCGCACCTAGTGCAAACCACGTCTCCTCTGCTCCCGAACTTTGACAACCTCTGAGGCGTCCAGTAGGCTCTATGGATGGAGAAATGGTGATTTCTTTTAGGTGTGCTGGTTTTACTATTTTAAACAACATAGACATTGATACTTGCCACTTATTTTCCAGCGAAGACTCCGGCAAGCATCATCCCCACAGTTCGGTTGGCAATGTGAACGCCCCATCTTCCAGTTCCACCATCAGCCAATATATTGTTGCAAGCTCCTTTTTAAGTACAGCCTCATCCAAAAGTCTGTCCTCCAATTCATTTGATCTTCCTATCACTGTGCCTGGATCTTGAAACCAACAATGTATTTGCATGTATTTAAATCTGGACACCTGCAGTTCCGAGAGATGGTTACACGATTCCCAGCTTATTAAAAGACTATCCTGTGTAATATGATTCCATCTCGTTAGGCCAGCCTCTCTCAGGGGTCGAGCCAGTGCATATTTTGTCCAGGCAGGTGAACCAGATGAGTCCCAAATAAAAGCCATTTGACTGAAGAATGGTATTTTTAAGGCTTTTCTGACCCTATACCAGGTCTCAGCCAGACCTCTCAAGATCTTTAGCCTGACTTTCTTAAAATAATTAGGGTCTGCGTTTTTGAACATAAAGCCGACACTACCACCTAGCTCCAGCCTTGACATTACTCCAAGCAATCTCCTAATCTCTAAAATTGTGGGTGTGTTCAGCAGAATTTTCCCATCTTTTAATAAAAAGGCCCATGAATAAAAAAGCAGGTCTGGTAGTGCTAAGCCCCCTTTCTCCACCCTCCGTCTCAATTTCTCCCAGGCTATTCTGGGACCCTTGCTTGACCTAATAAAGCTACCGATTTGACCTCGCAGCTTTTTAAGTGCTTTCTTATCAAACCAGAGGGGAATGGTGTAAAAAAAAAAAGTTAATTTTGGGAGGATCATCATTTTTACTAGGTTTACCCGGCCTAGTGAGGTAAGCTGGAGGTGTGCCCAGATTTTTAAGAGCCCACTGATCTCTTTTTTTGCCTTCTCCAGATTGACTTTGGTCAATTTGGAGATGTCTTGTGGAATCATGACTCCCAGATACCTCATTGCATCCTTATTAGGTGCTTCCCCTGCTTCCAAATTCCAGGTCATGACCTCGGTCTTATTACTATTTATTTCATAACCCGAGATTTTCCCAAAGTTTGTTGTTAGTGTTGTAATGCGACTCAGGGTGTTTTGTAGGTTATTCGAAAAAATGAGAATATCGTCTGCGTAGACGCACAATTTCTTGCACTAGCCCTCGTACTGAAAAGGTACAATCTCTAAATCCTCCCTTATTTTCCTGGTGAGGGGCTCACTGTATAAATTGAATAGGAGTGGCGATAAAGGACACCCCTGTCTCGCTCCCCTGCTGATAAGAACAGGATCTGTCAAGGAGCCATTAACTAGCACTCTAGCTTTTGGGGTCCTGTAAATGGCCTTCAATGTACAAAGATTTTGGCCAAGATTTACAGATTCTGCAAAACGGCCCAATTTACCCTGTCAAAAGCTTTAGTGGCATCTAAAGCTACTACCGCAAGTGGAAGCTCATACACGGATGCCAGGTCAATCGAGCCTATCAGCGAGAAGGTCAGCTCTTTCAAGGACCTACCCCAAATGACCCGTTTTTGAGCTATATGGATTAACTCCGCCATTGGTCCATTTAACCTGTCGGCCAATATCTTTGCAAATATCTTATAATCACAGTTCAGCAAAGATATTGGCCGATACGAATCACAATTTTTTGGGCATTTGCCTGGCTTCAGGATTAGAGACATGTTAGCCTCATCTCATGAGGCTGACATGTTAGCCTCATCTCATGAGGCTGGCATGTTAGCCCTCTTCAAAAAGAACTCGTTAAAGAATTCTACAAAGATAGGTTTTAGTACACTGGCCAGTACTTTGTATACCTCAAGAGGTATGCCATCGGGACTAGAGGCTTTTCCTTTCTTACCGTGTCTTATTTCCCCTTCCCCAATCTCCTGATTCAACTGCCTGCTCTTCTCTGCTGAGAGGGTGCTACTTGAGCCCTGTCCCAACCAAGCTTCGACCTCATCTTGGGTGGGTTTTAGATCTTCTTGGCATACCCTGCTGTAATAGCTGTGAAAAACATGCTCAATCTCCCTATTGTCACTAATAAGGTTGCCAGTTTGTTCACATTTAACCTGGTCCATACTGCTTCTCACCTGCTCCTTTTTGACCTTCCAGTCCAGCAGCTGACTGCAGCGTTCACTATATTCGAAATGAGCCAATCTACTGGCTTTCCATTTCTTCATCACCCTTTCTTGTAGGATTACTGCCATCTTACCTTTTGCTTCCTGCGCTTTTTGAAGCAGACTTTCCCGGGCTTCTTCGTCTATCGTGGGATCAGTCAGATCTTTCTCTAGGCACAGAACCTGTACCTCAACTGTTGACACCTCTTTGTAGTAACTGCGTCTTTTTTCAGCTGCCAAAGCCCCTAATCTACCCCTCAGAAAGGCTTTATAAGCATCCCAAATTATTTTGTGTGCTGCTGACCCCTGATTGAGATGGAAAAACTCTTCTGTCTCCCTAGATAGTGCTGCCATAACTACTTCTTCTTGCAGAATTGTGCAGTCTAGAGTCCATCTGGAGTGGGGGATTCTCTCCTGTGACTTCAAATGTAGGACCACAGCTGAGTGATCCGACAGATGAACTCCCGCATGCTCAACCTTCTGGATCCAATCTACCAGATTACTGTTGATAAGGAAGTAGTCAATCCTCGACTGGTGCCTATATTTTGTTATTATAAAAGGTAAAGCCTTTATTTTCCCTACCTTCTGTCTCCAGATGTCACAAAGCCCCAGCTGAGCCATCATTTGCTTGATAAATGTGGACATCTTTGGATTGACGCATGCTCTGCTGCGTGAAGTTCCATCTAGAGAATGATCTAGAACAGCATTATAGTCCTCTGCCATAATGATTGGATTCAGAGATTCTATTAATTCTGCTACCAAATCTCCTAAAGGAGGGACATCGTCTTTGTTTGGACCATGATATCCCACTAGAGTAAAGGACTGCCCCAAGATCTTAGCTTTACCAATTAGCCACCTTCCAGCTATGTCAGAAATCTGTGCCCCAAGAACCACCTGTGCCCCTCGCTTTACTAAAATCACCACCCCCTTTGTTACAGTCGTATGGGATGTGCAAGCTACCTGAGAGATCCAGTTTTGGGCCCTAAAAAGATCCAAGACCTCCTCCTTTGATAGGTGGGTTTCCTGCACAATGATGATCTTGGCTGAACAATCCTTCAGGTACTGTAGAATCTTATACCGTCTCGCTTGTACTCTAAGACCATTGACATTCCAGGACAGGATTTAAATTTTTATTGTTTTCCCTCCCTTCTCACCCATCTTTCTAGGGGATCAAAGAACCAGCACCAAAATTCCAAACACCTAATCAATACTAAAAACTTTATAGAGGCAATAGAGGATCTTTGTTTAGTTTTTTACCCCACTGCTCCCCACCCTGTGCTCTCCCAATAACCCCCCCTCGCCATGGGAAACCCTCCCCTATTTCTTCATGAACCAAGGCCATATGGGTGTCCCCCCAGAGCGGACGTGATATTTGAAAGTAGATATAAGGTGTAAAAAATGATATCTAAATGAATATAGAATTTTGCCATTACCTTTTTATTAAGCTTGCAAAATTCATACCCTTAGGATAAGATCAAAGGATTTTACGCCCTATCCCAATAATGTAGAAATAATGTGATACAATTCAGGAGAGAGGTCTAGCCCCCTAGTTGTAAGTTTTTAATAAAACCGTCCAACGTTTCTACAGAATGGAAGATGTGCATCTTGTTATTTAACATAACCTTTAAAAAAGCTGGAAATCTCAGCTGTACAGAGGCTCCTAAACTCTTTAGCCTATCGATCCTTTGTCCCATCTCCCACTGCCTATTAGAGGTGGTAGAGGAAACATCTGATCTAATCTCGTATCTAGCACTATCCACCTCAATAGATTTCATCCCCAGGGCTTTTGACAGTATTTTCTCCTTCAGAGAATACGTTAGAAAATTAATAAACATTTTCCTGGGTTTAGACCTGTTTGTATTAAGTCTAAAAGAATCCCTGTGGGCTCGTTTTATGTCTTTTGCTATGTCCTCTTCTGACTCCTCCATCTGAAGCTTATTCCTAATCAGTTTTACTACATATGATTTAATATCATCACCCTCTCTGTTTTTTTTTCAGGTACTTTCAGGATTTTCAAATTATTTTGTCTCTGGAAATTGTGTAACCTTTCGACCCTGTCCAAATTCTCTCTCTCTCAAGTCCTTAGTTTAGCTATTTCAGCGCAGTTTACCTGTACGGTTTCCCTAAGCTCTATGACCTCCTCCTCTAATGCTGTAGTTCCGCTACTGAGGTAATCTATCTTTCTTTCCATTACCTCACAGGCCTTCTTTATCTCCAACTGATTCAACTCTGATATTTCAAACCTGTTTTTGATTTCCGCTGATAAAACTGCTAAGGGTGCTCCAACAGATGATTCCTCCTTCTGTAGGTGGTGAGGGCCCTGTGCGAGGTCTTCAGAGATAGGGACTAGGCTACCTGGATTTTTAGCGGAAAGCTGATTGCCTGTGTCGGTATCAGGCAGTATTTATCTGAGACTTTGCTACCCCGTCTCCATGGCCCACCTTACCAGGATAATCTAGGTGGCTTTCAGGAGTTACTAGCTTGGGACAGAACTGATTATGACATTTTTGGCCCGTCTGAGCTGTTGAAGATTCCACACCAGTTCAAGATTTCCTTGAGTGGCTTTGTTTCATCTAGTACCTTTTCTGAAGATTGGGACTTCAAGACTGTTAATAATATGATGTCAGATGTAGAAATGTCTGCAAAATTCATAAATCGTGAATATTTAGAAGGTTCATCGGATTATGAGCAAATGTATTGTTATAATCACTATGGTCATCATTTCTTGCATAAATCTGCAAATCCTAGAATGTATTAACTTATAACCAATTGGAACATTGTCCTACGCCACCAAAGGGTAGCTCAAAAACATTTTATGGCAAATTTCCATACTTTTCAGGTTTTAATGTTTCAAATCCAGAATCATTTTACTTTAAAAATGTTAATAAGACAGGAATGAAAAGTATGTTGAAAAATACCAAGCAAATTTATTCTGCAGCCTTTTATGCTCAACTGTCTTCACTAGGTTTTGATTTTTGGAAAGACAACATTAAGACAAAAACTGTCTGGGGCACAAAAGACTGACAAGTGCAGGGATTGGAAGCCTTATTTAGAGCCTGCATCATCCCAGAGCAAATCATGTTTTTGAATGACACTGTCCAACAGACGTCTTGTCTTTTGTTAGCCAAGATAAAAAACTTGAACCAACCGTCCATACCTACACCTGATAGTAACAACACTACCGTGGGGGAGGTCGACGTACATACTATTTTGCTTCACAACAGAACAGATCCTGATTGGAAAAAATTGTTAATTTGGCCCACAGACACAAACACCTGTCAAGATAGATTCCTGAAAAAGACACAAGGGTTCACATTCACTAGGCCAGATCCAAGATATGTTCAGAGACCGCATCCAGGAATAGTAACATCATACAGTGTAGGGAAACTGTGCCTTGAGTGGCTACACAAATCTACACTAAGGGAAGTAAAACAACACTTCTCTTTACTTAAAGATGGCGCTGATCTAAGGGACTCCTTACAAGGACCTACTAAACCGCGTCATAAACGTTTTATATATGCCGGTATCTATGCATTGTATAAGGAAGCATGGAAGATTACACAAGCAGAGACTGCAGAACGAATACGAGAAATTGATCGTATTAATTTAGAGAAATATCTCTCTGTAGTTGACAATGGGTTAACAACTGTCGTCCAGGATATATTATTTGGACAGCATAGTATCATCTGCCATAGACATAATAGAACAGGACTCGGTCATGTTGCAACATGGTCAGTCGCAACTACGTTCTATAATGCTATGAGGCTGGACGTTACAAAACCTACAATCAGGCTATGTGCCTTGGCGCCTAATCAATACCACGTCACTGTTTTCAGAATGTAATCTCACTGATAGATCAAACTGGCACAGAGGGGAGCAGACTATATGGTGCTGCGCATTGAAAAACTGGAAAGATTGCCATTAACTGTCGCTGAAAGACCAGCCACAGAATGGATAATACACTGAACAATCACTCTGCCTGTTACAATTTTCCATTTTCAGTATTGCTTAAAACATATACCAGCAGGCACATATGAAAGGTTGGGTAAAGAATACATCAAGACATCCTGGGACTTACCATATACACACAGATGTTGGAGTGGGGGGAAATAAGTGTTTCTTAGTGGTAGAAATTGTGAAAACGCACTAAGCGGTTCTCTCTTTTGCCAGGGTATTAATTTACATGGGGCCTGCGATGGTTCCTCTAACAACTTATCCTGCCACCTGCAAGGTTCACCAGCTGCAGTGATTGATCCAATTTTTGGACAACTTTCTAAAGGAAGTTACCTCATGTTGAATGATCACAGCTGCTGTGGCATGTTGCCAGGTTTACCGTATCTCGTAACTGTGTCAGCCAGGGTCACTTGCTGTATGCAAGTATTGTTTCCAAAAACCAAGACAGACTGGGAGTCGCAACTTTGGCCTTCAATGGAAATCTCTTCTATACGAATTGATACTTTAAGCAGAATGAAAGCCATTCTTTTGCAAAAAACTGTGTCATTGACCTCGGCCAAAGAGACCTATGATCTGCAAGTCGCAAGGACTTCTGCAGAGATACATGCCCTTTTAACAACAAATTGCCCTATACATTTCTCAGAAATGTTAAGTCGTATCTTAAACATGTCTGATACGAGCGGTATTGTACATGTATGTAAGACAGTTTTTTCGGGACTGTTAGCACCTTTTGAAGCAGTCCTAGGAATATTTCCAAACTTCGTGCACTCTGTGTTTGGTGGACTTCCTCTCGTTCTGGGACTCGCAGCAGGGATAATATTTTTGTTCCTACTGCTCCGATATGGCAAGACAAATCACCAGCGATACCCAGTTCACCATGGAGAACACTCTACTGGTGATGAAGTGTTGTGAGCGCATTGTCCAAATTTTGGGATTAACTCTTTTAAGAGAGTTTAATACTACATGGTTTATGTAATTTAGACCAATCTGGCAAGATTGCATCTTACTTGTTCTACGATACCTGCTATGCGGAGAAGAATGCGTGTTAGAAATCTGTCTCACACTCCCATCAGTCCTGCCAACGGATGTTGATACTTTGCTTGGACCAGTAACGGCTCATGCACTGTGTTGTCCCCAACGGCTACCAATCCTGATGACAGCATTCATTGAGATCTCACAGACGCACCATGCTACTGCTGAGTTACGAGAGGAAAGCGGCACACAGGTTCCTTCAAATTCAAACATTGCTAAACGCTACCACCGCGGACGGCGATGCTTCACATCTATGTACGATTGATCTTCTTAACAAGGTAATCCAACTTTCACCTACAATGGTAGACACATTCTTTACAGACTTAGAAGACTTGATGTTTTCCCCAAACAATAACACTGACTTTTGATTTGGCACACAGTGTCTGAGAGACTCTAAATTCGACCTTCATTTTTTCAAAACAAAGTTTCTAACTTTGGAACTCTTTTTTCTACGATCAATTTTTGTTTATCCAAATGTGTACTTTTTCATGATTCATTTTTGTTTATCCAAATTTGTACTTTTTCATTTTTTGGCACAAAGTAATCTGCTTAAAGTAGAACTATTCATAGAGAACCAGAATTCCTCGAAAAATCTTCCAAGTAAGACAATATTTGACCTTGTCCACATTCAACAAGTTTATATATTCTGCCATGAATTGGTCTCGACTTTTTCTTCTGTATTTAAGAACCATTTCATAAATGTATTTTTGTGATTCATGCGGATAGCATTTTCAAGTATCAAATGATCTGCTTTGAATGCAACATTGCTTAAAATGCGTACAGCACAAATTCTTCTTTTTGTGTACAACCAATTCCAACGCATGTTTTATGTAATTTGGGTGTGTTTTTAACATAACATGTTTAGATATGTTTTTAGGTGTTTAGAACTTAGTAATGTTGTACTTAAGAAAGTGGAGTGGGTGTTGTGTGGTGTTTTAGGCCCTGAGTGAATTTTCCCGATTCATGCCCTTATATAGGTACAATTCACATTGCCCTTATATAGGCATAGAAATCAGGCCCTTATTTAGGCAAAGCTCATGCTACCCAAATACAGGCATGGCTACTTCCACCCGTACACAAAGTCACAACGATTCCTTTGAAAACCGACTTAAGCAATAAGGGAACTTTGTCTTGCTTGAATATTGATTTCTCCAAGAACTCAGTTACTTACAATGAACAACTATTCCCAAGGGGTTCATTATGACGTTCATATGCCCGACTTTACGTCAAACTATTGCATTCCTAAACACCTTCAAGGTAAAATATACCTTCACTTGCTGTGGCAAACTACGTTGGTTCGGAGCCGTTCGACTATCTACTTGCCCGACGCAGCTCGCTACAGCAAGTGCCAAAGGACGCCGACTCTCCAGCTGACGCACTGATCAGGAAGCTGCCCTGCTCCTGATGAGAATCCAGCTCCAGTGTTTCCGGCTCCCCTTGCGGGATATTGTGAAATAGAGTCCTGAGACTGAGATACCAGACCGCCTTCATTCTAACCAAGGTATGGAGCTGATTAGAACCTAGAGAAACCTTTGGTAGATTCTTGGCAAAGAAAACTAAAACCTATGCTACAGAATACCCACTTCTTCAAGCGTACTAGACTTAGGTTAGGTACATAGGGGTAGGCGTATTTTAGAAGCACCAGGGAGTATTTTAGCCTGTGTATTTATGTATGTATTTTTTATATGGCTTAGAAACCATATAATGCTCTTACAGTATTATTGTATATTACTATTTACGCTGTACGCATTATACTTTGAAGTCTACCTAACGATTGTAGCAGTTCACTTCTCTTGCATGAGAAAGAAGACTGTTCAATAAACCTTTTATTGAAAACGCCTGTCTCTCTATTTCTCTGCAACTCTGTAGAAACTAAGCATGCCCGATTGACTGAGTGAAATACTTATATATTGTTTCCGCCACTCTGAGAGATATATTCTTATTCTTGGGAAACAAAGTTGTCATGTTTATGTGGTTGTCAGAAACTAATCCCTTCTTGTGTAATCGAGAAAGTTTCTAGTGACCTCTGAGTTCGCTGGCACACACACAATTAAGTTTAGTATATTCGATAAAGACCTAGTGGACCTCAGTCCTACGTCAAATCTATAGGATATATTATTCCAATGCGCAGAGCCTATTGGGAATATAGGAACTACACTGCAGGACAACATGGATTCGTCTCAGTTAACCCTTTTAGTATGGAAGCTAACCGAAGAAATGCAGGAACTAAGGTAGGAAAACCAGGCCCTTAGAAAAGAGCTGGATAGAACCCGAACAGAATATACTAATTGGAGAGACCCACAACCAGGAGAAAATTAACCTATCATTGCTCCAGGTAAATTTGGTCCCTCATCTTTTTTTCCCCCTAGTACATAAGGCCCTAACACTGATCAGAACCTGCAAGTCACCGTGGTAACTCCAATCCCAGTTCCCTTGGCAAACCCAGAACGATTTACTGGTGGTAGTAGTCATTTTACTACTTTTATAAGCCAATGCCAGATACATTTTTTATGTAAACCGCAGGTTTTTTCCACCGACACTTCCAAGATAGCTTTCATCAACTCTTATTTAGGAGGCGTATCGTCCAACTGGGCTATGCCTTTGGTTGACACAAATGATACTTTATTGCACAATCTAGCTACCTTTAAAACAGCTATGTCCAGTTTACTTGCCAAACATGTTTTTATTCAAGCATCCGATAACGAGCTTTTAAATCTACGCCAGGGGTCCAAAGATCTTTTAATCTATGTAACCAATTTCAACAGATTGTTATCAGAAACACACTGGCCGGAGGAGAAAAGAATATCTTTATTCTATCGGGCCTTAGAGATGAATTAAAAGATTCTTTGGCACACATTGTTAATTTGCCTGAGGACTACGCAGAATTTTTAGATATAGTGGTTAAGTTAGATCACAAATTGGGAGAGCGAAAGAGTGAAAGACCCAGAAGTGATTTAAGAACTTGGCATTTTAGAGTTGAGAAAAAAGGAACAGAAGAAAAGAACACACATGTGGAACCAATGCAGATTGGTGGTCTGAAAGGACAACTTTCTGCAGAAGAAAAAGAACGCAGGCGAAAGGGCAATTTGTGTCTTCATTGTGGCAAGGCAGGTCACTTTGCTAAGGATTATCCAGTTAAAACTAACAAAAAGAAAGTTATAGCAATAATAGACAAACCATTGAGCGAGTCAGAAAACTAGATTTCTCGAAGAAAAAAAGAGATTGTTTCTTTGAGAACAACTTCAGTACAGATCTCACAGTATGCCACTAATGTTGTTAATCGTACTCCGAAGAACTTTACAATTAGGGTAACCTTTATTATATCAACACAAGAAAGACACAGCTTGGCTGTTCTTATTGATTCTGGGGCTACCGGCAATTTTATTTAATTTGTGATTAGCCAGTAAATTAGGAATAACTCGAGCTGCAAAATCTGAACCAGAACCAGTCAGAGCTGTAAACGGCTCAGCTTTAGCCTCTGGATTAATTAAGTTTCATATCAAACCTTTGACCATAGTTGGAGAAAATGGGCACACTGAAGAAACTGTTTTTGATCTAATTGATACACCCACTTTTGGTGTCATACTGGGAGTTCCTTGGTTAGAACTACATAATCTGAAGATAGATTGGATTCAAAGAACTGTCACTTTAGACTCCTCCTATTGCAGAAATCATTCTTATTCGGAAACTCAAGATCCCATAACTCCATTACTTTGTTCTACCTTACTACAAGATTCTCAACAGTTACCCAGCGAATATCAAGACTATGCTGATGTATTTGATCCTGTCCGAGCAACTAAATTACCACCACACAGAGTGTACGACTGCAGGATCGACTTGATCCCTGGTGCAGTCTTACCCTGTAGTAGGATATACGCCTTAACTGAGCCTGAAAACCAATATCTGAGAACATACTTAAACAAACTGTTAGAGATTGGTTTTATAAGACACTCTACGTCACCAGTCTCTTCGCCACTTTTCTTTGGAGCTAAAAAATCTGGTGATCTGAGGGCGTGCATAGATTACCGCGCAGTTAAGGCAACGATTAAAAATCGTAATCCATTACCTCTTAGTTCAGTCTTGCTGAATCAAATCAAAGGATCAAATATTTATACTAAATTGGATTTACGGGGCGTGTATCACCTTGTTCGTATTAAGGAGGGAGACGAATGGAAGACCACCTTTCGCACGACATATGGTCTATTCGAATATACAGTAATGCCATTCGGTCTCTGTAATGCCACGGCAGCGTTTCAGTATTTCATCAATGAAGTCCTACGTGACTTACTTGATGTCTGTGTCATCGTATATATTGATGACATACTGGCCTTCTCCAAGACTGAGGAAGAGCATACTACACATGTTCGCTCAGTTCTACAAAGATTAAGAGACAATTCTTTGTATGTGGAACTTGAAAAGTGTGTATTTAACAAGAAGAAGGTTGAATTTTTAGGTTATTGGCTTTCTCCCGAAGGAATAATCATGGACCCAAAAAAGGTTGAAGCAATTTTAAATTGGCCCACTCCCTCTTCTGTAAAAGACACGCAGCGAGTACTAGGTTTTGCCAATTCTAATAGGAGCTTCATATCTAAATTTTCTGAGATAGTGACACCCAATTGCCTTCTACTCGCGCGAACGGTTACCAGCTGAACAGAATTATACCAATGCAGAACGCAAGTTATTGCCAATTAAAGCAGTCTTTCTTGAATGGAGACACAATTTATTGGGTGCAAAGCATTCAATTACCATATTATCAGACCATAAAAATCTCCAGTTTTTCACCACAGTTAAGGCACTCACTCCCAGACAGATGCGCTGGTTACTTTTTTTGAGTGAATTCGATTTCATCATAACGTACTGCCCTGGAAAAAAGGAACTCCTGTCTGACACTTTGTGAATTCTTTGTTACGCTAACATCCTTTTCACAAACGAATCTAGACAAAGTATAATTCCTTCTGAAAAAATAGTGGCAGTCACACAAGCGGACACCTTTTTAGACCAAGTTACATTGAGTGTTCAGGTGGTAAATGAACAGCAATGGCTAGCTCAGAAACAAAACACCATATTTGAGGGTTACTTCTTCCACAAGGATAAACTGTTTATCCCTCAAGAAAACTTGCGACAACAGATATTACACGGGAATCATGATGTTAGTACAGCAGGACAAGTTATTTCCGCGGCATTTCTGGTGGCAAAACATCAGACAGGACGTCCAACAATATATAAAAGCCTGCCCAGTGTGCGCACGACAAAAGTCCTTCCATTCATCCCCTAAAGGTCTTCTACAACCATTGCCCATACCTCTGCTTCCCTGGCATGCTATCAGTTTGGACTTCATCACAGATTTGCCTAAATCCCATAACTTCACTGCAATTTTAGTAGTTGTGGATCTTTTGTCTAAAATGGGGCACTTTATTCCCTTACAAAAACTACCAGCAGCTACAGAATTTAGTGAAGTGTTCATTAACCACATTGTAAAACTAAATGGCCTTCCCAGTAAAATAATTTCCGACAGGGGCCCTCAATTCATTTCAAAATTCTGGAGTCAGTTGTGCAAACATTTAGGAATTGAAATAGCATTATCCTCCGCTTCGCACCCACAGACTGACGGCCAGACAGAAAAAGTTAATCAATACCTTGAACAAAGTCTACGGTGCCTAACCTCCATTATATCGGCTCATTGGGATGAGGTCCTACCATTAGCAGAGTTTTCATACAACAATAGCTATCATGCAGCTTTAGGCTGTTCCCCTTTCTTTTTTAGGTCTCGCCTGTCAATGCGCATGCGCATCGAGCTTGCGAGACTATTGGGGCTTAAACAGTCTTTAACTAACTTGCAAGGAATCGTGGCGATTCCTTGCAGTGCCCGTGAAATTCAAGCTCAATGCGCATGCGCATTGAGCTTAAAAGCGCGTGCACATGCCCCCAGCCGCCTGCCACATCAAAGGAAGCCCAGCCCCCCTCCCACAAGCTTATCAGCGTGCTCATTCCCTAATTATTCACGGCCGGCCGGCCGTGACATGCCCCCAGCCGCCTGCCACATCAAAGGTAGCCCAGCCCCCCTCCCACAAGCTTTTCAGCGTGCTCACTCCCTAATTATTCACGGCCGGCCGGGTCTCCTTCATTGTTCACTTTCCTTTCTACACATCTGGTAATCTGACTCCTTTTTATTGCGACCCGGAGAGTCACAGTTTTTACCTTGATTAATCATTCCCTGCTCCGTGAAAAGTAGAAGTCTGTTTCACGTGCGCTTTAAGGTAAACGAGGTTTCATCTTTTGTACGCCTATGAAAGTGAAGCCTGTAACACTGCCCAACACTACCTCTCACATTTTTCCTAGATTACAGGCAATTTAACTCTTCTCTATCCAGTACGGAGAGCTTTGAACTTTCAACCCATTTCTGCTCCGCTAAATAGAAACAGCTGTTCAATACGCACCTGCAGGTAAAACAATTTATCGCTTTGCTAGTTCATGCCAGCGAGGATACGCAGACAGGGGTGCAAGACAACAAACACAGTGTGATCTCTGTACCGACAACGAACTACTCCGTGTGAAAGCTCTACTCTGGATCACAACTACAAGGACACGGTTTACGCGCAGTCACTGGTTTATTATGACAGAGAAGATCATGAGTGAATGTTGTACCTTGAACACCGCGTTTTCCGTGCTTCTCCTCCCCCCTCCCCTTCTCTGCCTTCCCTCCGTCTTGTCTCTTTTGGCCCCCCTCCTCCTCCTACTCTCCTCCCCCCCCTCCTCCTCCTACTCTCCTCCCCACTCTCTCTCTCACAGCCTCCCCCAGCTCCGCCACCTCACTTCTTGGTTGCACGGCCGCTAGGCCGTGCCTCCCCTACTCTCCTCCCCCCTCCTCCTACTCTCCTCCCCCCTCCTCCTCCTACTCGCATAGGAGCGTTTACAAAAGCAGAAAAAAACGAGCTCTTTACGAGACACCCACACGGGTTTACAAACTGAAATTAATGTATTTACCCTGCCTTCTACATTGTACAGCGCCTCGCACATTTATGGGGTTGAAGCACTGCTCTGCCAATATTTGCCGTGACTCGGGCTATTGTGTTATACAAGGCTAATAATAAAGCAGCATTAATGCGCTTATTTTGAGGTCTTGTCATGAGCTGCAGCGCGTGGATTCTGCTTTTCATTAGCGGATATTTGTTTAAAGATCTGTCGAGGCGACTCTGAACACACAAAGTAACCACAAACTAAGCAGCCGGTACGCAATCTGCGGGTTTTTGCTTTTCCTTATGAGTACCAAACCAACCAACAACAGGCAGACAGGGGTGCAAGACAACAAACACAGTGTGATCTCTGTACCGACAACGAACTACTCCATGTGAAAGCTCCACTCTGGATCACAACTACAAGGACACGGTTTACGCGCAGTCACTGGTTTATTATGACAGAGAAGATCATGAGTGAATGTTGTACCTTGAACACCGCGTTTTCCGTGCGTCTCGTTACTAACTAGTCTCTATCCATCAGGTAAAGGAGAAACTCTAGTACGTGTGCATTCAGCCAAAGTGGCACTGTCACAGGGACATCATCAGCGTCTTGGATCAAGCAAGTGCATGCTTTGGTTTTTCATCGCGTGCATCAGCACACAGCTCCTGTGAGCATTTAGCCAGGCACTTCAATGGGTCAAGCAAAGTGCACGCACTGCTCTATGCAACCTAAATTAATGCATGTGAGGGAACATCCGGTCTTAGGTTAAGCCCTATTAGGATGCTTCGAATTCTAGCAAATAAAAATGGTAACAAATATAAAAGACAGTAAGTCCAAGACTCCCCTAGATGCAACTAAAAGCCTCGTAAAGAGTTTACCACTAGCTACTGGGGAGTTTATTTAAAACCCAGTCGCTGCCCGAGTCTCCTCCACCACCCACACCCCCTCGCAGCTGTTCTGCCTTTCGCTTTACTCTCGGACTTTAAATGCAGGAGATTCTTGTCTGGCACCATACGCATCTCTTGGGGTCTCCTATTTGCGAAGGTAGTCACAGTCATGCAAGGCAGACGTGCATTAGGCTTTTTAAACAGTAACGATTATAACTTCTGATGAATTCGAATGACTACACATTTCAGGTGGGGAGTTTTTAAAGCTTCCACCCCCAAACACTGCAAACAGTGCCACCTCGTGGTAACTGTGCAGCACTCCAATATAAGGTATGTCAGGAGCTAAGACTCGCACTTCCCTTCCCAACCACTCTGGGTGAGGACGCATGCTGCTATATCCACGTTTCTGGTTATAAAAGCCTTTTCAGGTCTCGCCCCCTCCCTTCTCCAACCCCTCCCCACTCTCTCTCCCAGCACAGCACCATCAAAAAACCCCAGCCGACAGTGCAATAGGTCTCGCAGCATTTGAGTTAGAGCTTTTAGAAATGTTTATGGCTTTTTTTATTTGTAATTCTTTAGCATTGGCTACAGGAAACAAAAATGCTAAAGATTTTCAAAAAAAACCCATAAACAATTCTAAAAGCACTAACTCTAATGATGCGAGACCTATTGCATTTCCAATGCTTGTTTATAACTGGCTTACAACCACGATCTATTCCTGCCATCCTTCCAGATTTATGCCTGCCGTGACCGAAAGATTAACAGAATTGCGAGAATTTCAAGAACAAGCCAAGCGTGGTTTAGCCAAAAATAAACAAAAGGTCAAATTATCAGTCGAAACACAAAACACCAGCACCACCCTATAAAGTAGGGGATCTCGTCTGGTTATCAACCAGAAATATCCAGATTGAAGGCCCCAAGAAACTAAAACCTAGGTTCATTGGCCCCTTTCCCATAAATAACATTTTGAATCCAGTTTCAATGAGATTAACTTTGCCCTCGGAATATGCCATCCACCCAGTTTTTCAGGTATCTTTGCTCAAACCACATGATCCGTCCACAAGAAAAGACAACCCTCCTCCACCTGTTGTAGTTGGAGACAATATTGCATATGAAGTAAATCGCATTATAGATGCAAAACGTATACATGGTCGATTACAGTATTTAATTGACTGGAAGGGTTATGATGCGTCAGAAAGATCCTGGGAACCAGACACACATGTACATACTCCAAGATTGGTCAGATCTTTCCATGCCTTGCATCCGGAAAAACCCTGTCACATACGAAGACCTTGGGAAAAGACGCCTAAATGCAGCGGAAGGGATCCTGATTAAAAGTCTCCCTGCTGTGCTGCGAGAAAACCACCGGAACGGCCGAAATCGGTGACTCCAGGCGGAAGGACGACTTTCAACGATATGAGGAGACTCCGGGTGCGGCGGCGGAGGGACTGAGCCAGCAGCTGAGGTGCTGTGAGTCACCGGGCCACGGGCCGGAGCGTTGAGCGGCCACATTCTGGGCAAAGCGGCGCTCGGTACTGGCGGGAGGTCCGTTTGACCTCCGGTGGTCCGAGCGCGGCACTCTTATGTCTGCGTTGATCGCAGGGGCACACAGGGATGGTGCCTGTGATCGTTTCCCCCGTTGACACCTGGTACAGCATTTCCAAAGCGCCCTTGGGATCTCCTCCCCGCATATGCACTCGCTCGGCCGCGGCCTGCGCTGTTCTCCCCCTTTTCCCCGTAGGGCTCCATTGTTGTAACCCATCCTGGCGTGGCTGTGCTGCTCCCGGAGCGAAAAACGGATCCAAACCTCAGCAGTGTCTCTGCCCCAGCCACCAATTTATGCTGCAGCAAACTTAAAACAATAACTGCCGACTGCACATTGCCTTGTCTTCAAACAACCTGCTCTGTGGAAGTACTGTGCCCGGACCACTGCTCCATTATGGGAGACAATAGTGAAATACCCAAAACCTACCCTGTTGTCAGGAAAATATAAACATGGGTTGGATGCCCATTCCTTGCTGATCAGTTCTGCTTGCCTAATCGCTCTTCGCCAGCTACTTGCACCTGCTCTGCGGCCATAACCAGAAGACTCTGGCATTGGGCTTAATTAATACTTGGCGGGTGGAACTGCGGCATGGGCCGCAAAGACCCCAAACAGCGCCTTCTCCCCTTCGAAAAGGTCACCGAAGTAGTCCAAGAAGCCACCGACAACATGGCGAAAGGTGGCCAGAAAGACACAACACCAGAGGGTGATACCAACCAATTAGGTTCCCTGCTACAAGAGATGAGAGCGGGGTTCAGAGCCCTAGATGTGCGCTTTGATGCCCTAGATAAGCACATGGCGGATCTGGGATTGAAGATCCAAGTTCACGACAGAAAACCCGACGTGGTGGAATCGCATACATCAGATCTAGGAGATTGAACGGCTCAATCCTTGAAAAGGCTCGGCCAAATGGAACGTTACCTCAAAGATGTTGCGATCAAGAAAGAGGACGTAGAGTCGCGCAGTCGCCAATATAACGTGCACATTTTGGTGTTCTGGAATCGACAGCCGCTGGTCGCATGGACACCTTGGTAGAAACAATCCTGATATACTTGTTTTGTAGAGAAGTCTTCACTGAGGGCTTTGTGATAGGACGCGCTCATAGATCACTAGGTCCAAGGCCCAATCTGGATGCCCGCCCAGACCCATCATTGCCTGTGTCATGAACTTTAGGGATCGAGACACGTCCCTGCGCCTGGCACGAGAACGGGGCGAAATGGTATGGCAGGGCTCCAAGCTGTCCCTATACCCAGACTTTACAATCATGGTACAGGAGGCCAGGCGGAAATACACTGGAGTGTGGCGCCGCTGCCAGGGCGACTGACGCTGGACGCACATACGAGAAGCAATAGAGGGCTTCTCCTCAATTGACATAGGTCGTACGCAAAACCCGCATAGCACTGACTATACTCACTACTCTGGCAGTCATAACACATGGACGAGGCTCGACTATTGGCTGGCATCCCCAGAACTTATCAGCTGGTGTCATGGGATCCGGACGCTTCCTCGCACATATTCGGATCACTCCCCTGTATTATTAACATTGAAGGTCCCGCGACCCGAGGTTTTGAACGACAGTGGCGATTCCCCAGCCACGCATTAGGTGATGAAGTTTTTAGACAGGAATTACGAGAAGCGATAGAGGACTACTTTGTCATTAACACTGGTTCGGTAGACACTGTGGCAATGTTATGGGAGGGTTTTAAAGCATACATGAGGGACGTGTGTATATCCAAAAATGCTGGTGTAGTGCGGGATTTGTGCAGTACGTTAGCCCGCCTGGAAAAGGACCTAGGGTCGTTAGACTCTCAACAACGCCAGGCGACAGGTCCCGAAATAGACAAGCAACGTTTGTCCCTGCTCACAGAATTTAAAGATACCGCTGAGAGGGAGATCCTTTTTATGGGGAAATACTACAATGCCAGGAAATACGGCGAAGGTGAGCGGCCGGGACGAGTCCTAGCACAGATGATTTGACCTCTCTATTGTAAGGCATATATCCCCGATGAGAACTTCGTCGGGCCAACAGATCACGGACCCACTGGATCTCCAGGGGGAATTTATGTCCTATTTTAAAACATTATACACCACTAGATTGGGTCAAGACAGGGTGCAGCAGAAGAGTTATTTGTCTGAGGTCGCTTTAGTTTATCTCGAGATGTTTATGCAGGACTTTCTCGGTGAGCCTATATTTGAGGAGAGCATTGATGAGGCATCTCTGCCCTGAAGAGTTCCTCGATCCCGGGGCTCGACGGTTTCACGGCAGATTTTTATAAGGCCTATGAAGACTTATTGATTCCCCATCTCCTTAAAGTATATGCAGAAGCCCTGGAGAGGCAGATAAAACCTCCCACCCTGTGTGAGGCAGTCATCATTCTTCTCCCCAAACCTGGCAAGGACCCCGTGCTATGTGGTTCCTATCGACCGTTAACACTCTTAAACCTAGACTACAAAATAATGGCAAAGGCTCTGGCATGTCGCCTGTCTCTCTTAATAGAATCTATAATTTCCCCGGCCCAGTCTGGTTTCATACCCCATCGCTCGACAGCCTTCAATCTACGCACATTATTTAACACTCTGCATAGAAATAACCCGGAATCACTGCTGCGGCAATCCTATTTGATACAGAAAAGGCATTTGACTCCCTTGAATGGCCTTTAATTTTATCCAACATGGAGCGCATGGGGATGCCGTTTGGTTTCATTGCCACGACTGCCCTGCTATACAGTCAACCGCTGGCCCGACTCCAACTAAATGGTACATTGACGGCTCCCTTCTCACTTTCACGCGGCACGAGACAGGGCTGCCCGTTGTTGCCTCTGTTGTTCATTTTAGCCATGGACCCACTAATACGGCACTTCCAAGAGAAACACCTTCATAGATGTTTACAGTTCACCACCGGCCCATTGTTAGTATCATTGTATGCAGATGACACGATTTTATATGTACGCAACCCCCAGACTAATTTGGATCCCCTTATCCGGGAAATTCTGCGCTTTGGCAGACATTCCCGACTGGGAATCAATTGGAACAAATCTGTAATTTTTCCACTCACTGCCAGCACAGACAAGTGGGAATTGGAATTCCCCCTGGAATGGAATACTGACTTACACTTAGAAACAGAGCAGATCATCCGCCGCAATTACGGACAGCTATTTCCAAATTAGAGACTCAAACAGAGAAATGGCTAAAGCTCCCACTATCCATGGCTGGACGAGTTTCCCTCATTAAAATGGTTGTACTACCTAAATTTTTATATCTATTTCAAAACATCCCGATCCCTCTCACGAATAAATTCTTTTCGACCCTTCGATCACACTTCATAAGATTAGTATGGGGTGGCGGAAACGCCAGGGTAAACTGGTGGGTTTTGACACTCCCCTGCGATAGAGGTGGGTTTGGGGTCCCTGATTTACAACTGTACTATTTAGCTGCACAGTGAAGTTTTGCACAGACATGGTACCACCCTGATGCCAGAATTCCATACCTCCGACCAGAGTCTGACTTAGTCCTCCCGGACATGTTAGCGATGATATTACCGAAGGGTTTCCCCAAAGATATCTAACGCGCATCGACCACTAGTTGGGCATCGGAGAAATTGCGTTGCATAACACACACACACCATTGCTTTATTCTTCTGATCTCCCACTCCCGACCCTTAAATGGATACCTAAACCTAGCAAAAAGCTCATACAGAAGACATGCGCTAAATTTGACATTGCTAAGATAGGCGATCTATTTCCAGATGGGCATATTTTTGATCCCGGTTACGAGTCCTTGTTCCCTGGTGCCACATTCATGGACAGATACGTCCTTCTACGAATCTGTTCTGCCCTGCGAGCTATTTTACCAGACTACCCTCTGGAACCTCCTTCCTTCCCCCCACTCACGACAGTGATAAGCAGCGAGAGAGGGGTACATCTAATATCCCAGCTCTATAAGGCATGCGCTGCAATCGTAGACAGAGTACGCACTGCCTGGGAGACCGACTTTGGTAATCCGATCACAGGCAAACAGTGGGCTGCCTGCTGTGCAGTTACGAAAAATGTCTCCCTTAATGGCCGACACAAACTAATACAATTTACGTTTCTTCGTAGGATATACAGTACCCCCTCCAGACTTCACCGGATAGACCCTGCCAGACCGCACCATTGTGCAAGATGCAACGCTCCAAATGCAGACTTCGCCCACCTCGCCTGGACCTGTCCACGCAAACACTCATACTGGGTAAGAATACATAAGATAGTGAGTGGCTTGGTTAAGGTACCGATGACCCCCTTGCCCGAGATTGCCATGTTGGGATATGTAAAGCATTTCCCACCGGCAATTCGCAGGTTTGTTGCCATCAGCTTACTACTGGCCAAAAGGGAGGTATCCATTCATTGGGGTGGGAGAACCGCACCCTCAGTGAAGGGATGGCTGAAGAGCATGGCGTCCTGTTCCACACACAGCGACCTATATGCAATAACGGTCCCCCCCACCTCCAGGCCCAGAGAAATCTGGGGAACTTTCACAACATACCTAGAGGCGCAGCAACAAGACCTCCCCTATCCAGAAAGAACAGGGCATAGTCCCAACAGGGGTGGGTTAGACTGTCCCGAGATACATGTCAATAATCAACTACACCGGATGCTAAACTTTTTTGATGTCGGTACAGAGGATGTATTCCCATGCCATGATTGTAAACACCGTTTATGTGAATCAGAGTCAAGAACGATTGTAACAGAAAATATGTTAGCAGCCGAGGGACTTGCTTTATGTAACATGTGATCACTCTGCGGCATTGATGGAGCCCTTGACAGTGTGTATTATGTCTACCTGTACTTGCCAAAGGATTTTACTTGTTCTAGTGTACTTCTTTACTCATACCTAAACGCAAAATAAAGTTTAAAAATAAATAAGGGGTAAGAGCTCACTGAAGCCTACCCTACGCCCACACAGGAGCAGCAATCATTAGTGAAGCAGGTGCAAGGAAGCTCACCAAGGTGCAATTTCTGTAATCAGATGTAGGATAGATATATAGCCAATCACCGTTGCATGCAAGACCGTCTGTCTATCAGATCGGATAGATGGCTTTGCATACCCAACGAGACTACATGCTAGGACTTATCAAAGGCAATAATCCTATCATGATGTTATCTGACTGGATGCGATGGTGATTACCAGCTTATTGATATTGCATCTCTTAATAAGAATAAGCGACTTGGTGTTTTTCAATAAAACTATTTCAATATGGATAGAAGGAATTAAATCAATCATGATTGATACGGTGATTGCCTATATATCTATACTACATCTGATTACAGAAATAGCACCTTGGTGAGCTTCTATAAAAGACTATTCCAACCCTGATGAAGTCCATGTTGGACGAAACGCGTTGGGTGGGCTGATGCATTTGAGTACAAATAAAGAATACATTGAAAAAAAGAGATCTTAAGACCCTGCGCTGTATTTTATGATTTGGTGGATCTTATAATATTTTGTATAGTTTGCAAAGGAAATGAGGTTTAATTACATGCTTGATGAAAGAATCTAGTTATAACTGTATGCTCCATTTCAGAATTTGACAATCCTAGTCAGGATAAGGCACACGCAAACCCCAAATTAAACTGTGGTCAACCCCCTGGTAGCTTGGTACGGAGCAGTCAGGCTTAATTTAGAGGCAATGTGTAAATATTTGTGCAACACTTCAAACAGTAAAACAGCGTAAACAGCACTCAAAATCAACACCAGGTTAGAAAAATAGAGCTCAGTTTCATCAACAAATCGAAACCCAAAAGACAAAAATCCAATCAGTATAACCGGAGATATGAATTTTAAAGTATAAACTTCTATATAGCACCTAAAAACATAAAGCGCCAACCGAGGCAATCTGGTCATGCTGGACCAGGTTAAAGTCAAAAGTTCACGCTGATCACAATGGAGCGCAAATTAGATAGAGCCCCAGATTAGTTCAGCTGAAGGTTTACCTTCTCAAGTTTTGAGCCAAGAGCCCCGTTCGAATTGGAGAGGGTCGCAGGGAGTAAGGAGAGAGTTGATGGTGGTGGTGGACATGGCACAAAGAGCAGGCCAGGTGTTGCAGAAGGTCGGGCTGGAGGTTTACGTTGTTGGTCTTCCAGATCGATTGATGCTTTCCGTGCAAGGAGATAGGCGGCAGGGGCTCGTGCTGAAGTTCCGTGCGAGCAGTGGGATTCGGGTGCGAATGGGCTCATTTGCACTCATGAAGAGTTCAAAAGCTTGATTTAGGAGCCCACTGAACCACAGCAAGAGTCTAGGGCCTGAGAAGCACCATTTGGGAGCAAGGAATGCGCTGAAGACTGGTCCAGGCACTTCCACAAAATGAATGGGAGGTCAGGAACAGCACCAGCCCTCACTGCACAAGCTTCTGTTGATTGCATGGCTTTAACCCGTTTACTGCGGCGGCAATTCCTCTGCGGTGAGGGTGTTCGAATGCGTGGGCGGGGCCGTGTCGCCCAACGGACATGCGCAGCACTACTGAGGTAGTGTTTGCGACGGCCGATGGCCGACGCACGCACGCTAAGGGTTAAAAAAAATATTTTCTGCAAACCCCAGATCAGCCAAATTAAAAGATGCTCATGTGGACACACTTGTGTCAAAAACATATTTTATAGATGCGGTCAGCAAGTGGGTAAAGTCTGTGGTTGCGGTGGCTCAGGAGAAAGGTAAGAATGTGCAACTTGAGATTCGCAGACTACGGCAGCATTCAGAATCATGCCTAAAGCCTCCAAAAGCAGCCCGCCGGAGCTTGAGGAATTGCCAGTTCTGAGTTGCAAGCTGCAATAGTCTTTAGTCTACAGACCTGAGGACGTGTGACTGGGAGCCCCAAGGCCACGACGAGCCTCCAACTGCCTGGTCGCAGGGCATTGGATTTATTTAGGCATTTTTTTATAGCGCATACTTTACCCAGCGGTGTCAGAGCACTTTACAATAGAGTGAAGTATATACGATTAGATATTATGGTAACATAAATCCGCCAAAAATTACACAATACAAACTAAAGTTGGAGTGATTAGGGTTCCAAAAAACACATTCCACAGTTGAAGCGTAAGGACAAACTAGTCTTCAGTGAGGAACACGAAACAGTCAATGCCTCCAGGCTGTGTAGGTGTATTGTTTTGACCCCGCCCCCACATCCACTGACCACTCCCACAGGCCCCGCCCCAATTCACAGACCCCGCCCCACTGCCACAGGCTCCGCCCCCCACAAGCACCACACCCTTGCAGGTCTCATATGTTAATGCTCTTCCACCGCTTCCACTGCTGCCTCGAGGCCTTATCTCCCCTTACCTCTCTTGTGGGTTCGAGGGGGGAGTGGCCGGGCAGAAGGGGGGGCAGTGTCGGCCTGGTTGGAGGGGACACACCCGAGGCCCCCGCGTGTCAACACCGCGCGCGGGACAAGAGCCGCTTTGATGATCTGTAGCTGCGCATGCGCAGGATGTCTGCTCGTTATGGCCGCGCATGCGCTGAAAATAGCGAAGCACATAAAACTGTAAGAGTGTGTCATTGAGCGGCCCTGTAGGGAAGCGCAGCCTACAGAGTCCAACCGAGAGGGGACGCAACTGGGACCGTCCACACTGTCTTCAATTCAATAAAACAGAAAACACCAGGACTGAACTAAGAGCGCGGGCAAAAGAGGTTTTGATGGGTTAACAGCTGCGCATGCGCTGGGGACAGACACTTCCTCCCGCCGTGGAGCGTGGGTTAAAGAGGGCCTTGTATTAACAGCTGCGCATAAACTGAAGATGGACACTGCTTCCCGCATCGGAGCGCGGGTTAAAGAAGGACTTGCATTAACAGCTGCGCATGCTCTGAAGACAGACACTGCTCCAGGGCCTCGGATTACCACTCACTGCCATGAAGGGACACTGCTGCAGCAGCTCCAAGCAGCAGGGAGAGCGAGCACAGAGGGGTGAGACTCTGAGACAAACATGTAAAAAATCAATCAATAAAATCTTTATTCAATCTCTTAAATACAGATCATAAAAGCACAATTTAAATCAGTGATCAACAACCAGCCCCAGTTCATAACATGTTAAAATCCTAGAGCAAGTAGAATTATTTTAAAAGTACATCAAACATTTTACAGGACATTTTATCTCATAAAGTGCATCATGTGCCTCATAGACCGAATCCAGTCAGTTTACATCAAATTACTCATTTCTGCATATAATTGTTAGTTAAAACCAACCTCGCGCCTTTCTCCTTTTCATACAGGCCCACAAACAGGTGGCTACCGAAAAACAGACAACGGGATCAGGCAGAGATTAAAAGAAGTACCGTGCCACCTGGCATTGTTTAAAATTGGGGCGCCTTAAAATCGGAAGGATAAAGTCTTCTCTTCCTGTCTTATAAAACCCACAAAACAATACTAGGTGCAGGTCACATTGGGGGGAATGGTTGTTGCAGGGACACAGCATTAATCTGAGTGTTTGAATCTTCTCTCCGTATGACCTAACATCAAGGGGAGGAGAGTCAGACAAAATCTCAATAGTTCCTATCCAGCACGTAGTGGTTTGTGCTAAATAGGAATATCCTCCCTCTGGCCCGGGGGAATCAGATGATATGCAAGGACTGTCTTTTTTCTGTAATTCCTTCCCCTGCGAAGATAATTGTAATGTTTCTCCTTTGCCCCCACACACACACAGAGGCTCTGTAATTGATAACTTCTTTATTTGCATTAGTTATCAAGCAGTTATGAGCATAAGGGCGCCGAGCGTCTAACCACAACCGCTCCGGTCGCCAACTGTCGTTTCCTCTCTTCGCGCCTTCACCAAAACCCCGTTGTGCGCCTGCGCGCACCTCACGCTCTCGTCTATAGCGTGACGCGTCATCGCGTTCACGCTCATAGACTAGAGCGCACACTACATATCTCCCCCTTTCAACAATGAACACAGTAACTCTTTTCCCAACTCTCACTGGGTGTCCATGGTCCCCAATAGTCTCTGGAGAGCACCCAGGTAAGAAAGTCTATGACTAGTGTCCACTCATTTCAAAGTCTCTATAACGAGAGGGCACGGTGACCGCCCTGCCACTACGGGTGTGTCTTACCGGCATGTTCTCGTCCTCTCCTCTTTCTCCTCCTGATCTTGCACCATCTCTCTGATCTCCGCTCAGTGTTACCTCGGTCGGTGCACCATCTCTGGCTGTAAACCCTGTGATTGGGTTTCCCGTCTCACTGTCCTCCCCTGTCCCATCGGGCAGGACTTCATCACCTTGCTCTGGTCGAGGCCTGGTGTCACGGAACTCCACTGGTGTCTCTATCTCCTCCATTTTGGGCCACCTTACTATCTTGTTTACTCTGGCCATGCGGTCTTGTGACCACACCCTGCCATCGCTGAGGAGTGCTGCCCTGCCTCGCACCTCCTTGACCTGTAACGGCTGGCCGTACTTGCTTTCACCTTTCTTTTGCAGGGTAGGGAGTTTAACCCTGACCCACTCTCCTTCTTCCAGCCCAGCCTCTTTCACATTGCGACGTCTGTCATAGTGTGCAGCATAGATCTTTTGTGCCTTTTCCAAGTTGTGCTGAACCACCGCAGGGGACCATTTGCTAGTGATGGTCTTCTCTCTCCACACTACATTGTCCCGGGTGAACGGATGCCGTCCTCTCAGCACTTGAAATGGACTGTACCCCACAGCCGTGGGGGTGATCCTGTAGGCCCACAGCATACTCATCACTTCGGTCTCCCAGTCTTTTCCCTGCGTGATGGCCGCCTGTATGGAGCCCATTAGCACGCGGTTGAACCGCTCCACTTGACCATTGCATGCTGGATGATACACTGCCGTGTGTTTAGATTCAATCCCATTCCTCTTCATGAATCTGATCCATTTGTCTGATACAAACTGCGGGCCATTGTCACTGAGGATACTTTTGGGTATACCTTCTCTTAAGAACACCGTCGTCAGAAATTTCAGAATCGTGTCCGTATCCATGGATTCTTGAATGTCCACCTCAGGCCATTTTGAATACTTGTCTATCACCACACATAAGTACTTGTTCACCCCTCTGCTGTCCAATACAGGTCCCAAAATGTCAATAGCCACGTTCTCCCAGGGGCCCTGTGGGGTGTCAAACTTCCCTAAAGCGGGCCGAAGTGGTCTCAGTACTTTATCCGCCCCTTGGCACTGGCCGCATTCCCTTACTTGCCTCTCTATGTGGACATCCATGCCTGGCCACCAATACATCTGCTTGA